>NC_139300.1:2400000-3000000 GCF_051103115.1 Cordyceps javanica | reverse complement strand
GACATCCCACTCGGGCTCCTGCAGGCCCGAGCCGCCGAGTGCCTCGGGCGTGCCGTCGACCTGAGCATCAGGGTTGGTCGCATCTCCTGCAGGTGTCGCCTCGGTGCCGGCCGCGGGCGCAGCGTCGGCCGGTTTGTCGTCGGGCTTGGTGATGCGGCTTGCGAGATCAGCCATTGTGTCCGTGTATGTGGGCGTGTGTTTGTTTGTCGAGTAAAGGTAAAATAAGGCAACACCCAGGGTCCTCGGCAATATATAAGAATTCTTTTACTCGCTCTGTTTCTTATTCCAACGGTAGCCTCAAATGAATGATGGAGAAAAATGAACAAGGACGAGAGCAGACACAAATAAACACGCTGCAGTTCTGCGGTAAAGGAAGAGAGAGAGGGTGAGAGAATGTGGGCTGGCGGCATCTAAAAAAAAGTTGGCGGGGTTCACTGTGTTGCCACTGGAGGGGCAGCAAAGCTCTCTCTACTGCTACTTGCAGCTACTGGTAGCTGTCTTTTATTTAGGTACCTACCTACCCACAGCTCTCCCGCTCGCCAAACTGCGACTTTGCGCGCGCGCCGCCCGTCTGGCCGCTGTTTATCCGGCGACATCTCTTCCTTTTCGCGGCAAGCTTTCCATCTTCTCTTGCGGTAGGTCGGCAGTCAAGGTGGCTGTAGCTTTATAACCTGCATCTTCTTTTTTCGAATCGTCTTCTTCTTCTTCCTCTTCAGCTCTTTTTGCATACGTTCCCAGATCCGGCCAGCGCATCGTCCACGACAATGGCCGCGCCGCCACCGCCGCCTCGTGGCCTCTCCCTCTATGAGAACCTGCATGACCCCAACGACCCGAGCCCCTCCGCGACCATCTCTTCCGATCCCGTCCTCTACGGCGCTGCCGCCGACGGAACGCCCGTCAAGAAACCCATTGATCCTGCGCTGCGCTTCCAGCCCACACGCCGGCCCCAACCCACCAAGGCCAAGTCTAAAACGACGACAGCCTTTCCAAAGGCCGTTCCTAAACCCTCTTCTGCTGCTGCTGCTACTGCTCCCCCTCCTTCTTCTTCCACTACTGCTGCTATTGTAGTGCCCACTACACAAGCTACTCCTTTGGCAGCCGAGGCCGACGCGGCATCATCGTTGGACCCCCCCACCTCCAAGACCACCCTCGCGGACTGGGCGGCTACGGAGGAGGACGAATGGATGTACGGCACCGGGGAGAAGCGCCAGCGCGGCGGGCGCAAGGCGAAGAAGAAGCGTCAGCAGCAGCGCGAACAGCCGATGGAGACGGACTGGGATGACGTATATGACCCTTCGCGGCCGACCAATGTCGACGAGTATCTGCGCAGCGACGAAAAGGTCGACGAGGTGCGCGAGTGGAAGGCGCTGCTGTACCGGCATCGCAAGGGCAAGACGCCACCCGACAGCGACCTGTCGTCGGACGACGAGGACGAGAGAGCTGCGACGCGACCCAATCGTGAGCCCCGCACCCAAACATGAGCTCAACCATGGGCGCTTGATATTCCATACTAACGAGTCTTCCAGATCAATTCGCTCCTCCGCCGTCCTTTGCGGCCGTTCCCCCACCACCACCGTCCCCTCCCACAACAACATCCGCTGCGCCGCCGCCGCCGCCACCACCCGACGATGCCTCGGGCGATGACGCGTACGCCCGACGTCTCGCCATGTCCTCCCAGCCGGTTGCGCCAACGTCTTCCTCCTCTGCCACCACCATATCCGCCGCCCCCGTCCTCTATAACACAGTCACACCCTCTCAACAACAACCACAACAACCACAACAACCAACAGCAGAGGACTCGTCGCCGCTTTCGGCCCGCCGCCCCGGTCAGGCCGGCTTCGCCCATCGTCTCATGGCCAAATACGGGTGGACGTCCGGCAGCGGCCTCGGCGCCGACTCGTCCGGCATCGTCAATCCGTTGCGGGTGCAGGTCGAGAAGCGCCGACGGAAAGCCGACGCCGACGGCGGCGGCAAGGGCAAGATCATCGGCGGCGGCGGAGGCAGGCGCAAGGACGGCAGCGCCGCCGCCGCCGCCGGGGAGGGCCAGCAGGAGCAAGGGCTCAGCGACGTCATTGTGCTGCTGCACATGCTCGACAACATGCCGGACCTGGCGGCCGAGGTGGAAGACGGCCTGGGGCAGGAGATTGGGGAAGAGTGCGGCGAAAAGGTGTGTTTCTTCTCCTTCTTCTTCTTCTTCTTCTTTTCATGTGCCTTTTTTTATTGTTTCCTTCTTTTGCCTCGGAATATCCCAGACTATGGTGACGAGAAGACGACGAAAAAAGAAGAAAAAAAAGGAAAAAGTTTTTTTGCCGAGTTCCAGTGCTAACAAGGAGACCAAAACAAAAAAAATAGTATGGCCGTGTGGAACGAGTATACATAGACACGGCGACGCAGCGCGTATTCATCAAGTTTACAGACCAGATATCAGCGCTCAAGGCAAGTACACACCACCATCCCTATGCATGTACCCATGTGCATCCATCTGCCTCTTCACACAGAATCATTTGGCACTGACACATGACAGGCCGTAAGTGAACTCCAAGGTCGCGTCTTTAATGGAAACACCATTACACCAAAATATTACAATAGCGAAGCCTTTGACCTAGGCGTATACACCAATTAAATGTAATCCAATGTAATTCATGTACATCAATTCTCTACCAATCGTATCTAGCAACATAGTCTGTGCAAAAGCGAGCCGGCATGCGCATGGCATCGAGGCCAGTAGCAGCAAGAGAGACATGACAAGGCATGGACCGCACAGCACCGCAGTCTACAATAAGAGCAAGGCAAAAAGTAAAAAATCAATTCAGCTCGTGTGCCAACGTTCAAATACAGGGTAATTAATAAGTTCTAGCGTGTCTGCTGCAAACACTCAGAGTGGTACACAAGGCGCTGCGCGCGAGCAGACAGCATGTGCAGCCAGCGGAAAACAACCACAAGTGCAGGCTAAAAGAAAAAAGCAGGTGACATATTTTGGGGTGCAGAGAATGACGCCATTTCCCACCATAGATTCCAATCCTCCGAATAAAAACAGTGCGACTCTTTTTACAGAAGCTGGGCAGCGCCAGCAATGAGACCGAGGAAGATGGCGGCGGTGCTGAAGCTGGGAGAGCCGGCACCGTTGGAGCCGTTGCTGCCAGTCTTGTTGAGACCGTTCTGGTCGTTAGCCGTCTTGTTGTCCAGGCCACCGGCGCAGTTGACCTTGCCTTGGACAACCTTGCCCTTGAGACCGTTGAAGAACTTGCAGACATCAGTCAAGTTGGAGGTGGACTTGACATTGATGGTGCCCTTGACATCGTCGAGCTTGGGAAGCTCAGCACTAGGATATTGTTAGTCGTGTGCAAGAAAGAGAAGATGGTCGAAAAAAGAGGTCGACCTAGGAAACCGAGTCCACAAAAGCTTAGACTTACTTTTCGAAGCTACCACCAAGAAGCATGTTCTCGACGCTCTTGAGGCTGGGGAATCCAGTAATCTCATCCAGGTTGGTGTTGTTGACAATAGTCAGATCACCAGAGATGGTCTTGAGTAGGGGGAAGGAGATGTTGGCAAGCTTGCCATTGTTGATGAAGGAGACGGAACCACCGTTCTTGGAGGTGCCGACGCTGGTAAGGTTGGCAGCCGAGTAAGTCTCGAGGTTGGGGTTGGTGTCAAACTTGATGCCGTTCTGGATCTGCGTGAGGGAAGGGGTGCCGAGGCTCTTGATGTTGGAAACCTGAATCTCGTAGGCGGACTCAAGGTTGGTGAGATCGACCTGCATGTCGTTACCGTTGTTGGTGAGGATGAGCGTCTTGGTGATGTTTACGAGGTTGGAGTCAAATTTGGCCAGTCTCTTGTTGTTGTTGATGGTCAGGCTCTCGACAGTGGCGAGGTTCAGACCACTGATATCGCTGAGGAAGGTGTCGGCAATGTCGACGGAGCTGGCCTTGGAGACACCAGACGAGGAGAACTTGAGCTCGGAGAGCTGACCGAGACGGCGAAATGTGAGCTTGTTGAGCTTGGTGAGCTTCCCAAGGTCAATGGAGGCAAGCAGACCAGCATCCTCGACAAGGAACTCGCCGCCAATGGTCTGCAGGGAGGTGGAGGAGATGGAGAGCAGGCTGGAGGTGTTGCTGACGACAAAGTCCTGCTTGAACTCCTTGGGGCCTTCGATCTGGAGGTTGCCCTGCACAGAGGGGGCGATGGTGACCTTGGCATCAATAGTATCACAGTCGAAGGTGGGGTTGATAGAGTCAATGGTAATGTCGGTAGTGCATTCACTGCTGCTGGCGGCGACTGGAGGGAGTGCTGGTCAGTAATCAAGAGACTATGTAGCGCGATGCAGAGGCATGGTTGCGGAGCAGCTTACAGGCGCCAACGCTGGCGGTCGCGAGGACCATGAGCTTCTGAAGAGAAGGCATTTTGATCTAAGGGCAAGGATAGTTAGTATCAGCAGAGATGGAACTGGGCTGACGGGCCGCGTTGGTTGGAGTGGGTTCGGGCAATGGGATGGTGCTGCGGATTGAATAGTACAATGAATGTCGGGATGGCTGTGGCGGGTAGAATTCAATGCCCAAAAAAATATGCTGGATCGCTCGTGATTGAAATATGCTTGTAGTAAAAGATGGGTACGTTGGTAGTGGCAAGCCCGAAAACGCGTCAAGCAGCTAAGCAAACCAAGGTCATTCCCGGGACGTCTCTTGGCGAGAGACGCGTTGTAGCTGAATGGGACAAAGAGAGAAGCCTGGTGATGAAGCTCTCGCGTACGGGCCGACAGATGATGTTTTGGAGAAGATTGATCGTGCACGAGAGCCAAGAGGCGGAGCCCAAGTAAATAGAGGCGGCAAATAGAGACAGGAGATGGGGTGGCGGGTGTCGCGCAGCAGGAGGTGGAACGAAGGAGGGCGTGGATGCAGAGTTGGGAAGGAGGCAGACAAAGAGGGCAGGCGACTGGAATGCAGGCGCAGGCGGGTACAAGCGAGATGGGTGGAAAAACACGACATGTGCCATTCGAGGTCAACGCGGCAACGTATGCCGGAGAGGAACGCACCAGATAAGTGAGAATTGACGAGATGATCGATGATTGGGTTCGAGCGGAAAACGAAAGTGACGATGGTCGGATCGGTCGTCGGGCTTTTGGTTTTTTTTTTTCGTTCCTATAACAAACAAGCAGCAAAGAAAACGCGGGTTAGCTGAGGGAGAGGAGCGGAATAGGGGCGCAGGTTGTCTAACCGTGTGGCGTCGATAAACGAGAGGACGAAGGTGAAAAGAGAAGAAGAGATCAGAAAAGCCGAGAGAAGGCGAAAAAAATAAAAGACGAGAAAATCCGTTCTTTTTTTTTCGAGAGGGCCAAGAAACGAGCGGCTGGAAATGAATTGGGTCAAAGGGGAAAGAATATTAAGAGGGAAAGCAAGAGGAGGTTTTTCAGGTGAGGGAAGGGGAGAGAGAGAGAGGGTGAGATTGAGAGTCAGAGTGAGCGTGGGAAAACGAGATTGGGGGGAGCTTCACTAGTGGGCGCTAGCGGTCGAGGACCAGTGGGCACCACCGCCCCCCGATGCATAGGCCCGGGTCGAGGGACGATTGTCTACATGGGTGGTACATGGATAGGTACCTAGCTGCGGAGGTGCATGTTCCCAATCAGGCACGGTATTTACTTATGAATAGTTGCCCACTACCTACAGATTCGTTGCGTATCATCTAGAGGTGCCTGATGGCAAGGGGAAGTGATGTGGGAGGATGAGAGAGAAAGAGAGAGAGATGGCAACGGGCATGGCTAGAGTAGTACTAGCGCGAACGAAGGCTCATAGGTCGCTGGAAGCTGTACTGGCACAGTCCTGAATTACAAAGGGCAGAGCAAGGAGGGCGGCCAGAGACGGGGTTTGGAGGCGGGATAGGAGACAAGAATGGCCAAGTGAGGCTCATGGACGAGGAATTGAACAATTGACTAGTTTGCGTGTAGTGATGTTGCCAAATTGAAAAAAAAAAAAAAAAAAAAAAAAAAAACATAGATGAAAATCGATAAGTAGAGGGGGCTGGTTGGTGATGATGATTGATGCTGGAGTGCGTACAGGGCGCGTCTGGCTGTACCTGTCTGTACCTGTCCTGGACCGTGCCAGAGGTACTTACTTAGCCTGTTGCAGAATCGCCACCCAGAGCCAGGGCCACCCGGGCAGTAAGTAAAGAAAACAAAAAAAGGCCCGGCTGCAAGGCAACAAGGGGAGGGGAAGGGGGGGGCCGCCCCGGAGGGGGGGGGGGGGGGGATGGGGCAAAATACAGGTACAAACAGGCACGCAAAGCTCCGGCATTTTTTTTTTTTTTTCCACTGGCAGCTTGGGCTTGGCCATCTGGCGTCGTTGTGGCGGCGGCAGCCAAGCACCGAACCAGCAACCCACCCGGCGGAGATGTGAAGGTGGGGAGGAGCACCAGTAACTTCAGTGACACTCCGTAAGAAGCACCACAAACACACCAGCACCAGCAACGCGCCAGCACCAGCACCCACATGCCCAGCTGGTGGTGCCCAGACGCCGAAAGTGCCCCCACAAGTTCAGCAGCTCTGGCACCTGAAAGTGTGGGGACCGCCCCTGCCTGCTCGCCTTTTTGGCCTACCAGCGCCACTACCGCCGTCACTAATCTGTGCTCCGTACTACTGAACGCACTTGACGCACTAACATAACTGCGTACATGCTCACAATTGATACTGCCACCATTGGGTTTGGCAGCTGCCTTGGCTGGCTTCCCGGCTGGCTGGCTTCCTGGCCCAGTGCTTTTACCCAATTCCCACGGCAACGGCAAAAACTCTAAAACTCCCGCTCATCCGTAATCGGTTTACAGATTACTATCAGTATACGCTGCCAATGCTGCAACTACATTACCCTGCAATACGTTGCACTACATCTACAAACCACCAAATCGTCACGTTGTGCCTTTTCCGCATCACCTCCATCGTATTCCTCTTCCATCCTGTACGGCTCCATTGCTTCCTTCCATGCTCACCCACCCAAGGACAGATTGCCCAGCAGCCCTGCAGCCCAGTTGCCCAGCTCATCCCTGCTGCTCATGGCCCCCCCCCTTCCATGGGACCCATTTGCCATTTGCCATCCCATACAAATCATCGTCGCAGCACCGCCACGAAACTAGTCCGTCTCCCGACCATCGCACGATCCAACTGTCATGGACTGGCTGAGGTGTACTTTGATGGGCTCTGCTTGACATGTTTTGAAGTATGCCTTTTTTGCTTCTCCTTCTCTACCTACCCAAAGTCTGTTTTATTTTCTCGTTATTGACTCGTACTTCAACTTGATTTTGCCTCTCATATCACATCTTCCATCACACCTCTCATCACATTGTCCTCATTGTCTATATTCTTTTTGTCCACAGTGGAACCATGTAGACGCCCATCACGACCACCTCTTGATCACCTCTGAATACACGTGCTTCCTAGGCAGTACGGACCTTTTCTTCCTCACCTCATGACCCAACGAAACCCGCCACGGCACTCTTTTTTAAGTAGTGCACTCCGTTCCTTCAGTACTCACCAACAACTTTTGCTTGCTTGATACCATTTCATGGTGTTTAATTTTCTTTCCTGTTTTTTCTTCATTCTGCTTTTTGTACCATCTTTTTCCTACTTGCTTTTTTTTCCTCGTAAAACCACAGACATTTCAAAACTCTATGCTCCACCCGTTTTCATGCTCGCACCACGTTGCTAGCAAATACTTACAGCGCACCAGCAACAACCACTAAACAGCTTGACAGCATATGTGCCTCCTGCTCCCTCCCAACCTTGGCGGAGCCACTTCTGGCCACCATTCATCACCCAAGACCTCGATCCAGTGCACGGGACGTCCGGGTTTTCTTGTCGAAACCTGTTTCAAAAAAAAAAAAAAAAACACGCCGGCAGACAAGACACCAAAGCTCGGGTCGCGGCATTTTATTTTATTTTCTTTCCTTCCGTCTCTTTCAAAGCCAACTCATGTATGTAGTACTCCGTACTACATCTCCCAACATGACGCCAAACCTCTTGGCCTTTTTGCCACCACTCATACAATTATACACATTGACACACATGTGTATACGCACGCACGTACACAATGGCAAAAATTTCGCAAAGCGTCTGCCGCACTACGGTATCAGAAAAAAAATAACCAATCCGTCTCTCTGCCATGATCAGCACCCCCGATGGGTCGGTCCTTTGCCGATCTCGCCCCCCGTCCGTCCTTAGCATGGGAGATTGTAATCTTGCTTCTTTTTTCTACGAAATCGAGTAAGTAATGGACGCACAGAGTGAAACACAACCCAGCCATTATTACCAGTAACGACCTTTACCAAGTAATAAGTCGCATTTTTGCCAAGTTGCCTTGAAAGAATAACAAAGGCCCGTTGCAACTACTGATGCTACTCTACTCTATCCGTATTTACGTACTGCCCACATCTCTGCCTAAAAGTTACACCCAAGTAAGTAGTACTTGCGCTCTACGACCGCTTTCCCGTAGCCTGTACGGATACGGAGTAAGTAATCCTTTGTTTTCCATTGTTTTCCGCATCTCTTTTCTTCCATTTTTCTTTTCCTCGCCTTCAATTCCGCATCAGACGGCACCTCAACTTGCCCCAACATTTGGCGCCAAGTGCCGAGCCTTCCTTGACTCTTCTTCTTATCATCATCCTCCTCCTCCTCCGCCTCCTTTTCTCCAGACCAAGAAAAAAAAATAGTTCATGACCGTCTCCACGCCACACGGCATCCTACATCCGCCCCTTCCGCCGGTTCCTTCAAGCCAAGCCCTTTTTTTCTCGTTTTTTTTTCTTTGACGAGCTATTTTTTTTCCTGTGCAGTCTTGGCTCGTCAGCCTTGTTTCTTTCTCTTTGCCCCTTTGCCAAATGAGCAGGAAAAAAAGAAGTAATCATAAAAAAAGATTAGAGAGGAAGAGAGAGAGAGAGAGGGTGAGAGAAGGTCGTGTCAGTTTGTGACATGACAGGTCAGACGCACAGTATTAGTACATGGTTTACTTCAGTACAGGCAAGGCCGCCACGATACCTCGTACTCAAACAATCCTTGCCCAAAATACCACCCCGTATTCCTCTCAACACGAAATCTGCATTGTTTGATCTTAAACATGCTCTCAAGCTACATAAGTACTCCGTAAGTAAGTTAGCTACCTGCCGAATCGGGGGTCTAAGAAAGAATACTCAATACTTACAGTAAGTAGTCGGAACCAGTACATGCCATACGTGCATCCCCCCCTTTTTTTCTTCCATCTCTGGTCAAAGTGAGTAAGTACTTACCGAGGACGGAGTACTAACAACGAAAAGAACTGGAACGTGGCCTTGCATTCCAGATTGCCTTCCCTGCTCTTCTCGACCCCTCCCTCTCCTCCATCGTGCTCAGTAGTGTGGACTTTTTGATTTTGCCCATGACATCAAACAGGATTGCGTTGGCCAGATGCGAAATGTAAAAGTTTTCATTTCAATAATCCTTCTTTTCTTTTCTTTTCGTTGGTCGTTCCAATTGGCGTGCCCGATACGCAATCTCTCGGAATATACAGGCCACAATTGTCAGTTGACACTTGGCAGAGGGCCGAATACTTAGGAATTGGCCCCCAATAAATACGTCTTCATCTCGCCCTGCAGACGACCCATAAGTAATGCCTGTCTGGTGATGATGGAAACTACGGAGTAGTGAGTATAACTGTGATGTAGAGTAATGCAATGGTGCATAATAAACGGCCATGTCCATTCCCCAATGCCCCATCTCCCTCTGCGCCGCTCGCAAGAAGCTTGTCTGGCCTCTCTCTTCCCACCGTGCTATACCGACCCAGATGGTCATGCTGATGACTATTCCTGCAGACGCGTGGCCTTTTTTTTTTCATCCCATCCGAGCTCCCCCATCGGCAAACCATACTCAGTAGCCTCCTCTCATGTCCACCCGCCCGCCCGCTGGCTCGCATCCTCTTTGTCGTACCCACGACCCTTGGCATCTTTCCCGCGCCTTGCCGAGTCGGCGCACGTGTCCCGTCACGGACCTTGCCCAAATCTCATTCCCCCGGAACCTTGGTAGCCCAAAGGAAAACAAAGGCTCGATCATTCGT
Source organism: Cordyceps javanica (assembly GCF_051103115.1). Taxonomy (NCBI): domain Eukaryota; kingdom Fungi; phylum Ascomycota; class Sordariomycetes; order Hypocreales; family Cordycipitaceae; genus Cordyceps; species Cordyceps javanica. Next base: position 2,989,939 of record NC_139300.1, on the reverse strand, counting down.
ATCAGTATTTACCTTGCTTGCCTACTGATACTTGCTGGTAATAAACATGGCTGACCAGTGGGGACCAAGTAAAATTGCCTAATATTGATTTTCAAATGTGGGCTCCGTGGGCTGCCTTTGCGCCCTTCCCGCCCGTTTTTAGCGTTCGTCCTCGATTTACGGGCGGGTCTAGTTTACTTATTTGTTGCAAGGAAAGCAGCAGGAGAGGGAGCGAGGACGCTCTTACTTATTATTGATCCTTTTTTGTTATTATACATATCCACCGAGGCCCAACAGAATACGAGAAAGAGGTCCCATGCGATTCGAGTGCATCGTCACACCCACGAACAGGGCTGGCACGATAGGGCTGGCACGTCTTCTCGCCGCAGCCGTTGCACAAATCGTGTTCCGGAACCAGAAGTCTGGGGTTTGTGTGTGTGTGTGTGTGTGTGTGTGTGTGTATTGCCTTGCCATCGTGACGGCTGAATTGGCAACGGCTGTTTGATAACTGTGACCGAGTCGGCCTCTTCATGCACGGGACCTGCAGCAATTGGGCAGGCCCGCCTACAGAATAATACTGGTATTATACTTGGTCAATGTACAGATTGCACTGGCAATAGAAAAGGAATTGTGCCTTGAATAATCGCTCAACTCCTATAGCCCGGCATTGAATCCGAGAACAACCAAAACAGAACCAAGCACGCTCATTTCTTCAGGCCTTTCATCAACCAACTCCCTCGGGTAGCCCAGTGAAATCCCCCCACCGAGGAAAAAAAGTCGAACAAAAAAAACCAACACATTTGACAGACGACACAAAAAAGTCTTCGAGATGCCATGCCACCACCGTCCATCCCTACGCCTCCATGGTGCTGACGTCCGTCTCCTCCACGCGCCACATGTACCACATAAACAGGCTCCGGTACGGCGCGAACCTGTCCGACAGCGCCACCATGTCCTGCTCCGACATGTACTTCCACTTGCCGCCCTTGCTGCGCAGCTTGGCCACGTCGCGTCCCACAAATGCGGCCATGCCGCGCTGCACGCCCAGGTCCCCGAGCGAGAAGACGTCCATGCGCTTGAGCCCGAAGCACGCAAACATCTCGACCGACCACCGGCCCAGGCCCCGCACCGCCGTCAGCCGCGCCAGCACCTCGTCGTACGGCGCGTCCTGCAGCATCTGCGCGCTCAGCTCCCCCGACGCGAACTGCGCCGCCAGCCCCTGGATGTACTCGGCCTTGCGCTGCGAGAGGCCCGCCGTCCGCAGACGCTCCAGCGACGTGGCCGCCACCTGCGACGGGTGCGGGAAGCGCGTCCCGGCCGCGGCCGCGTCGGCGTCGGCGTCGGTCCGTCCCTCTTCTGCGTCGTCGGCAAAGAGCGCCACAAACTTGTTCTTGATCGACCGGGCCGCCGCGCCCGACACTTGCTGCGAGATGATGCCGCTCGAGATGCTCTCAAACGGGTCGACCTTTTCCGCCAGGCCCTCGGGCGAAAACGCGCGGCACGTGTGCTTCTCTATGAGCGGCCGCATGCGCTCGTCGACGCTGATGAGGTAGTCACACGCCTCCTGCAGCAGTGTTTGCGTTGTAGTATTTGCCGTCGTCGTAGTCGTCGTCGTCGTCGTCGTCTTGCCCCGGCCCTTGGACGGCGACGGCGGGTCCTCGTCACGGGGCGCAATCAGCCGCGACGTCTCGGGCGAGAGCAGCAACGCATTGGTGCCGTGCGGGTTGGCGAGGCGCGCCACGGGAGCCGGCTTGGGCGGCCTCTGCAGGCCCTTGCCGGTAGCCGGCTCGGCGATGATGCCCACGGCGCTGGGGGTCGGTGTCAGCGGCGGCGGAGCCGCGACGGTGCGCTTCTTCTTGGGCGTCGAGGGCGTCGCCTCGTTGGGCTTTGCGTCGGCCTTGCGCTTGCGGCCGTTGGTTGTGGGTGCCGCCGGCGCGGCGGGTGGAGGCATCGCCTCGCTGGCGGCGCTGAGCCGTGAGGATCGCCTTGTCCCGGCCATTGTGGTAATTATGTGCGTCCGCGACTGTGTTTGTGTCTGTGTCTGTGTCTGTGTCCGTGACTGTCTCTGTGTCTGTAGCTGCGTACGTGGCTGTAGCTGTGGACTGGTTGCCGTCCGCGTCGCAATCACAGCTTGGGCTGGTGACGTATGTCGCAGCGTGAGAGCCAGGGTACGAAGAGTGAACGACCGTCCCGCAATCATGCACGGTCGAGGCCTGCACGCCCTTGTGTTTTATGTGTCTCTGTATGGTAATGTAGTCGGTGTCGCGTATGGTGCTTATTCGAGCCGCTGGTGATGCAAAATCACAGTTCAATGGCTGGTGATGGTTGAAGAAACAGAATGACAAATTATGAGCATTCACGGCCTCTCCTAGTAAGGGGAGCTCCAGATCAGCTCTGGCAGCCCGTGAGCGAGCCTAGCGTCCCGCGAATGTAGCTACCCTATACCATTGTTCCCATTTCCGTCGTTGGCGACCTGCGGTCACGTAGGATTGGTGAGTGGAGGACCAAGTATATTCTATCTATAATTCGTATTTCCCGGGTTAATGGTGTTGTTTGTGTTTTTCTCTGGCCCGGTTCCTGCTTCTTTGCTCGAAGCATATTACAACGTAACAATAAGCATTCAGTAGGAAGGGCTAATCGAACACGCGAAAGCCCCGTCTGCGAGGTCTCCAGTTACTGAGTACGGTGTACTCCGTATTTAAATAAATAAAACACACAGACAAAACCGTTGGCTTAATCAAACCAGCTGTCATTGGAAGATGCGCCACCAAGTACTCCGTATTTAATGCACCAAACAAAGCTGGCCGTGCCTCAAGGAGCATCCATGGACAACCCATGTACGTAGTATGGGTAGGATTAAAAAGCCGACGAAACCATGTTACACTGCCGCATCTGCTAGAAACAAGCATAGTGTTTTCAGTTACGGAGTACTGAGTACATGAATCGCGTCGTATTGCGCATTTGCCATAAGTAAGGTGTCTTTGTCAAGTATTCTCTTGCAAGGGGCAAGCTTGGCGGTGCTAAATTTGGCCAAGCGGCCCCAATGCAACGCGAACCAGCCGGGTAGATACTTATCAGATACATTAAAAATACACCACATGGCTGCACAATTGCGCGACTTATCGTGTACTTGCATGTATACCGCAGCTCTAAAACCTTTTTTCCCTCCATTACTTGATGGTGGACGAGCCACGTTCTAAGTAATCCGTACCTACGGATACCATCTCGAGGCTCGTAGTCTCTCCTGATAGCCAACGCAGCTTTTTTTTTTTTTTTTTTGCCTCATCAACGCCAGCTTCTTTTTGGTCTGGTTCACATTCGTCCCGGCTGGCTTTTTGACCCCGATTTGGGCCCAGCTTTCTTTTTCTCCTCACGATTTTATTGATCGCGTCCACTCGTTTTCCTCCCTTCCCGCCGCCGCTTGCTTGAACCCCCCCCCCCCCAGCTCTGCCCCAGTCGATACAAACCACCCCTTATCTCGCGAAGACAACGATCATCATCCGCCCGTTCCAGTGCCAGCGCGGCGACATCCCAACCGTCTCGCTGCATCCCACAAATTTCGACACACTCATCTTGTTCCTACTTAGCAGCGGTGGCAGAAACTCGCCCAAGATGCTTCTACCTAAAGGTGGCCTGAACTGGAAGGCCGCGCAGTCCAACCTCCCCCCTTCGCGGGCCCTTTGGAACATGCTCGCGCGCAAGCGAGTTATTGGTCTCGCCGCCATCATCACAGCCGTCGTCCTTATATGGCGTGGCGTCTCTAATTCTGCATCCGAAATGCAAAGGTGCGTATATATCCCTGCAGTGACTGCCTCCCTTAGCTACGGCCATCACTAACCCCTCGGCAGCTTCTACTGCTGGGGTCCGTCCAAGTCGCCCATGGACATGACGCCAAATGATTATGCCAGATGGAACGCCCACCTGCAAACACCCGTTCTCTACAACCCCCACGCGCCGATCGAGGTCAACTCGTCCTCGATTCAACACGTCAACTTGAATACCATCGCCTCCACCACCAAGGCCATTACCAACGAAGAGCGAGTTCTCATCCTGACACCCCTCAAGGATGCCTCCAAACATCTGCCCAAGTACTTTGATCTGCTCGCCAGACTGTCGTACCCCCATCACCTAATCGACCTGGCCTTTCTCATTTCGGATTCCGAAGACGACACCCACGCTGCCCTCGCCGCCGAGCTGGACCGTATCCAGAGCCGTCCCGACAAGGTCCCCTTCCGAAGTGCCATGGTTGTTGAAAAGGACTTTGGCTACAAGCTGAGCCAGGATATTGAGGAGCGCCACGCGTTTGCGGCCCAGGCCCCTCGGCGCAAGGCCATGGCCAGAGCTCGCAACTACCTTCTCTATTCTGCTCTGAAGCCGGAGCACTCCTGGGTTTACTGGCGCGACTCGGATATCGAGGAAAGCCCCGATACTTTGATTGAAGATTTCATCGCCCACGACAAGGACGTCATTGTGCCTAGTATGTTCCTGTTTGACGCGAAGCTACACAATACTAACCACTGTCAGATATTTGGTTCCACCGATATGAGGCCAATGGCCATGACATCGAGGGACGATGTAAGTTGGTTGATCATACAAAGCGTTCCTGTACCAGAACTGACAATCTCCAGTCGACTACAACTCGTGGGTCGAGTCGAACCAAGCTCTCGCTCTCGCCAAGAAATTGGACAAGGACACCGTTATTGTCGAAGGCAAGTCCCTGATCACCTAGCAGCTTCAGGCGGTCGTCTAACAATGTGCAGGATACAAGCAATTCAGGACTGGCCGACAATACATGTGCCTCATGGGCGACCGCAACCAAAATAAGGACGAAGAAATGGAGCTTGATGGTGTTGGCGGTGTCAGCATCCTCGTCAAGGCCGATGTCCACAGATCTGGAGTCAACTTCCCTGCTTATGCCTTTGAGAACCAAGCCGAGACGGAAGGTTTCGCCAAGATGGCCAAACGCGCCGGCTATTCCGTTGTCGGCCTCCCCAACTATGTTGTCTGGCATAAGGACACTGATGAGAAGTTCGCCAAGGACTGATAGGACGGTGCAAGCAAAGATCAATCACGACATGCAACGCAACATTAATCTACCTCACACGATACTCGTCCCCTGCCACGGACTGACCAGCCCCGTCTTTGAGAGCAAGACTGACAGGGTTCAGAGCGGACAGGGACGATGCATTCATCCATTACATACGACACTGCGACTTTCTACTTCTCTTCTTCTTCTTTTTTTTTTTTCACCCTTTTATTTACACTGTTTCATAGACTACAAGGCCTGTTCTTGGGAGAACAGCGCGACAGCTTTGGGTATGCACCATACCACTACCACGCACAAGGACAACAATTTTGACTGCGCTTAATGGTGATGTGGCCGGGGGCAAATTCGTTATTTTTTTTGGGGATACTGAAGCTGGCTTGGATGGTGTATCAGAAACAGGCCATTGGGGCAACGGGCGTGTTTTTCATGTTATTGTACTATGAGGTCTGGCTGCCCTTTGGACATTTCTGGCGACCGCCAGGCCTCTTGTTGAGCAACTCTCTGTCGGGAGATGAAGCGAGAAAAGCGTTGGATCTGGGTTGCTTTTTTGGGAGTTTTAGGATATTTGATGCGCATTCAACTCTGAAATACACTGGCGTATGATTCATTTGACGTTGGCTTGCTGAAGAGGGCCGAGTTTATCATTCATTCCCGCCACCGCGCAGGCAAGCTGTAACTTTCCGGACCCGATGCTATCTCCAAGCCCCTGGAAAAAGATAAAACTTCATTTGCATTGATTGCCTTTTCCCTGGTGAGGCTGGCGTTGATTGCTGGGCACGTTGTGGACGTCACTGGGTGGCGTCACATGATCCGTGGCAAAATGTCGGATATGCGGGCGTTTGGCAGGCCAACACCGTCGTCATAATACTAGCAGCCACCCTACTAGATACCTACCACGCGGCCAAGAGGTAGGCAGCCATCGTTTCCATTTTCTTTTAGTCCCAACCGACCCGCGCACTACTATCGAGCCGAGCCTGTCTCTTTTGCGACTTTTGTATCTGCTCATCTCTTCCCGCCAGCCGTGCGCGCCAACAAGGACGAAGAGAACCTTTGTCTGCCCGGGCAGTTGCTCTGACGAACGGGTGCTGTTACCCCACCAAAGTGGGAGAGCGACCAGCGGCCAGCGTTTTGCGAATCCGAGAAACACGAACAGAAAGGTCGACGACCATAATCCATCTCTGACGACCGGGGGAACAGGCAAGACTTGATCCTCCAGCACCCAGGCCTTGCGATACAATATAGACACACGACTCCAAAAAGCTCACAAGTACTCACAAAACCGTGACAATGTGGGGCTGGTTCGGCGGCGGCAATTCGGCGCAGAACCGCAAAGACTCGCCCAAGAATGCGATCCTAGGCCTACGGTCGCAGCTCGACATGCTGCAGAAGCGCCAGACGCATTTGGAGAATCAGATTGCGGACCAAGATGCCACTGCCCGCAAGCACGTGGCAGCCAACAACACAAGCGGTAAGAAGTCGGACTGGAACCCCGGGTACCCCCGCGTGTGAGGGCTCGAAAGGGGGGGGGAGGCGGGGATGCAGCCCGACGACATTTGGGAATACGAGAAAAAGACGAAACTAACACCGTGTGACTGTGTAGCGGCCAAGGCGGCACTGAGACGGAAAAAGGCACATGAGCGCTCACTAGAGCAGACGGAAGCGCAGATTGGCACGCTGGAGCAGCAGATTAACGCCATCGAGTCGGCCAACATCAACCGCAGCACGCTGCAGGCCATGGAGAATGCCAGCGCCGCCATGAAGAACATTCACGGCAAGCTGACACCGGAGAAGGTGGACGAGACTATGTATGTCATGAACAGCAGCAGCCGAGTCGCATTGGAGATGGCAGTTTCCCTTTACGGGAAAGTATTTTCTTTTGCTAATGTGAGGACGTAGGGACAAAATCCGGGAGCAAAACGAACTCAGCGACGAAATCGTCAATGCGCTTACATCGTCGAGCCTCACCAACGCGGTGGACGAGCAGGACCTGGAGGACGAGCTGGACCAGCTGCAGCAGGAGCAACTCGACGAGGCGATGCTCAAGACGGGCACCGTACCAGTTCTGGCCTCGCCGCCCAGCCAAGACCGTAAGTTACCCGTATTGTCTTGCTTTGTACAAAAAAATGATGCGGTACGTGAACTAACAAGAAATGTGTACAGCCGTCTCCAACAGACCGCAGGCGGCGGCGGCGCAAAAGGAAGACGACGAGGAAGAGGAGCTGCGCAAGCTGCAGGCCGAAATGGCCATGTAAAGGGGGTTGATGAGGCACACGATGCGAAACGGCAACGTGGTTCACCTGCTTGGTCGGACTTCTCTTTTCTTTTTTTCCATTCATCCTGTCTCCCCCCCTCCTCTCTCCTTGTCATATCTGTGGCGTTGGCGCTGTGAATTTTGATTTCTTGAGTACTGTGTCGGTGGAGGAAATGAAGAGAAGAGGCTTTTTGGTGTGTGGAAGGTAGAGAGAATGATCAGACGGGAGCATGATTGATTGATTGATCTGCTTGCTTCTCTGATTTGCTGCTGGAGATGATGCAGCGTGGTTGGCGATGTTGCAGTAGATAGGACGGTCAATAGGTAGGTAGCGCGCCGGATTGCCTGAGCATAGCCCTGATTTTGTTGGTCTTTTTTTTACTTCTCTCGAAACCCTATACGACGTTTTCTACCTTTCTTTGTTTCCCTTTATGAAGAAGTTCTATTATTTTTGGTGGTAGATGATTTAGAATACTATTTCTTTTTTTACAACACCCACCCTTGCATGTTGGACAGTGTGTACGAGTCTGCCTTTGTAGAACAGTTTATTGCCTTTTTTTTTCGTGGCACAACTGACCAAGTAGTAATGATGTACGGATTAAATTCGGGGTCACGAATAGTAGGTCTCATTCGCAAATGTTGTCGGACAAGCAAGAGCCTGTCGCTTTTCTTGTGGCGCGTTTCACAAGCTGCAGAGGGGGGGAAGCTGGCGCTGACGGAGGAGGGCGTCGACACCCAATCAATCAAGCCCGAACCGGCCGGGAGCCAACGCTAACAAGGGGGGGGGAGGAAATGGGGAAAGCTATAGAAGTGAAGAAAATAAAGAAACAAATAAAAGAAATAAAGATGGGGCTGCTAGCAACGATAAACCAGGCGATCCCATCATAGCCAGTCGAGTCACTGATTCCCAAGACTTGATGATACTACGAATGTGAGATTCTTTTCTTTCTTCTACGACTGGATTTTCTCTCTTGTCTATAAGAAAAAAAATCGACGTAGACGCTTGCCTATTTCTAAAAGAAGTACCAAAAGACACATTGTCATCGGGACATGTCGGCCGGGGGAGAGAGGGGGGGGGGACCAGATGGGGTGGAGGAGGAGAGGGGCGGCGCTTAACAAAAGTTGGGCGGTTAGCAACGACGTTACAAAGTCCAACACGACAAAAACCGTGTATACCTGCATGCATAGAGAGCGAGACACACAAACACACACATGCACACATGCACATAGACACACCTCCTGGACAGGGTTTACCTTACCGGGCTGCGGGGCCATCAGTAGGCTGCCTGGCATCTGGGTATCCCCTTGCCGCTCATTGCATCTTGATGACTGGATACGCCCTTGTCCCAAGCGCTTTTATCCTTGCCTCTCTTCTTGATTTTATTTATTTTATTATTTATTTTTCCTCTCCCCACACAAACCACGATCATCTCTCCTCTCTGTCCCCGTCCAACTCCACACACCCAGACACGCACACGCACACAGATATGCTGCTCCTGTCTTTTTTTTTTCTCTTGTGTTCTACCCTTTTCCGGGGCTCTGGCGGCAAGCATGCAAGTCGATAGGCTGAAACGAGGGCGGCCAGACAAATGGCTCTCGGAGGGGGATCGATGGGCTCTAGGTCAATGAGGGAATCGAGACCTAAGAATATGCCGTCGTGCCCTCGAGATCGGTCCTCTCTCTCTCTCTCTCTCTCTCTCTCTGTTTCTTTTTTTCCCTCTTCTATTTCCTGTATACCCTTTTTTTTTCTTCTCATTGCTCATTTACATTTTGCGGATTTTGTTCTGGAAACATTTCCTTTGTTTCTTTGTTTCTATTCTTTTGGCCCCCGCCTTCTCTGTTTGATATAGAACTACTTTCTTTCTTTCTTCCTTCATTCCCGTTTTAGTGCGACGTTTCCATTGTCTTCCGAACCTTGGTATATACAACTCTTATACATATACTCGAAAAGCGTCTTTGGTGCACAGACGAGTACACCCGAAAGCCCTCGCCCGTCAGTCCGGGCTGCTCAAACAACAGGACCCCCCCGCCCCCTTCGCCGGGTTGTTACTCAAAAGAAGCATACTGGAAGAAATCACACACCACATACAGTACACAAGAGACAAAAAAGAAAGAGAAGAAGAGGAGGGGGTTGAAATGCGCCTAGAGCAACAGGCCATGTACTGACCCTTCCACAACCTCCAGTACGCGCCTTTGCCCTTTTTGTTTTTCTTCTTATTTTTTTATTCATTCACACTTTGACGCCCTCGACGAAAATAGCTGACGTTCAAGTGTCATCAGATCCCTTTCTCCCCCCATTCGCCGCATCGCTTAGAATGGCCAGGAAGCGCCATGACTTGATACCTCTCACCATTGTCACTCTTTTATCGCAATTCTTCTTCTTTACCCAGACCGCCTCGGCCTCGGCCTCGGCCGACGACATACCCTCGCGCCTCCGCGATGAAATTGCCGCCTTCGTCCCCGCCTGCGCCCACCAGTGCATGGTCTCGTTCCTCGCCGTCAACTACGCTCGCGGCGACGATTCGGACAGGAACATCTCCCTCGACTTTGTCTGCGCCAACCGCGGCCGCTCCGGCTACACCGTCAGCGAGGGAGCTCTGCAGTGCCTCACCGGCGAGAGGACCGTTGGCTACTGCACCGACGACGAGTCGGGAGGTGTGTTTATCTATCCTGTTTTTTGTTCTTTTTTTCAAACTTGATTCGATTTGTTTTTTTCAGCAAAAAAAAAAAAAAGCGCAAGGTGCCGAGGAGCAACTGGACTAACTCATGATTTGATACAGATGACGCCTTTCGCAAGGCAAACCAGATTTGCAGCGGCAAGAAGACCGTCGCCAAGGCCAAGGGCGGCGCCATCACCGGGACGTTAAAGTACGCCTCCCAGAGCGGCATCCTGACCTTTGCGCCCATCACCACCTCCGAGTCGCCGCCGCTGCCGATCCCCACGCCGACAGAGACGGCCGTCATCAACCCCTCATATTCCTATACCGACACCACGTTAATCACAGACACGCCGAGGAAAACCGCGACGGCGACGAGCACAGAAGCCACCTCAGCCCTCACCGCGTCGCACTCCTCGCAGACGACGACGACCGCGGCTACCGCCACGCCGACGCAGGATGCCGCCGTTGATGGCCCGCAGCCCCTCTCCAAGGGCCAGATTGCCGGCATCTCCATTGGCGCCGTGTGCCTCGCCGCCGGGGTCGTCCTTGGCGTCGTCCTCCTCACCCGCTTTCTGCTGCGCCGCCGCCGTCGCCACAACAGCGTCTCGAGCTTCGGAGGCGTCCATGACGGACCTGGCGGCGGGCCGTACGCGCCGGCGCGCGATACCTGGGGCTACGGCTTCGACAAGTCGCTCCTCTCCCACTCCAAGGCAAACTCTCACGGCAGCGACAGCCGCAGCTCGTGGGCCACGAGGGAGATGCCGGGCATGTCGCGCTATCCCGCGATGGCGACGACGCCGGGCAGTGGCGGCGGAGGCGGCGGCGCCCACCGTCCGAACAAGCAGCCACAGAAGCCGCACCAGCCGTACAACCGCGAGAGCTGGCGACCGAGCGCCATCGGCCTCGCCATCTCCCCGTCCAAGGTGCCCGGCAGCACGCCCGGACACACGCCGACCAGGCCCCGGCCGCTTTCCAAGCTGCTGCCTGCCAAGCCCGACATGCAGGCGTTGCCGCCCAGGACCACCTCGTTGACGCCGCCGCGACCGCCGCGACCTTCATACCAAGAAGCCCGCGGGGATCCAGTCACGCAGCAATATCAGCAGCAACAACAACAACAACAACAACAGCAGCAGCAACAGTCTCAGTTTTTACATCCTATAGCTGCCCAGTTTATGCGTCCTACTGCTGCTCCTGCCGTCGCCGCCGCCACCACCACCACCACCGCCAACAATAGCAACAACCAGCAGCCGCCGTCGCTGCGTCTCGTCATCCCCGATACGAAGCTCCAGACGACGCTGCAGCCCGCACCTCCCGTCGTCGTCGCCGCCGCGGCCCAAAACACCAAGAGCGGCGGCGGCGGCGCTGATGGCCGCGACAGCGCGCTCACCGAGTTTGAAGAGGACGACCTCCGTCGCTCGTCGACGACGTCGGCCTCGGCCGCCGGCCAGATATGGTGTCCGCCGTCCGCGGGCCCCAACTCCGCCGCCGCCGTCGCGGCCGGCAGCCTGGCGGCGGCGCCCTACTACGTCGCCGACGGCCTCGGCAACTGGGTCCTCGGGGATCCCAAGAGCCCGCTGAGCGCCGCCCCGCGCATCGCCACCGCGCGCTCGGGCATCGTCACCACGGCCGTCGAGACGCAGATCCCGCCGCCGCGCCGCTCTCCCCGCCACCCGCCCGCGGCGGAGGAGGAGCAAGAGGAGAAGCAGCAGCAGCAGCAGCAGCAGCGGCAGAAGGAGCACAGCATCGCGCAGACGCAGGATACGACGCGCGGCGAAAAGCAGGAGACGCGGCCGTCGACCGCGGAGCCCAAGACGCCGCGGATGCGCTCCATCATGCGCACGCCCAAGACGATGCCCTCGCCGCTCTTCTCCAGGCAGCCAAACCCGCGATCCGTCTCGCAGCCGCTGCCCAGCAGCCGCTACTCCTACATCGGCAACAACAATGCCGATAATAATAATAATAACAACGCATCCAGTGGCCGATCGCTCACGGCGCGCCCGGCCCAAGAACGAGTGACGTCCGCCGACAGCGGCATCACCACGTTTAGCATCTCCTCCGCCGTCTCGGACGACAACCCCCTCTCGCCGCCGCTCCCCACTCCGGGCCGTCCCAAGACGCTCTCGCCCGTCGTGGAATCGCCTCGCGGCCGCACCGCGCCCGCCATCACTTCAGCCGCGCCCGCCATGACCTCCGCCGCGCCCGTTGCCGCCGCCACCGCCGCTGACACGGGAGACAGCAGCAATGCCGGCCAAAACACCTCCTCCTCCCCCTCCTCCTCCTCCACCGCGGCCGGCGGCAAGCTCGTCCCCGGGCCTCCCGGCACGATGGCCGTCGCGGAAAGCGGCAGTACTACCAGCGGCGGTGTCAGCCCCGTCTCGTACCCGCGCATTCCAGGCCGCAGCACGCCGGCGCCGAGCGGCCGCGCCGCCCTCCCGAGCGTGGCGCCGGTGCACGTGGCGCTCCTCGGCAGCCTGTCGGACACCGGCCGACCGAACCGGATGCCCCCCGGCGCTGCGGCGTCGTACGCGAGAACGACGTCGTCGCCGCATCAGCCGCCGTACCTCCCCTATGGCGGCCCGTCGGAGCCAGTCCAGTATTCGCGCGGCCGCGGCCGCGGTGGAATGGCTCGAGGCCGCGGCGGCTCCGCGATGATGCGACGACCGCCGCCCCCCCCACAGGGCATCGGCAGAGGCACGCCGTCCCTTCGCCCGCCATCTGCTGCGCAGCACCAGCCGAGGACCGGCTCGCCCACGATGCGCATCGTCGAGCCGTCGCCCGAACCGCAGGCGCAGGCGCAGGCGCAGACGACGGCGGCAGCGGCGACCCCGCCCCGCGACGACCGATCTTTGCTGCCGTCGTCGTCGTCGGCGCCGTCGTCGACCCAGCCACGCCGGCGTCCACCAAGCCACCTCCCGCACCCGTTCCCCATGTATCCCGTCTCCCGCCCACGCGCACCCCGGCCTGCCCCCGCTACTGCCACTCCCGCTCCTGCCCCCGCTCCTGCTGCTGGCCCTCCGGCTCCGCACGAGCCCACGATACCCACCATCGAGGTCAACCGCGACAGCCTCAGCCGGTACCCGGGGCACCCTATGCCGATGCCGCGTCCGTACAAATCGCAGGACCGGCACGACGCCTGGCGGCCGCGCCCTCGCCCGCCGCAGCACCCGTCCGCGCCCTCCTCGTACGAGCCGGCCGCGCAGGATAACAGCAGCCGGGAGGCGCTCGCAACGCCACCGTCGCCGTCATCGTCGTCGGCGGCGTCGCTGCTGGCCAAGCGCCTGGGGACGACACGCGCGGCCGACATGGCGCTGGCGCCTCCCGAGGACAGAGGTCGGGCTCGCTGGCGACAACAACAGCAGCAGCAGCAGCAGCAGCCGCAGCCGATACAAAGCGGCGAGGCAAAGATGTTGAGCGCAGGTCAAGGCCAGAGTTCCGAGCATCTCACCACGCCGGAGCTGCCAAACACACCGACCTGGTTACCGCGACTGACGCCGACGCGTCGAGGCACGGACCTGGTGTTGAATGTAGGCTGAGCGTCGACTGTCAGCGGCAGAAATAATAAAGGACGAAAAAAAAGGGGAGGAGGAGGTTCTAATACAGTAAAGTAATGTACGATTAAAGAACTTGTGGTTTCGAATTGAGATAGTTGGTTCGCTTTGAAAGCGTCGTCATGATATTTAGCGCTCATAGCGCATTTCCTTGTCAGGATGAGATACTATATACTTATAGACAGTCTTTTACTTATACAGGCATCGAGAACTTCAATTCAGGATCAAAAATATACTAGTAAAGTCTTAGGTGGCTACGGATGTCTATGTTCGGCGATTGCGTCCTAATTCCTCATCTATCATCGTCGTCTCCATCGGATCTTCACGCTCACCACCATGCCAATTTCTGCCTGGAGTACTGAGGTTGCTCATGCTATACCCGTCAAAATCCGGATCATTTCCAGTCCCGCTGCTTTCATCTGATCGATATGTACGTTTGCCTTTTTTCTTTCCACTGCCAATATGCAAATTTCGCCTCAAGTCACTCATCTGATCATCCAGCGCCCCCAGTCCGTGGCCCAAAGCACCACGATTCAAGTGGGCGCCAGCATCGATAAGACGATTCTTCTTCCGAATTTCCTGCCAACGAGTCATGCTTCCAAGTTCGAGAATGTTCATCCTGCGCGTCTTTCCAATTGGGTTGCCAATCATGATAGGACGCCACGCCTGCTCCTCTTCTATCATGGCTTGCGGGTCATTCGGCATTGACGCTCGACGGATGGTAGATTTCCGTCTTGCTTCCACCACTCGGTCCATCTCGTCAAACTTGGATCGTGGGATGATTTGGATCTCTACAAAGCGAACAAGAACGAGAAGCAAGAGTATTGTCAGCACAAATAAAATGCCTGCAACGACGCCAGTCGCGACTTGCTGCCCCAGGGTTCTTGTGACATGCCCGCCGAGTGCAGTAGATCCTGCAGCCAAAATGAAAGCAAATGTGTGGATTAGCGCAAAGCCGGCAGTTACTCGAGGAAAGGAGGAGTAATTCGTTCGCTTTGGGTTCCTCGCTGAAGAGCCACGTTGTCGGCCAGTCATCCCGGGGCTAAGATCGGAGCAGTCGAATGTTTCCATGATAAGACCATTACATTCAGATAGAGCTAGGCAAGAGAGAAAACCGACTCCAAGTGAGAATACTGTTGGCAGGCTAATGTGCATAGGCGGGCCAGTTGAAACAGCCGCGTAGCAAATGCCGGCTAATGGGAGTAACAGCGAAAAGACCGTTCGGCGCACCATGTGAGATGAACAAACAACGCGCTTGTCTAGGGTAGCTTTGTTGGTGTTGAGTTGTGCGAAACGAGACCGAGAGAATAGGTTCGCTTTCTGGAACGGGATGGCCAAGAGTGCGCCTAGTGCCATGCTGGCAACCAGTAGACCAACTGCAGGAGACCGGAATCTGTAAAATTTCGAGGCCAGAGAACCCAGAAGGACAATGATCAAGACAACCTGGCAGTAGATCCAAGAAGAATAGATTGCCATTACTAGGAAACCGGGTTGTCGAAGCATCTCCATGGATAGAACGATGCCATGATACACCTCTTCTCCCCACCACCGTGGCCCAGTCTTGGCCCTGTGCATCATGATTTCACCGCGCGCTACACGGCGGGAAATGTCAGGTCCCGTTCGAACTTCCGCAACAGATCGTCTGTAAGCGGAACGACGGACTTCTGGACAAACGACGTTGAGAAATAGCACGAAAGCAATTAGGATGATGCTGACGTAAAAACCCCAAGTAGGCGTATACTTGTCAATAATGGACGCACCAACTAGAAAGCCTACTCCGAGGGAGCCAATCCAACACCATGTCCAAATACCGAGCCAAACGCCCATACCACCTCCGTGCCGCCGTGCGTCGTAGTGATCAACCACTTCCTGGTGAGGGTTTACACTCATTAGAGACGCACCAAAGAGATCAGTGAGGATGGAATGAAAGTTCATGCTGGCTAATCCCAGTGAAACGCCCATGAGCGTCCTTGAAGCAAGAAGAAGAGACCTCCATTCAAACGAATCCACCAGTCTCTGGGACGTCACCGCCAAAGCTTGAGGAAACAGAAGTGGCATCGCAAGAACGAGACCAGTAAGAATGTAGGGCTTTCTACCATGAAGCAGCGGCAACGGCCACAGGAGAAAAGTTGGAATGGCCATACCAAGAAAGCAGCCAGTGTTTCCGTGGACAACAACGTGCGACGGATCAATGACGTAGTATTGAATGGATGGTACCAGTCCAGCATAAATCCCGAGAATAACACCAATTAAAGCGGTGCTGATACAGGCGACGGAAGCGACAAAGCGCTTGCGAGTTGTCGACCAGTCCCTTGCAATGGGCTGCCGTCGATGGGATCGCGCCAAGTTGAACCTTTGACCTGCTTGTAGACTGACGTGGGAGCGCCGTCGTAAACTGATACCGCGATCAGAGGGCATTTGGCGCCCCGCAATATCACGATCTGGTAGTTGTTCGTCGCCCACTTGAGAGCCGTTTTGTGGTTCTGCATTCATCGTTGTTTGGTACCGGGCTGTATAAGCTCGCTGGCCGCCTGGAGGACCTCTCGGAACGACTGATCCATGTAATTGTGGATGCACAGAAAAAGATTGATTACCGTCTTCTCCCATTGCAGCGCCTGGAAGGTGAAAAGTAACATGCCGCTGTGCCTGGGAATGATCTTCGGATCTTGGCCCGACTCTGCCATCCGGGTACTTCTGCACTACCTCGCGAGACTGGGATCTGTTGTCTACTACAGTAAATGCACTTGAATTCTTGAAAGCGTACTCGGGCAAAGAACCGTTGCCTGTCTCCTCCGATTGAGTATTGTGACTGCAGCAAGACGCATCGCAGTCAGAGCTGGCCAGCTCGTCGCCACTCTGCAATGAACCAGTCGATTCGGATGAAAGGTTCTGAGGGAAATCAACAGCCTGGGAAGCTATTGAGACTGCTTCAGTTACTAGTCTCTCCAGGTCGCTCACGGCGCGACGAAACAAAAACCCATCAAAGCGCGAGTCCGATCTCGTGGAATACTTGGAGAACCCAGTAACTTTCCGTGCCAACTTAATATCAGCCAAAGACGGATCCTCTAAGGTGTTGACAGCTTTAAATCGAAGACCAAATCTTGCTGGGCGCTTGGTAAGTTTTGTTGTGTAGGATTCGGGATACCACAGCATCTCGCGGAGCCATTTCGAGGCTCTAGTGTAGTCGAGGAGCGAACCAACCGAATAGCTGCGCCTAAGGGCGGTTTTCGGTAAAAGAGCAATTTCTGAATTGATCCCATTCACATCATCTGAGTGGCTATGTGTCATGTTTAACAAAGATGGTTTATGTCGTACAGGGCGAGTTGGAACAGGGGCAAACAGATCAGAGCGCTGTCTCTCTTCTATTGGAAATGTTACACAAGCCGAGAGGCTATGTCGTGCATCTGTAAGAGCATATTAGATGGGAAAATAGGTAAACGCAGATTTGGAATACCTTCTATATGCTGCCAGGGAAGCTCTTTTTGACTGGGCGACGGCATCTGCACAACCAGGTGATGATGGCCCGGGTGTGACTCGACTGTGGTGAAGGATGCGACGCTGCAAGATTTTCCGTTGAGCAGCCGAAGAGGATCGCTTGAGTCTGGCGCCTCATACAGAGGAACTGCGAAGACGCTGTTGGCTGAAAATTGATACAAATTTGAGGTGTTGGTGTCTGAAGCTGGAGTCTGAAGCTGGCGAGAAATGGAGCCATCCTGCTAGGGAGCTGTGATTGAACTCTCACGAAGTCTCTCTCGAGCGGCTGGAATCGATTTTGAAAATGAGAATTCTGCTAATAAACGAATTAATAAGAAGCTTTCGGAAGGAACGCCCTCGAGTAATACCATTCTTGCCGCCTTTGGTCTCGTACGGTTGAGGAAGATGGGTAGTATTTAGGCAATACGGGTTCTCCTTTGCGGCATCGTTGACGATGATACTCCATTCAGACGCTGTTGAAGATCTTCGAGGCGAAACAGCATTTCGTCCAGTTTTGTCGCTGAGTAGCATGAGAGGCTCGTTTTCGGCATCACCGAGTTTCCTAGTCATTCTGCCGCGTATGTTCAGTCGGTGGCCGCGGCGGCGAAGATGTTTTTTGGCATTCACTGCGAGGCATTCATGAGATCTGGCTTGAGTGACGGGACGTGAAATCGAGACTGATGGACGATTGCTTGGAGCGGGCGTAATGTCGAAGCTTCCGACATCCGATTCGGAGTCGGTGGATCGATGAGCATCAGCCGGCCAGGCCTCTGTGTGCGTGTAGAGAGCGGACAACATGTCTCCTCGACAGCAGTATAAGACGAGCAATGCAATGTAAATGCAGAAACCATACTTTAAGCCAATAGATGGTGCATATCGAGGTGGCCGTAAACGAGCTATGCGACGATGGGCCGTGGAAGCTTGGTAGGGTTTGACGGCCTAGATGTTTGCTGTGTGCGCAGGTGTGCCGGAGGGAAACGACGTGCAAGAGGGGAAGAACGGAAATGTTTAAAAAACGAAAGAATAAATACCGATAGGAATTTGAAGCAGCAGAGTAGGATAAGGGATGAAGATGGAGTATTCGATGCTGGAGACGCGATGTGCTGCGTTTGCAGGTTGCATTTTATACCTACCTAAGGTATCCAGGTAAGGTAGGTAGGTACGTATAAGCTGGGTGCCCCGTAAACGTAAACAGGTCAAGATCGACTTCCCCTAATGGCGGATGAGCGCAAGCCAACGGCCTCGGCACGACAGCGACCACGAAGACAGTGTCGAAACAAAAGAAATTGAGTCAACAGAAGAGAATAAAAAACAACAGCAAACACTGCTTGGTTCTGCCGTCTATTGTCTCGTGGTGATGAAAGCATTGCCGCCAAACTGACGGGAGTCAAGCTTTGGAGAGCAATTTGGATCGATCCATCATTGGAAAAGCCAGCCCAAGAGATCTTTCGTTCTACCCTCAAAACTTCCACTCGAGATGCGCTCTGAAAGTCAACCGAGATTTTTGCATCTTGTTCGTAGTTGATGTCGTCAACGTCTCCCGCCGAAGCTTTAGATTTTGCAGATCAAAGTAAAAAGTCCAGTCAAAGCCGATTCCAAGGCCTCGCGGGTGGAGATAGGTGTCTCTATTCTAAGAACCTCATCTGCTAAAGAGATTGGTCGCGGAAATTTTTCAACAGGTCTCTGAAGATTCTGACATAACTTTTCGTCACGTAGGCCCAAAATCTGGCATAGATACCCGTAACCCAGGCTGCTGTGCGCCCAGTCTTGTCACACCTGAGGTACTCCATACCCACTACGAAGCCCTGGGGCTTGAAAGTCCTCTTAGCAGATTCTGTACACGCTGCCTCTTTCCGCCTCCACCCATAGCATCAGAGAGGAGTCGTTTTCGTTGGCTGTTCTCACCCTAATAAGGCCAATCCGGCTGAGACTTCCGGGTCGCCGCGGCGGGGTTTCCGCACCGAACAATGAAACAGCTCTCAATGGATGGCTCAAAAGAAAGTACAGAATGTGTCGCCAGCATGCCTTGATGACAAACTCATCGAGAGTCAGGGCCTCGTCATTAGCCAGCTGTTGCAGCGCCTCTAATCCCTCGTTGATGCGAGACATTTCGAAATTCCGATCAAAGGGGTGGCAAGATGGATGTTGCGATACTTGAAAAGGGGTTTAATTAATGAAAGGTCAAGAAAATATGTGCTAGAAATAAAGCTGAAAAGCAAAAGATGTGAGGGTGAATCAAGTAAAGGGCACTTGAAGAGGGGCCTTGTTGGCTGCATGTAACGCAACGGTGCTCGTACCGTTTTGACTTCTTTGCCCAAACGCTTACAGGTAACTCTGAGAAGAAATGAGTGGAGACTACTGGTATGTCCCTCGCTGCAAAATGTGATATTTCTCTTTCTCTTCTCTATTAGCATGGTCACATCCGCACCCTTGCGGTTGTACACCTCTCACGACAGGCTGGTGGTGGCTTGAGGGGGCACTTTTAGAAGGCGTTGTACTATGTGATAAATGTGATTACATAGATAAAAAAAAGAAAACAAGCCAATTAGGTTACCGGCTCATTTGTCGATTTCATCCCTTGCTTAGCTATGTCCAGGGGTGCGCTCGTCCTTGTTTTCGACCGGACTTCGTACAAGCACTGAATGGCTCTCGTGTTGCTTTGTAGAAACCGGTGCGGAATATCAAAGCGTGTTCCGATTTTGAAAGGAGTGATTCATGAGAACTTTTGGGGCTAAAGGCAGTACATTATATGGCCTCGTTAGGCACCACATTTGTTGCAACGGTAACATGGCAGAAGAGCTTCCCGGTCAAAGTCTCTTGTATCGATCAACACTGGTTTGGAACCTACCCCTACTGCTGCCCGACGTGGTGCTGTCACACAGCCACTAACTCCCAAAAGGTATCTTACTCCAGCCAGGGCATTGCAGGTTTTGGCAACAGGAACATGAATGAAATAATGGTATGTTCATTTTGGCACGCTGGATTCTCACTGCTATAGACATTACTGCCAGTGGTACTGCTGAGGATGGCATAAGCGCGGCGTCAGGCCGACGGTTCTTCTAACTTTTCTCTCCCTCCTTGATGGTGGTAATCTGCCCGCATAGTGTACAATTAACAAGTGATTGTTCCACACACACACACACAAAAAACCCCCCCCCCCAATAGCTTTGCAATATCCTCTTCATTGCCCGCGTGCTTCGAGGTACATTTCCCTCTCGCCGTTGGCCCCAGCTGCTAGCAAGATTAGCCAACGTTTCTGCTCGTTGACCACATCTCAACTCCTCGACTGCCAAAACGTCATCGGCGCTAGCTAACATTGGCGGCGTGGCTGTCTCGCGCCTAGTCCCAAAGAACGGTTCGGCCCGAGGCCGGTACGCGTTTTCTGTTTTCCGTCGCTCCTCAAAAATAGGTCGCTGAGCTCGAGATTCCCTTTGCCGAATGGATGTGGGAAGGCTGATGATGATCTACTCTGTCTCGGGAAGGGTGGCGCTGATGAAGACGCGCATACAAAGCTGGTCGTGTTGTAGCTAGATAGCATTCCTCAGTGTGACAGCAATTTGTAGTTGTAGACTGCGAAAAGATGACAAGTCGCCAGGAGATATCCGCTATAGAGTATCGCTTTGAATTGAATGAATAATGCATTGTGTGTGACGGTGGGTTTCGGCTGCGAGCGGAGTATAGTCCATAGCTCGCAGAGCTAACAACAGTTTCTGCGACGGGCTCAGGTCTTTTTTTCTTCATGGTCTTGTGTCCTTTGAGCTCATGAGGGCGACTGAGATGAAGTGATGAGCACATATGGAAAATGAAGGTCTGGTTGTGTCCATCTATCTGTACAAGGAAATTCATTGTGCGACAGGTGCAACGCTGGTATTGATGCATGCAGAACGGTGTCAAAGGACACGTTTGAAACCCAAGTTACTGAATATATGTTTGACTGAATGTGACACTCGCCCAAGAGAAGTACGTCCGTCTCTAGCTTAAGGGTGGTTGTTCAGGAACCGCGTACGTAACAGGACCACTTCCACAGGAGGTTGCTGGCAGCAACGGCAATGTACTCACTCCTGTGTGCAACGGCTGCGCTCTCCTTTTCGATGACTCTTATCTATTTTGAGTTTTGAAAACGATTTGAAATGATCGTGTTTGCTAATATCGCACTCTGTTGCGTTTTGCTCCCGCTTGTCGCAGCCACACCGCGAAACCTTCATGCTCCTCGTCTTGATTGTGTACTTTCCCTCCTTTCATGATCGATGCACTTGTACGACTTGTTTCGAGCACAAATACTCTATGTTATCAATACCAGTGATTCATCTATTCCGGCATCTTCAACTGGCGCGCACTGTCCTTTCCTGGTACATTTAAATAGCACACGTCCCTACCATTGCAGTCGTCTCTCTCAATTCATCATCCTCTTCTGCCGCCAGAAGCAAAACAACAAAAAAGAAATAACAGAAAAGTCAGAATACAGAAATTCAAATTCAACACCATGCCTCAGAAGATTGACCTAACGAAGCCGGAAGAGAAACAGCTGGTTCTTTCCGCCAACAATGATCTTTCCAAAACGGCAGATCTCTGGCAGTACGTCTTCGACAAGCATCTGTTCCCCAACGACGCGTTTCTTGTCGAGCTGCCTGGATCACCCCCAGCTGGCTCATCAAGAGACGAGAAAGACTCCTACGGGCAGCTGTTGGCCGGAATCCAGAACCGGTACTCACTTGACTGCTCTCCGCCCATCTTCTGGGCCATGCCGCGCGAGAAGGATGTGGTCGTCGCTGGTAACAGCCAATCCCCCAGTCTCGATATGAGAGAGTTCGAGACGGGGGCGATGGTGCAAGTCAAAGAGATTATGAAAGCGGTCGGAATGAACGGTGCGTGGCTGCTGACCACGGCCGGGCAGTTCGTGCGCATCTGGGGCGTGGCCAACGACCCGGCGCTGTTCGTGCCCATCTTTCCCTCTCGCGGACCGGTCAACAGCCTCATCGGGTATGCGGACCTGCGTTTCGACTCCGTGCACCTTGCGGGAATGGTGGAGCTCATTCAGCAGGCCGCGCCGGACATGGCGCAGCGGGTGTGCGACGTCGGCCTGGGAAGGGCCGTCGACATATACGTGGAGGAGAAGAAGGCGACCAAGATCGAATTGGACAGCGTCTCGGGCGACTCCATGACTTTTGTCGTGCCCAAAGACCTGGAGATAATGGAGACCCCAACACAGGATTGGTTTCCGGGGTGGCTGGTGGCCGACAACGGCGACTGCAAGCGCTGCTTCCACTATCAGCCGCCGCTGCCCGAGATGCCCTGCGGCAACGAGCGGGCCTGGTACTATACCGAGAGGGACTTGTCGCCCTGGCAGTGGAGAAGTTTTGACGTTTAGGATCAAACCACCCAGGCAACCAGACTACATCTGGAAAGCGAGAGTTATCTGCCATACAGTCCGGCTCTCACTTGGCATCTCAGTCTGTTGAGCACTGATCCATACGTGTACCAAACCATGGAGCCGAAAGAATAACACTAAGCTTATGCTTGTTTTAAGTGTCATTATTAGGCTAGGAAGAAGGAATGTTCTGGAGTTTATAGAGATTACAAAATAGAAAAGTGAGCGCCGAAAATGATTGCTCTGCCCCCCCCTTCTCCAATGTGAACATGTAGTTATAGGCTGCCTGCGTAACATGTGAGAGTTGGTTGCGGCGTTGCAGCAGCGGTAAGTAACTGAGTAAATGAATCTTCGAGTTTCTTTATTTTTCTTTCCTGTTTTTTTTTTTTTTTGATATCAACGATTCTCACCTAAGATGCTTGTTTTCTTCTTCTTTGAGTTGTCGGGCGCGCGACCTTGGAAAGCCCCACCCGCGTAGTTGGATCGCCCTTGCAGCCTCGCCTGGCGTTGCGATTTTTTTTTTGGCCCTTCCCATGTCTTGAGACCCCAGACATTTCCCGGAGGCTTGTTCGGGCGGCGGCGGAGGCGGCGGGCGGCATTGGTTCTACGCCGGTGCCCACACTCGGTCCCCACTTCAACATGGTCGCCCGATTAGGCAACCTTGCTGGCAACCTCACTCACTCACACACACACTAGGTAGTTAACTTATTATCAGTATGTAGCTACGCTCGGTGGCCTGAGTCACACACCGTCCATCCATGCCACCAACTAGTTAGTCGTTTACTTTATCGTTTAGTCTCTCTGAAGCACATAGTAAGTGGTATTCGAATCGAGATTCAGTTTAAACACGGAATACTACTTAATTCATGTAAAGTCGAGTTTCAGAATGTTCAGCTTCGGTAACTATTCTCAGCCTCATCGTTCAGCACATCAGGTGGTGGAGGGGTGCCCGAGAGCTGTGAGCAGTGGTCACGCGAACATGCCCCGTCTACGAATGCGAAGACATGCGGTTTTGGGGATGAACAAAATGATCTGATTATTGGTTCAAAATGATCTAGAAAAGAGCGTATCCAGCACCCTTTTGTAGGTCTGGCACAGCCAAACCGGACGCTGCAGCCAGTGCAGCGTAGCAAACGAGGAAAACAAAAAGTGAAAGAGTAAAATGTCGAAAACAAAAAGAAGAATCAATGCTTCCTGTGCGTATATCCGTATATCCGTGCCATTGCAATATCCTGAGAACCTGAGAAGAGTACGCCGCGATGTAAAAGGTGATTCGGCCGTGAGCGGGTGGAACGAGATGAGATGCGTTGTGAGGCGTCGCGCATTGCTTGCCTGAACGAAATGGTATATATGTGCTTTTCATTGAAAGAGGGGAAAGTCGAGAAGAAACGTCATGAGAGTGGCAAAAGATGCTCGCTGCAAGTGGATATCAAGGCGACTGAGTCTGCTCAACCTGAAAAAGTGCGTTCAAGTCGTCTGACGCGAGGACCGTAGCATGCTTTGTCGTTGCAACTAGGTGGTGTACAAGTGCGTTTTTTTTTCTGTCGGTGTGGAGAGACGTGAGACCAGAAGAAAGAGAAAAGGAAGAGGATGAACCGGGGAATTGCTAGACAAGGAGGAAATCGTCATAAATTCGTCGCGTGTCTTGCCGCAGCAAGCTGTGCGGTCAGTCGGGAAGGATTCGTCGAGTAGAGGAAGAGGATCCAGTCGTGGAGACGAAACGGGTTCAAGCACCCTGACGGGCGGCAGCAGCCAACCGCCAGGGACAGCACGTTTCACTTGTAGCCTCTAGAGCTGGAGCGATAGCTGCTGTAGCCCGAGTCGGAGTATGTGTAGTGGTTCGCGGCGGCTGTCTGGCGCGGGGCGTGGGCGACGCAGGCGTAGCCGACCGAGATGATGCGCTTCTCGACGCTGTGGCCGCGGCGACCGTACGAGGCGCAACGGTCGACGGCGTGTTGGTAGTAAAGGCAGCGGCAAGCCGAGTACACTTCAACAAGTTGGTAGCACATGGTGACGGTTGCGTATTGGCTTGTGGTCTTTGCTCTTCTAGTCTAGCAACTGTAATGCGGCGGCGCGAGGGGCCCTTGTGCCTGGACAGGTCTCAGAACCTAGGTCTGCCGCAGGATGGCAGCAATGTTGTGTAGCCAGCAATTAATATCCAACGAGCCTTTAAAGTGTAGACAATGAGACGTCGGCTTGTTGTAGACCTCTGTGGGTTCTCTCTGGGCGTGCTCGGGAAATTCACATCCAGTGTAAGAGGGAGCGGCGTGAGGTCTCGAGATGTTTCACAGAAAGGGTGAGAAGGAGGAAACTGAACAAAGTTTATAGATGCGAGGATAGAAAACAAATATAAAAGAGTAAAGAAAGAGAGACAGGGAAACAAAGTGAAAGAAAGGTTTTTATCTTTGTATTGAGAACGAAAGACGAGAGGGTCATGTAGCGAGTGATGTAGGCAGAGACAGGCAGAAGAGGGCCGCAACAGCCCGGAAGAGGCAGGGACTTGTAGCCTTATAGCTGGGATGGGCCGGGGTGGTCGCCTGTAGCCTAGAGGTACCGGGGCAGTGGACAGCGGGAACCCCCAAGAAAACCCACCTACACACCACCACCATGATGACAAGCGACAGGAAATGAAATGTGTGTCTGGTCGTAGAATGAAATAAAAATAATAAGATGCAAAAAAAAAAAAAAAAAAAAAAAGTCTACGATGCATGGGGGCTGGGGGCGGCGGGAGATGGAGTCGGACAAGGGAAAAAAAAAGCGGACATGGGACGACTACACGTGTTGTGAGCGGATGAATGAGGAGGGGAACAAGGCTGGTGCGGATAGAATAAATTGGAAAGCTATCGTGATGGGGAAAAGGAAAAAAATAAAAGTCGCCATGAATAATGGAGCGGTTTCGTAATTGGGTAGTACGGATTAGAAAACTCATAATTCGAGAAGGGATTGCAGGTGTTGATGCCGTAGCAAAGGGCGAAGAAGGGGGTCTGCGTGACCGGTGACTAACAAAGACTGACGCCGAAGCGCAGCAGCGGCACAGCAAGAAGAAGCCATATTCGGGTGATGACTTTCGTTTCCAATTTTTTTTATTCTTTTCCAATGTGTCCAGGTGTCCCTCGCTTATTTTTTTCTCCCCCCTTATCTAAATTGGCCACGTACAAGGTAGGTAGCGCAGGCTGAGGTGGTGGGCGCAGCCACAGTCAGTCCCTTTGGTCCATGAAGCCTAGAGAAAGAAAGAGACAGAGAGTACTCTGTAGCGAGGGAAAAAAAAGCACAGTGAGGGAAGCAGGCGGAGCCAGTCCCCCCCCAAGACAACCAAAAAAAGAGTCATCCACATTGCTGTGCTGTGATGTGCTCAGTCAATCAGTGTACGTGCGGGTGGGCGGGCGACGGGCGTCACTTTCCACTCTTTTTAGTCGCTCCCGAACCCCGATTTTTGGGGGTTTTAGGGGGGGGGGGGGGAGCCCGAATTGGGAAACAGGGAAGAGCCAACTACAAGGTACCGGCAGGGCTGAATTCAAGTGTGGGACAGGCGGACAGGCGCGGGCAGGGAGAATGGAGATGGCATGTAATAGTACGTAGTTGATACTCGATACCCCAAGTCGAGCACCAAGCTGATTTGTGAGGAATACAACTGCCATTTTTTTACCCGGCTAGCTTGTGTTTAACTCTACGCTGATCCGTACTGAGGACTGACTAGAAGATACGTTTGACCTGCGGCATGTATGCTGACTGGGTTGATGCACGTTATACCAACGGGCAGCGGACATGGGACGTCAGATGAAGGAGGATGGAGCTGGCGGACAATCCAACACTGGGTTGTTTTCTTACGCATGTACGGATAATAACAGATTACAAGAAAAAAAAAAACAATTGCAAGAAAGATTGGACAGGGTGAATAACAAGGCTGTCGCGCGGACATTGGACCTAGGGAGGGTTGCAGTGTGCGGTTGCTGCGGAGTTTGGCAACAAAGACATTTTGATGATTGATGAAAGCATTCTTAATTTGGGTACCTAGGTACCTGGTCATAGTCAAGGTCCCTGTATACTTGGTAACTACCCGTGCGTCATGTGTGCATTGATTGCGTTGTACCTGCTTGTAGACGCCTCCGAGCCTCCAACGGGTTGCATTATAAACCGTCGCAGTGTATTTGTAAAGTTGCATTTCTCAGCGGATGACGGGCAGCCCTACTTGGTCCGTACCTTGCTCTGTAATTCAGCGTACCACAGTGAACCGGGGGGGGGGGGCTGTCGATTACCTGCAGGGCATCGAGTCACTGTATACCAGTACCAGTACACGCTGCCACGAGTGCCACGCCGTCGCCGTCGCCGTTGTCGTCATAGCATCAGCAGACGGCTCTTTTCTCATCTTCATTTCTGTTTCTTGTGAGTCTACATGGCACATGATGCCATTTTTTTAATGTGATTCTTTTTTCCACCATCCATATTATTCCTCACTTTTGTGCTGCGCAAATGGCAGGCCCGCAGCAAAACAGTCATCTGGACGTCGCTTATTATGAGCCACAGCACAGACAAACCTCGGCCCCAGCCAAGTGCCAAGTACCAGGGCTACCACAATAAGAGCCAGGGTACTCCGTACATCTGCAGCCACCACAGGCATCCATTCCAGGCATCCATCTTTCCAACCATCCATCACCACCAGCTCCCCAGGCTTCCAGGCAGCCTCGCCCGTTTGACCATCAAACCGTCACCTTGCATCGCCAACCCCGGCATCCCCCTTTCCCCCACCTTCCACAATCAACTCCATGATTATTCGACTCGACGACCCTGCGACAGGCCTGTGTTCCTCGGATTGACTCATCACCATAATCGCTTCATAATCGACATCATCAATCGGCAGATGTACCGGATTGACCGCTCCTCCTGACCTACTGACGTAGACCCAATATACCAGCACCCTCACAGCCTCCTCGGAAACTCCACAACAGCCTCGCACCACCGCTCCGCCTAGCCTATAACCTTCCTAGTCATATTACAGTCTGTGTGCTTAATAACAAAAAAACAAGAAAAATAGTCCGTCGAGGAACTCGGGAGTTTTGGCAAGGAAAGCTTTTTGTCTTGCCCGGTGCAGACGTCACTCACTTCGTCCTCTCCTCGGTTTGACATCAATTCTTCAGCATCAGGCAAACGCATTTTATACGACACCCGAGACAATATTTAGATACGAGCGCCAAAAGCCTCGACTTCATCTTGGCGCCTGGCCGCCATTCGTCGTAGCCCGAGTAGATGACGACAAGCCTGTCGTATGCCGTTTGTTAGCCTGCCACGCACCGTGCTAGCAGCGGCCAACCCTGTCTCGACCAGCAGGCTCACTAACGTCGACTAGCTGCCGACGTATGACATTACAAGAGGCCAAGTCGCTGTTCGGCGAACAGTAAATTTAGCAACAAGCCTACTACTACGCCCATGCCATGACCAAATCGGGATCATGGCGACGTGGGTCGATGCTCACTAGACTCATCACGATGTCTACTGCCCCGAACGAGCGGGAGATTGACCTCGCTGCCCTGATTTGGCTTGGCCTTATCCAAGGCGCATGGACACCAAAATGCAATCAGCATCCTGTATACTTTGACCAGCAATTCCTCTAAACGGCCGACAACAGTTGAGCGGCGCGAGCTCCCACCGGACTACAAAAAAGCCACATAATAGGCAAAAATTGGCTTTCGTATAAGTAATATTCGAGCTGAGCAAGGCTCAAGACACACAAACAGTGAAAAGGCACGAGAGGCAGCAAGTCTCAGATCCTTGGAGCATATCCCAGGCACGAGCCCATGCCGTCGCCATCGCCGCCAACCAAAAGTTTCAGCCAATCAACAGCGAGGTGACATCTGCCTCGCCAAAATGAAACGTCGAAGCGCATCGGCGCCAACCAAAACGAAACAAGCCAGTCCACAAGCCCTTGGACGTGGCTGGAGCCTGGCGGGCGTCATGGGCCCGGTGGGCGTAAATGGTGCCAAGAAGTCATGGACACATGGTAGTTGGAGGCGAGCTTGCTTTTTGCCCAGTTGCCAGTTTCTGACTTCGCATGCCGCAGGCAAGCACACAGAACCGGGATGCTATTTTTAAGCATCCATGCTTCCCGCGGCGCTGTTCCCTGCCCGGTGCTCCTCTTCCAAGGCTGTTGCAAGGCGGCGCCCACATTTTGGAATCGGGGCGGTTCAGCCTCTTTCTGCACGCAAAACGTTTGAAACAGCGGCGCCCGTGAAACACACCTACGATCAGAAAAGCTCGTCGATTGCTGCCTTGGTACACGGTGTAGTGCAGGCACGAGTTCTGCTTCCAGTTGCCTGCATCCGGCTAGTGGTTCGAGGCTGATGCGTATCGAGAGCACGCTCATGCAGGTCGCAACGCCCGGGGTGACTAGAATGACGCCTCACATCTAGAAAGGTAATGCAGGTGTTGCTAGAGCTATGCCGAGGCATTGGAGACGACTCAAAGTAGCACTGAAACTTGAAACCCAAGATTAAGCTACCCTCACGCGGCTGCTGTGAATGCCACAGGGATTCGCCTCCAACGCTCGCCAACAAGCGTTGACGAGAGCCGGGTTGACATGGTCCCGCAGTGCCAAGTCCACAGCCGTCAAGCCGCAAGTTCAGCAGAGTCACTCCGAGCAGGCACACGTCCGCGTCCCCCGGGACACTTGGGTACGCTCTTGTTCGCTGGCCTCTTCTTTAGCAGCGACCGGGCCGCGTCTCCCCGATGGGGCGGCGGCTTCGCCGGCGCTCGAGTCTCCACCAGAGCCCGCCCGGGCGACGGACAGTCTACGACTAGGCAAGATGCGGTGCTGCGAGACAGTCCGTTCGTTGTCATGCTTGGTAGATCTCTCGAGGATCATGACTGGGGGTTTTCTTTCTTGGGTATTCGCCCTGAGTTTTCCTGCAGGAAAATGGAATTATAGTGGTGCACAGCACTGTATTGTCATGGTTACTGACGCTGACGGCCATCCTGGCTGCGCCTCACTACAGAGAGACTCATCCACCGCCCATCACAGCCACATAACGGACGATGAGTATGTATCCTCCCGAGAAAAGAAAAGAAAAGAATGCCAAACTGATATGACCCTGCTATCGTCAAGGAAAAAAAAGGAATCAAATGATGGCAACCGATCAGGCCCGGGGCAAAGAAAGATGCGCCATGGCATCTTCGCAGCAGAGCCATACGATTTTCTATTTCAGTACATGCAATGCGACGACAATCCCCCCTCCCCTCAATATCTCACAATGCAATGCAATGCACCGCACCACTCACCGCCCGATGTTCCTCAAGAAATAAACAGGAACAGGCAAAAGAAAACAGGGTTTTACCCAAAAGAAGCAAAAGGGGAAAAAAAAAATCTCGTCCATTTACCGCTTTTGGTCCCAATTTGCAGCCATTGCCAACAAGATACAAAAACCATTCTTGTTACTTTTATCATTCGGTCCGGTTCTCGATTAAGTTGGCCTTTTCGATGCAGACACGAGGGAAAAAAAAAGAAATAAAAAAGAAAGAAAGAAACAATATAAGCTACTACCCAAAACTCGGGACACCACCTCACCTCAGCAAAGTGGGTTGGTGCGGTGATTGCTGGTTGTGGGTGTGGTGGTGGTCAGCCTCGTCTTCAGCCTCGTCGTTGTCCCCGAGCCGCTTGCCCTGCCAGGAAGGGTGACAACAACCCCCCCCTTCCCTCTCTTCATCCATTCAGGCAGGTCCGCACGCGACGGACAGCCGCCAATTGCGTTTGAGATTGCATGTCGCACCGCCGAGTTTTCTTCTCCTTGTCTTTTTACTTTCTTTTTCCTTTTTCATCCGAAACTGCCAAGGTAATAATCCCCGACCAAGAACATCATCATGGAAAAAAAAATGTTACTGAATTAGGCAAGACCCGGGTATAACTAACAGCACCTTTGCTGGAATGCACAGCCACGTGGTTCAGTCATGTTCGAGTCCATATTGGGAGGCCTCAAGAAAAAAAATCCCCCATCACAATAGGCGAAAGATGTATACTGTATACTGGTAGTGACTGGTGGTTTAACCCTTGTATCCTCCCACCCGTCACGAATCTCCTCGTCTCCTCGTATACACCCACTCCCACACGCAAACAGACACACACCAGCAGCGCCAACAATACATACGTTGATGCAACGCAATGGAATAGAATTAAATAAATTTTGAAAGCTATACCGCCTCCATGCATGCTTAATGATTTGGGTATCCGCATGGGGTTGCTCCCCTTCAAAAGCACAGTCCGTGCCAAAACGACCATCGTTAAAATTGGACCCTTCTTGACCATGATAAAAGACCCATGTTCCATCATAAAAACAAATGTTGGGAAGACGAAAAAAAAAGAAGAGGAGGAGGAGGAGGTGAAGAAAGAAACCGGCAAGACCTATTCCCAGACGTCACTGCAATAAATAGACAAGTTGCTTGTGCGCGTCAATACTTGCCACCAAATCAATAGAAAATACACAATGGCCTCGTCATCATCAAAACAAATGTAGTTGCCCAGTTTATACTCTTTTTCATGCAAAGACACGATACATACATGGTTCAAGCCTCGGTTCGCCGGCTTCCCTTCTAAGCTCGCCGGTTCATGGCTGCCGAGGCACCTGCCGCGGCCAGGTCGGGTTTCCCACTCGCCGAGCGGGCTGTAATCCTGGGCAGTCCGCTAGAAGAAGATGTTACGCTGCCCGGTCCCGCGCTAGTGCGCCGGTTGATGCTTGCCGCCGTGGCACCTGTGGCTCCAGAGGCTCGCCTGGATGCCGCATTCAAAGCCACCGCACCTTTGCTCGGGCTCGGTACAGTACGAAGCATTCCTATACTCTTGGGGGGGTCCGGCAACGGCCTCGACATGGTAATGGTGTTGTTTCGTTTCACCGGAGACGACTCTCTTGTCGGCATGCGAGGCGCAGGCTGCATCTTTTGACCCGTAATAAATTCATGATGAATGGCATCCTCAGGCTTCAAGCGGCGGTCAGGGTCCCATCGCAGACAGCGAGACAAAAAGTCGACAAAAGCCTCATCGTCGCACTTGAGTGCCTGCTGCAGCGTCTTGGATGACGGGCGTCTTCTGCGACCCTTTGATGAAACGGTCAAGCGAGGCTTGCCCATTGAGTCAAAGAAGAGCTTCTTGCGGGTGCTCTTCTCGATCAAATGCTTCTCGGGCGGACCAAAAACTTCCATGATGCAAGCAAGCTGCTCCTGCTCGTTCTCACCGGGAAAAATGGGCACGCCAGTAAAAAGCTCAGCGAGAATGCAGCCAACGCTCCACATGTCAATCGGCAGGCCATACGTCATCCCTAAGATGACTTCAGGGGATCGGTAGAAGCGAGATTGGATATACGTGTACACCTTCTCGTTTTCAAAGCAACTCGAGCCGAAATCAATGACCTTGAGCTCCGAATGCAAAGGATGCTTGAGCAGAATGTTTTCTGGCTTCAAGTCGCAGTGAATAATCTTGCGCTGCTTGAGGAGTATCAAGGAGCTGAGAATCTGCTTCGTGAAGCGTCGGATAATTTTGAGGGAAA
The DNA here is from genome assembly GCF_051103115.1 of Cordyceps javanica. NCBI lineage: Eukaryota > Fungi > Ascomycota > Sordariomycetes > Hypocreales > Cordycipitaceae > Cordyceps > Cordyceps javanica. The sequence goes on along the minus strand of NC_139300.1, from coordinate 2,958,088 downwards.
AGCCGCGGAATGAATGCGCCTTGATAAATTCGTAAAGATTCATATCGAGAAGCTCAGTCGAAATGCAGAGATGCCCCCGGAAGTAGAAGCTCTGGGTGAAGCTGACCATGCTATGCTTATCTTGGGGATCCTGTCGCTTCCGGTCAGTTCAAGTTTCATGTTGACAAGTCAAAAATCTTACCCATTCGCGAAGCTTTTGCAGGATATTGACTTCGACCAGAGCTTGCTGGTGGAAGCGCTTCTTGTTGCGAATAATTTTGATAGCAACCAGCTTCCCCAACTTGTGGTCAATGCATCGAAGCACCTGACCAAAACTACCCTTTCCAAGGACGTCCACAATCTCGTAGCGGTATGCTAGGTGATCGCCGGCAACAATGGTGTAGTCACCACGTTCATCGTCATAGCCGAAATTGGGGGCATTTGACTGCAAATCGCCAACCACTTTACGGGCACTTTGTGTACCGCAAAAGTAAACATCATTATAATCAATAATCTCACCTCGTTCGTATATGTTGAGCATGGCGATGCGAATGGCTTCCTGGGGACCCACACGCTCCTTTGGTGTTGCCCTCCTCTTAAGCGCATCCAGAGTGCGTGCGGCAATGTCCGTCTCCTTGCGCCGGGAACCCATTTTACGCATCTCATCATTGGCTGCCAAGTCGTCTTTATCAAGCTCATTTGCACTGTAGGAGCCGGTCTGCCGTAGGGTTGTCGATGAGCTCTTTGGCTTTACAGACTTTTGCGCAGAGTGCACGATTCGGCTGATGGGCTTCATGTTGGTGTAGTCATCGGATTCCTTGCGGTTACCCCATGATTCACTTTTGGAGTGAGGCAACATTGTCTGGCTTTGAGAGGAGCTCTTTCGTATTCGTTGCTCATTGGTAGCGCGAGTGGCGGTCGCCGTCGTTGGACTGCGGGTTTTGGCATTGTATAAATTGTTTGTTGTTGCCGATGTGGGTAAGCGGGGAACCGCCTCGTTGGAAGATTTGTCACGAGCATCGTGTACATCGCCGTGGTTCTTGGATGAGCTACGTTTCCAAGAGAGACTCAGTTTGCGTCGAAGCGAGCTCATGGACGAAGGTGTCGGGGGCTCATCAGGGGTCGGTATCGGCGCTGGAGACTTTGGTACATGCTGGGCGGTGTCGATCGATTTGGAGCCCGGATTTTTAGATGAGCGATCACCGGTAAGGTTGCCAGTGACGGTCGCATAGTCACCACTAGGCTTGGATCGGTTGTGTCTGCCAAAATCGAAGCCACCCCTAGGGAGCGACGATGAAAGGTAGGGGGAGATGCTGTATTTGCTGTTGGGCTCCTGAAGAATGATAGATGACGAGTCGGATGAGCTCGCGTCGGGAGGGGAGGTATTCTTTCGGTGGCTGTGATGTACGGTGCTACTGCTTCTAAGCGCGGGTAGTTCCATTGTATCGTCGTATCGGTTTTGGAAAAATGAGCTCTTGGAGGCGGTCATTGGAGTCGTGGGCGTTTTGGGCGGGTGTCGAGCAGGTGGTGGGCTAGACCGTGGCTCTTTGGTAGGTTGGTCCTGCAGAGCAGCCACTTTTGCGGCGGTCGGGATGCTCAACGGGGCGAGATTGAGTGGCGGGAGAGTCAACGGCTGCAGATGCCTCCTCGATTGGCCGGTCGGTTTGTCATCCTTGTTGGATGTGGGAAGGGTGCTCTTTCTGGTGCTGAGACGACGCTTGGGCTTTGCGGGCTCGGGCAGAGCAGGCAACGAAATACTGCCAGTCGAGTTACTGTGTATGCTCAGAGTTTCCACAGAGCTGAGGGCAGATCGTTTCTTATCCAGAAAGTATGGGCCAGCAGGCGCGTTATCCTTAGGTGATTCATAAACCTTGGGAATGGCAGGTACGGGAGGAACATCCTCATCGTCTTCGTTTTGGATGGAATTGTTCTGAGGGTTGGCACTGTTTTTGGGGGCCGGCAGGCGAGAGGTGAGAGCTGGTGGCTGGCTGCGAGTCTGGGTCGTGCTAGTCGATTGTTGTTGGCCAAAGGTAAAGCTGCCGGTAGAGCCAACAGAGAGCCCAGAGGTATGTGATTTTCGAGTATGGTCCGGAGTAGTACAGGCCGAGGATGGCGTGAGCGATGGTTTCCTCAAGTTGAGCGAAGGCGATCTCGAGGTTGCTCTATTATCCATCGATACTGGGGGTGGGGGCGGCATGCAGATGGGTTGGCTGACCGGCTGGGGCGGCGGGGGCATCATGGACATGCGCTTCATACGGCGAGTGTCAGTTGGGCTGATGGTCCTCGCCCCTAAGCCACTGGCATGGGCTGAGTGGCCCGTGACAGGCATCATGGAGGCTCTCTTGTTCGCGGCCAAGGGCGCGGTGAGGCCAGTGCGGTTGTTGGCATTGAGACGTGGTGAGCGGGCGGCCAGTGACAAACGGTTCGACTCGACCCCATAAGCACTGAGGCCCGGCTGTGCGACTCGTGGGGGAGGCTGCACAGATTTTGTTTTGGCAGCCCGAGATGTGTTGAAAGACAGGGTCGAGTCGGAGCCATCGATTGAAGTCCTCGTGGAATCCGATCCAGCACGGTCGGAGACTATACTCGGCCGACGACGTTGGGCACTAGAATATGTGTCGGACTCTAGCAAGATGCCAGGGCCGACCGATTTGCGAGGCTGCTTAGCGGTGGCGGTGACGCTGGACACGGGGGGATACTGGCTCTGACGACGGGAGCGAACCGGGGCAGGGGCAGTGAGGCCATCTCCGGAGGCTGACCACGACGAGGCAATGGACGAGGTGCTAGCCTGTCGACTGGACGTAGTTGGTTTTGCGATTATAGAGCTAGAGCGTGCAGGACGTGTCGTCGATGCGGTTATGGCCGAGGGAGCATAGGTTCGATTGCTGCCGGTGGCGGCTTGCGCCGAGCTCATCTTGTCCGAGGACTTGGCGGTGGCGTGTTTGCCCTTGGAATCTAGTATGCTCCCAGTTCCAGTGGGGGAGGGAAACTGAGCGAGTTTGAAGTCAGAGGATGCAGATTCAATACTGGCGTGAAGGTCGTCGAAGCTGACAGAAGGAAGAAAGTCGTATGAGCTCGAAGACTGTCGTGCAGCATCTCCATTTCGATTGAAGGAAAAGTGCGACTGGCTGGTGGAGGCGCTGAGCATCGGTGCGTTTGACACGGGCTTGGTGCCTGTGCCTGCGGCGGCGGTGGACAAGGAGATGTTGGAAGCGGATTGCGGACTGGGACAAGGAGTCGTGTTAGCTGCAGGCATGCAAGAGAATGGTGAATTGGGTGTGTAATGGCGTACAGTCTGGTGGGAGAGGATTCCGCCCCTCGCGAGCCAGCTGTCCGACTTCCTCTCAAGGTCATAGAGCCGACGGCGAAGTCAAGGGGAACCTAAGGGGGAAAAGGACGCTTGAGGGCGAATTGGTGCTCACAACGAGCCAACGTCGAGAGGGCCTCAGTCCGATTGGGGAGCTGAGTACATTCGAAAGACTACCTCATCCCGAAGCTGATGGGGTTTCTGTGGGCGTGCAAAAAAAGGGAAGGGACAGGATAGGAGGCGTGAGACGCAGGCGAAGACGAGTCGACGAAGACGGGTAAAAAAAAAAAGAAAGGGGGAACCGGAAGGGGGGGAAACGAGCAGCCAGAAGCAGCGAAGAGAAAAAGATCGGGAAGCCACCTCTGAGAGAGAATCGCAGAGGAAGCGAGGCGAGCTTGAAGTTGCAGAGGAAGAAGATGGGGAGGGAGCGAGAGGCAGCGTTTCAAGGCACGGAAGCTCACTTTTTTGGTTGTTTTTTCGAGATTGAGGGATGCGGAGGTTGAGACCCACTAGAGGGGGCGAGTCAAGGCACTAACTTACCGAATGGGACGGCGACAGGAAGCAGGACAGCACCCGGCAGCATTTGGAGTGGAGGAATGTGTGGTCTGATAGGGAAAAAATGTTAATTTGATGAGTGAAAAGAAGAAGGCTTGTTGATTCCATGGGGGTTTTCTAATATTCTCTCCCCCTCTTCTTTCAATCAGCCTTAATGTGCTGCAGCGCAACAATGGAAGGTTTGTTCATGTACCACCAGTATCGGCCGCTGCATGGGCTGTTAACAGGTCACTCGCATGAGTGCTGCAGCATGCGCTAGCGGGCTGACCCAGCACCCAACCAGCGCCGGCGAACCAACCAACCAACCAACCAGCTACTTACATACTGAGTACCTTAGTACCTACTACTAATAGTACCTAGTTACACTAATACTGGGTACACTTGTAAGTAGGCAATCAACTTGGGCGGTCAGAGAGTGAGAGAGACTTTACTTATTTAGTACTTACGGCTTGCCTACCTGTCAGGTGCCTCCCTGTGATAGTTGGGGGTCTCTGGCTTTTTTTTCGACACTTTTATTACTCTCTGTTATAACTTTAGGCATCCGTCGAGTCATTGCAGATAGATTACTCCTTGGCTTGTACTCCTACGGGCACTCTTCACTCGCAGGTAACTGCCTCGCTTTGTACTGCGACGGTTAGGTACTGGGCGGGGCATCCATCCGTCACCCACGGCCCGGGGCGAGACGGCACAGACCCTGTATAAGAGGCCGTTTAGGTAAGCAACTCGTTGACTACCTAGGTAGGTACTAACCTACCTACCTAGGTCCCTAGGTACCTTGCAGTTTCTTTTACTGCTATTCGGGCAAGACTGGACTATACAGAGAAAAGGGAGAAGAGAACCCCCGGTCAAGAGAGCTGGTCAGTCCTGCCTACGTTGGGGCCAATGTCCCCGATATTTCTCCTCAGCATCAGGGTCCGAACCACAATGAATCGGTAAGTACTAATACCAGTAGAGACGCCCTCCCTTCACGTCCCCCCCCCTTCCCCCCAATTGCAAGGCCTGGTCACAGGTACCATTTACTACTACAGGTGGGTGCCCCCGCCGCTAACCACCTCCCTAGGCCTGCACACAGGCCAGCGCTCTGGCCCGGTACATGCCTTGGCCGCCCTACATCACTGCCAAAGCCAGGTACCTCCTTACCGGTAACTGCTCATCCATCTCATCTGCCAGGATTGACTCAAATGGGGAGGGGCGCGCGCGCCATTTCAATACGAAAAAAGGCTGCCCAAATTTGGGGGTCAATTATTAGCTCAAAGGTAATATCGAGGAACAGAAAGAAACACCCAAGGCTTTTAAAAAAAAATTTATAATAACAAGACGCGGCCACGCGATTCGTTGTCATCTCTGCCTTCCCATCTCCCACGCCCCCAAAACGTGGCACGCCACCAATCAAACCCCCGGAAAGGGGCGCCATGTCAGGGGCACCCGCACCCATCTCCATGCATTGCTGTATTGGTAGGCTGAATGATTTTTCTGTTGATGATCTCCAATGCAATGCAATCTGATGACACCGTACCAACTGAGTAGCTACTGGGTAGTGGCCTCCTTGGCAGGGGGGGAGGGCTACAGAGACCTCTTCAATCCTCATCAGGCTACGGAGTACTTGCCTATACAACTACGTGGCATATAGCCTGTAACTTGATGACCGAATGCATGACAGCTCCTCGACATGAAAATGTGGGTTGGGCAACCGTAAACCTCCCTTGTTATTACGCCTCGACAACTCCAAACTCCCAAGCAGCAAGCAAATCCCATTCCCAGGGGCTGCCCAAAGACAGATGTAGCTAGTATCATGTAACCAGCCTACCAGCCTGCTCATGTCTTTGTATACAAAACACATGAGACATTCTGCATCAATTTTTTTTTCCTTTTGTAAACTACCACTGGTTTCCATTAGATTGACGACGGTGCAATTTCTCCACGTTGTAGACACCGTCACGCGTCCACTCAGCCGTGCACGACCCTTTTTGCTCTTCTGCAATGGAACCGCATAATCAAAGTCTGCACGAGAAAAAAATAAGGGGATCGTCGGGAGGGGGGGGAGGTGACATTTCGGGTTAACCAACAAATGTCACCTTGCCTCGCTTCCTCATTCCCATACTGGCATACCCGGGACATTCAAAATTCTTCATGGAAACGAAAACCAGCGACGTCGCCTAAACTGCAATCTTTCCGTGCTTGCAGTGTACTACTGATACTAAACAGGGCCAAGGATGAAACCTATTGATTAATAGGGCTGGATTATCATAGGACTGGTTTTTATGAACTTTGTGAAACACTGCATGCCGCCCGTCTACTCTTCCGAATACTGTTTCGCTACCCGTATAACGAACGACCCCACCCTCACCTATATAAACAATCCGCAGCCATGAGGATAGGCCAGCCCGGAAAAGTCGTTCCGTCGCTGCTCAAAAGTCTGACTGGGTGTCTTGATGGTCAGGTTAAACGCCGACGGCCCTTGCCAGTTGCCCATGACGCTGCGCAGGGGGTACCAGGCGTCGCGGACCAGGTCCACGGCGGCGCACTTGAGGCCGTTGACGTAGTTGCCGCCGGTCGAGACGACGAGGGGCGTCGCGCGCGGGTCGACGGCGCCGTCGACGCAGCTGAAGGCGCCGCCGTGCCCGAAGAAGACGTCATTCTCGTTGTCCGCCGTCGTGCACAGCGCGTAGCGGCCCGTCTCGGGCGCGCGGTAGAAGCCCGCGTACACGAGCGTGAAGTTGTTGGCGTCGACGCGGATCCCGCCGTTGGTCGGCTTGGTCCACCCCACGGCGTACCAGGCCGCCGGGAACGCGGGGCTCGGGTACACCCGCGGCAGCGACGCCGGCGGGCCCGTGTCCTGCGGGAAGAAGGCGACGTTGGTCAGCCCCGACGCGAGCGGACGCAGCCGCTGCGTGATGTAGTAGGACCACGGCAGGCTGCCCTCCCGGCTGTACCCCGTGAAGGGGTTGGCGTAGTAGTCAATGTTGAGGCCGGACGCGGCACAGTCGCGCTTGACTAGAGGGCATGGACCGCCAGGTGTTGGCTGTGGAATTGTTGTAGTGGTGGTGGTTGAGCTGGTGCTTGTGGAAGTGGAAGTCGTGGTAGGCACAGAAGTAGAAGTAGAAGTAGAAGTAGAAGTAGAGGTAGAGGTAGAGGTAGAAGTAGAAGTAGAAGTAGAAGTAGAAGTAGAAGTAGAGGTAGAGGTAGAAGTAGAAGTAGAAGTAGAAGTAGAAGTAGAGGTGCTAGAAGTTGCAGTCGACACAGTTGAAGTCTTTGACGTTGATGTGCTGCACGTAGCAGTTATCAATGGAGTCTCAATCACGACTGTTGTAACTCCGCAATGGGTGATGATAGTCGACGTCTTGTGTCCCCCAAGGTATGGGATGGTGATGGTAGTTACAGTGGGATGCTGATGAGCTTCATCGCGTGGAGCATTAGCATTGACGCCTAAACGCAAGTCTAATGCGAAAGCATGAGAGAAGAAAGCTGCCCAAGCAAGCGTCTTGATAGGAGTGTTGAAGACCATTTTCGGAGGAGTAAGTAGAGAGTGTGCCGCGTCTGATGGCAACAGTGGTGTAATGAACCGGACTGACGCTGGCTTTTATACTTGTTTCTAAGTTTAAAGAATCGACAGACAGCTGGCAAGTCTGTTACGTTTCAAGAAGCAATTTTCTAATCTGTGAATATCCCGAGACTTGCATGCATTGTAAGCACCTCGCGTTAACTCGACGCATCTAGACCACAGCCTCTCATGCATGTCGTGCTGTCCAGGCATACAAGTAAGACACAGCTGAAGAAGCCACCGGAGTATTACCCCCCGAAACAGCGATTTGGCAGTAGCTCGAGGTACCAAAGATTTGATATGGCACTTGCGGACCCTTGATTTTCATTTCGTATCTGGCGGGGATGTGAGTCTCTGCAGGGTGACGTGGGAGGGAGAGGGGTTGTTCTTGTTGCATCCTCGGCTACCCAAAGCCGCGGGTAACAAAATTGTTCTTCAATTCGCCAAGTGAGGACAAAAACATCTTTATGAGAACTATGGCAAGTTTGCCTTGCCTTGAGAATCATTTGTTTACCAAAAGTCTCAAAACGGCAAGTCCCCCATTTGATCGAAGGCACGGGCGCATGGCGCAAACGCTCACCATACCAGCTCCACCGACTCTGGGGTGCAGCGGGCCAGCGCCGCCTCGGCATGTCGGCATAACGTCACATGCCCTTCCCGTCCATTTGCACAACAAACGCCCAAGCTTCATCACTGACAACCTCCACGATCAGCCATGCGCAGCCACCTCACGACGTGAGATCGCGCAACACCATGCCCGACATTAAGAATGACGATTCCGGCGGTGGCGCCGCCGCCACTGATGAGGCGACGCCGACACAGCGATCCGGCCTGTTTGGCGGGCTGGCTGCGCTCCGCGAACGAGCCAGCATCCAAGACCGCCTAGTCGAAAGGTTCATATTCCCCCCCCCTCTCCACCATCCTCGCGCCTGTCGTCTATGCTCATGGCCGCTAACGATGCAAGCAGGCTTCTCGCACAAGTCATGCCCGCCGAGGATGGCGAGGTCAGCTTCACGCTCGACGAGGACGTGGCCAACGCCCATCGCGCCCCCGAGTTCAGCCTTGGCACCATGTCGTACAACTTTCGCCGCTTCAACGCCCGTGCCGGCGTGCTCTTCCAGCTGCAGGATCTGACCGAGTCGCTCCTCGAGTGGCAGCACCCGACGCGCACGCTCTCCTTCCTCGCCGTCTACACCTTTGTCTGCCTGGACCCGCACCTCGTCGTGGCGCTGCCGCTGGTGCTGCTGGTCCTGGGCGTGCTGGTCCCGAGCTTCCTGGCGCGCCACCCGGCGCCCCCGCGCGGCACGCTCTCCAGCGAGCAAGGCGTCGGCTACTCGGCGGCGGGTCCGCCGCTCGCGCCGCCCGTCACCGTCGCGCCCGTCCGCGAGCTCAGCCGCGACTTTGTCAAGAACATGCGCCGGCTGCAGAACCAGATGGGCGGCTTTGTCGTCGCCCACGACCTCGTCGTCGAAAAGGTCCTGCCCCTCACCAACTTTAGCGACGAGGCCCTCTCCTCGACCGTCTTCCTCGGCGCCGTGGTGGGCATCCTCGTCGCCGCGACGACGGCGCACCTCGTCCCCTGGCGCTTCGTCTTCCTCGCCGGCGGGTGGGCGCACATCTGCGCCGCAAACCCCTACGTGGTCCAGTTCGTCGCGGACCTCAAGGCCGGCAAGCTTGGCCGCCTTGCGGCCGCGGCGGGTGGCATGGAAAAGGTCGCGGCCGAGGCCCTCGAGGGCGGCGGCGACAGGGCCCGGTCCCTCGCCGACGGCTGGGTCGCGTCCGACATCATCCTCGACTCGGCGCCCGAGACGCGCGAGGTCGAAATCTTTGAGCTGCAGCGCAAGACGGGCCGCCCCGGCGAGTGGGAGCCCTGGGTGTTTTGCCCGTCGCCGCACGACCCGCTGTCGGCCGCGCGCATTGCCGGCGATCGCCCCGGCGGCACGCGCTTCTTCGAGGACGTCGCGCCCCCGGAGGGCTGGGCCTGGAGCGAGAAGAAGTGGGCGCTCGACCTCTGGAGCCGCGAGTGGGTCGAGGAGCGCATCATCACCGGCGTCGAGGTCGAGACGGAGGGCGAGCGCTGGGTCTATGACATGTACGACGAGCGCGACGACGAGCCGCGCCGCTCCTCCCCCGTCGTCGAGCACCCGGACGACGAGGCCGCCCGCCACGCGCTCAACCACGCCAGCTGGGAGGAGGGCGAGGACGGCGCGGGCCTCAAGGGGGAGTGGCGGCGGAGGCGCTGGGTGAGGCTTGTGAAGCGCAAGACCAGCCTGGTAGACTATGCGTGAAGAGGGAAGAGGGAGGGCTGGTTTTCTGCGTCGAGCAGAGTGTATATATAGACCATGCAAAGCAATGATTCACGATGAGATATGATTCTGCACTGTGCACGTCTTAAAAAAAAAGAACAAAACCCTCAGAAAAATAAATAAAATGTTTCCATGATTAAGAGTAAAAGAAAGAATTGTCCTGGTATAAGTGTTCTGTAAATGCCCGCTATATGTGCCTGATCTTGTGTGTGTGTCCACTCTACGACCTCGCGTATAGATAAAAAATACAGGTTCTGAAGCTCCTCGCTAACTTTGACCGCCCCCCCCCCCCCCCCCCCCCCCCCCCCCCCCCCCCCTCCACCACTCCTCTTGTCCAAAATGGCCAAGATGCCGTCCTGCTTGCCGCGGCCATTGTCCAGCTCGTGCGTCAGCTTCCGGGCGCGCTCGATGAGGGTGGCGAGGACCTTTTGGGTGTAGGCGAAGCTGCCGGTGCTCTCCATGTAGGTGACGGCGTAGCGCTTGACCTGGATGTCGGTCGTCTTCTGCTTGAGGATGTTGACGAGCTGCAGGTCGTCCGGGCGGGCGCGGATGCTGTGGATGACGGGGAAGGAGAACTTGCCCTCGGTGAGGTCCTCGCACATGCCCTTGTGCTGCGAGTACTCGTCCGACTTGAGGTTGACGTAGTCGTCGCGGATCTGGAAGATGAGGCCGACGAGGTTGACGAGCGGGACGCAGTCGAGCGGGGGCCCGCTACTGCCGGGCGACGAAGACGACGACGACGACGACGACTCGGCCTGCATGAGCTTGATGCCGAGGCGAAAGAGGCCGCCCGTCTTGTTGCCGACCATCTCGAGGTAGTCGTCCTCGGAGGGGCAGGTGAGGGTGTCGCGCCAGAAGAGGTCCATGCCCTGGCCGCGGTGCAGGTTGACGAGCTCCTCGGCAAAGGTGGCGAGGACCTGCTGGTTGCGGAGGGTGAGCAGCTCCTGGAGGGCGGCAAAGTAGACGTAGTTTGCCGAGTTGATGGTCTGGGCGACGCCAAAGATGTGGTGGGCGACGGGGAAGCCGCGGCGCAGCTCCGAGTTGTCCTGGACGTCGTCGACGAGCAGCGACGACTCGTGCAGCATGCCGACGACGCGGGTGATGACCTCTAGGCTCGCGGGCGGCACCTCGAGCCAGACGTTGAAGGCGGCGATGAGCTGCGAGCGAATGTCCTTGCCCGGGTGGCTGATGACGTAGTTGAAGGGCGCGCGGACGATGCGCTCCTTGTCGGCGGTCCACGAGCGCTGCGGCGTGAAGTGCAGGTCCTCGGTGGCGTAGCGCGACGGGTCCGCGGCGACCGTGGGCGAGAGCTGGTGCTGCATGATGGCGGAGCTCTGCCGGGCCGGCGGCAACGACGACGCGGCGTTGAGCGCGGAGGGCCGGCGGTGGTGCAGGCCCTCGGCGGGGAGACTGCCGGACCGGGGCGGCGAAGGGAGCGGCGAGACGGCGATGGAGGAGAGCGTCGAGGCGGGCGGCTGCGGCTGCAGAGTTGACGTTGGCGACTGGTGGTCGTGCTGTTGCTGCTGCTGCTGCTGTTGTTGCCCGTGCATGAGTGATGCCCGCAAGTTGGCGTTACTAGAGGTACGAGGGGGAATCGCCGAGGGCAGCGTCAGAGGGTTGGAGAAAGTGCGAGCACGAGGAGAGGAGGCAGTCTTTATCGACGTTGTCGTTGTCGTTGTCGTCGTCGTCTGGGTGGAGTGCGTGGCGTCTGGCGATGCCACAGCTGCAGCCTTGGGTGGAGCCATCTTATGCCGTCAGAAAAAAAAAAAAGATCGCCCGCCGAAGCGAATGTGGATGCCTGAAAGGATGTTTTATATACGAGGCGGGACCCAAATAAAGAGCCAAAGCAAGGGCTTATCCCGGAGCAGGTAGGAAGAGGAGCCGCGGGCGATTCAGCTTCGAGGCGGCTCGCCGGAACCGGTTCCACCGATGAGCTTGGTAGGAGAGATACGAACAGGCAGCAAGATTTCCCTTGGCGGCGCGCCACACGGAGAATAGGAGCTGGCTGCCTGGCCCCAGGGAATGACGGTGTTTCACGTCAGCAACGCCGACTCGAATGATGCCTTGGATCGGTTTCCTCGGGAAAAAAAATATCAAAGAAGCAGGAGAAAGATAAAGGTCTGGATTCCGTTGGGGGGTGACGCGGCAGCCAAGCTGAGAGAGAGGAGAGGGAAGTGTTGAAGAGGGGCAAAGGCCCGTTTGGCTGCTGAAATGGTTCCGACACCACGGCACAGAGACTGGGTACCTGGCAGGACCGGTGAAAAGACGACAATGTTGGCGTGAGGGCAACGTAAATCAAGCAAGCCGAGAAACTCTCAGGACGGTGGCAATTGCGTGGCCTGACATGTTCCCAGCAATGGATGTTGACGTGGGCAGAATCGCGGAGAAGCTCATTTAAGAACAAGGACATCATGTGAAGGGGGGCCGCTGTGCGCATCGCTAGTGGCGGTTAGGTGGCGCTAACCAGGGGGGGGATACCTCGCCAACAAGGTTATATTGAGCTCCTTTACCTCTTTTTTTTTTGTCCTTTTTTTTCCTCTGAGAGGCTTCTTGCTCTTCTTCGACGGCCGTATATTATGGCCTGTGGTACTGGTGAAACATGATGCATCGAGAAATTATCAACCTTCTTTGTCAAGATATCGACCGAGATTAGTCCCTAGCGGGTACCTGCAGGGTCTTGCAAGTGGATCATAGATGTTGACCTCGGGAGACGGGAACACCTGATGATGCGCGAAGGAAACAAGTACACTGGTGCGTAGTAGCTCTCAATAAAGAAAAAAAAAAAGAGATTTCCTTGACACAGACACACATACACCCATACGCAGAGAAAACGATAGAGGGAGAGAACGATCGAGAATTACGGTGCAGCCTACGCCTTACTAGAGTCCTTCTGGCTATGAAACGTATCATCTGCAATGCACCTCTGCTGGACACACGCGGACAGGCATCTGGTGACAAGGCCGGGTATTCTTACTCGCACTTTTCTGGCAGGTGAGTGATGCAAATTTTGAACTGATATTCCTGGATCAGAGCTCGCTTGCATCGGCCAACGAGAAAACCTTGGTATCCGAGCATTATCGTAGGATCCCCACAGCGCACATTCATTAGGACTGCCAATTATTGACCTCTGCACGATAGCCTCTTGGCCTTTTGAGCACTCTTATATTTTCCGCGCTATTCATTTGCATTCGCGCCGTGTCGAAGCAGTCTCCGAACAACACCCGCCTCCCCTGCTAATGGGGGCGGCAGAGAGAGCGTTGCCATGATGTGCGCCCCTTGAATTCACGTCGGCAGCATTCTGAATCAATATCTGCACAACGCCCTTATACCCGCCGTGCCGCCCAAGGAAAGCAGACTGGTGAGCACTGAGCAGTCAAGTGTAATGGTATCCACCAACGAGACTCACATCGGACGCCACTTTGAATCAGTGTCTACTGTCTACAGAATGTCTCGTGCCCTTTCTATGCAGCAGCATGCAGAACATTTCCTTGATATCCACTCTCTGTATTCACATTTGCACCCTGCATGTATCCAGCAGTACGTCAACTGAGACCATTGATTCGACAAAGGATGCGCAGCAAAGAGAACTGGCTTCCTTGTGATCGAGCCGCAATTCGCCGCAGTCAGGTTGATATAACGCATACCCTAATACGAATGTATTCCAACAAGCATCATATTCTCCCACAATTCTAGTGATTCGTTTGCTGGACAATTCTAGACTTACAGAGTACTAGAACCGGTATCGCATCGAAAACTGTGCGAAAGGATTCTGTTCCTTCGTTTCATGCAACGGCAGTGTTGTATCTAATTCCAGTAATTAAGATAAGCACAATTATACTGGGGATTCTGAAGTGACCATCTCGTTGAGCTGATCCGCTAAAGCGTGGTATAGTCGATCCGATTTAAAGTATTGCTAAACCTAAAAATACGCGAGCCTGATTTCAGTAATTTTTACCTGCGTCATTACACCTGAGTAGTCGGTAGTGACAAAATGTCTAAACACTATTGAGCAATTTTTTTTTTAGGAAATCGCAGTCCATTGTGCATGTTAAAGCATGGTGAACTAGCTAGTTCGATCATAATAGCGTCAACAGCCGCGGAGAAAAGCTCAAAGTTTAGAGAAGCTATAGGCAGTATATGGCGAAAGGTTTACGCGTTCTGATCACTCAGACAATTCAAGTCTGCGAAAAATGTGTTAAGAGATCAGAGCATACATAGAAATAGCGGCAGCAATAGGCCATGCCAAACCATGACAAATGTGCGGGAAAGTGATCAATGACAACCACTTATCCAATCAACAATGGTCATCCATACATCCCAAAGCGTCAAGGAGCAGTACAGGTATTGAGTAGCAATTAATAAATCAAAACATTCAAGTTGACCGAGTAGACTCATCCGACATGGGAGCTGCCAATGGAGTTGGGCCGCGAAAGCACCTCCTGGTACTTACACAGGTAGTGCTAATGCTTCCACGGCCATTCCTGTCACCCCACTACAATACGTTGCTGGGGCAACGAAGTGCAATGAATGCCATTTATGCAGCCTGGGCCAATTCTCCATCATGGTCAAACGGCTTTGGTCAGCGTACATACCTTTTTATTTCTTTTCTTTCCATTCTGTCTTCTTCACTACCATGATTTTTTGATCGAGCAGCAATCCATGATTTCAATGTTTCCCTGAACCTTTGCGATACACCCAACGTTTCGTTCGCGCCACGGCGCCAGCGGTCTCAATAACGGAAAAAAGATCAAAAAAAAAAAAGCAAGAAAGACAGTTGCGCCAAGTAAACAGGCCTGTCTAAAAACGCCCGACGCCGCTACATTGAGCATCATCATCCCTTGCGATACAAACGACGAAGAAGACAAGAATAAAAAAAAACACCGATCAAACAAACGCAGCCAAAATGGAAAACTTACTCTCCCTGGCGTTTGACAACCTCTCTTCCTACGACGGCCCCAAAGTTCGCAAGGGCCTACGCCAAGTCGAGGGCCTGCTGGCGCAAATCTGCCTGTCGTCGTCGTCGTCGGCTCGCGAGGGCGGCCATGCCGAGGACACCACAATGGCGGACGACGACGAGGGCGACGCGGGCATGTCGCCGCCGCGCAAGGACCTCGGCCAGCTCGCGCAGGACCCGGCGTTCCGCGAGTTCTTCAAGCTGCAGGAGGGCTTCGAGTGGAACGTCGGGCTGCGCCTCATCAGCACGCTGGACCGCCTCATGGCCAAGGGCAGCGACGGCCAGAACGATCTCCTCATCCTCAGCGCGCTGGACCTGCTGCAGGGTGCCATGCTGCTGCACCCGCCCACAAAGGGGCTCTTCCAGCGCGAGCAAAACATGAATGTACGTTATTTTCTCTTTTGGCTCGCACCAGCCCCAAAAGCCAACACCAAGGCAAAAAAAAAAACTCGGTGTTTTTTTTTTGGACCAAGTTTGTCAGCTAACGCGCCCGCCATCCAGCTCCTCCTCGACCTCCTCGAACCCTTCAACTGTCCGGCCATCCAGTCCGCCACGCTCCTCACCCTCGTCGTCGCCCTCATCGACGTGCCCGGCAACACGCGCGTCTTTGAGGGCCTCGACGGCCTCCTCACCGTCACCTCGCTCTTCAAGTCGCGCTCCACCTCGCGCGAGGTCAAGCTCAAGCTCGTCGAGTTCCTCTACTTCTACCTCATGCCCGAGACGCCCTCCATCCCCCGCGCCGCCGACCGCCGCGACTCGCTGCCCGACATGCTCCAGCGAAGTCCCAGCAAGCTCGCGGGCGCCTTTGGCGGCGACGCCGCGGCGGCTCGCAACAGGCGTGGGCGAGCCGCCGGCAGCGAGGAGGCGGCCGGCACCCTCGCGACGGCCGAGAAGCAACAGCTCCTCAGCAGATATCTCAGCAACGTCGAGGACCTGGTCAAGGACCTCCGCACGTGCGCGCCCTTTGGTGGCGTCGTGGCGTGAAGCAACCACGCTGGCGCACAGCCTGTGAGCCCCCTTCTTCACCTTGCGCACTTGTCAAGGGTGGTCAGTGTATCTTTGCAGGGTCAAATGCATTGCCGCTTGATCTCGAAAATGTGTCAAAGTTATTGGAAATAGGACTTTTTAATGATTGCTTTTGAGTCTGGACAGTTGGCCCTGGGCCTTGATTTGGTTGCTTTATTCTTTCCCTCATTTCATTTGTCGGCAGATATCATGTACGAATATGCTCGGAGTTTTTAGGTAAATAGACTGCTAGAAATATGAATGGAATATTAGAAATGTCACTACATGGTCGTTTCCTCACGCCGCCACCCCTCCGCGGTGCAGTTCCGTCCAACCTCGATCGCCTCGAGCTCGTACACCTCGGTCGGTTCCGGCTTTGGCAGACCATCTTTCCCAACTGTGCCGTCGTCCTCTGGCGCGGCCGAATCCAGCTCTACGGGGGATGCTATATCCGCCGGCGAGTTTGGCTGCGCCGGCACCGCGCGCCCGACGCTCGACTGTGCCGCCGCGATGCCAAAGGACCCTACCTCGGGCACGCTGTCCCCGGGAACCTCGCTCACGCTGCTGCTCCCCTCCCTCGACGTGCCCGCACGGGTCTTGTACCGCCTCTTCACCACCCACAGCCAGGCAATGAGCCCGGCCACGACCGCAGCGCTCGCCACGACAGTCACGGCAATGCATGTTTTGGTCGTCGTAGACAGCCCTCCCGCAGAGGACCCGGCCGCCCTGCAGGTGCCGCCGCCGCCGCTGGGGCACTGCGACGGCGGTGAGGCGGGCGTGGCGCTGTTGGTCGCTGCTCCAGTCGTCGCCGTCGCCGTCGCCGCGGTCGTCATCACGGTGTTCGAAGCGACAGACACGCACTTTTCGTCAGCGCGACACTCCGTGCCGTACGGGCAGCAGTTCCCGCCCAGCTCTGCCGGGCACAGGTAGTACTGTGGCACCGGGCAGCGGCGTCCGCAGCAGCCCGTCTCGGTCGCGTTGGCGGCGGCGGCGGCGTCGGACGTCTGCAAGGCCGACAAGGTCGCGGTGCGGGTGCAGTAGTACGACTTGCTGTTGCATGGCGAGTCGGCGACGCAGTTGGACCCGAGCGGGCAGCAGCGCGACTCGCCCTCGGAGCCCACGAAGCAGTACGAGTCGTTGTCGCAGCACTGGTCCCCATGCCCCGTATCCAAGCCTACACGGAGAGCAAATTAGCCTGACGTTGGTCCGCAGCATGGTTCGGGAGGATAGTTGGGAGGCCAAACTGACAGTTGTGTTGGTTTGCTTTGCATGCTCCGTCGCGCTTCCACGTGGAACGATGCGCTGTGCGCCAATCTCTCATATTCTGCGGTCCCTTTCACTGTATTTTTAGAGCGAAAAAAGTCGAACCTGGGTCGAGGTGTTTGGATTTGTTGTCGCTGACCTCGTCTGGGTTGGCATTGTTTGCTCGCGAGGCTTGCAGACGCCCGCAGTGTCTCCTTGCCTGCATTTACCCCACGGCCAACCCAGATGTTGGTTTCTGGCCGTCTACCAGGCAAAGCTGTCTTGGAAATAGTCTATTGTGCACTGCGCTGTTTTGAGTGCATATATAACCCCCAGACGCGCGTCATCGAGCAGGCCTTCTGGACCGCAGGCAACGACAGCTAGACGACCGCTTCTGGCGCCTACTGCCGCGGACGCTATGATGGCAGAAACGTTGGGTCGGCCCATGTGCTGCGAGACGGGCTCCGAGAGTAATGGTTGCAAATCGATAAATCTTGAAGCATACAGCGTAATTGAAAGATTGTCCGACTTCAGTGCATCGTCAAAGTATTGCTCTAGAACCATGTTTGCAAAGGCTGGTTCGCGCACAGCCCAATGCAGGCCTACGATCGGCTGGAGTTTGGAGTTTCTCGCCAGGATAGGAAGATAGGAGATTGGTGTAACAATTCCTGTGCCTCCTACGATGAAGACGACGTGACTATATGTTTGGAGGGGATGAGTAGTACCATAAGGCCCTTCCACGAGTACCTTGAAAGACTTTGTATCCTGGGCTAGCTCTCGCAACTGAGCTGTGAATCCATTATATGGCCGTATTAAAAACTCGACAGATGCCGACGCATTCATTCTGACGGCTTGCCCGCTATCATGTGCGGGACCAAGCAGGGCTGTGGTCTCGTCCGCCTCGGTATCTGGTAGTCCCCTGTTTACCACGGACGCAACCGTGAACGGGTGACTTTGAAGTCTTGACTTGGTGTCGGATAAGACTGTCAAGTAAAAAAATGTACCAGGCTTTGGCTTCCGTAGTGAGTGCCGCTTCAACGGCACGCTCAACTGCACGATGTCTGCGGTCAAAGAATATGACGCATGTGCTCGGCTGCTCCACGACAGTGGGCGGAAAGCGGCGGCGCGTAGTGTCCGCATTATGCGATCGAATATCCATATATAGGTAGGTACTCGCACAAAGCCGTTCCAACGGCCATCAAAAATGGAAACGTGACTGCGAGTGTGTAAGCCAGATCCCGTTCCACGGATCACCGCGTCACTCACCCAAGCATGGAAAACAATAGCAAAATTGAGAAAATAATGTGTATGACAAGAAATATTTCATAAGAGTGTCTTCGTAAGGACGGTTTGGAAAGCGGTATCAGTAGACTCATGAGAATTGTAGCCTGCTGTTTGTAAGTCGATGTTGGACAAAAGGTTGGGCGGACTTACCAAGACACCAGCCTGCCAGTATGGCTCAAGATATTCCGTGTATAGATCATGTAAGCCGCCCTCTGAGTTCGTAAGCATCAAGAAGTGTACAGGCAGAAGTTGAAGGAAGAAGAAGACATACGGCGCAACAGAATTATAGTGTAGCCAACAGAATGCACTATGGCCTGTAGTGCTGCTATGCGAGCTGTCCACCGGTGAAAACTATTGTAGGTACCAAAATCCCATCCTGTGAGCCAGAGCGCTAAATTGTTGCGCATTCCAAAAAGCCATATGAGGGGAAAATTCGCAAAGGAAATAATTCCAGTCCGGTCAGAAACATGGCGCAGCGCTTGGTCGAGGACGTTGTCGAAGCTAGTCGACGATTATGCAGCATAAGCGCGTGGACATGCATCACGAAGTTTAGCTTGCTGGAAGTCATTCACATACTAGTAATTTTCGTTTGTGAATCGGTAGCCGATGAATGAGAAGATTGTATTCATGGCGACAAACGCAAGAATCGTTAGCGACTGGATCCGAGGCGGTACGCTGCAGCCCCAGACTCTCTGGGCGCATCGGTAGCCGAACGTCGCTGGTAGGAACAGTCGACGCTTCAGCCACGAAGCTCGCCCAAGCGGCAGTTGTATGAGATGTAATGACGGATAGCTGTAGTATATGCGGCAGACTACGACGTAGATCCTGTGAGCGAGTCCAACAGCGACCACGAGGACCCAAAATGCCATGACAGCCGCCCTGTTGAGGATTTAGCCACAAAGCTCGGAGATACGACGGCGGCGGGCACGACCACGAACCCGTATAGCAGATGATGAAGATTTGTGTAGCGCCAGCCGTCCTGGTTTCTACGTTAGATCAAGGGCTAAAATACAGCAAAAACAAAGAAAAAAAGGGTCATTCTCTCGGGGCGTACCAGCGTCTGCAGCCAGACATGGAAATATTCCGGTGCTGGGAGGACGGGCTCACGCCATGGCTGCTGCGGGCCGAGGGCATCACGTCTATGGACTCGCGCAAAAAGCGAGATTTCCTCACTTGTATAATTCGCAAGATGCGAAAACTCTGGCAATGATGCGTTGTATTGCGTCCGGCAACTGCTGTTCATGCGCTGCAGCGCCACGGCCCGCGTAGAAACGCCGCAGTTGAGGTCGATACAGAGGTACGTCGACGCCAGGCTCAGGTTGCTCTTGCAATGCTGCTCTTCATACGTCCTATTATGAGAAAAGTCTGCAAAGAGGATCGGGCTGAGAGCATTCTGGCAGCTCTCTGCACAGGTCCTGTTAAAAGGTTCGTCGCTGCAGCATCCAAGATGAGCGGTAAGGAGGACTGGACCGACGACGAGCGCTGCATATGATGCCTTCATATTCAAAGTTTTCTGTTTTATGCCATGACCTGCCTTTTTTTTCTTCTTCTTTTTTTTTTCAAACCTTGGACGAGTGATTCACGGAGAGTTTATTTGATCCATCTCGAAACAGTCCTGCGGCAAAAAGTGGCAGAGGCACGTTTGGGGCCTCCCGTGCCCGAGGGCATGATGGAGCGTTATCAGATGCGATTGATATCCTGTCCCCACTGCACAATGGCTGATCATGTGTGCAATTTCGCGTGGCCTACCCAGCTGCGCAGCCCAGTTTAAAAAAAAGTCACTCATCCACTCGTTAGCAGCCCACAATGGAGAATGGAGAGGAGGGCGTTGGTCGCATGTAGGACATCCTGCACATCAGCGTCGTCGAGACGGACAAAGTCCGGTGCGGCTCGGGCTGATTATGGCATTATACGCAAGCTACCACCTACACCTCCAGTAAAGTCGATGTCGGCGCTGTCGAGCTCTTTGACGAATAGTAATGAGGAGTCGCTCCTAGCTTTTGTGCCGCAAACTGGGAGTTGTCCAGGCTGTTTTCGTTCGCACTCATCTTGCAGCTCAGTTGAATGTCCCAAGTAATCCGATGCTCGATATCCTGCCTTCGTCCCGTTCTCCAAGCGACAGAGATCGGCAGAGGCCCTGCAGGGAGCCGACTGCTCAAAGCTGCCCACGGCCGGCAATGGGGTGTCCACTACGGATTACAGACTGAATAGCCCATGAATCGCTCCCCTGCTTCGCTCCCCTGTCTTGGCTTCCCTCGTCGCTTCGGGGATTTCTAGAATGGTTGGCTCCACAGGACGCCGGAGGCTACTCGGCCGTCAAAGAGACAAATTTCGAGCATAGCAGAGATCCAATAGTGAAGTTTGGGACTCCACACTGCTTCTTGCCACGCATGGGGAAGGAAAATTCTTTCCGACAACGCTCCATATTAGAGCTGAACAGTGTCCAGCCCTGAAATGAGTGGAGATGCAGGGTGATCCGCCATCGCGAGCTCAACCAGTCCCGAGCAGAATCAAGAGCGTATTCCGGACCGCCGAAGTGAGGAACAAAAGTACTTGGTAAATTCAACAAGATGATTTTCAACTCTTACCTGCTTGACCATTCGCAGGCCATGTCTGACCTCTGGTACAAAAGCAACCGCCGTCTCGCGCTTGCTGATTGATAAGATCCATCTCAGCTCACTAGTTCACGTTAGCTGCGACAAACCCCCCCAGCCAGTCCCGGAAAAACGGCATGCTCTTCAGTGGACTCGCGTGGCTTTCTCAAGAACTACTATCAGTAGTACGAGAAAATTATTCACGCGGGCCCCATTCCCAATCATAAAAAGAGAGCGGCTTGCCCTCCTGCTCGCCCGTCTTGTTCGTTGAAACCTGGACCATCGAACAATTGCTTCCGTCTCGCAGAGCTGCAGACCGAGACCCCCCCGCCGGGATGACTGAAGCTACCATCAACAGGCCGTCGTCTCGCGACAGCAAGAATCCTGCCGAGGAACCTGAAATCACAAAATTTCAGCAACTAGTCTCGGATGATGATCAGGATGGTGTTCGCATCGCCGAGGCCGTCGCCCTGTCATGGAGCAAGACCTCTTTGGTTGTGGTGTATTGCTGGTACGTGAAAACTGCGCCGTACGGCCTGATGACCGATTGTTCGCTGTTCTGACGATAGATTTAAAGCATGTGGCTGCTGTACTTTTGCAGAGCCATGATCGGCTCACTCTCAGAGACTCTCACACCCTTCGTTACCAGCGACTTCCAGAGCCATTCGCTCATGCCCGTCATCAACGTCATGACCAGTATCCTGTCTGCCGCAACGTACATGCCCATCGCGAAAATCCTCAACATTTGGGATCGCACATTCGGCTTCTCTGCCATGATGGGCCTCGCGACTCTAGGCCTGATTCTCATGGCAGCTAGCAAGAGCTTCGCGGTCTACACTGCGGCAAATGTGAGAGCCCATCCTGACATGTCAATGCTTGGCCTGTTGCGTGTGCAATAATTGTTAATAATCCCATATCAGGTCTTTTACAATATCGGATTCACCGGAATGATTTTTGCCGTCGACATCATGACAGCCGACTTTTCCTCGCTCAAGATGCGTGCATTTGCTTATGCCCTGACCTCCTCCTCGTACATCATCACCGCCTTTGGAGGTCCCAAGGCGGCAGAGACGATTTACGAGAGCAACTGGAGATGGGGATTCGGTGCTTGGACCATTGTTCTCCCCGCTGTATCTGCGCCCATGATTTATATGCTGCAGCGTGGAAAGCGTCTGGCCAAGGAGAATGGCCTGCTCAATCGTCAGCGCAGCAACCGCACCTGGGCGGAAAGCTGTAAATATCATTTTATCGAATTCGATGGTAAGCGCCCTTTGTATCGATCCAACTTCTACACAAAGATCTGATTGGTGATAGTCATCGGCGTGTTCTTGCTCAGCGCCGGGTTTGTTCTCTTCTTGCTACCTTTCACAATCGCTGCCGATTCCAAGGACCAGTGGCGATCTGCTTACATCATCGCGATGCTGGTGCTCGGTTTCGTTCTTATCGTCGTATTTGCTTTGTGGGAGCGCTTCGGTGCCAGTGTTCCTGTCGTTCCCTGGAAGCTACTCAAGTCTCCCTGCGTCATGGGAGCCTGTCTCATTGCTGCCACTTATCAGATCTCGTACGCATGTTGGAACAGTTACTTTACCTCGTATCTGCAGGTTGTTTACGACATCTCCAAGTCCAGGGCCGGATATATTAACAACATTTTCAACGTGGTTAGTGGCATCGAGCTGTTCCTCGTTGGTATCTTGATCCGCTGGTCGGGCCGCTACAAATGGGTGTTCATGTGGGGTATTCCTCTTTATATTCTTGGTGTCGGCCTTTTGATCTATTTCCGCCAGCCGAACCACAGCCTCGGGTACATCATCATGTGCCAGATTTTCATGTCGCTCGGCGGGGGTGTGATCATTGGTGGACAGCAGGTGTCGGTCGTGGCGACTGTATCTCATGACGAAGTCGCCTCCGCAATGGCTGTTCTTTCCCTCATTGCCACCATTGGTGGAGCAATTGGCAACAGCATCTCCGGCGGTATTTGGACAAACACTCTACCCGGAAAGCTTCAGCAGCTGCTCCCAGATTCTGTCAAGGATCAGTGGCGGGATATTTATGACGACCTTGATGTCCAGTTGAGCTATGCGGTTGGCACTCTGGAGCGGACAGCAATCATGGATGCATACGCCGGTAGTCAAAAATTGATGCTGATCGCAGGTACATGTATCATGGGTCTCGCCCTTATATGGATGATGATGCTCAAGAATGTCAACCTGAAGAAGATTGACCAGGTCAAGGGTATGGTACTGTAGTGCTTAAGTCAAAGGTTAGAGGTTCACGAGAACAAGATTTCCCGATGGATAAAATAATCTAGCAATTTTATTTAATATTCTAAACTTTTTGCAGCCAGACTCAATACTAAACGGAACTCGTAACAACATTGACGCGTGCGGGTATATCTATATCTAGTTGCGCTGGACGCCACGCTCTGCGCAGTACTTGTCAACCTCCTTCTGGAGAGTATCGCGCTGGCGCAAGGCAGCCTCCATGACGTCCTCGGCGACGGCGCCAAGACCCTTGCCGTCTTCTTGGCCAGTCTTGTGGATGACGGCCATCTCGTCAAGGACGGCAAAGAGCTGGTTGGGCAACCAGGTGACAATGGGAGAGCCGCCGGTGGCAGTGGGGTGGGACGTGCGCTTGAGAATGTACTCGCGCGCGAAGCACCAGTGACGCCAGCGGAAGTCGCGGACCTGGTTGAGGATCTGAAGCCAGAGGCTGCGAGAGATGCGTAGGAGGTCGCGTTCCTCGTCCGAAGCGGGAGGTCTGGAGCCCTTCAGGCCAAGAGCGTAGTTGCGAAGGTTGAGCTCCTCGGAGCGCTCCTTGGCGAAGAGAAGGAAGGCCTTGTGGTTGCTAGGACGATACTTGCGGAAGTCCTTGAGAATCTCAGTGAGAGGGGTTTCGGGCATGGGAACCTGGAGGAAGTTGTCCATGAGCGGCACCATGGAGTCGTTGGCTCCACTCTCACCACGGAAGGACAACGGCTTGTTGTCGTTGAGACCCTCGTAGACGACGCCGTTGGGGAACATGGACTGGGAAGTGATGCCAAAGATGAAAGTGCGGAAGCTAGTGTACTCGGTAGGACGAGACTTTCCCCACATGGTCTCCATGACAGCATTGATCTTCTTCATGGCGCCGAGGATGTCCTCGAGGCCATCGTTGAGACCCTTGCGGAGCTCGGTAGCATCTCCGCCAGCAGCCGTCTTGGTGGCGGCCTCGAAGCTCTTCATGACACCTGCAACAAGAGGGCCCGAGTTGCGGACCATGTCAATGTGAACAAGGACGAAGCCGGCCTCGGAGGAGTCGTGGTGCAGGCCGTGCTCAAAGGCGCGGATCAGTCGCAGGTTGTCATACTCGAGACCCTTGGACGGGTCCTCGAGGCGGTAGTTGAAGAGAGCGTATGAGCCAGCGTATTCCATGAATGGCTGGAAACCGCAGCTGCAGAATGGTCAGCTTGATACAATTTGTGTGGTGCTGCTGAAGGGGTATTATCGTGTGGAACTTACATCTCAGCGCAGCGGGCGATGGGGTGGGAGATTTGCTTGGGCAGAGTCTGGCGGCCGAGGCCGTACTCCTCACCTCGGACGAAGCGCTCGTGGCAAGGCTCAAGGAGATAGGCAGAGGCAAGGAAAGAGTAGTCACGGTAGAGGGCGTTCATGACGGGCAGGTTGTCTTTGTAGAGGTCCATGGCATCCGTCAGGTCGGGGAAGCTGCTGTCAACCTCTGGACCAAGCTTGGACTCGGCCAACAGACCGGGCTCGCCGGAGAGAGTCTTGACTGGCATGCGCTGGAGGATGGACTCGAGAGCCTCGAACTCCTTGGGCAGGGTGACGACAGGGTCAGCACGGGGAAGGAAACCACGAGTAGTGGAGACCATGAAGGCAGGCATCGAAGTGTCCTCGGGACGAGTGTCGTCGAGGACATTGAATGTGGAAGCGCCAATGGAGCCCATTGTGACGTGTGTTGGTGTGTGAGGTTGTGTAAGTGGTGCTAGGGAGTGTGTGGTATGGGTTGGGTAAGAAGGCGGATAGTGTATGTGTGAGTGTATGTGGTAGCGTGTAAGTGATTTGGTGTAAGTCGTGTAAGTGAAGACCAAGTACCAAAAAGAAAAGTGAGGTAATGAGAGGTTCAAAACAGTATGGGACAGCTCTGAGAGTAGAGGTCGTTTTACTAGATTTTTGGGGGAATATTGAAGAGTGAAGAGTAAAGTTCAAAAAACTCAACACCATGGACAGGTTCGTCGCGCCGCATAAGTACTCTGTGGCCGGAACAGATTCCGGCCTCATGGAGCGGGGGACAAAGTGGTCACGCCTGCATGCCTTTCCCCAGGGTTACAAGCCCTTGCTAAGCTGGGCATTCTAGACCCAACGGGAAAAAAAAACACAAATGAAGCCGGAGACGATTGTACGGCGTGGCCTGCGTTGCGAGGGTCGGCAGATGCCCAGTGTCGTGGTGAGGCCGTCACGGCCACCCACGCAAAGCAACCAGCAACGCGGCAGCAACTCCGGAGTTGGACAAGCCAATTACGCCAACAGACAGCGCCAGTTTTCATAGGGGTTGAGTTGCCAGGCAAAAGGACAACACGGCTAGAGCGCCGTGGGTTGGCACCAGAGCATATCTCTGGCAAGCGCGTCTGCCAACAACACGGGCGACCAACCCTTTCCCATACGTCTCGCCACGACGACGACCACCACCACCACCACCGCAACCGCAACCTGCAAGCATCATGGTCATGCTCTGCAATTCTTGCCCTCGCACTGGCCCTCTCCAGGTCTTCCTCCCTCCACCAGGCTCTGGGGTAACTCCATCTCGCTAGCCCGCACCAAGGTAGCGCCAAGTCCACCTGGGCTGGGGAGGGAGGCACAACAGGCCAAAGGGTTCCACGGACGACGCTCTCGGCGAAAACAAGGGGCTTCCAAGAGAGCCGTCGCTGGGTCATGCGGCCCACCAGCTACCGTGTCTGCCCGGCCTGAAAAGCGGGGGTCGTTGGCCGGAATCGTTCCGGCCAACACACCATTACGGCCATCACGGCGCCGGTCGCTGGCCTATTTTCAAGTCCGATAACTCGGAGGGAGGGGGAAAGGGGGAAGGGGAGGGGCGAGCCTGGACCCCCCCGCGCCCGCTTGCTTATCAAAACTCTACACGTAATACGCTGTCATGATCTGCCGTGCTCCGCACTTCGGAGGTATACTTACATTGCATTGGATTGCATCTCCACTTGAATAGATATATAGTCGTTCGCACTTTTTTTTTTCAAATGACAACACACCCACCCACCTAGACAGACGTAGAATATATACTCACAGTCAACACTTCAGAGAAGGTTTAAATTGGGGTGTCACAATACGCGACTACGGTCACTGCTGCGTAGGGCAGCAGAGTCTTCACTCCCACACACGATAACTCAAAGGGGTTGGTGCGCCTACACACTTACCTTGCGAAAACTACTTCGCCAGCACACTTACTAACTGGTTAGCACCTCACTGTGAGCAGCGCCAGGCTGCAGTGAGCACTAACACTGCCACCTTGGTGTCCCACCTGATGCAGGCCCAGTGGCTTTATTAATCTACAACAGAGTGTGCCGTGACGTAAATGTTGCTAGGCCGATAGCAAAGCCTATCGTTGCCGTGTCTTCTTAAAACGGGGACTTCAGCCCGGATCTCCCGTGCACGTTACGCCGCGGTTGTCGCCCCTCTGGTTTCAACATGACCATGCGACAGTCCTCTGTTATGCCGCTGGTTGGTGAGTGAGCGAGCCAATCAACAGCAACAGCGTCGCCGAGATAATGCAAGCCCTTATGTGCATGTTGCCGAGCTCGGGCTAGCGCCAGCCGTGCGATGGCTCAGCGGTACAGTGTTGGCGGTTTCGCAGAACATGCTACACGCAGACTGCATGAACCTGTGTGGCGCGCCCGATAAGGTTGGTTGGCTCGAGAAAGGTAACTTGCCTTGACGACATTAGCGTATCTGGCAGGTGTTTATTTGGTGACGGACCCTGTCTGACGCCTATTTTTCCCGGAGCCGCCCTACGGAGCACGGTAATCTGGCAAAAGAAACTGTATGTCGAGGTGGGACAATGCACGCATCAGATGGTGGCATCAAGCGATTAGGAGAATGGCGAGAGTGTCTGGGAAGGGAGGTGGGCGACCGCCCGACTGCTCGGGGGCCCGAACGAGGAGTCTTCGCCTAGATAACAGCTGACACCTAGATTGATGGAATAACTGATTTAATGCTTGCAAGCGAATATCAGACTGGGTTTTCCATTGCAACGGCTTCGCCGTCGATTCAGCTCACTATCCTTGCAGACTTGCAGAAGAACGATCATATTAGGATAATTGTTACTACAAAGGAATTTCACATTCTGATATCACGGTATGGAAAGTCGTTATTGAGAACGGCCACACTTGTGGACAATTTTTATTCGAAGAAAAGCGAACTTGTTGTAATTGCTAGCCCTGAGTCGCACTTTGAGGCATTGATTGGTCTGGCCAGACCGTTGTCGGGACGCCGCCATTAGCGCGATGGAGGCGCCCATTCCTGAATGCCAAAATTATGTCCTCCTGCCAAACATTTGCGGGATAACAAAAGCAGTAAGCGATAACGAAAAGCGCACACCGAAAAACATGCCATCCACCCAGCCAAAGCCGGGAACTCGGCGAGAACAACCCGATTCGGTACTGCAGGAGCTATTGAAACAGTTGCAAGCCAGGCAAAAACCGGCCGAAAGGAATGGTACCAGCCCATTTGTATGAGACAGAGAAACAATCTAGCAGAAACCGTGGCAGCTTCACTCATAATGAGAGTACCAGACGTGAAGGGCTCAAGATACAGGAAGTTTCTAGACACAAAAGAGCCCATCCAGGGAAATATCCAGAAGCAAATGTACACTGAAAACAAGGAATGTTTTGTGCGAGAGAGGATAGGTGAATGAAAGGGCCTCTGCGAGCCACTGGCACTTGCCAGCGAACTTGCAGTCGGCCCAAAGCAAAAGCACACCGATAAGAATACTCAACGCCAAAGACACTCCTCTATCATCACTGCTCATCCACAGCTGCAGTCTTGCGGCGCAGCGTGCGCACAGTTCTGAAGCCGCTGTGTCTCTTCTCCAGGTCGCCGTTGGATTGGGCCAGGTCGGATACAGAAGCGGATTCAGTGGCCAATGGCTCCGCCGTCGCTGGACCGTCAGGGGCGCTGTCGATTGTTGGCCTTGCTGCGCTGCCTCGACGGACGGTAATGGACACGGTAGACGTGGTGGTCGAAGTGACCGTCACCGTCGGCTCAGCAAGCTCCAAGAATTGCGCGCCCATTGCGCTAGTCGTGATTGCCAGACTGTCAAGACTTGCTGCCGAGGCGGCGCTGCTCACTTCGTCGCTGGAAGCAGGCGTCACGGGCTGGCTGCCGAGTGCTGAGGCGGTCTCCATTGCGGAAAAGAGCATCTTGGGCTTCTCCTCGGGAATAGACTGGCTGGTAGCGGTGATTGATGCTGCGCTCAATGTCGAGTCGCTGCTGCTGGCCTCGAAGGTGGCGGTGCTTATGACATCCATACTTTCTGGGGTGCTTGTGGCATCCATACTTTCTGATGCCGAAGTCTCAAAGGAAATGTATTTCTGATACACAGGCGGAATAGCATCGCTGCCGGCTGCCGTGACGGTCTGGGGTGCCAAAGATTCGGTAGCGACCGACGAGTTGACAGAACTCAGTGCGCTAGCAGGGCTCAACTGACCGCCAGCCGACATAAAGGCTACCGACTCGGAAGACGTCGGGGCGGTCGCGTTCTTCTGAAGCAGCGACACTTCGGTGATGGTCTCCGAAAGCACATACTTCTGATTCATGCCAATCTTGTCGGGAAGAGCGGTCGAGACGGAAATGGACTCCGTCTCACTAGAGGTGGCGGGAGCATTGTCGACGAGAGTGCCAGCGGATGTGACTTGTTCCAGAGTGCTGTTCGGGACGGTGGTATTGACATACTTACCATGCGCACCATATTTGACCGGACCCGGATTACGATAGACCGTGGTGGTGGTATAGCTTGTCGAAGTCATGGTCATTGTCGTAGTGATGGTAGACTCACTGTCACTCTCAGACGGAGTGGCCTGGAATTTCGAATTCTCCTTGAACACGCCAGAGGTGCCTTGGAGTGCCTTACCCTTGTTGCTACCAGATACCGAGTCCAGATTGCAGTTAGTGTTTCGACGGAACAGGGGGTGCTCACTTACAGTCATGGAGCGGCGTTGGAGAGAAGCGCCGCCAAGTTGGTAGAGTAGATGCTCGGGAGCGCAGTCATCTCCGCCGTCACTGCTCTCACCGGACGACGCTGCATTAGAGTCATAAGTGGAGGGGGAGTCCTTTGGCGAGGCGGACCCGGCGGTAGAGTCTTTCGAGGGAGAACCTGAGATGCTGCTGGGGCCGTTGCTGGAACTGCCGCTACCGGAGTTGCCACCGCTAGAGCTAGTACCAGCGCTACCATGGTAAGAAAGAGAACTTGAGGCTGTAGAGTCGATGCCCTTGTTGCTCTTATCCACCGACTTGCCATCAAGCAGGTCCTGGACTTCCTTCTCCAGTGCCTTGATGCGGTCGAGGATAGACACTAGCCCACTGGTGGGGACTTCGATAATGTCGGCGCGCTTATGCTCTTCCACGATGCCACGGGCCACCCTGAGAGTGCCACTGAAGCGGGTGAGGTCAGTCGTTGAGGAGCCGGCGAGAGAACCAAGGTCACGCAGCCTCAAGACAGTGTCCGAGACGGCGCCTGCGTCGGTGGCTGATACCAAGCTGCCGAGGCTAACAAGGCCGACACCGACAAGCTTCCCGGGTCGGACCATGATAGCAAATGGCACAAAAATACAAGCAAGGAATTGCTTTGAACTGAGGATGAACCGCGAAACTGTGGTAACAGCTGGACAAGTTGGCGCAAGTAAGCTAAAGGAATAGAAGACAGAAAGAAGCGGGACTAAGAGGAGACAGAAAAAGTGTCGACAGCAAAGATTCTACCGAATCCAGCCGTAATGATTCGGTCTTTAAAATGAGAATGGATAGTTTTGGAGGGACAGACTGCAGTGAAGGCATCACTTATTTAAGAGCTGTTGCGGTTGGAAGTCCTGGCCTGGTGGTTGCTAGGTCGAGACGACGTCCGCATTCCAGTTGAGCTCAGTAATGTTAGTGGTGCACACAGCAACGAACAAGTACTCGGTGTGGGGTCAAATTAGACGAAAGAAACCAGATCAATAGACGGGATTGGCCAAGTTTCCCAAAAGAGGAAATGAAAGATATTTGATTGAATCGACGCACTAGCAACGCTGGGTTGGCCGCGCCTCCTACGGGATGCAGGTCGATGATGGGCGAGCTCGAGCAGAGCATCAAACTGACCGGCACTATAGCAGAGTTTCAATCATAATGCGGAAACCTCGAAGACGTCATTCTTGTTTCACTCGTATTTATTGTCTTTTGCGGCTGTACATCCGTATCAATTGTGCATATCTGTACACTGTTGCTATAAACTGAACATTCGTTCGAAGTGTCAACGTGCGGGACTGATAAAGAAAACGCTACATGGTACTTTGCTAAATCAAATGTCAAAATTTTAGAATTTTAAAGACCTTGCCAGCTTCATCGCTTGCCCTTCCTCATTGTGCAGCAACCGGCATGATTTCGGTCACATAGTACCCAAGCTCTGAGAAGAGAAAGAAGGACCTCTCCATCAAAGCGTGGCCCAAATGTCGACAACTCTCCCGACTTAATTCATCTTCACTGAATCTTGGGCTTGACTTGCTGCACTATTTGTACGGGCCCTCCATCGAGTTCGATGACATGTTTACCGTCCAACATGCAAGACGCGTCGTAGCTGTAGGGTAGTCACACACCCATCTTAGTCATCAATCGGGGATGCGCCCACCGCCTTATCCAAGGGACCCTCTTTATTCGCCGTGAAGTTTTGCGATAGCCAGATTCACGGTGGGCAAAACCTTTTTTTTTTTTGCCATTCAAAAGCCAACAACCACTCCCATCCCTGCAACTTTTTTGTGTTTTTGATATCCAGTTCCCATCTCAATATGAAGATCGTTCTCGTAAACGGTGGAGTTATCTCCGGTGTCGGCAAGGGTAAGAGAACCTTTTTTTTCCTTTATCGGCCAACTCACACGCGACGTGCCATGGCGGGGTTCTGGCAAGATACGATAGCACAGCTTTACGGCGTCTCGCGCAGGCCTCTTTCTGATAAAAAGCTAATGTTTCTTCCATAGGAATTATCGGTACGACGAAAACTTATCGAAAGGCATTATTTGCACTAACAATGCCGAATTAATAGCCAGTAGTGCCGGCCTCTTGCTGAAGACTATGGGTCTTCGCGTGACGGTACGGCGTCTTGACTTGCGCGTGGAATTTGCAATCCTAACATGATTCTCAGGCTCTCAAGATTGACCCTTACTTGAACACAGACGCGGGCCTACTCAACCCTTTAGAGTATGTCTCGTGAGACGACGCGACACGACTTGCAGACGCTGACCGACTCTTAGACATGGAGAGTGCTTTGTGTTGGCCGATGGTGGCGGTGAGTTCTCAAGCATGCACAGACACACGGCGTTTCTAATATACAACAGAAACCGATCTAGATCTCGGCAACTACGAACGGCATGTTCCGCAATCGCCCTCGAAAGAAGCCGGCCCAGCTAACACACACCAGTTATCTTGGCATTCGTCTCAGCCGGGAGAGCAACATGACGACTGGAAAGATTTATGCCCACGTCATTGTACGTCAACCGATCGACAAACGGATAAATCTCGTGACCGATAGCTGACAATGCACAGGAAAAGGAACGCCGTGGCGACTACTTGGGAAAGAGTATGCTTTGTTAGCCAAGCCTCGACTCGACGAAGAAGACTAACTGTTCCTCTCCAGCTGTCCAAGTCGTCCCACACATCACAGATGCTATCCAAGAAGGAATTGAGCGCGTCGCCAACACCCCTGTTGACGACTCGGGTGAATCTCCCGACGTGTGCATTGGTAAGTAGATTGAAGACGGTGCTGTGCAACTATCCACTGACTGTAATTAGTCGAACTCGTAAGTTTTAAACCAAAAGCATGAATGTAGTCAATTGTGAAGTAGTCTAATTCTGCATCCATAGGGTGGTACCGTTGGGTAAGTACCACGCTTATTATGCAAGGGTCGTCGATACTAACAATGCGTAGCGATCTCGAATCTGGCCCATTCACCGAAGCTCTTGTTCAGCTGAGACACAAGCTCGGCCGCGAAAACTTCTTCAACATTTCCGTTTCATACGTTCCCATCATCAACAGCGAAGAAAAGACAAAGCCCACCCAGCACGCCATCAGACAAATGCGCAGCGCCGGTTTGAGCCCTGATATGGTAGGCCCATCGGTTCCTATGGCATTGACGTTTCTAACTTGCGACAGATTGCCTGTCGCTGTGAACGTTCCCTCGACGATGCTACGATTAAGAAGATTGCGAACAGCTGCCAAGTCGAATACGAGCAGGTTATCGGTGTTCACGATATGGAGACCATCTACCAGGTTCCTTTGCTGCTTCAAGAGCAAGGTCTCCTGCAGCTTCTGCAGAACGGCCTCGCGCTGGATAAGCTGACCGTGCCTCTGTCTATGGTCCAGAAGGGCCAGGCTCTCTGGGGCCTGTGGAAGAAGACTGTCACGCCCGAGCGCCACCTACCGCTCGTCAACATCTGCCTGGTTGGAAAATACGTTTCTTTTGACGACGCCTACCTGAGCGTGCACAAAGCTCTCGAACACTCCACCATGCGCTGCGGTCGTAAGCTCAACCTCGTTTCTGTGGACTCTGAGCATCTCGAAAAAGACATGCAGCAAAAGGACCCTACAAAGTTCCACAATGCCTGGAAGGCCATTTGCGAAGCTGAGGGCATCATTGTGCCCGGTGGTTTCGGCTCTCGCGGTGTCGATGGCATGATTGAAGCCACAAAGTACGCCCGTGAGCGGAAAATCCCCTTCCTTGGCATCTGCCTTGGCCTGCAGGTTGCTGTCATGGAATTTGCTCGCCACATCATGGGTATCAGCGATGCCATCTCGGAAGAAATGTCCCCGGAGGCGGACAACAAGGTCGTTATTTTCATGCCGGAAGGCTCCAAAGAGTAAGTTGAGATACCATTTACGCTCAACGGCGCGCTGACACGGCCCTAAGGAAAATGGGTGGCACGATGAGACTGGGTACCCGTACTTCTCACTTCAGACCTGGAACGGAATGGAGCAAGCTGCGCGCCATGTATGGCGGAGCCGAGGTTGTCGAGGAGCGTCACCGTCATCGCTACGAGGTTAATCCAGAGTACATTGAGAAGCTGGATGCGGCTGGCCTCAGCCTCACTTCTCTGGATGACAAGGGCGAGCGTGTCGAGACTATCGAGATCAAGGATCACCCCTTCTTCGTCGGGTATGGGCCCGCAAGGCACCGAGCGATTATTTTACGTTTTGCTAATGTCTCTCTAGTCTCCAAGCTCACCCCGAACTCACTAGCAAGGTCCTCAGCCCATCGCCTGCCCTCCTGGGCTTCGTCGCTGCCAGCTCCGGCTGTTTTGAGACTGTCGCCAAGACGATGACGCAGAAGCAGGATGGCGCCAATGGAACCGGCGATGCCACCCTGTTCTAACGTGTCGCATCCTTTTGGACCTCGGATTTGATTGCAAAATTTACAATCACTCATCTTTATCTTGATAGGTGTAGACGTTTTTTTAGGTTACGAAATTACTTTGGGTTTTCATGGATGGCGTTTGGTGCATAAAAACGATAGATTGGCTCCGAGACATTTGGATATCTGTTCTCGGGGAATTAGATGGCTCGAGTTGTTAAAAATAGAATGCTATGCCTAAAAAAACAAGGAAAATTCATCTCAAATTAAAATAATCACACGCTTACGCTCACTCGAAATTGATGGCGGCCAAGGCATCCGAGGACGGTCTAACAAAAGCTGCTGCCTGCAACGCACCTCGCCCGTCTTCCATCTTGTCCGCACCAAGAAACAGAACCATAATTGCCAACTAAACCCTCCGCCAAAAAGAAAGAAAAAAAAAAGAAAAAAAAAGAAAAAAGAAATTAGCACTTACTATGAGCCTCTACCCGGTGTACCTTGTCAGAGAGTATGGAGAGCCTCGAAATCACCACTCGCTCTGGGTGCAAACAGCCGACGGGCGCGGCCTCGTCTACAACGTCATCGGGCCCGTCAACAACGGCGCGATGCAGTACGAGACGAGACCGACCTACCTGCATCCGTCCAAGTCGATGACCTTTGTCAGCATGGAGGAGCTGGGACGGGTCTCTGCCACCGACTTGCCGCGGATGGACGCCATTTGCAGGGCCAACCCGGCCCCGATCATGCAGATGCGCGACGGCCAGCTCTTGTACCCGGACGTCCCGCTGCGCCGCTGTCAGGAGTGGACGGCAGAGACGATTGAGCTTCTGAAGCAGGCGTCTGTTATCGTATCGGAGTAACAAGCAAGGAAGGGGGGGCGGGGGGTCGAATCACGAGGGGCGCATCGGATTGAATATAGAACGAGCCTGGGCAGCTACCAACACACGTACTTATTCTTGGACTGTGGTCAATGTTCTCTCTTGTTGGTGCCTCTCTCGCTCGCTCTGCTAGCCACATCGCATCTCACTACCTTTGGAAGCGGAAAGCAACATGTCTCTTTGCGTGACGAAAATTCCCAACTGTCTCACAAGGCAGCTGCTTGTTAGCTTATGAGTATAGTTATGGGTGCTGGCGTCAACGGTCTACTACGCGCGCGTTGCAATACGAACCTGACAACCATATTTTCTGCCTGCACATGCTACATGCGATGAGGTGGAACTTGCTAGTATCCTTGTTGAACAGACAGTCCAGTTAATTTGGCCGGCCTGTTTTAGCAATATGAGTTAGTTTTAGGTGTAATATAATAAAGTCTCCGAAACCCTGTGCTCTCTCTCCGCCTCCCCTTCGGCACTCTAGACAACTCAACTGACCCGGCCTCTTTTCTTCAAGGTTTGAAATGCAAAGAGCTCGATCAAATCGCCAATGCAGATTCGTTACGACTGTCTATAGAAGCCCAGATTCTCAACTACATGCAAAGCTATGTGGATGCTTCGGCGTCGCAAAGTAGCCTGCATGATGCAGCCTTGCTCGCCAAGTCGTTAGTGATGAGACGCTGTGAACTCCACCAGAGCCATCCATCATCCCCTACTACTGCATGGTGACTATATATTTAGTGCTCCTCTGAATGCAAAGAGATAGTTACCCCTCCGTAATTCTTAAAAAAAAAAAGGGAGAGCAATTGCTGGTGGATGATTGCCAAGTGCCCGTCCGTCTCGAGTCGCTTCCAAAGAGAGACGACGACGACTGTCGCTCACCGACTAGTTAGTTACAGGTCCCCCAGCAACGGCCATCACGAGCAACCACCACGATGCCCTCCGACCTTGGCGGTCAGCGCGACGGCGGCGGCGGCAAGGCGGCGCATCTGCACTCAGCACGTCGAGGGGTCGACGACCCGGAGCTCGCGGCGGCGGCAGACGAGGCGGGCGCGCACCACCACCACCACGGGTACGGGTCCACGCGCGGCGACGCGGAAGACATGAGGCGCATGGGCCGCAGCCAGGAGCTCGTCCGCCGCTTCCGGCTCTGGTCCATCATGTCGTTTGCGGCGCTGGCGACGGCGGCCTGGGAGCTCGCCGTCTTTGGCATCTCGCCCGCGCTGGTCGACGGCGGCCGCCCGGGCCTCCTCTACTCGAGCGTCTGGTGCTTTCTCGGCTTCGGCCCCGTCTACCTCAGCATGTCGGAGATGGCCAGCATGGCGCCCACCGCCGGTGCCCAGTACCACTGGGTCTCCGAGTTTGCGCCCGAGAGCGTGCAAAAGACGCTCTCCTACTTTACTGGGTATTATTTTCTCCCCCTTCTTTTATAAAGCGCACGCTCGCTGATTCGATACTTTTCTCGGTCGCCCGGTTCAAAGTTGGAGCTCGACGCTGGCGTGGCAGGCCGGCAATGCCTGGGGCCTGATCCTCATCGGCACGCTCCTCCAGTCAATCGTCATGGTCAACAGTGAAGCGTATGCCGAGTCTGCGCCGAGTTGGCATGGCACAGTCATTGTGATTGGAGTGTCCATACTAGCCGTCGCTGCCAACGTGTTCGGTGCCAAATGGCTGCCGTACTGGCAGAATGGAGTGTTTGTGCTGCACATTGCTGCCTATGCGGGCTTCATCATCCCCATCTGGGTGAATGCGCCCAAGGCGTCACACTCTCAGGTCTGGGGCAGCTGGGAAGATCGCGGGGGCTGGCCCAGCATGGGACTTTCCATCATGGTTGGCCAGCTGCCTGCACTTGCGAGCCAGACTGCCATCGATTCGGTGGGTTCAAAAATTCATTGTTTTTTTTTTTCATAAACGGCATCCTAGAGAGGTGTTGACCATCGCTAGGCCGTACACATGGCTGAAGAAGTTCGCAACGCATCAGTCTCCATTCCTCGCGTCATGATGGCCACTTGGGTGTTCAACTACATTACCATCTTTGTCGCACTGGTGACCATTGCGTATCACATGCCGGACATTGGTCTTGCGCTCGAGGATGCCACTGGCTATCCGGTCATCTTTGTCCTCAGAAATTCAATGCCGCTGCCGTGGCTCAACGTGGTGCTCGTTGTCATCTTGCTGCTGTTGATCTTTGGTAATTTGTCTTACCTGGCGTCCGTTACGCGCGACCTGTTTGCATTTGCCCGTGATAAAGGCCTGCCATTCTCCGACTGGATAGGCAAAGTCGACCCGAAGCGCAGCATCCCGACCAACGCCTGCGTCGTGACCGGCACCACCACTGCGCTGCTCAGCCTCATCTACATAGGAAGTCCCGTGGCGTTTTATGCCGTGATTTCTCTGAGCACCGTCGCCATCCTTCAGTGCTACTGCTTGAGCATCGGCTGCCTCTTGTGGCGGCGCATTGCCTATCCAGAAACGCTGCCGCCTGCTGCGTTTTCGTTAGGCGTATGGGGCGTCCCGGTCAATACCGCGGCCGTCCTGTTTTCATTCTACAGCTTTTTCTGGTGTTTTTGGCCGCAGCAGAGTTCTGTTACCGCAGGGGCATTCAATTGGGCGTCACCGCTTTTTGTTCTTATCGGTATAATTGCATTAGCATATTATTTTATGGGCGGTCGGAAAAGGTATCATGGCCCTGTGGTTCATGTGCAAGGACGTAAAACGTGTCGCCCTTAGCGTCTGCCAGTTGCCGCGGAATACGACAGATGCTCAAGTATGTTGGGCGGTAAATCATCTAGAGCTCGTATTGTTATTGATCGAAGTATTTTCAGGTATCAAATTTATGTTCCATGAAGATCAGAGCCTGAAGAACATGAACAAGCTCTTGGTGTGATGCATTCCTACACTCATGGAGTAGGCACCGAAGATTTGGCCAGCGACGTTTGTTTCTCCACAGAACACAAGTCATTGCCCTCGTCCGCGCCTTCAATCATCGAGTGGAACTTCATGAGCGGCGAGGCATTCATCTTCCGTCTCAAACTCGCTGCCAAATGCGCCTGGGAAGATCCTACAGTATTCGGCGATCCCACAAACGTCCTCGCTTACCGCATTCACACACTCGTCAGGATTATTTCCAGGTTCTTTCCAGGGCAAAAGATTCTTGTCCAAAATGGGGGGCCGGCACTGCCCGGTGAGAGAAGATATAGCGGAAACGTCCTTGTTGACAGCTATCGGGTTGGAGCCGTAGGTAGCAGCGTTGGCCAGATAGACCTCCGAGTTGTCTTGATCCATGAGTTACCAGCCTCCTAAGAGGAAGTAGCCTCCGCTTTTGCTGGCTGGTACGACACATACTCATAGTGGGATGAT
Organism: Cordyceps javanica; assembly: GCF_051103115.1. Lineage (NCBI taxonomy): Eukaryota > Fungi > Ascomycota > Sordariomycetes > Hypocreales > Cordycipitaceae > Cordyceps > Cordyceps javanica. Next base: position 2,920,494 of record NC_139300.1, on the reverse strand, counting down.
ATGCCCCCTCAGGCCCTGATTCAGGAAATACTTTGCTTGATAACATGCATAATTTCAGCCCCTTCTCACTTTTTAGTGAGTGATCGAACTAGGTATATTTTTGATAGAAGGTTTACATAACTCTCACAAATTATCACGACATCTTAGCTTATTACTTCAGCAGTGGAAAAGGAGCAAGCAGGTGACGAGATCTACAAGTGTAAGAGACGGAAAGGTACTAGATAGGACCTTGTTCATGTGCCTAGCAAGGAAGTCGTTTCCAGTACAGGCGTGCGCCACAGTACTTCCTCAATCCGCCAAAATCACTACTAGAAACGTGTACCCAGAGATTTAGCGTTACGTGATTGGATAGGACCCCTGCAAAATACCTATTTGCTCCTTATCTACTGCCAAAGGGATAATATACCGCGCTAGCTACGGAGTAGAGCTGCATGAATTCCTATCCCCTTAATTTTGCGAAGGGTCTAAAGAAGCCACGTGGAATGCTGCAGCTAGTACAGATACTCGTGCTACGTCCCCACTTTTTGAAGTCATTTCATGCTGCTGATCCTATTGAACTGCCTTGCTGTTATAATGCCACCCTCAACTCTAGACTCGAATTTATAGCGTAAAGTCGGAGACGGACGTGTCGGATTGACCCACTGCCAGTGGATCTGACCTCAGACCTTGGTACCTGATTGGTCAATCATGGCTGTCCGAGATCAAGGAGTGTCGGTCCGGTTTGTCTGGCCGACTTTAATAAGTTATGCCCTGATCTTGAGTACTGGTGACTCGGGACTCAGGATACTTCGAGGAAGAATCCACAGGGCTGGCCACGGTGGGCCACGGCGGGCCACAGCACAAAGTACCAGTCTATCCCCTGTCAGTACAGCCAGTACAGCCGCCAGCACCCTAAGTCACCAGTTTTATGAGGAGTACTGAGGACTCAGAACAAGGCAGAGAAAGTACTCTTTTTGTCTATGCGAGATGCCCCTGTCAGAAAATGTACTTCGTTAACCAGGGCCAGATTGTGGCTGACCGTGGGTTGAGCAGGGTAGTCGAAGTTATGTAATTGTATTAAGAATTGTGAAAAAACCACCTGAGTCACGAGTCACCAGTACTCAAAAAAAAACTGAAGATCACGATGTTAGACAGAATTAACTGTGTTGGCTAGGAGAAGCTCTGTAGGGTATAGCAAGGAGGCTATATAGACTAAAAGAACATGCTCTGAAGCGGATCTATCAACTGTGTTGCGGGCTACAAATTTATGCTTTGTTTATATTAAAGGACTAAACCTATGCATATAAATTAGCTAGATGAGAGCAACTATGCGCATGAATCACAGTCAGGCATTCAAGATAGAACAGAACATACATCAGTGACTTGAGCTGGCTACTACCACGCTTCTTGCTATAAAAAGGTAGCATCTTGCTCTTGTCTCCTTACATATCATTGAGCTTAGTCGACCTCACAATACAAAGCTTCTTATCCAGCCTCTAAGCTCAGTTCTACAGCAGCTATGAGATTGATCACTCTATTTTCTTTGCTGAAGGCCACCATGGCCGTGCAAAACATCCATCTCGGCTGGGAAGCCACAAACGTCCCAGACAGCGGCCTTGAAGATATCACATTTCCAATGGCCATGCCGAATGCGCCACGCGAAGAGGGCTATTATTTCGAGCAAGCTGTTGCATTCGAAAATGTCCCCGAAGGGATGGACCCAACTTTAGTCATCTATACTGGTTTACAGCCTAGACCAGATAAGAACGGGAAAAGTATCGTTCATGCCGCTTTCTCCAGCTTCTTTCCCGGCACTACTACTTCTGACAGCAACTGCTACGACACTGCTGATGGCGGACCCGGTGTTTCCTGCGCAATTGATGTGCAATCAAGTTACGAAGACACATATCATTTACATATTAAAGTTGCCAATCAAACATCCTACATTGGTACACTTATCAACCATAGTTCTGGTAAACGTTGGCCTATGGGGTCCTTTGATCTACCAACTGGTGTTAGCGGCATGAAGGGGGGGGACTGGTTAGGGTTCATGGAGTACTACTTCACTACGATAGGCGACTGTTCGAAATACCCCGACACAGCAGCGATTTTCGGCAATCCATTTACTTCAACGACCGGGGTAAACATGAGCTTGACTTATCCGTACAAGGACAACGCGTGCGATGACACAATGCCCTGGCATGTTACTGAAATCGACCAATCCACATTGGAAATCACTATTGGCAAGAATACTACAAGCGACGAAGCCACAAGCAAACAGCCTACATCTACCACGGCTACCGAAGCGGGCACAACTGTCTCTGCCTCTCACTCCTCAAAGAACGAACCGACACCAAGCGAAAAGCCCACATCTACCACAGCTACCGATGCGGGCACAACTATCTCTGTCTCTCACTCCTCGAAGAACGAACCGACACCGACCCCGGGCTGGAATGGACCGGCACCAAACCTGGACTGGGATGGACCGGCACCGAACCCGGACTGGGATGGACCGGCACCGAACCCGGACTGGGATGGACCGGCACCGAACCCGGACTGGGATTAACTATATGCGAGTTACCCTTAGCCTAGGATAGTTTAAAATATAACTATAGTATATATAAAGGACCTATAGAGTATACTCACCACCTTTATGTTTCTTGCCCGACTTCGGCCAAGGTTGAGGTTTGTTCGACCAAGTCCGAGCTACGTGCTCAAGACACTATTGTAAATAGATTTCCCCGCCCGCCGCTTAGACAATCCGCCATTTAGCATCCATGCAAGCAGTGACGAAGCTCCAATCGAAATTCGGCTTCCCGCTTTCATCGAAGACGCACTGCGCAACCTGTGTAAGGCACTCAGCTTTAGTCAAACGAAAATCGGCATCTGAATTCGCGCAAAGCTGATTCTCCCTCTCTTTAAGAGTTGTTGGCTCGGGCGGTGCATCGGTCTTTAGAACCCTGAGAGGGAAGTTGCCGTCCCATCCGACCGGTTTGCCATTTTTTTCCATAAATCAATAGCATACCCTTCCAGCGACTTCTCGTTGTACTGGGCCAACTTCGCACTGTCTCCAGCAAGCTGCGGCTGGCCAGGGCTTGCGGACAGGTCATCGTATTTATGATTGTAGTCTAGGTTGGTCGTGAAGTTGAAGGCGGGCAATTCGAAATCAATTGGCTCAACGTTGAAGAGCTTGTCCACATTGCCGCTCTTCATCCCAGCTTCCCTCAAGCCAGCATATGTAACTTCCACCCAAGCTTCAATTTGGTCGTAACGGACGCCGCCCAGGGCCGAAAACTCTTCTTCTATTCTATAACGGATTTCGAATCCCAAGTCGTTTAGGCTAATCATGTTTGGCGTCGAGTGAATTCTATAGACCCAGGCGCTCTTCTTTTCATTTTGCAAGGCGAAGCTCATGCCCATAGCAAGGTCTCTCGTCGTAGAGGTATAAAGTGTACGGTTTTTTCCCAAATGATGATGATGGAGACCAAATGTCGCATTTTTTATCAGTATCGTCCCGAGTTCGAGGGATTAAACCTTCACGCTCTTTGATGGACTCGGGAGAGCTTCCGCTGCCTCTGTATACAACGGTAGGAAGTGGCTGCTGCCGTCTGGACAGTTGGCCGTTCAGGCCGGAATAACCGTCATCTGGTCTCGCTGAGCGAAGTGGGATAGTCTCGCCGGGCGCAGCAGGCAAGGTAGCACCTTGAACTGAAACTGCGGCAAATGCAAGAGCCACCGCGGTGCAATGCCATGGATATCTCATGTTGATTGAGTTGAAAATAATACACGAGGTGCTTGTGGTAGTATGAGAGCTGCTTTGATGAAGGATTGATGGATGACACAACGATATTGTTCCTTGAGCTAGAAACCGGAAGCAACACGCTCTTATAGTCCATAGCTCAAAGTTCAATCACACGAGTGGGAATTCTCGAGTCATTTCAGACTGCAGTTATATTGATAAAGTCATTGTTACCAGCACTTCCAAGATAAGCAAATGCGATATATACACATGAGTAACTCAGCAAATGTGGTCTATCTCGTACGCAGTAAAGAATATCAGGCTAGGGTATAATACTTACGCGCCAAATTATTCAGTACGGGGAAGCATGTAAGGGTCGAGCTTGAGATATAAGCGTTGGTGGGGCTTTTTTATACTCGAAGCCGCGTGGCAGTATCAGATCACGAGGACCAAAGTGCTTTTGCTTCTTCATTGGTGGGAGGGAAGGCTATACATCCATAGAGGTGGACAACGCATGGAATCCTATAATGTCAACGTAATCCAGTAATCTCGGAAAACGGCGAAGTGCCTCATGTCAAGGACACACATCTCCACGTACATATCTCTGCTTCATGATTCTCAGTCAAAAATCTCGGGGAGACTTAGTAGAACCCCGAGGCCAAGCTGCTGACTCGGTCCATTCACTCTAAAGCCAAATGGCAGACCTGGCGTGCTGACATGTGGTCTACCAAGGGACAGCTCACCAAACCTTGTCACAGCTGAATATATGAATACAAGCCCCGTCGACACGCTCAGACAATCACCAATTTCTTATTGATAATTGACTGACTCGAAATACGGAGCTTAGCTAGTGGGTCTGCATTATGGCATGTAAGATGCGGCAAGGTAGGAGGCGACGCGGCAGGCGGGTGACAAGATAGATCGCCGACACCTAGAACAGGGTCTGCTCTAGACAGAGAAAACAGGAACACAGAGTACAAAACCTCTTATTGAAATGTATATTATAGACCTTATGTAGAGAAATTGATTATATTTATTTCGAGTGTTGAAACATGTTGTGTGTCAGGACATACACTGACTGACTTTGCTGACACGTCTGCTCGCGCACCCGACGGTCTGTTTTATGCCCACTTGCCGCGGCTAGCGGCTAACTCAACTCGAAGAAATTGATACAAATGCGAATATATCATTCGAGATAGTTTCGCTGGAATACGAGGAAAGACAGGCTCTAGAATGCCCTAAAAAGTGCGTCTGCAGTAAATAATAGTTAGAATGCGCATTTTCAGGCCAAACCGGGAGCAGTAAATACCTAAACAGCTGCTAATCCATAATTCCTACTGGGTGATGTACAAGTCCACTTGAAAATCCGAAGGAACAGCTACATATTTATGAAACCTGATCGCCGTGTTCACAGCTTTCCCCAAGAAGCCCTCACATATGGCCATGAGGAGTCTACGCACGCTACGTCGGTCACTGCAAGACACCTAGGCGTCCTATCTAATCTCTGATCGATAACCACTTAAGCGCTAGATTAGTAGTCAGGTCGGTAACGACTAGCGAACACCGGGTGTTGTATATTTACTTTTGCTTTTTTTTATTTTTGCTTCCTTTGGAGTTCATTATATTTGCCCCGTTTTTGAGATGTAACAATGCAGGCGCTTCCCAGGTACAGAGGACACGTAGGAGCGCAACAGAGCATGAGGGGAAAACAAGATGAGCGTCAATGTTAGATTAAAATGTGAACTTCTTAATAGCCCCGGGCGAAATGTGCCCTAGGAGGTTGATTCTGCCCAGGCCTCATCCTTCCAGACGATTTTGTTCCCGTTCCGCAACAGTCCCGGAGTCAGAGGTGGCCGACCGGCCTTTCCATCTCGCGGAAGCTCATTGAGAAAACCCCATCGTGTCTTTTCCTTGTATCCGCAATCTTTCCAATCATTGATGTCGGCGTCGACATTGTTGTTATACAGCGGTAGGGTGTCGATGAGGGCACCGTCGTGGGCCAAGCAGACAAAGACATTTTCCTGGGCGTCCAGGATCTTGACCTTGTCCAAGCTCTCCTGCGCGACATCGCCAAACTTGTAAACGCTAGGCTGCAGTCGCGTAACGTCGTAGAAAGGGTTGGACCGCGCCTCGGACGACGCCGTGCTGGCGTTGTCGCCGATGCCATTCATGCGGTGGAGCGCCGTAAATAGGGAGCACGGGCAGGCTGAAGGATAGTAGGGGTCCAGGTGACCAGAAGGAATGGTCTCGGGCATGGGAATATATTGTGTCGGGCGGAGCATGCCGGGATAATGCGAGCAGTCGCCACCCATGAATATGAATGTGTCTGCGGTCGTTCGAGCCAATCCACATATGTGCCCAACCGCGTGCTCGTAGATGTTAGCAATGGGAATATCGGTTCCACATACAAATGCAAACTTACACCAGGTACATCTAACAAGTAAAAGGATCCGTCGCCAAAGTAGTCGTGGGCGGGGAACCCTGCCACTTCCATCGGAAAGTCTACCTCATGGATGCGATGGCCTCTATTGCACGTATTAGCCCATGGCATGGCAAAGGTGGATTTCTGCATACTTGAGCGAGCTAGTTGGCAGTACTCCGTCTGGATTCTCGGGCCAGCCTGGTACAAAGGCGTCTATAAATCCGGGCCCAACCACAATGTCCGTTTTCGGCGGATACTTGGCTCCGTCGCCGATATGATCAAAGTGCCAATGGCTCCAAATCATGGCCTCTATTTCGAGTAAGCGCTTTGTCTGACAATCGTCTTGAAGATGGCGAAGAAGGTGCAAGGAAGAAAAATAAAATGAAGGAAGAACTAGAGAACTGTAAAGGACATCCGTTGCTTCTTGGCAATACTTACTCAGATCAGACAGATTGAAACCTTGGTCCGTGAGGATCTCGTCGACGCTGCGGCGCACCTCGACACCGGGCAGCCAGGCCGCAATCGATCGATGAACGGCGGGCGTGATATCCCAAAAGTCCTTTCGGGTGCCGCAATCGAACAAGACGTATTCTGTACCAGAATCTGTTCTGTGCTCTATGAGAAAACACATTGTTGAAAGATTCAAGTAGTCATGGCCGGTAATCGCTGGCTGGAGGAATACATTGCTGCTGCCGACAATACTGGTCTCGGCGTCGATGGCCCGCACGATGACAGTGCTGGCGGATGCTGGTAGCGCTACCGGCGGTGCTGCCTTTGGCAAAATTTCTGACTCGGCAGCAACCATGGTATTTGAAAATTGTTCTTTTCGATGTGTTTGTGTATGATCTGAGGGGTAGATGCAGAGAGCGCACCCGGGATTTCCGCTGGCAACGCGCTCTCAAATATAAATTCAGGCTGCCTGGTGCGGTGGACCATGTGACGACCGCTGAGGTGTATCTTAATATCATGCATCTGCTACTTCTGCAGCAGAGAAAGCGGGGGAGTTTGTACGAGGCCTAGGCTATGATGCAGGGAAATTTGTCCGCGAGCTGCACCGGCGGAATTACCTGCAGGACATTATGTATGAATGATGATTCCAATATTGGTCTGTTGTGCAGAGCAGCCAAGACATGCATGAAAATAAGAGTCGGGCTATACCAGGACTTCTTCAGCGCGGCGCTCGAATCTGGCTAGCCAATGCCATGATCTTAGTAAAACAAGTTGGTGCAAGTCGTGGGGATCACGACATGAAAGCGAAGGCATTGCCAGAGCCAGCTTTGATGACTGCAGCTGGTCCAGCTGCGCCTCTTGTTGCTAGCTTGCGATCGGTACCCTGTAGGTCATCAAGCATGATGAAGGAGAGCCAATAGTGGCATAATATGATATCTCATAAAGGGCCCCTGGCACATACCTCAGCCTGTTTTGTTACGAAGCGGAAGCCATAACAGCCTCTGTGTAGAATACAGACAGTATGAGCAAAGCAAAAAGAGAAAAAGAATAAAAACGATGTAAATAGCATAAAGTAGGAAGCGCCTTTTTTGCGCCCACTTCCCAGCCCATACAACCAAATTCCGGGGTGCAAAAAAAAACAAAAAAGGAAAGCACCCAGTACGAGGGTCGAACTCGTAGCCTTTGGATGAGATATGTGTTACCATAAACTGTAGAAGTGGTTAGCTTGAGATGAAAGACTGTGATTGAAGTGGGGTTACTAACAGTCCAACGCTCTGACCAATTGAGCTAACCGGGTCAATTGATGACTGTTCCGAGACAATTTTAGCTTATACGTGTAGACTGACCCGCGGCGCATTGGTTGCCGCAGCATTACACGACAATGCCGCCCAGTTTGCCACTCAAAATTTGGAAACAGTACATTCGATGAAGCTCTTTTTTTTCTTCTTCTTCTACTACTTCTTTCTATTGTAGTCCCAATGGATGGCCTTTACGATGCTCACCATTTGCGTTTTTAGCTGCGCCCGCCACTTACATGGGGCATCTGTCCTGTCCCAGGACAGGCCCTGAGACGTACTACCGCACTACTGGAATTTTTTCCAAGATTATGTCCATGTATTTTTCATTGGAAATGTGAAAAATGGCGGTTACGACGCCTGAAACTCTAAACCGCAACTCACATGCGAATATCAGTAGAGAGTCCTTACCCGCGTCGCTTGATTGAACTCTTACCAGATTCGGAAACCGCAAGGCTGGTGTGGTGGAAGACGCCGGTGGATTAGTTGCAGGCGGTCATGGGACAATGTACGTGAGGACATGGAGAGACCGTGTACTCGCTTGTATACTTACGGAACTTGTCGAATAAAAAACAGTACATTTTGCACATGTACTTGACCAGTTGATCTCGTACTACAGATGCCGCAGCTCCCCCCAAACGATGACGATCAGGTTTTCCTGCTGGAGGAAGTTTATTAGTGTCGCCGACGTGGTGGTGGTATACTTGCTAGCGTTAGGCGTTGATAAGTACATGGGCAGCCATGATAGGACTGATTAGTGAAGCTGCAAAAGCCTTGGCAAATGTGGCTCGTGAGGACCTACTTCTTTTAGGAAAGTATGCTACCTTGAGCTGTCATCTGAAAACTCATCACTACCGTTGATTTGCCAGAAACGCTTCACTTGGACCGAGCTTGCGGACCATTCCTTTCGATTCCGCAGAGGTGCAGCGCTAGACAAGCGTCACAGCTGCGGTCCGGCGTGGGAGAAACCGTGCGAGGACACCAAACTCGTGGGATACCCAAACCGAGGCCAACCTGGAATGGGCAGGTAGCCTATTAGCTCGCTATCATGTAGCGGCTAGCGGGCCCATGTACGACGCCCGGTGCCGGAGCTGGCCTGCTTTCAGACCCAGATCAAGGCTGACGATGGTGAGATTACGCACGACAGCCCTACATTTAGACACTGCAATGTTTTGAGCTGAACGTCGACTTGCCGACACATCCGTTGAGATGCCATTTTAGCTAGATAAACGACCCCTGATTCGCGTCCGGATGAGGCTATTAGGTAAATACCGCCCCCGGACTTTCGTCCTATGCTGTGATCACAAGTGTGAAATCTGGGGTGACGGTGCTACGCTAGTCTAGAAGCCCATGTGTAAGCAGCGTTCGTCTTAGGCTATTATGTAAATGGAAAGCTTCACCAACACTGTGTACATGTGATGGATGAAGTGATGAACGAATATACTATACTATTAGTGCGGTACGTAGTTGGGTTGTAGAAGGGTCATGAAAGCAGCATGATCTTGTATAAATAACGAGGCGACACCCCGTCATTCATTGGGGTGTGCTTACAATCACAATCATTTCTTCACATCATTTAGAAACGCCATTCTTCAAAGTCTGTGAATGATGAAGCTTTCACTTGCCGCTCTCGTTTCAAGCTTGGCCATGGCCAGCGCTGGCACAGTCGTCCCCGCGCTGGACAGGCCCGCCATGGTCAATGACGAGATTGCCAACTTCACCAGCTCCCTGCCCCGCGGCAGCCTCAGGAGCAGGCAGTCCGGCAACGTCTCGCCGTGGGCCGGGTCCGTCCAGGAGGGCAGCGGCTGGACCTTTGTCACGGGCACGTCGGTGGTGCCGTCCGTGTACAACCAGGGCAACGCCGGCGCGGCGACGTGGGTGGGCATCGACGGCGAGAGCTGCGGCCGGGCCATCATCCAGACGGGCTTCACCAACTGGGGCAACGGCGCCGTCGAGACGTGGTACGAGTGGTGGCCCAACCCCAGCTACACGTACCGCGGCGTGAGCGCCAAGGCGGGCGACACGATCCGCATGAGCGTCTGGGCCTACGGCACCCGCAGCGGCAAGGTGCTCCTCGAGAACCTCTCCACCGGCCAGTCCGACTACCGGACCTTTGACAACATGAACGCCGAGCTGTGCCTGACCGACGCCGAGTGGATCGTCGAGCAGTTCACCGACACCAGCAGCGGCAACCACGTCTACCTGGCCAACTTTGGCACCATTGACATCACCAACACGCAGGCCAAGGGCAACCGTGGCACCGTCGGCGCCGACGGCGGAAACATTGTCGAGATTTACGACGGAAACCAGCAGATGACCAGCTGTGGAACCAACAACTACGGCGTCGAGTGTCGCTACATTGGCTGAGTTGGCGCGGAGGAGAATCAAAGGCATATTTAGGTTTGCAAGTACATGGAATATAGCTCACTACTTATTGAAAATGTCGTTTTTGGAAAACCCCAATACAATATCTATATATCTATATATATGAATTTAACAAATACTTATTTTTTCTCTCTTCAGAATTCATGCCAACCGAGGACTTCGTCTTACACACATAGGCGACTCTATTCAGTGCAATAATACACAGAACAGCTACCGCCAGGGATGACTGCTGACACAAGAAGCTGGATACGCTTCAATCCTACGTGCTGTACATTCCTCACTAACCTAAAATAGCCATCGAAATACTCATCGCCAACGACACAAGTAGTACGCTCACTACAACTTGTCCAGCTGACTAAGGTGTTGTGGTTGTATTAGCCTGTATCGGCGCAGCGCAGATGCTAAAAAAAAGCGGGCAGCTAGCCGGGCCTCGGTCGATGCCACTGCATTCACATCACTCACTTACAACTTGACCATCACACGACATCTCAGCTTTTCATCACGCCAACCCCTCTGCTTTCTAGCCCTTGCAGCTTTGGAGCTCCCCTTCCTTTTGACTTGCTATTTCCGTGCATAACATTGATACATTTCGAACCGCACAACTCATCACACAAGCCATGGCGCCAATCGATCCAGCGCCACCGAGCAACCCCGTCACGGCGCAGATGCAGCAGGCATGGAACCGGCACTTCCCCTACAGCGCCTCTACCACACATCCCGCATTCTTCACGGACCGGTTGCGCCGGTCCGCGGTATCGGCCGCGCCGCAGCAGCTAAACAGCCCAGTCACGCACGGTTACATCTACCAGGACGGCACAAGACAGGCCAGTAATGCGGGGAACTTGCCCAAGTTATGAGTTGAGGATGGACGGCGGATTTGATTGACTGAAGAGCCTGGGGAGCACCACTCGTTCTTTTTTTCGGGACACGAATTGATTTACCAAGAGTGCGACTTGAGGTTGTGGCGAGCAACGTTTTCTATATAATCCTGGCAGCTGGACCCGGTTCTACAACATCGCATGAAAGGTGTACGACAGACACCTGTGCATTGTTGTCTGGCGGGGACAAGGAAACGGAACTTGGATCATGAATGGTTTTAGGCAAAGAGAAGGAAGTGAGTGCTAGTTATGATGACAAAGGAAAGAAACGCCAATCCCGGGAACACTGGCCGCCCTGACACTGTTTCATTGGTCTGGCCTCTGTGCAATATACATACGATGATAGACTCCCATCGAACAGTTCCGCAAAGCCTGCACCTACAAAACTGGTCCTTAATTCTTGGCTGAAATGATGATGACGAGTATGATGATGAAAATGACCAGACCGAGCAAGGCCATGAGCTTGACATTTTTCCACCACATCTGGCGCTTGAGCCCCCGACTGCGCACGCGGAAATCGCGCGCGCTGCCGCCCAGCCGGTCCGTCTTGTCCACCAGCAGATCCAGGCGCTCGCCCCGCTCCAGGAGGCTCTCAATGTTCTTGGTCATGATGCCGCGGACGTCGTCAATCTCGCGGCGGGCGTTGCCGATGGCGTCGCTCTGGCCGCCGCTCGTGGCGCCGTAGTCGACCATGAGGGTCTTGAGGGTGCCGTTGAAGGCGCCGGCGCCGTAGTTGGGCATGTCGGAGAAGTCGCTCGTCTCGGGGAAGTCGGCGAAGAAGCGGCGGCGCACCTCGACGAGGTAGCCAAAGGGCACGCGGCGGCCCAGCGCGGCGTCGGCGACGACGAGGAAGGTCAGGCCGCCGGCGGCCGGGTGGTCGGGGTGCTCCGAGGGCGCCTCGGCAATGTAGTGGATTTGGTTGCTGCCGTGCGTGTAGGTGAGCTTCTGCGGCTTGGCGTGCTCAATCTTGGGAAGGATCAGGGACGCGAGCGACGACGTCTGCGACGAGGCCGAGGTTGTGCATTCCGACAGGATCGTCGTCTTGTGCGCGACGCAAGAGCTGCAGGAATGGAACGGAGTTGTGTGTTAGTATTCCGTAAGCTTGTCGATGGAATCTGTGGAAAGGAAAGGCCAGTGTCCATACTAGAGCAGCGGCGTCGCTGGTGTCGAAGAGGAGGCCATGGCTGGCAGAGGTATCGGTAGTGTGCAGTATCGTGATTGCTCCTCGAGCGACTGATATAGCGTAGATGTTTCTGTCAAGCCCGTGGAACGACCGAAAGTCAGTGGCAGAGGGAAATAATGTTCGACAAAGTGGTATGGCAGACAGGATATTGAGCGAGTGTTGCGACACCAGTCAGTGACGCAGCGCCGGCTCTCTAACAAGGCTGCTAGGAACACGTGCCGTAAGGCAGCAGAAAAGTTCTGTAGCTTCGCTGTATTCAGCGTTGACCACGGCGCATGGAGACACCTGTATGGCCTGGTTTTGGAGCGGGAGGCTCACTGTAAGATGAAAGAGTTGTATCTCTAAAAGTACTCCGCAGGCCTCCCGTCCACTGGCTCCAGTGAATGGTGGTAGCAAACTACTAGCAATGGAGTCCCTGAACACTAGCCACACAAAAAGTGGACCGGGTGGCGTTGATCCGGCCACAACAGGGGCTGCGACTGGGCCATCGCCAGTGTTTGCACGTACATTTTCGAGTCCAAATTTTCTGATATCTTCTTCAATAAGGGGGACGCCACCACCAAAACCCCCCTCAACTCATCAGATTATGAGAATCGGCTCATTTGATCCAAGGGAGATGAATCAAATACCTTAGGACGCCTCGGCTATGATACGTGTTGCCTGCAGACGGGCCTGTAGTGTCCGGACCCCAGTCTCATCCTGCAACAAACTGTTCTCGACCAGCGCGCCACAACAAAAGGATGGGAGACCTCACCGCGTTGTCATTGAACGACTGTCGGCTAAGAAGTTGGAACAAAAATTACACCAAAAACCAAAGCTCGAGCCAAGAGCCAACTCGGTATGCCTGACCCAGACTCGGGCCTCCCTCTCATCTCATGTCCATCCATCCACTGACAAAAATGCGCTGAAAAGATTGGTCAGGGCCATGACCCACGCTCAAGACTTGTACTAGATAATGACAAAAAGTACAGGGGCAAACATGGCATATTCCGGTCTACCGTGCTTCATCGCTTGCAGTTTGTCCTGCAGCAGCAGCTCGACTCTGCACAGTTCGCGCAAGGCGGCATCAGCGAGGATGAGCTGCGCCGGCAAGGTTCCGAGTTCATGAACTCCATTGATGAGGCCTTCTTGCTCGCCGAGAAGAACATCACTCGTCGCGACAAGAATCCGCTCTTCTGGAACCTGCGCGATGCCTTTATCCAAAAGGATGTCAAGGGTCTTCAAAAAGAGATACAGTACTGCTTTCAGTCCTTTGTCACCCAGCAGCGATTCTCGAAAGGCATCGAGGAGAGCCAGACCAACATACTCAATCTCCGCTACCCGCACGAGTGGTTCCCGGCCACGCGCACAATGCAGCGCAAAATTCACGTACATGTTGGACCGACCAATTCTGGAAAGACCTACAACGCACTCAAGGCGCTGGAAGCTTCCACGTGCGGCGTCTACGCGGGACCACTGAGACTGCTGGCCGCTGAGGTCTACCACCGCCTCCGCGCCAAGAATTTGCCTTGCGCTCTCATCACCGGCGAGGAGGTCCGCATCCCAGAGGATACGGACCAATACTTTTCGAGCTGCACCGTTGAGATGGTGCCGCTTAACAAAAAGTTCGACGTGGCCGTCATTGACGAAATCCAAATGATCGGGAACCCGGATCGAGGTAGTGCGTGGACAACGGCGTTTCTCGGCGTGCAGGCCAAGGAGGTCCACGTCTGCGGCGAGGAGAGAACCGTGTCCCTGATTGAGAATCTCTGCGCGACCATCGGTGACGAATGCATCGTGCACCGTTACGAGCGGCTTAGCCCCCTCCAGCCCATGTCCACAGCCTTGGAAGGCAAATACCACCGACTTCAAAAAGGCGACGCCATTGTCGCATTTAGCCGCGTCTCTCTCCACGCCCTGAAACGACAGGTTGAGCAGGAGACCGGTCGCCGGTGTGCCATCATATACGGCACGCTGCCCCCGGAGGTGCGAGTGCAGCAGGCGGCGCTGTTCAACGACCCCGACAATGACTACGATTTTGTCGTGGCCAGCGACGCCATCGGCATGGGTCTCAACCTCGAAATCAAGCGCGTCATCTTCGAGTCGGTACACAAATTTGACGGTTTTCAACATCGGATGCTGAGCGTTCCCGAATTTAAGCAGATTGGTGGCCGCGCCGGTCGATACCGCTCCGCGCAGCAGGCGCAGCAGGACGATAAGGAAGCGGCCACGAGCACGGAGCAAAAGGTCGGCTACGTCATGGCCATGGACCGGCAGGACGTGCGGTCCCTCACCAGGGCCTTCCAGCAACACGTCGATGACATTAAACACGCCTACATTCAGCCGCCGCCGAGCATCGTCGAGCGCTTCGCGTCCTACTTCCCGCCCGACACGCCGCTTTCTTTCATTTTGATGCGCATCAAGGCGGCAGCGGCGGTCAGCCCGCACTTTCGCCTCAACATCAGCAGCTCAGTGCTCGAGATTGCCGACATCATTCAGGACCTGCCGCTTTCCATCTACGATCGGCAGAGCATCTGCCACATGCCCATCTCGCTGTCCAGCGAGGGCTCCATCGCCGCGCTCAAGGCCATGGCGCGCGTCATCGCCCACAACGAGTCGGGCGACCTACTCTCCATCCGTGAGATTCCGCTCGAGATACTTGACCTGCAGCTCACAGAGCGCTCGGGCAAGGAGGCGACCGACTACCTGTACAAGCTCGAGTCGCTTCACATGGCGCTCAACGGCTACATCTGGCTCTCGTACCGCTTCACGGGCCTGTTTCGCAGCATCGACCTGGCGTTCCACGCACGCGCTCTGGTCGAGGAGAAGCTGATTGACTCGCTCGAGAAGCTCAACTTTACAGACGAGCAGCTACTGTCGCTCCGGCAGAAGAAGAGGCGGCAGGCCAAGGCGGCCAGGTGGCGGGAAAAGGTGGCGGCCGAAGCGGACATTGACTCGGGTAATGAGAGCGCCGCCTTGGGGATTTCGTCGCCCGAGGAAGTAAAGCAGCGAAGCGAGGTGACTGCATAATTGTACAACACTACTATCACTGTATTATAGAGGACTGAGAAAATCGGCGTACGTTTGTAGGAGGTGCTCAGCGTCTCCGATGTATACGGGCAGCATGTACAACATGACATGTAAGAACAACCATTTAGATAAAAGCTATTCAATTTTTGTATACGACCAAAACAAAGGAAAGGAAAATATCATTCTGATTAATTGATTATTGAATAAAGCACGCTTGCGGTATAGTTGGTCGCTCTTGGTAAGTCTATTGCATGCGCTTTTCTCGCGTTGGCTGTGGGATTTCCTGTGGTATCTTTGTTTGTCACTTCCAAAGCCGTGTCATATCATTTAACCCCCCCCCCCCCCCCCCCCACTGTGATTTCGTTATTCTCTTTCCATGTCTTTCTCTCTCTCTAGTTTGCTCTCCCTCCCTTCCCCCTTCTAGCCCCTCTCCCGCCAGGCCTCAAAGGCGGCGTCGAGGACAGGGGCGAGCAGGTCGTAGTTGTCCCAGGAGTCGTGGACGTGGTAGAGGGAAGGCAGGCCGGCGGCGAGGGTGCGCTCGTAGTCGTCGAGGTAGACGACGCTGCCGGCGACGACATCATGATCATCTTGGCCGCCATGGCCGGCGGCGGCGTCGGCGTCGGCGTCGGCGCTAACGTAGTACTCGCGGGCAAACTGCTGGGCCTCCTCGGCGAGGTCGTCGTCGGCGAGGCTCCCGCCGCACTGGGCGGCCAGGTAGCGGCCGGGGGTGGTCTGGGCGGCGCGCGCCCGCACCGCCGCGAGCGCGTCGGCGTGGGCCGTCTCGTGCGCGGCCGACGTCAGGTCCCGGAGGACGGCCCAGGCGAGGAACATGCCAATGTGGGTGCCGGCGGCGGCGGGGTCGAGGTCGGCGGGGAGGTCGTCGCCCTGATGCCACTCGGCGCGGTCGATACTCATTGTGTGTGTGTGTGTGTGTGTGTGTGTGGTCTTCTTCTGAGAAATAGATTATGTGTATTGCAGTGTTCTTCGTATCGCTTGTATCATGAACGCATCGGCTTGCGTGCGAGGAGGGGTAAATGGACAAGCTGATGTGAGGAGTTTGGAGATGTCGGTGAGTGAGGGGTCATGCAGCCAGGCCAGGTACCAGGGGATCATCCTACATAGGTAGGCAAGTAAGAACGCACCAACATACGGTAAACGCAGCAACTAGTTTTAAAAATATAATGGGCAGTTAGCAATTGCCACTTCTTGCCTGAGCCTGGTCTGTCTACCCCACTAACCAACTACCTACGTAGCCAAGTGGCCAGGTATTGTCTGTTGATAAATCATCACCTGCAAGCTTGAGGGAGCTGAGGCGAGCTGGAAGGGTATTTTTTTTTCATTCTTCTTCTTCTTTTCTTCTTTTTGTATATTTTGCAGGCTTCTAATATCGCCCCGTCGAGGCTTGCCAGTGACTGCGTATTTTGCACGCCCATCGTGATACTAGTAGATCAGCCAATCTTGGCGAGAGTGTGGACAGCCTTATTACTGGGCCGCGGAAACGACGCCACCGATACCAGCAGGCATCAGTGCTAACGCGTTTTATTAACGCTCTGAAAAAAAAAGAGAGAGGGGGGCCGGAATTATGTGTTCGACATGGATTCCACATTTGCTTTTGCATTGTTGCACTGCTTGTGGTACTCGAAGTCAGCTGTCATTGTGGGACTGAATGCGCAGCGGCAAGCACTTATACCGATCGCTCACGGATCTGCATCTCCTTTCTTCTTCTACAATTAGCCGGCAACAACAGGCATATCGCGGCAAAAGTTGGGACCCCTCTCTGACTTGCTTGGTGGCTTTTTGCGTGCTTTCGCTCGGGCTAACGACCTGCTTGACATCGATTCTTTTAGCTTTTTATAACATGATAATATTGTACGGCAAGACTTCATTTCTTGATCATATACAAAGGTATTAGTTATATTCCAAAAGAAAAAGTGTTTTGCACACTTTTGTCTTGCTTGCTTTCCCTTCCTTATTTTTCTGTACTGCTTGTCTTTTCTCCTTGCAGCTTAGCCGCCCAGAACCAATTGAATCAACGTCAAAATGTGATTCGACGAACGATGTAGAGTTGAGACGTTGTGGTGTTGGCCCATTGTTTTTTTTGCTCTTCCTCAAAAACATTGTCTCACGGGGTGGGCCAAGAAAGCTAAATTCATTTACTATGCGGGACATTTATTTCACATCGAGTAGGAAATTCGCCGCGCCTTCACCTGCTGCAGAAGATTTCAGCTCGCAAATGCCGCCGCGTTCCGAGCATCCCACTCATACAGACGTGTGGCACCCGATACCGACTACGTCGTGGTGCATTCGTATATTGGCTTGTAAGCAGCGGATTTCTGAAGAACAGTGATAACTATCTACATCACTGACTGTCTACAGCATCGCTGCTTGTAATCCATTCTCCTTGCCACACACCCAGTGTGGGTTTGCGGTGCTCCACAGATGCAGCCGTTTCGCTGCATGGACCGAGTTGCGAAATCGCAAATTCACGCTTGAGGTGGGCTTGCCCGGCACGTCGACAAGCATGAATAACCTGGTGCAGACAGTTTCGGAAGCAGAGAGTGCCCAAAAGGGAAGCAAGGAGGCTTGGATCGGACCATGACCAGCCGACCCAGCGTTTATGCTTGGACGCAGGGTCGAGGCAGGTCCCGAAAATCGGGCAGCCCGCCGATAGCCATCGGCCGCCCCACTCCGAAAACTGTGGGACACCCGTGCTGTTGGGCCACTGCTTCTGTGCGAAAGGTGGCACCGCACCGGTTGGCGAGGGTGTTGGCTATCTAATTCAACAGATGCCGACAGCTACCCTCTGTACCTCAAAGACCTGTACGGCTGCAAGATTGCACTCATGGTAATGGGGACTGGTACTTCTGGACCCAGATTTCTGGATATAATCTTTTAAGTCCGTTTAAGGGCGGAAATTGTGATACGTACCAGGCAGGTAGCTAGTACTGGCGCTGTCACATTTAGTCGAATCCTTGCCCAACCCCATTCTTTTGGCTTAATTGCCGCGTTGTGAGCTGCGCAGCTTTGGAAGGGCTCCACGAGGGCGAGCAATGATGTCACATGGTATGTTGAATAACTATAGAAGTCTATATAAACCTCTTGTCCCGTCCATCACCAGCCCTTCAATCAGACTCTTCTTCCGTACTATCACAACTCTTCAACGCTTTACTTCTCTCCATCTACGCACGCATACAGTTGCACAAAGAAGCTTCCAAGATGTCTACACCCGAAAATGTCTCCTTCAAGTCACAGGGTCTAAAGATTGCTGCACACTTGTACCGCCCCGTGCCCGGCTCCCCTGACCGCAAGGGCGCTGCCGTGGTCATTGCCCACCCGTGGACGTCCATCAAGGAGCAGTCCCCCGCCAACTACGCCCGCGTCCTGAGCCAGGCCGGCTTCTACTGCCTCTGTCCGGACGCCGGCTACCAGGGCGAGTCCGAGGGCGAGCCGCGCGGGCTCGAGGACCCCTACCAGCGCGTCGAGGACATCAAGAACGCCGTGACGTTCCTCGTGGGCCACGCCGACGTCAGCTCGGACCGGATCGGCGCGCTGGGCATCTGCGCCGCGGGCGGGTACGTGCCCTTTGCCGCGCAGACGGACACGCGCATCCGGGCCGTCGGCACCTCGGCCGCCGTGTGCGTAGGCACCATGGCCCGCCGCGGCTTCGACCAGGACTCGTCCAGCCTCGAGGCGCTGCGGTCGCAGCTCGGCGCGGCGGCCGCCTCGCGCAACAGCGACGTCGGCGCCGGGGCCCCGGTGCCGCTGGTGGACATGCTGCCGCCGAGCCTCGAGGCGGCGCCCAGGGACCTGCCGGAATCGTTCCGCGACCTGACGTCGTACTACAAGACGGACCGCGGCCGGAACCTCGCCGCGAACCAGACGCACCCGCGCGGCTGGGACCTCATGGCCAACTTTGACGCCCTGCGGCACAACGACATGATCAGCCCGCGGCCACTGCTGATGATTACGGGCACAAAGGCGGCGACCAGGTGGTACAGCGAGGACGGCGTTGCCAACGCCAAGGAGCCCAAAGAGCTGTACGTCATCGAGGACAAGACGCACGCGGACCTGTACGATCGTATTGATGAGGCCGGTAAAAAGCTGGTTGAGTTCTACGGCC
Source organism: Cordyceps javanica (assembly GCF_051103115.1). Classification (NCBI taxonomy): domain Eukaryota; kingdom Fungi; phylum Ascomycota; class Sordariomycetes; order Hypocreales; family Cordycipitaceae; genus Cordyceps; species Cordyceps javanica. The sequence goes on along the minus strand of NC_139300.1, from coordinate 2,901,034 downwards.
AGTACCTGTGAATATGGCAGTTAGCAACGGTTAAATGTGAAAACGAATTTAATATGAACGCCAAGGCAAATGTCTTTTGCTACGTGACGATTTTATGTGCCTTGTCCTGTAGTTAGCCAGTGGCACAATGGCCAAGTGAATTAATCATGTAACTATGGCGGGAAGATAATTCGCAGCGTTTTGTTTCACCAGCGCCAAGGTAGGCCCTGATCTAATGGAGCGTTTTTTTTTTTGGGCGTCTGCAGGCCGCTGGCAGCGGTGGATGTGCACCAAAATTAGAGTGGTTTCACTATAAGGCTGTGCTACCAGTAAGTTCTTGAACGAGCTGTTCTTATTAGTGAAATGTGAAATGTGAAAAGTATTCAAATCAATAAAAGACTCGAGAAATAGCTCGAGTCAGATATCGATGCATAGTATGTGTCTTGCAGGACATAATAGTAAAAACAATTGCTTCTATCAATTCATAGAGATCCAGGGATCTACCTAGGTACCTAGCTAGCTAGGTATCTACCTACCTAGTATTGCACAACAACCTGTCTAGGTGGCTCCGGAACCGCTGTGCACGAAAGCTGAGCTGTCCCTGTCCATCATGACAGAACTTGCCTCTTTCACTTCATCCGACGAGGTGCAGGCGCCTGCTGAATCCTCTTGTCAATTTACTCTCCCGACTGCCTTTGTGCTGCTTTACTCCTGTAACAATGCTGTGGGGACGAGTCCAATGGCACTGTGGGGTCTTGTTGCCTGGCGCGGGGCAGAAGTTACAGCCGGCAAAGCTGGCGCTCAACTAAAGCTTCATCACAACTCTGCTCGCCAGTCTTGTCGAAGCTCAACCTCTGCACCAACATTGTTTAACTCTGTGTTTATAAATGGTGCACTCTGCTGTCGCATGTAATTGACTCCTGCCCGTTTCCCTTTTTTTTTTTCCTTTATGCCTTTCAAGCCAGACAGCTTCACATCCAGGGCACTTGACAGGCACACACTGTAAATCCGTCGCCTCCCATACACTACACGTTACAGCGCGGTCTGCCAACATCTTCTTGGCCCTCGAAGCAATCTTTCGCCATGCATCCGTCTGCCATGGCAGATCCTGGAGCCGATCACATCATGCAATATGCAGACTTTGTCGCGCCCCAGTCGTCGAACCGGGGCGCGACTCCAACGGCGCCTTTCTCGCGCCACCTGCCTAGTTCGACCCCAGAAATGCCTGCGCTCTCGACGTCCGACGACAGGGGCGACCCGGAAGCCCTCACCCTGAAACCTTGCGATGCGTACATCGATGCGATACAGCTCACCAAGCAGCAGCTCGATATCGTGACGTGCGGCAAGGCGCAGAACCCCATTCACTATACCGGAAATTGGGAGTACAAATATCGCCAAAACACTCACCGTATCCTCGACTACATGTACATCGGCCCCACGAGCGCCATCAGCCATCTCAACCTCAAGAGTGACCAATTCACCCTGATCCTTCTCCTGCGCCACACCAGGAGTCAGACGCTGACCCTGCAGAGCGTCGACCGGGCTTGCCAGGCTTGCCCCGGTCTCGAGTCGCACGTTGAGTACTCCACCGACCTCTGGGATCTCACCAGAAAATTTCGTGAAATCATACAGACTCTCAACACGCACATGTTAGCCGTCCATGCCCGCGCGGGGACCGATGCAGCGACCGCCGGTGGCCACGCGGTGCCCACTGGCAAGATTCTGGTCACCTGCGACACGGGCAACGATTGGTCCGCTGCCGTCGTCGCGGCGTACATCATGGCCGTGTTCGGGGTTTCCAGGCCCCAGGCTGTTCAGTTTGTCTCCGCACAGCGCTTCTCCTGCACATTCGACGACGACGTCAAGGCCAGACTGGATACGTGGGAGGGCCTGTTGGAGGCCGCCGGCGACGTCGCCGAACACCGAGCCGCGACGCAGCACATGCAACAGCCAGAAAATTCCAAGCATGGCAAACGTGCCATCGATGACAGCACGAGTGCCGACGTGGAAATGGAGGACGATGGTGTCTGCATTGGCGATGAGGCTCGGTTCGAGGACAGGAAGGCCTTTGCACCCTTCAAGGATATCCAGTAGGGTGGTGGGCGCTTATGACTGTAACTAGACTTCTTCTTTTTCCTTTTGCATGGCATGGCGTTTGGCTCATTCTCTTTTGTTTCTGCGACTGGGGACTTGTGACCGTCGAGCTTCTCTTTCACGACATTGCAGTATGATCACGTACCCCATAGCTTGTATAATACCAAACATGACATTTTCGAATCCGCCCCAGTGCCAAATAGGTCCGAGGTGTACGGTCGATGGCACCTGTGAGGAAACATGGGCCACGGCAGCTTCGTTTGCTGCCAGCTGGCGCCACTCAATCTACCCTACCAATGGTTTTTGGCAATCAACTGCTAAATTTTGGAAATTGCTCCAAGCCCTGTGTCTTCTCTTTCAACTCTCAGGGATCCTCCAATTCTGCATCGGCGTCACTATGGAGCAATGCGTGATTGATTGGACGGTCTTTCTCGCCGACGACGTTCGGTTCCTCCCCGATCCGCCGCCAGCTGGGGTAGAGCTCGTCGATGCGCCGTCGGCTGGCATTGGCAATGAACGGGGCCGGGACGAGATATCGTCGTGCTCCCGTCATCCTGACACACCAGCAGATTGCTACCGGCGGCACGCTTCTCTCATTGGAACGGTCCTTGGCATTGAGGAGGAGGTGGCAGCTTTGGGGCACTTCGGGGTGGGGTTTCCAGAAGGTCTTTATCCAGAGACGGTTCCGGGCTCGTTTACTGCTACAACATTCGAGTGCGGGAAGCCGGCATCCATCACGCATGACGATATCCTGGACATGGATGGGAGTCAAGAAGGCCGCGGCGACTGTGTTTCGGAGAGTGCTCGTGCTGGGACATCATGGGAAGACGATTGGCAGGGCGAGCCACTGCTGCTTATATCAGGCGCTGTAGACCCCTGTCAAAGACAGTCTTATGGGTCAGAGCTCGATATGTCTGCCACTGACGAGGCTGTCGTGCATGAGCTGGCAGCAGCCAGCCAGTATGAAGTGCTTGGTGAATCCCTATCGGTCTCAGACGAGGCGAAACCGCAATCATCAACCCCTGCGCATTGTCCTACTTCCGACGATTTAGGTCAATGCGTCATTTATCAGGAAGATCTCAACTATGAGAATACCGGAAACCCTACAAGCAATGGTCTTACAGAGGACGATGACTGCGTTCCAGAGCTAGCGGCGAACACGAAACGAAGACCGAAAAAGAAGCGACGCAAGCATAACAAGCAGAGCTTCAGCCAAAGTTCCGAATTGATCGAGCCGGGACAGTCAGATAGTGATTCTGACTACGCCCCAGACTCCCCCAAGAAGATGTGGGCGCGGCGGGCTTACACCAGGCGGCCTGCAGCCGCCGCGAAGCTGCCTCGCAAGCGCAAAGAACCACAGGTTTGGCGTACCAAAAGCCGCCTCGCAGTCGAAGATCCGCGCTCCAATACAAAGAACTACCCGCGACCGGCGCGCGATACGACCGTCCTGGCCGACTACGCCCCCGTGGCCAACAAGGCACAGTTTGCCGCTAGCGCAACGCGGGCTCGCTTTGCTCTCGAGGCGACCACCCTCCGCCGGCAGCCGGGCGTGCCGTACGGCGACCCGGAAGATGCGCAGCACGCGTTTTGCAAGCTACAGGAGAGATTCTACGAGGCGAAGCAGCGGACGGTGGGTGTGGGCACCGGCCACCGAAACAAGCAGCAGGTGCTGTTCGCCGACAAGGCGGGTGATGCCGTTTTTGCGAGGCACGCAGTAGCTGCGGAGGTGCTCATCAAAGTTGGATAGAAGATTCCTGAGGGCGTGGTTTTTCCTGTAAGTCTTGCATTTTATCACGGGTCGTCATCTGCTTCCTTACAGCACTGGAATAGCTAATGGTCTGGGGGGGGGGGGGGGGGCGTGATTGCACATCTGGAATGGTGGTGGCCGACTTGGAGATGCAGTGGGCTCAGGTCCGGCGTGAGGTTTGGGCAGTTCGTTAGCGGTCATAAGTTTGGGGCTTACTCTGATAATTATTATGCTTTTGGTTCAATATACAGGCGTTTTTCCATTTTCGATACTCTCCTCTGCTGGGTGGGCTCTGTACTAGGAGGCTATAAGCAATGCGCGTCTTGGTCCAATCGGCGGCGGCCGCATACGGTCAAATTGCTACAACTTGGAAAATGGTTAGTTTTCTGAACAGAATTAAAAATCAGTCGGTTGGAGATCTCAAGAAAATATTGTGCGCCCCTCACATAGATCGCGTACTACCCTCCGATGCACTTACCTACACTTGTGCTATACGAAAATTGCACCTGTGCCCGTTGCTACGTGGCAATGTATTATGTAACCGATAGCATAGCATTGAAACACATAGTCAATAATCTGATCTTCTTTGATCGAAGACAAACACTTCGTATTTATATGCTGACGTTGCATATCTACAGGCTGCAGGTCAGCCGGCTGCCGTCAAACACGGCCACGTGCAGTGAATGATACACACCGCTAGCCACCAACAGGAAACACAGCATACACTGTCCCATCATTTGTTTCGAAACAGAAAGTTTTCCTTTCTCTTTCAAGCCTGACTTTTACATACATTGTGCAGACCACCAAGCAAGCCTCGCGATGCATTCACAGTACGCCGCAGAGCGCCGGCATCCTTCCAAGCGCAAGATCAGTGACAACAGCGTTTTCAAAACATGGCTTGAGGACCACGCCAGAGTCGACGATGATGGTGAGCTTTCCGTCTCGAGTGCACCCTCGGAAGGCCTCAGTGACGCTGCTGCCGAGATTTCTGCGCTCATAGTCACCCCCCGCGAGTACCAGAATGAGCTCTTTGAGAGGGCCAAGAAGAAGAATACAATTGTTGTCTTGGACACCGGTACGTAGAGAGATTTTGACATGGATGACTGTTGCGCGAGACCCTTTCTAATGAGAGCCAGGCTCGGGCAAAACATTGATCGCGATCATGCTGCTCCGCTACGTTCTCGAACAAGAGCTTGAGGACAGATCCAGAGGATGCATACGAAAGACGGCCTTCTTTGTCGTTGATAAAGTCGCCCTCTGTCAGCAACAGTACCAAGTAGTCCACGCCAACCTACCGTTTTCGGTCACCAAATTCTACGGCGAGCAGCAGCCAATGGAGCAGGCACCGCAGCATTGGAACGCACAGTTTGAAGAGAACATGATCATTGTGTGCACCGCCCAAATCCTCCTGGATTGCCTCAGCCATGGCTTCATAAAGATGAAACAGATAAATCTCCTCATCTTTGATGAAGTCCACCATGCGAAAAAGGAGCACCCGTACGCCGCCATCATGAAACGGTACTACCCGCGACACGACAGCGAGAAGCCACGCGTCCTGGGACTGACCGCGTCACCCATCGACACGGGAACGCTGGACATGGATTCAGCAGTCCAGAGGCTCGAGAGCCTCATGTGCAGCGAGATCGCGACAGTCTCAGATGAGGTCCTCGAGGCTGGCTGGGTCAAGCGCGAGCAGAAAGAGAAAGTGCGGTTCTACCAACCGCTCAGGGCAACCCAAGAATCTTACACGGAACTGACAAGGATCATTGACGAGCACGCTCGTCAAATCCCACAGCTAAATTCCTCCGTTCACTGTGCCGTCAAGATGGGATCAGCTCTCGGTCCATGGTGCGCTGACCGTTTCTGGCAGGTTCTCTTGACCAACGATGCCATGAAGAATATGGCTCTGCAGTCGGCGAAAAACAGCGAAACAGAGTTCAACTACGATCGGTACGAATCTGCCTCGAGCGCGCTCGAGAGCCTTCGTCCCCTCGTGGACAGCCACGAGTTTGCCGCGCTGCCGACGGACGACGGCGCCATCTCGTCCAAGCTCGCCGTGCTCCGCGAGACGTTGTGCTCCGCGTTTGCAGAGAATCGCGCCACAAAATGTCTCGTTTTCGTCGACGAGCAGTACGTGGCCATGATACTGGCGGACTACTTTGGGCAGCCTGGCACGGCACCCAGCGGCATGGCCGCCGACTTTATGGTTTGTGGCTCGCGCTTCTTCTTCTTCTTCTTCCCAAGCTCCAAGTACTCGACTGACAGAAGCAGGTTGGGTTGGCGAAAACGTCCAATCTCGCCAACATGTCCCAGCGCCAGCGCATGATGAAGCTGAACAACTTCAAGTACGGTGACACGAATTGCCTCTTTGCGACGTCTGTTGCCGAGGAAGGTCTCGATATCCCTGCCTGCGACCTCGTGATCCGATTTGATATGTGTAGCTCCGCCATTCAGTACATCCAGTCGCGCGGTCGCGCGCGGAAAGCCTCATCTGTTTACATCACCATGATGGAGCAGGACAACAACGAGCATATGAAGCGGTTGCAAAACGTCATGTATGACGCGCAATGTCTGCGCCGCTTCTGTCAGAACTTACCGCCCGACAGACAGAGTGGTGTGTACGAACGCATACCGGAAAAGGAACTCGTCGTCGCAGATACCGCTACGCTTTCCAGCCAGAACAGCATGACTGTGCTCGCAAGATTCGTGTCGACGCTGGCTCAGGGGACGGACAAGAACCCAACTCCCGAATACGTCGTGTCCGGAACAGGTACCGGCTTTATATGCTGGGTCATTCTTCCGGACTCTGCCCCGTTCAAGTCGACGTCGGGAAGCGTAGAGGGGAGCAAAATTAGGGCCAGGTGCGCAGCTGCGTACGAAGCATGCGAGCGCCTCATCCAACTAGGGAGCATCAACGAAAATTTGCAACCAACATTCAAGAAGCAGCTGCCCCGAATGCGGAATGCAAGACTGTCTCTCCGTAGCAAGAAGCAGAAGGAATACACCATGTTGCTCAAACCAAAGATGTGGACGTCGCTGCCAGCTGAGATTCCGACTCGGTTGTTTCAGACCTTTATTGAGATACACCCTGGTTGCGCCGGTGTCACTACTCTTGCGCTGTTGACGCGAGAAAAACTGCCAAATATCGAGCCTATCGGGCTTTTCATTACGACAGATCTCAAAGTGTCAGCACACTTGGTCGCCGGCGGGCCTGTAGACGTGTTACCGGAGCAAGTACAGGGTCTGGCGGCGTTTACTCTCCGCCTCTTTGATGATGTATTCAGTAAACAATTTGATGCAAAGAATGAGGAGATACCGTTCTTCATTGCCCCTACATGCACATCGTCGAATGGGCACGAGAAAGGGGGCGTTGATTGGCAAAGGTTGGAGCAGATGGTTCTGTCCACGGATGAGAAACTGATTGCCGATCGCGGAAACCTTGCCCACCAGCAGTTTGTCGTTGATCCTCATGACGGGTCGAGAAAGTTTGTTTTACACGAGCCTGAGCCTACACTTCGAGCAACCGACCCGACACCTGCTGATGTTCCAGAACACAAGAGCAATGCCTATTTGGCATCTGACAAATCAATCATGCAGTACAGTTGCAGCACCAGAGGACCTCACCGACAAAGTATCATATTTGATACTGAACAGCCAGTGTACAGGGCCATGTTGCTATCTCTGCGGCGCAACTTTCTCGATGAGAAGGATGTCGAGAACTTCAGGCAGGACCAATTATGCTACATCACTCTCCAATGTCTAAAGCTATCACCAATCTCTGCTGATGTTGCTCGCGCAGCGCTACTGCTTCCATCTATTCTCTACCGCTTGGAGTCTGCTTTGATCGTGGCAGAGGCGGTTGATCTGTTAGGGTTGAGCCTGCCGCTCCAGCTGGCATTGGAGGCCTTTACGAAGACCCAGATTAATTCAGATGACGAGGCGCTCGATGACGAACATGACGAGCTCGGCGGCCAGTTCAACTACGAGCGCCTCGAATTTCTGGGTGATACATTCCTCAAGATGGCTACGACCATTGCGCTCTACACGCGCAACCCCAGTGCCAATGAATTTGAGCATCATGTCGAGAGGATGCTGCTGCTGTGCAACAAAAACTTGTTCAACACAGCTCTTGACCTGGGCATACAAGCTTACATCCGCTCCGGCTCATTTGATAGGCGTACGTGGTATCCAAATCTACGACTTGTGCGTGGTAAATCGGCCAAAACAACCGTCGTACAGCATCTCGGAGACAAGACGATTGCCGATGTTTGCGAGGCCATCATCGGTGCCGCCTACATGACCGGCGTCGAATCTGGAAACATGGACGAGGCCGTCAGAGCGGTCACCAAGGTAGTCAACAGCGCCAACCACGATATGAGCTGCTTCGCAGACTACTATGCAGGCTTCTCCGCGCCCGGGTGGCACTCGAGTCCCGGCAGCGCCAGCGTCCGCGCCACGGTGGACAGGGTGGCCGGGCTGGTTGGGTACCGGTTCCGCTCACCGCTGCTCCTGCGGAGCGTCTTCACGCACCCGTCGTACAAGGCCGAGGAGATTCCCAACTACCAGACTCTCGAGTTTCTCGGCGACGCGCTGCTGGACATGGCCGTCGTGGACCACCTGTTCCGCGCCAACCCGGACGCCGGCCCGCAGTGGCTGACGGAGCACAAGATGGCCGTCTGCGGCAACCAGTTCCTCGGCTGGCTCTGCGTCGGCCTCGGCCTGCAGCGCGAGATCCTGACCGCCGACGCCGCCGTCCCCGGGCAGATCAGGGCGTACGAGGAACGGCTCGCGTACCTGCGGGAGGCGGACGAGGCGGCCGCCGCGCGCGACGGGCGCCCGCCCAGCAAGGGCTACTGGACGCTGGCGACGCGGCCCCCCAAGGTCCTGGCCGACGTGGTCGAGGCGCTGCTGGGCGCCATGTTCGTCGACGCGCGGTACGACTACGCCGTGGTCCGCGCCTTCTTTGAGCGTCTGGTCCGGCCGCACCTCGACGACATGGACGGCTACGACGCCCTGGGCGCGGGCCACGTCGTGACGCAGGCGGCCCACGCGCTGCAGGGCCGGTACGGGTGCGGCCGCTGGCGGTTCTGCGTGTCCGAGGTGCCGTGCGAGTCGCGGACTGGCCTGCCCGCGCTCACGGCGAGCGACTGCGTCTGCGCCCTGCTCGTCCACGGCCAGGTACGCTGGCACGCCAAGGCCGCCAGCGCCGTCGAGGCCAAGAGCAAGGTGGCGGCGATGCTCCTGGCGGACCTTCACGGCGTGGGCCGCGACTCGTACCGGGCGGAGATGAATTGTGACTGCGACTCCGGTCGAGACTAGGTTGTCTCGGAACCGGCCTGTTTTGTGCGGAAGGGGTCGGAACGAAAGTTCTCGGGGAGGGGGGGGCGGAACATCCAATTAAAAGAAAAACGGTTTGTCCAGTCGCAGAGTCATGAACAAATATGAGATGTGAGATTATGCATTTATTGGACATGAAAAAAAAAAGAAATTGGTATTGAGCTGTGTATCGTGTTCCAGCGGTGTGATATCACTCCTTTCCAAACCTTGGCGCCCGTCCCTGAGCGTGCCTCGTGCGTGTCCCGGGTCCCACATGAAAACGATAGAAAAAAAAAAAAGAAAGTCCTCCGTGTGCAAGATTAAAGAACGTACCAGTGAAATTCCAGATTGTCACCAGCCCTCAAAAAGAGGGTGTGTAAAGTTGTACATTGTACCAGCCAAAATGCCCATGACTAGTTTCCCGTCCCCCGTCCAGGAGCTCCTTGTCGCCCCGGCCCCTGTTTCCAAACGCTCACACAAAGAAGAGGGAAAAAAAAAAGGTTAAACAAAGTAAAGAAAAGAAAAGAAAAGACAAAAGTATTAGTCGACTTGTCTTTGTCGCTGTATTTCATTATCATCATGGACCACGTACGAGTCCGTGCTCGCAGTCGTCATGTCCGGCCACAAGGAACAAAGAAAAAAAAGAAGAAGAGAGAAAAGAAATAGGGGAGGGGGGGAGGAGGAGGAACGGTTCCTGATTGTGGTCCCGCTTTGTCTATTCAACGTCGGCCAAGTTGCCCTCCTCCTCCAAAGAGGTCTCGACGCGGCGCACGCGAGCGCCGCCCCCGCGCGTGAGCCGCTTGCTGGCCTCCTTGATGCGGCGGCGGGACGATGCCGCTGCATCCTCGCCGCCGGCACCGCCCCCGTGCGCCGGCGCCGCCGGCGGGCCCTCGACGATGATGCTGAGGCGCGGCTTGAGCGTCCTGGCGTCGTCCGGGTCGCTGCTGCTGCTGCTGCTGCTGCTGTCGAGCGCGTCAAACTCGTCGTCGTCGGTGTCGTAGTCGAAGCCCAGCGCGAGCAGGCGCTGGCGCTGCGTCAGGTAGATGCGCGGCACAAAGGGGCCGGGGAGCGGCTCGGGCGTACCCGCCACCACCACCACCGACGAGCAGCGGCGGTCGTCTTGTGATGCCTGCTGCTGCTGCTGCTGCTGCTGCTGCTGCTGCGCGCTGTAGACGGGCGCCTTGAGAGTCTGGTCGCTGTCCCTCCTCCGGCCGCGGGGCGCCGGCGCCGGCGCCGACGCCTCAGAGGCTAGATCGCCGTCCTCCTGCTCGGGCACCGCGTCATCGAGAGAGGAGGGGCCAAAGAGGCCGGGCAGCGCGCCTCCGCCGCCGTCGCCGTCACCGAAGAACTCGGACTCTTTAAAGATGAGCGCCTGGTCCTCGCCCGCCGCCGCCCGCCGCCGGCGCTTCTCCATGAAGGCGTCCACGTTGGACCCGTCGGTGGTGATGGAGCAGGCGTCCATGTTGTTGTCCTCCTCGTCGTGCGAGGCGCTGCCGCTGCTGCCGCCGCGCTCGGCCTCGGAGCTTCTTCGCCGCCCCCCCTTGCAGCTGTTGCGCTCGTCGAGGTCCATCAGGGAGCGGATGTCGACGGACGTGGTGGCGGTGGCGCGGCTCACGGGCCGCGGGAACACGCTCGACACGTCGGACCGTTCCGTGGGCTCCGTCGACGCAATGGACCACTGCCGCTGCGACGCGCGGCTCTCCGTCGCGCGCTCCGTCGCGACGGACCGCTGGTCCTCCTCCAGCTCGCCAAAGGTCTGCCTCCACCGCAGCATGTTCTCGACGGACAGGTTCTGTCGCTGCGTTGCCGCGCCATTTCGTTGGTTGCCTATATGTGCTTGTTAGTATTCATTAAAGGGTGTAAAAAAACTTTGTCATGTACAAAATGCGAGTAATCTCTTACGCGAAGCGGGCCTGGTGTTGGCAAAGTCGTCCTGAAACAGCTTCTCCACCACCACGGTCCTGGTTATGGGCTCGCCCATATTGTACGCGCTCATGACATCCACAGACTGTCGTGCGCGGCGTACGGAGCCTAGAGTGGATGGCGGGCGCTCCATGCTGCTGGACTCGGGCTCGCTGCGGCGGAAGCGCGGGATGGAAGGAGGAAAGGCGTCGTCGCTCTCCTCCGTATCCATGTCTTGGCGGTGGTTGCTGGCCTCCTCCAATTTCGGGAGGCCAATAGAAGACACCGTCGCGCGCGACGATGCGACGCTGACTCGGCCTGTCTGCGGGGGCTCCGTATAGACGGGGCTGTCGAAGATGGAAGTCACCCGAGAGCGTGCGACCGGCGTCGATCTGGTGGTGTAGATGCTCGACGCGCGCGAGCTGGGGCGGTACGCGTCCTCAATCTCCGGCTGCTCGAGAATGACCTCCTTGTTGGCGTACTTGCGATACTTGGCCGCTGCCGTGTTCTGGCGCCGGGGCACCGCCTGCAGTGACCGTGTGGCGTAAAACTTTTGCACGGCTGGGCTTCCCAGAAGCAGGCCGTTCTGCCCGATATTGCGCTCGGCCACGTCCTCTCCGTATTCGCGCGAGCCGGACGCTTGCAACCGGGCCTTGAAGTCTGAGGGTCCGAGCTGCCCCTGGGCGTCTAGGAGGTCGACATGGCGGCTGATGACGGAAAACGCACCGGCGCCCTTGACGCTGCTGTTCCGAGACAGTAATAGATCGGAGAATGATGAAGCTGCTGATAGTCGCTTTGCAGAGTCGGAAGATGTGATGAGCTCGTTCGGATGGATGTCAGACTGCGCATCTGCCGTCCATGCCTGTTGGAGCGCTGTGGTGCTGGGGTTCGCAATCGCCGTCTGTTGCTGTTGTAATTGGTTGGTGTGTTGCGGACGATACGTATGTTGGTGGCTTGCAAGGTCCGCGTCGCTTCGGCTGCGAATTTTTGCCGTCATCGACGAAGAAGCATTGCCTGTGGCACAGTCATTAGAGATGGGTCGGTATAAGGGATGCTTCGGCGAGTCGTCATACTGCGCTGGAGGGTTACTGTAGATGGTGAGGGTGACAAGGACGTCCTGTCACCCTGCCGCCTTTGTAGGAAAGCGAGGAAGCCCATGGTATCAGTGCAACAGGAGTGCCAGTAGCACCGCAATGTTCAATTACAGTGTCTGGAAGGCTCGACGCATGTGTGGGATCTGCAGGCTTATATTGCTTTTGGGGGGACGCAATGAAGGGTGACCGGATCGGGAACGGTCCGCCCAAGAGAGTGCAGATACGGGCACACTTTAATATCAAATCCTGAGTGGAACAAAGCAGCTTCCTCCCCGGGGAGGGAGGGGCAGGGTGTATGGTGGTGGCTACTCAGTAGGCGAAAGATATACGCGATCTACCCAGTACAGGCATTGCTGCTTTGTCGTTTCGTCCCACCACCAACCTTGGGTCTGGGTGGAACTTGGCACGGATAGACTTTCACAGAGGTGGTGCATAACCCCGGTTAGATGGACTGTTGGACTAGTCCATCCCAAGGCTAGTGACGACAGACTCGCACAAAACGTGTAGCAAGTAGGGCCCCTGCATACTTGGTAGTCCAAGTACCAGCATGCTCCATTCGCAAATTGGCTCAGTATACGGAGTACTCCGTACGGGGTACAGATACACGGATACTACAGATGGCTGCCAGTACTTGGAAGCTGGCAAGAGTCAGGAGGCGATGCCACAACTGTCGCCACGGGAGCCTCGCTTTTAGACGACGCCTGCTTCGCCGTTTTGGGGGCATGGTTGCAGACACTTTACTTACAGGCTAGCCGAATGAGACTTGTCGACGACCCCTGCGCCCTGTTCCTGTCGGCGTCCTCCCCAGCTAGCCTGGGCCTGGGAACGAGGCCACAACATGCTCTCTGTACGCAGCAGACGTTCGGTTCGCAAGCACCCTCGCGCAGTGGAGAAGACATTGTCTGTACGTGCTGAAGTCTCCGTAACTGATAGATAACCAAGTTGGAAAGGGCCAAGGACGAGATTGTGCGGAGCGGGTCTGCCTGTTGCACACGGACGCACACACCGGAAGGCCGTTTAGCACTTTACCAGTATTGATGAGAGTGTCTTGAACTGAAAGACTGGCCAAAGCCCCAATGGCGAGACAAAGGTTGGCCCCTCCCCGGTCCTAGTCGGCGTAGAGAGAGAGAGAGAGAGAGAGAGACGCCAGCGGTCATTGAGCCAGCAGAGTCATTGAGCCAGCGCGTGCTGCCCCGGGCTGGCCCAGGCTTTGTCTGCAGGGGGGCGCTCTTCATCTGCAGGATGGTTGCATCATGACAGGTTCAAGCGTCGTGAATAGCGCCATCTGACACGTTTTTGCAACTCGAGGCGCCCGGCTTAGCGTGACGCTACAAGGCTCACGGACCGCGTCTATCGGCCACACGAGAGAGAGAGAACGTCGGCGCACCAGAACACGACAACCCGCTTGGACAAGGCCGAAACAGTTCTGGCAGGTCTGGTAGCTTCAGTAAGTTAGCTAGCTGCTCCAAGTCGTCAAGTAGGTACCCGATTTCTTTATCCGCGCCACCTTTTCTGTTGTAGATGTTCCTCATGAATCAGAGACACGGGGCGCAGGCATGCAGCCGTGCATGCGCATTTTCGCATCGCCAAACCAGTGCAAATTTCGCATCCAAAGACGAATCTTTTTTTTTTTCGAGTCGGCATCGTTCCCGCCGCAACGGAACGGACGACTTTTTCCAATTCTCTGTACCTTGCCGTAACATTGGCTACACAATTGCGCCGCCGCAGTTCATAATCTTGGTGGCTTAGAGCGGCTCCTCTCAAAGGGATCCGCCCGCTGGGCTTTTGTGTGTCTGTTCTGGTCTTCAGCAGACCAATAATCAAGTGTGGCACAAAGCCATTGTACTCCGGGCGAGCCGTCCTTGCTGTTCCCCAAGAAAAAAAGCTTGCTTGGGGCGGGCTGTGAGAGCCGGGATAACTATTCGAACGCGGCTTTGCTCCGTGGTGTCACAGAGTCACAGACAAACTCGTCGGCGGCGATGATCCCCTGCCGCACCGCCGCCGCGCAGGTTCGTTCGTATTAATCATCTTTCCAGGACTCTTTTGCCTCAATCAATACGCAGCCGAGATGCAGCCATGCTTGTCGATGGCTGCAGTGCACCTACCGCTTCTTGGCCCAAGTCGATGTTTTGTTTCTTTGGCCCGTTTCAGCACATGGCGAGGGCTCTAGCACGGTATTTTTTTATTTTTATTTTTTTATTATTCTTTTTCTTGCGTCCGTTCACTACAGTCGACCCCCCATGACAACTCCATATGCCGTGAGGGAATTGCCCATGCCCCTTTGGGTGCCCACTTTGTTACTCCCAAGATGCGATGGCATGCCTGTCGATCATCCACCTAAAACCCGCAGAATTACGGGCATATTCCCTGCACCTTTGGTGGCTGAGGGATGTGGACGGCCAGTCGGTGGCTTGAACTCCCAAATGAATTTTCCTTTAACCGAAGTTCATAACTAACCCTGTACAGATTGAGAAGAGCTCGCGTTGGCACAGACACTGTACGCGACTCATATCCCGCAAGTGCCGACTTGCGTTGTTCCGAGGCGGGCTGCCCATTGTTCCGACATGACTAGAGAGAACGATCGCGGGGGGGGGAGGCAAGAATTCATGTCGGCGGCAACCGCATAGTAATTAACTTTGACTGCATTGATGGTGGCTGATAATACGACAGACGGCCAACACTACTCACCACATACGTAAATCCACCAGCAGCCATGTCCAGCTGGCAAGTTCATGCGCCTCAGGGGAGGCAGGACAAGCTTTTTCATCACACCAATTGCCTTCAAGTTGGCCTGCCGGTTCCCAGGGTTTGCCTCCGCCGATGTTTTTTTTTCTTTCCTTTTTCCGAGTCCAGGGCCCCGTCTCACAGAGAGAGCAGGCAGGGGAACCTGTATTGTGCCGGGTCCTCCTACTAACAGTTGCCGATGGAACAAGCAAGACAGCCCCGGAGAAGGCCCTCCTCGACCACTCTGATGGGAACCGACCAAGACAGCCAACCGTCAGGGTGGTAGAGATCGACCCACGATGCTGGGCCCCCCAGTAAGCGCCACAGAAACCAACAACTGGGCTGCCAAAGTGGGTGGTCTCACACTCATCCAGAGCCCTGGGTCCGGGGACATTAAGACCGCCCGTCTTAATTGCCCGATAGCCTATTGCATTCGAATGAAGATGGGGGAGTGGCTTGCACGGCGCAAATTATGTTGTGGCCTATTGGAAAATTTTCCAACCATCACACCATCCTTGTAGATTTGACAAATTTGATCACCTGTTCCCGATCATCAGACCAAAAACTGTATGCATCCGGATCAGGTTCAGTTGGATCGCCGCAAGGAGTGAGTACGAATCAACACTACATACGGGTAGAGGCTTGTCGTTTCTGCGCAGCTCCGCTACACCCGATGACGGCAAAACAGTGACCCAAGGAAGAATCTTGAACGCTATCAAGGTTGTTCGCTGGGGGAGGGGGGGGGCTTTCCATCTCAACTTGGAACCTTGGGCAAAGATCAGCTCAAAGATCGCATACCTCTTCTGGGAGTCAAGAGGTTCTCGAGATCTCTGGCAGCCCTGCCTGGCCCTTGTCTCTCAACCCCATGCATCATTTCTGCCCGCGCGGTTGAGGGGTGCTACAGTAACCGGGTTCCATCCCGACGACGGTGAGGCATTCGTGAAATCACCTCAAATCTTACACTGGTTTACCTCTATCCATTGCCGGATCATTTAGCTTAATTGAAATCCAAGTGCCTTCTAACTCGTAATCCTATTCCCCTTTTTTTTCCCCTTCCGCGTAGGATGTATAGTATAAAGGAAATTAGAAAAATAGGTTTTTTCTGGGGTGGTGAGACGGGCAAGGATCTCCCCCGGTGCAGCGCTTGCCATGTGGTGCCTCTCCAAAACTAGTTCAACTGATCTATAGAGCTGCAATCATACGTTCGGCATGTTTTACACTGCATTTACCGATGACGTGCATCCTTGACATTGACAAGGGCGGATCCGCTCCATGTGCTTTCGGGGATGGGTATTTTCGAGTCAAAGGGCTTGGATGACAAGAGAGAGA
This sequence comes from Cordyceps javanica, assembly GCF_051103115.1. Taxonomy (NCBI): domain Eukaryota; kingdom Fungi; phylum Ascomycota; class Sordariomycetes; order Hypocreales; family Cordycipitaceae; genus Cordyceps; species Cordyceps javanica. Next base: position 2,884,849 of record NC_139300.1, on the reverse strand, counting down.
CTTCTTTACAAGGCAGAAGATCTTATTGGACATCCATAATAGCTCCATTAGCACCTACACTGTAAACCCCCCCTTTTCTGCCATTGCACCTTGGCAGCTATATATTAGTTGTAGTCAAATTTATAGGAGAAACAGGCGCAACTGCGACCTTCACGGTGTTCTGTTATAGCGCTTGCATGGGTTTGATTAGATGGCAGTTCCCCATTGACTACCGTTTTTAAATCACCGCGAAGAAGCATCTGATGCCCAAAAGCCGTAGGGACGTGTTGGCATGGCCCAGAAACCCGGTCAGGACGGTACAGTGCTCAGATGAAGCTCCTCCATAGCTATGGAAGCCTCCAATGAACTGCCTTACCAAGGGCCTTTCTCCTACATGCAAGCGACGATTCATAATCTCGATTCTATAGTTTCTTGTGACCTCATTGGGTCATCGTTCAGTAAGTCTAGTCAAAGAATTGAGCGCAGCTGTCAAAGTTGAAAGTAACTCTCTGCAACATGTGCTGCGTTGAGAATCGTGAAAACTTGAGGCGCCCCATCAGACTCTGCTGCAATCCGAGGCATTTGGACAAGTTCGCGAACCAATATGGCATCTTGGATCTGATGGCGACATTGTCATGGCATGTGTGGCAATAGGAGCGTGCTTCAAGTACAAAAGAGAGAAGATGACTTCGTTTCTGAAAGGTCACTGCGAGCCAGTGATTCAGTTGACCGGCATTTTTCATGCACGTCAGGGCAAAGCAGCTCTGCAATATTCATTTTGTCACTGCAATCACCTTCATCCATCTCTGCTGAGAACTCGATTGCTTGCAGCTACGTCATCTTAGTCCAAAAAAATCTCTCAGTCGCGGGAGGAAATGAAGCTGCGAAGAGCCTCTCGCCGTCTCTCAGGCACGGCCTTGTATGCAAGCTTCAGTCACGGCCCCCATCCCCGCTTGCTTCGAATTATTGGACTGGAGGCTCGCTTGTTATCCCACCACCCGGTTATGTCAGTCCTCGACCTAGCAAAAGGCTATAGGGCCTGCATTACCTGTCTTAGCCAAGCACTCGGGGGCCCGGTTAGCTTTGCCAGTCTTTCTCGTCGACCCGTTCTCACTGCTGCCAAGCCTTCCACTGCTGTCGTGGCGGGCTGTGCATGACCCCGTCGCACTTGGTGACTGCGTATCAAGATCGGGTTGGATCGTTTAACACGAGTTGGACTTTGATCGGTCCACTGCCGCCGAGCGCTTTCGATAGCGGACGCATTCGCGCCAGTCTCTTATACTGCGCATCGCACCAGCACCGACGTGAAGGCCAAAGGCCCCATGCGAATGGTCAGAAATGTCCTGAGGATATAGGCATAGCACGAGAACGACTCGATTTTACCCTCCTTTTAAAGGTTTTAGATAGCTAGCGCCAGCATGGGGCATCAAAGTAACTGCAGTTACCAGGCTTACCTTGGCAGGATACCTGCCTAGTGTGCAAGTCTACAGCGCATGGGAACAATGAGAGAGTACACCGTTTTAGAAATTGTTCGAGTATTTGACTGGTTCTCTTTGTCTTTTCTCTATATTGATTTGAAGTTTTTATGGACATCATGTGCAATATGTCAGCCAGGTTTTGCCGAGGAATCGCATGGACCGCACTTAGTGATTGGCTGGGAAATCCAACAGTCGCTGTGCTCAACACTGCATGAAGACCTAGCCAAGTAACAGATGGTGCATGATGGTGCATTATATCGGAAGGTGAGGTTCCTCAATGCATAGTCCAACTGAATTGCATTTCCACAAAATCTTGGATCTAACCACGCCGTTTCGTTGTGGGTGTGAAACCGAGACTCTGCCAATGTCTGAGCCAAGTCCACGCGTCCCCTCATTTCTCACATGTTGCTCTCCTTCAAGATTGAACCTCGAGCAGCCTATTTTTCTACGTCTTTTGATTCCACCTTCTTCTTTCCCTCGCTGGTCTTGCCCTGTTTCCACTTGTCATACTTTTCCCTCAGATAGCGATAGGTTCTGCCCCAACCACCCATCAGGAAGCCTTTTATACTCTGGCTGGTACTCGGCCAGTTGACTGTCTGTCTGATGACTTGGCGAACCAGGGCCTGGAGCTCCTCGGGTTTGTCGGCGGCAATTCTGCGGTCGAATTCGCCGCCTTGGCGTCGCTTGTTTGATGACGGATCGTCATCTCGAGTGGCCTTCATCATGATGGAGAATTCCTCGCGAGGAATGGCGAATTTCTTTTGGTACTGAAAGTAAAGGCGCTCGCGGAAACTGGAAGGAAGGCGTCGCACCATATTGCCACGCTTGATAGGGTCCATATCCTGTTGCAGTCTGTTGTCGCCATCCTCATCGAGCACCCAGTCTTCGTCGTCTAGTCGACAGGGTCCTGTGAATGCAACATTTGGCAACGTCTTGACGAGTGGGGCATATAGCCGCCGAAAGTGCACAACATTGTTGTTGACAATGTTGTCGACTTTGCTCTTGTTCTCGGTGGGGAGTGCCATGCGAGGATCTCCGAGATAACTGAGACCCGCGATCGTGCTGTAAAGTTCAGACTCGGTGAAGTCCGGAGGTAGAAGGAGCATGGCCGTACGCAGGGCAGCAATCAAATTGTGCTGGTTAGCCAGGCGGACTTGCGGGTGGTCACGAAGAATCTTGACGGGCTTTTGCAGGCGGCCCGCTAAATAAAGATTGTCCCACGTAGAGAGGTCGCGGACCAGATTATCGATGCTGGTGACGCCATACTTGATCAGCATGCCGTTCATTTCGATGAAGGGGTTGAAGTAGACACCCGCCCCCCAGTCTTGCACATGAGAGACTGCGCCTGAGCCCAGCGAGGCGATCCCGGAGTAGTGCTTCCGATGTTGCTTTATGTTGAGCGAATGCCAATGCTGTGTGTGCGAGACGCCAAAGATGAAGTCGATCATTTTCGGTGATCCTTTCTGCGCCTTGACAAGGGCAGCAGGTGGCTTAGGGTGCACAGCGCGAAACTCGGCGTCACTGATGCTGCGACCAACGTCCCCTTGCGGAAACACACCAGAGCCATACGCAAAGCAGTAGACGATAGGGGCATTGAACTGACGCAGCATCACACGTAGGGCTTCTTTTAGCTCGTAGTTGATAATCATGTGCTGATTCACACCGAAGAGGCGGTGCGGCAGGTCCTCGAAAGATTTAATGGCAAAATCTACAGAGTCCTCCCAATCATCTCCGTATAAATTATATTTGCCCTTGGCCGACTCTTTTTCGCGCTTCTTCAAGAGCGGCGCATCAGTCTCGGCACTCGCAACGCTCGCATCGTCGGGTTTTTCGGTGGAAGGGTTCCGGGGGTTTGTAGTCTGAAGAGTCGGTGATGTTGAGAAGCTTCGGGTGCACCAAAGGTCATATCGGCAACACGTAGTCTTGCGACTGCGTACTACTATTGGCGCAGCAGGAGTTGAGCAACGTCCTGACAGGCGAATACTGCTTCTAGAAGCAACCTATCAAAACACATTAGAGAATTGATTATCAAGTCGCCATCCTAGAGTCCGCTCATACCCGAAGACCTGAGTATGCTGAAGCCATTCTGATGCAGCCGCAGTCGGATGTAAGGAGCGTAGAGTTAAAGCCGGGATCTCCCCTCGAGTGTCGAAAAGGGCGAGCGCGCCATCAGCCTGGGGCTGTAACTGCAGGGTGATTCGAGCAGTTCCAGCTTGCAATTATCGCCTTTCAATGACAATTGCAGTATGCGACACAGTATTCGCAGCTGGAATGCTGCACAACGCACAATTCGGGGTGAGTTCTTAGGTGACAACAGGCGAAGCTTAGCAGCAAGCTCCGGCTCTGCGGGTCGCACCTCAGTTGCCGCCTGCCGCCGAGTACCACACGTGACGGCAGCGAGTGGCCAGCGGCCAACAAGGCTTTAATGCAGCGGAACAAGCCCCTATTGAAATTCTAAAAATTTGAACACGTACATAATCAAGCTTTTAGTTCCTGATTCTACTGCGCCCCAGAATCGATGTGTTTTAAGCAGAGGTTGGTGTAATGCGATGTACCCGTCCATCTCAGGCCTCAGCCCACATGGAGTCGCTGCAGACATACTTACCCTAGACTTGTCACCTGGCTACATGGGCGCGGCCCCGGAGTTTGAGGAGATATTTGGTGGTGAGCGACCTATTGGATGGGGCAATCGAGCTGGTCGTAGTTTCTGGCCTATGATTATTGCATAAAATGTAACACGTGTAGGCAAAGGAAAGTAGTGTGTGGTTAGTGCTGGAAACATCACGATATTACTCGAATTTCATTTTGGTTGGAGGCTGAGTGACGTCGGACTGGAACGATCTGATACCTCGAGGTTCCATTCTAGCTTGGGATAAAAGACGAATGAGAAAAAGAATGACAAAAGTAAAATCATTTGTGCAATTTTTTTTATCGCTTTAAAGACTCAAGAGAGAGCTCTTTCTTGTTTGGTAAATTTCGTTGTGCCGAGGAGTCGACATGGGCACTACACTTGTGCAGCCAAAAAGTAGAGCGACCGTTTCTAGAACGAAATGAGATTAAGTGAATCCGGGTTCGGCTGATCAAAAGGGTTTTCCCTTCGAGTTCGTCTACAAGAGCCTAGGAAATGCTTTCATCTCAGAAAAGCCAGTCTTCATACTAGGCATCTGATAAAGCAATTCCGATACGATGCTGTAGCATTTCTGTAGAATTTGAAAGTGCGGTAAAAGTCTATTAAGATGAATGACAATATCTGAGTACAGTACTATCTGTGCAGGCGGGAATCTCAGTCACCTTTGGCGGATCATTGCAGCCACCTCTCAGTACGTGACTTCCAAGTACGAAACACTTCCGACAACGACACGCATGTCTTGATAAGGTGTGCCTGGTGGTTCTTACCCTTCAGAGAGAACACGATATGGAGAAGCTCTACCCATGCTCACATTTAAATAATATGGCATTGTAAAGGCGGGCCCCGATCAACTTCAGCAATTGCAGAGTGTCGCCGTTGGCTAACTGCTTCACAGTAGTTGTTCGCGCCCAGTCGAGCATATCATATTATTGAGGGCGAGCTCACGCCGTTTAAATTACATTATACGCAAGTTTGGGGCTTGCAGTTGACAAATTTAGAAAGGCGTCAAGAACTGGATTTGAAATTTGGCAATCCTGATTGTTAACGCCTGTCCGGGGCTGGCACTAGAATCTCCGCGACGGTCTCGCCTGCAGTCAGGAACATGTTGTTTCTTACGACTTGCCTAACTTGGCATCTGTAGACCGGATTCTCCACTCGATCACGAGTTTCTAGGCAAGGAAGCAGCCCATCGACGACCCGAAACCTGGTCGCTCTGTGGGAAGCGCGGGGTAGGACCCTAGTATCCGCGTTTCCACGTCTGCAACCGCCGAAAGGTATCAGCCTGGGTCATAACAGATTGTTTCATGACCCCGCATCTTCCGAAGAAGGGACGAGTGGTGATATGAGACGTAATACTCCAGTACAAGATCAGTGCTTGCTACAAACCCTGCATTTCCCCGGATACGTATCTGTTAACGGCTGCCTAGATGATGGCTGGTCGAGTAAGATGCAGCTGAAATGGGAGGGTCAACTCCGATAAGTATTGGCATGAAGATTTCTTGCTGATACATTTTCGTTGCTTATAGCTTTCCTTTTTCGAATTTTCCCCCGCGTCCGGCACCTTTGTCAAACCTCTGCGCGCCCTGAACACTCTCCTCCGCCACAATCGGCGCGCCCCTTTCAAACTCAAAACGCAGAGCAGCCTCGAGACTGTCCGCATCATGGACGCTGTGCTTTGCCGACGCGAGGTCAGCCCGCATGCACTTTTGGGGGAAGCCGAGCAGGTCGCGGGCCAGCCCGCGCGCCGCCTCGAGGGCGCGCCCCTTGGGCACCACGCGGTTGGCCAGGCCAAACGAGAGGGCCTCGTGCGCGTCCACGGGCCGGCCCGTGAGGATCATGTCGAGCGCCCGCCCTTCGCCGACGACCTTGGGCAGCCGCACCGTGCCGCCGTCGATGAGCGGGACGCCGAACCGGCGGCAAAAGACGCCGAAGACGGCGGTGGTGTCGGCCACGCGCAGGTCGGCCAGGAGCGAGAGCTCGAGGCCGCCGGCCACGGCGTGGCCCGAGATGGCCGCGATGACCGGCTTGCTCAGCCGCATGCGCGACGGGCCCATGGGGCCGAGAGCGGCGCCGTTGACCTTGTCCACGGGCCCGACAGCCAGCTCGCCGGCGCTGTTGCCGGCGACTTCGTGCAGGTCATAACCGGCGCAGAAGTTGGCGCCCGCGCCTGTGAAGATGCATACCTTCTGGGTGTCGTCGTTTTCGAATCTCTGAAAAGCCTCCGCCAGCCGTAGTGATGTTGCATGGTTGACGGCGTTCCTCACCGAGGGCCGGTTGATGGTGATTGTCGCGATGCCCTCGCCGGTCGGCTCGTATAGCACTGTATTTTCTGTCATTGTGAGCTTTTGACTTATAGAATCCACAAGTAGAATGGCATTTGAGATTTGAAATCTGTGCATAACTGTCGCTGGGATTTGTGAAGGCGGCCTGGTTCAATGAGCCTCGGTTGGGCAAATTGCTCTTTATTACCCCACATGTTCATCAATATCCCTGGATCTCCACAAAGGTTAATATGTACAGCCAAGTTTATGGCAAGCCTAACTAGTGACAGCAACGGGAATCAAATCTAGGTTTTAAAAGTAGTACATATTCGTCGTCTCCAGCCCATAGAAGCTTACCAGTCATTTGCGAATGTAGCGGAAATGAAACTTGGCGCCACGCTTTCCGTCGGTCATGACTTTCATACTAATCACACGATCTCGACCACTGTGAGATAGCATTGAAGCATACACATATTGAAGCAAGCCGGTCCAGACAATTGATTGAAAGAATCTCGCTGCATAGCCTCCCGGCCGACTGCGAGAGCATCGCTTCTCTTTTGCGAGGCAAATTGAAAATCAACCACGACTTGTGCCCTGAGCTGTATAGACTCCTGCTCCGAGTCCCCATTTACCTTATCCCAGGCAAGATTGTCTAGGGCAAGACTTTGCTTCATGATTCAATCGAAAAGCAAAGACAGGTTGCGGTCCTTCTGCCGGTAACGACTCTGAGTGGAAGCACGCTCCCCGAATAAATGGCATACTGTCATGCAACCGAATAGATACGAACCAGCTAAACAGGCAGCAGACTCGATCAGGCCAGGTGTGAGATGGAGCATGTACAGCAGGTGATTTGTCCAACGAGCCACGCTAGGAACGGCCGCTGCACCAGTAGTGGCGTTTAGCTTCCCGAGGGATGCTACCAAAGATCGCTGCCTGCCAATCCGCTGAACTTGCGCAGAGTGGCCAGACTATATGCCGTGATGGCCCCCAATATCGAAACGGAAAGCCGAAAAGGATCGTTGGTGGCACAAGCCAACCGTCGGACGGTACGCCTCTCGAGTATAAAACTCCATGTTCCGCGGATAACGCGGGAAATTAGTCCGGAAAAGCTCCCGCATCCACGCCATGATAATGTACGCAAACGCCAAAATTCACATTTTGATGTCGATATTCAGTCAATAATGAGCGTGTGGAACTTCTTATAGGGCATTGCTCAGTTCTATGAGCCTCTGAGAGATGACATTCCGCCCAATAGCTACCGCCACATCGAAACCAGTGCTGCGTGTGGGCGTAACTCAACCAAGAAAGACTGTCGCGTGTCAAGGATCGACTCCGTGGAGTCCTGGATGGGCATGAGCCAGTGATTGGTTTTATTTGGAACTAGTGATGGCATTGTGACAGCTGTTTAGATTAGTGTCGAACTCTTTGACACGGGCTGTTCATGACACAGGTACATGTTGCAGAAAAGCTTTTGACGTAGGCCAGCCGTGCATGCCGGAATCTATCTTGACTCGGTCCCCGAGAGATGGTCCGAGGTGGCTTGAGACAGTGCAAAGTGCTGAATGGCATCGGAACCAACTGCCAAACCAGGGGGGGCTCTTGGGAATCCAGGCCTGTACCAAGAACCCAAGAACCGGGTTCAGTCGGCCCGGGGTAATATGACGGTCAGTTTTGTTATAGGTCCCTGCTGCTGCAGCTCTCTTTTTTGCAGCCCGCCCCCGCCGCCCGCTTATAATAGCCAAGATGCCAAGTACCGTACGCGTGGTAACGGGGGAGTCGACATGACAAGTTTAACGTACAAGCCAAGTGGGGGATTAAATTGAGTCGCCACCCTTCACAGTGACGGGCCAGGTATTTTGACCAGCAACCCTGGCCCACCAGTAAATATGCACGGTATCGAGCGATGTCGGTGGTCACTGGCTGGGTTCGAACCTGAAGAAGACGGGGCTGCTTCAAGACTTGGTTCTGCGTACAGGATCACGGCCTCAAATCTCACTGCACGAGTAGCTCTGTCGGCGGTCTACCTTCGTGTCGTCGGGAATAAAGTCCAGACCCCACCAGACAACTGAAGCATACCAACAACTTCCCAAACTTGTTTAATCTCTGAATTTATCGGTTGACCACGTGCCGTGAGCAAGTTTCCAGTGTGTTGGGTGTTGGGGCCGAGAAACACGGCGGCGGAAGGCTTCCGAAGCCTGACGGGAAATGCCACGACATATTAACAAGGAGCTGGCAAACGTATCCGCTTTTGCTCCTATTTTGCGCAAAAAAAAAAAAAAAAAGGGCAGTCTCTTTGCCAAGGCATTTTTCTTGCATAATTGTAGAATAATCAGTTGAAATCAAGCTGCCCGTCTATGGCCTATCCGCCCTCCCCCCCCCCCCCCCCCCCCCCCAGCCGCATCTTATGCTTGTGCTCGAGAGAGACAGTCGCGAATCGTACAGGAACTTTGAACGATCCACAGTCAAATGACACCATTGCCGTTTTTTCCGTGCTCTCTCCCCCCCCCTACCCTCAGCTCTCCTCCGGCCGACTGGTTGTTCGTTACAGCTTCGGGTTAGTCCACTTGGGTGACCGCTTCTCGACAAAAGCCTTCAACCCCTCGGCGAAATTCTCCCCGGCCGCGAGTCGAGGATACCATTCCTGCGCGAGGGCTTCCGTCGCCGCCTCGACGCTGCCGTCTTCCCATGCCATCCGGACGCCGCGGCGCGCCACGATCAAGGCATCGGGGCTGTTGCGGCACATGGCCTCGCCCGTACGAATCGCGGCCTGGACGACTTGGCTCCGGCCCTGGCTCTGGCCCTGGCCCTGGCCCTGGCCCTGCTTCTGGTTCGATCCTCCTACTGGTACTACCAATGCCGAGCCGCCCCGGTTTTCCTCTTCCACAACCTCGGAGACGAGACCCCAGCTCTGCAGAGCCGCCGCATTCACCGTCCGTCCCGTGAGCGCGAGATCCATGGTCCGCTGCAGCCCTATTACGCGAGCCAGACGGGGCAGGCATCCTGCCACGGGCGCGATGCCCCGTTTCACCTCTGGCAGCGTAAACGTCGCCAGCTCCGAGGCCAGCACCAGGTCGCAGTTGGCCACCATTTCGAAGCCGCCGCCCATGCAGATCCCGTTGACGGCCGCGATGATGGGCTTCCTGCCTTTGCGCCGGCACAGCCCGCCAAGACCGGGCGCACCCATGTCGTTGAAGATCCCGGCTTCATTCATTCTGTTCCATTCTGGAAAAGGTTAGTACCGTGAGTCCATAGTTGCATGCATGGTCTTCCCCTGCCTGCCATCATTTTTTTTCAAATTTTTTTTTGTACGCACCACCAAGGTCCGCTCCGGTGCAAAAGGCGCGGCCTAAGCCGGTGATGATGCCCACCCACAAAGAATCGTCATTGTCAAAGAGCTCCCACACATCCTGCATCTGTCGACTTGTGCTCTTGTCGATGCAATTCAGCTTTTCTGGTCTGTTTATTGTGACTTGCAGAATATGCTCTGCTGGGAAATCAATGTAGAAGTGATCGTAGACTCTACGCCCTTCACGTAGAGGCGAGGCCATGGTGCTTGTGTCGGAGTCGAGAGTGTGTCTGGGTAGAGGACCAAAGATTATGCGTCTCAATTTGAGCTTACTTCGAAGAGAGCATGGGCGGGTTTTATATTCAATATGGCTCAGCCGTACGCGCCATCTTCCAAGCTATTCCTCGGGCCGTGCTTCTGACTTGGCCGCCGGGTATTCGTACGGCCAAGACAGTAACTAGTTCCTTTATGGTCATCTCCACCTCATAAAAGTCTGTACTTTGCGATTGATAAGATGACCTGTTTCTTGTCTTCATTTCTCTTCCGTTTCATCTTCTGTACGACACCAACAGCGCCAACATGCCAAACGAAACTCAGACTCCCAACGACCAGACTCGGGCCGGCTCCGCGGCAGACCAGTATTCGCTGGTCAAGCTGCCACATCCATTCCTTACTGTCTATAAAGTAAAGAACGTCTCTGAAGCAGGGCAGAGCAAACTCAACTTGGAATTTGTCGAGCAACCTGAGAATGCGTCGCCCTTGCCGGAGCCTCTCCACAACAAGATGCTTTTCTGGCATGAGTTGGCCAAATCACCAGAGTCCGATCAACCACCTTCCAATGACAACAGTGCATGGGCAAGAGCTCGTCGCTGTCCGAAAACGACATTTGAATGGAATCAGAGTACAGCCGCCCCGTCCCTGGCCCAAATATGGAACGTTGTTCATGCAATCTTCCTGTCACGCCCAACATTTGAAGCATTCAGACTCGAGCTGTCGGGCAACGAAGCTAGCACGGTCCGCTACGAGCTCCTCGCCACAGGCCTTGCCATCTCACACCCTGTATCCAAAACGGAGCAGTCGACGGCGCAGACCGTACCCGACTATCTGACGACCAAGGAGATCCTCATCTTGCGAAGCGCATTTTGGCAGGGTGCCGCATCTCCAACCGGACCGCGAGCCATCTGGGCTACAGGATCTGGCTCGGACGGCCCCTCGCGACGCTCGCTTCTGCAGTATCCTTCAATGCCGTTGAACTACCAGGTGACGAACAAATTTCCCCAACAACCAGTATACACCCGCCATCCGACTCGTCAGCCAAAGCCCTTTCCGGGCTCAATCGTATACAGCCGCTACATTCCCGAGCTTGACGAGCACTTTTCCCTGGAGGTGTTGGACTGGGAAGACGACAATCATCTGGCACTTTTCAACAAGTGGCAAAACGATCCTCGTGTTGCTGCGGGATGGAATGAGACCGGCACCCTGGATCAGCATCGCGAATATCTCCGCGCACTGCATTTCGATCCGCATGTGCTTTGCCTCTTTGGTCGATTTGACGACTCCCGATTTGCTTATTACGAACTATACTGGTCCAAGGTACGAACTCTCTCACGGGGCAGCATCAATCCCACCCTCATGCGCGCACGCAGCTACTTACAAAGAAAACTCTTTTACAGGAAGATCATTATGGCGCCCACTACGATGCCGGTCACTATGACCGTGGACGACACTCGCTGGTCGGCGACTCGTCTTTCCGGGGCTCCCGCCGCGTCAACGCGTGGTACTCGAGCTGCATCCACTACTGCTTCCTCGACGACGTCCGCACCCTCAACGCCGTGGGCGAGCCAAAGGCCACCGGGGCCACCATCCTCTCCTACGAAAACGCGCAGGGGCTGGTGATCGACAAGTACGTGGACCTTGGCCACAAGAGGTCGGTTCATTCTGTCTGTAGCCGGGAAAAGTGGTTTCAGCTGTGCCCGCTTTTCTGGGATGGTCGTGAGCGACCGTTGGAGTCGTCCGACCGCGCAGCCTGGAATGCCAAGCTCTGAACAAAATGCGTGTGCGTGCCTGCCAACCATTTAAGCCGCGACGGAGACGGCTACGACAGCGGCTAGTGTTTGGAGACTAAATGAAGGGGAAAAAAAAAAGGAAAAAAAAAAGATTACGACGGCAGGCGGAGTGGATGTGCAATGGTGACATGGCGTGCCGATGTGATCTAGAGCTGTCAGACGCACGCTGGCTCGTGGAGGGGTGGGTTGCATCGACCAAAGTAGCCAAGAGTTTAGAAGAGCAAGACTGTTTAGATTGCAATTAGATTGCATAATATATTCCGTGTCCTATAGGACCGGGATAGCATTCTAGATTCTTCATGCCCCGATTCCACCCAAAGTGGCGACGACTCCACGGCTTGAAAGTCTGTCCTATGGCTGCTTGTAAGAGCCACGTTTATCTCCTTTTTTTTTTTTCATAAATGAACCATTATTTTCTTCATCGAACGATAAGAGGGCGTATTAGCTTCCATCGCATATACCGACTCAGTCAGGACGTGCTTCGCCGAATGTAGAAAGAATAGCACGGTTCCAAAAAAAAAATATATCTTATCAATCAATCAGCAACTGATGAGGCATATGCCAGAGACCCACCAGCCATGTCAGTACTAGTTGCAGACTAATATAGTCAGTAGGTCAAGCTCCAAGAATAACCAGGTTTTTGCCCCCGCGGAGTGGACTACAGGGGACAGTGATCCTCTGACTGGGCGAGCAAATTGCCCGGCGAGTGCCTCGCAAGCCTTCAGTCGTCATGTTCGGTCAGCAAAGTTATTTTGGTGGCTGAACACTGGCCGGCATCGTGGCTTGCCAGGACCCCATTTAGCGCTGCCTATCCAGTTAGTTATCGGCTTTAGAGGTCAGACAAGGAGGGGGGGTTTGGTAGATTCTATGACAATTATATGGCTCACTTTGATCCGCGTATTAGAGCAAGCAAACTCAGCACCTCGACCGTACGCGTTAGCTAGGCAAGGGGCTGACAGTCTCCGAGCCTCATTGCCTGCAAACCCTGGGTCAGTTGAGGCAGCCATTCAGCTCATTCATCAGAGCTTTCTATCAAAATTGGTAGCGTCTCTTGCGCCCAGTTCTCGGAGCAGAAAAATGCCGCGCCGTCAAGCAAAAGACCTAAAAGCAGAGCATGGTAAAGCAATAAGACCAGACGGGGTTCTGCCATGGCCGTGGTGACTACGTAGTTGCATCTCAAGCCATTCATGCTGGGTAGATCAGGAAAACTTGATGGTAAAAGGCTTGAAAGTTTGAAGAACGTGCATAACGTGCATTTCGATCTGACACGGTTTTTAGCACGAAAAGACTTGTCGGTGCATATAGTAATCGTAAAACAACTTGGCGGCTAGCGCAGCCTCCGCCATGAAATGCTTGAGCTTCGTGACGCTTGCTGCATGTGAGGGTGTCGAACAACAGTGCCTCCTCTGAAATCGGATCTGAAGAATCATGTTGCGCTTTTATTACTTCCCGTCTGTATCGACAGTTTCGCGACGAGATGGCTTCAACTTGCGCCGCTAGCTTTCTTTTTGCTTCAGCATACTAGTTCAGCATTGCCAGCTAGGTGCCCCGAATCACTTTATCAGTAAGTTTTCGCAGCAAAGAACCCATAATATTGCTGAGATGGCAAGGAATATGGATTGAGGGCATTGAAACAAGGAATGGGAAATACTGGTGGTAGCCAGCCCGATTTTCCACTCCAAATCTCTTTCACGGCAAAGTAACCCGGCACTTTAAAAAATCTGTCTCAAATCAGCTTATCAAATAGTTTGAGTGTGCGATTCTTTTATCGATAAAGCAAACCAGACCATTCCGGTAAGGGTCAAAGGTGTTGTCTTACAAGATACGCCACAGTTGACGACTCTAGAAGAGGTATTGCGACCCATCACGTCCTTCACGATGCTGTCTCCAAACTATGTACTTGAAGGCCCTATAGCACATTAAACCAAAGATATATGCACGAGAGCTTACGTATATAGTGCCACATTGATTTTGTAACATTATGAGCTGGGCAAACTAGGCAGCTGATAGATATTGGGCCATGCGACGTCGTCGCTCCAAATTCTATCCATTCGCCCCCAGAGAACGCTTCACAGCGGCCAACGCCGGTTCTGGCCGTATGCTTTCTCTTTCTAATTCTACGCAAGGGCATCTCAATGCTCTGCTGTAGTGCATAGGCTTCTGCTGCGTTGAGACACGGCCACAGGGGCGATGTGGTCTTGAGTAATATGTCCCCGGGGCAGAACGTTTCCAATAGCACCAATTTGTATATCAATAGACAGTTTCGAGTCAGTCATGGGTTTCTCGTCCTATGCGTAGAGAGCTCTGCGGCTCTTTCGGCTGTATACGGAACATCCGAAAGTAAGCGAAATGGTGCAATTCGCCGGCGGGACTGGCGTCGCCAAACATCATGACAAGCATTCATGAGCGGCAATTTTTTGTGGATGTTGGTTCCATCAAAGTGACATGAAGACAAAAAACGTGCCCTGAACCCTTGTCCTTTAAACGGTTGTCATCGGATTGGGCAACAAGTGAGCGCATGACAGGCCTGAAAGCACTCACTTCATTGCATCAGTTAAAAAAAACGGGGTCGGGCTTTATTAGACCCGACCAGACGATTCGAATCAATTCAGGGTCTTGATGAATGTGCGCGGCAGACATCTTGCATTAAGATTTCCGAGCAGGATGAAACTCAAACTCTGATGCGACTGGCAAGGCCGCCCCGTGGTCTAACAACGTGTGATAAGCGCGGTGTAAACTACAGTCAGAAGAGTTGCATACATTCTCAATTCTGCCCCTGCGGTAACTGTGTGAACTACGTATGTTCGTCTCTCCTGCACCAGTGGAGCGCGTGCCACGCAGAGTGGGCTGGACTCTATAAAAGGCGGACCAGCCCGCAATGTCGCCATCGTCTAGATAATGGTGCAGTCAATGTTGAAATTTCCACTTGCAGCGCTCAGTGGGGGTCAAACAGGTCGCTGAAGAAGATGACTCTTAAAAGACGTGTTCCGACTACCATGGAGTTGCCAGATGAGCATTCGTACCGAGGACTATAGACTTTCAGAAAAGACACAGCCATGGCGACATCTCTCGAAAAGGTGCCGGCCTCGCTCGAGGCTGGCGACGATGCGCCACCCGCCAAGAGAATATGGTATCGGACTACACTTTTCAATGCCTTTGTCATTGGTGCCGTCGGTTTCTTGGCGCCAGGTCTCTGGAATGCCATGAATGCGCTTGGCGCAGGAGGCGGTCAGGAACCGTTCCTAGTCAACGCCGCAAATGCATTGGTGTTCGCGTTGATGGGGTTTCTGTGTGTCTTTGGCGGCCCCATTGCCAACCGTATCGGCTTCGCATGGACGCTCTTTCTAGGCGCCGTCGGCTATCCCGTTTACTCGGCCGGGCTCTACGCAAACAACCGTTTCGGCAACGTCTGGCTGGTCTTGTTTGGCGCGGCGCTTTGTGGCATTTCGGCTGGTCTCTTTTGGGCAGCCGAGGGAGCAGTGGCGCTTGGCTATCCGGAAGCATCCAAGCGCGGCCGTTATTTGAATATCTGGCTTTGGTTTCGCACCGGCGGTCCTCTGGTTGGCGGGCTCATTGTCTTGATTCTCAACCATGACGCGGAAGCAAAGCGCAAGGGAAGCGTCGACCCGAAAACATATCTCATATTCATCGCGCTGCAATGTGTCGCTGCGCCCATCGCTCTTTTCCTCACCAGCCCTGAGAAAGTCCAACGAGGGGACGGCACGAAGGTCATTGTTGACACAGACAACAGCTTCCGCTATGAGTTCAGGTCCCTTTGGAAGCTCACCAAGCGCAGGGATATCCTGCTTCTGCTCCCGCTCTTCTGGGCTGCATACTTTAATCAGTATTCCGGCAACTTTCAGACTTATTATTTTGGCGTGCGTGCACGTGCTCTGATCGGACTCCTCAGCTACGTCAGTACGCTCTTTTCGTCGCAGGTGATGAGCATGTTTCTAGACTGGAAGCGCTTCTCGGTGAAGCGCCGCCTAGAAATCTCGTTTTGGTACATTGTCGCCTGTCATGTGGCTGCTTGGGTGTACGGCTGGGTTATACAGGAAAAGTATACGGCCAACCCTCCAGTGATGGACTGGCTAGACCCTGGGTTTGCCGAGGGCTTCTTTGTTCTTGTGCTGTGGGAATGGTCGCGCCAGTCGTTGCAAACCTGGATGTACTACTTCATCGCCACAAAGAGCGATAGCGTTTCGGAACTCAGTCGTCTCTCTGGTATCCTGCGCGGACAAGAGTCTTTTGCGCAAGCCGTGAGTTTCGGCCTGAATACGCGAAAATGGCACGGCGGCAGGGTGCCCCTGGCCGTAAATACCATTCTGCTCGGTAAGGCGCCGCCGAAACTCGTTCGCGTTTTGTAATTAGATGCTAATGGCTCCAGGTGTCGCATCGGTGCCAACATACATTGCTCTCCGAGAAAATGTTCCTGTTGCGAAGAAAGATGAGACTGTCGACTCGAGTGACGAGGCAGTGACTTTGGAGACGGTCGCGATTGCTAATGAAAAACCGCAGGCTCCTGTTTAGCTGGTGGTGGTGAGGCTTTGTGGCGGGCGTCAGCAAATAAAAACAAAATCTCGAGCAACTTGTGGATTATGTAAATAAAATGAAGGAGAATAGACAAAAGAGCGGCATGAGCCAGAATCGGCAAGGTAAAACAATATATCCATCTTAATCCCGTATGCTGTTATTCAAGGTGACCAAGTCGTTTGATAGAAGTATCACCATAGGTGTCGCATTTGTACCATCACGTGCACCGACCATGGCAGCATCACCGCGAGGCTCGACAGAACGTCAACAGTGCACGCAACGAGTGCCCAGAACCCGGAAGTCAGCTACAGTAGCGTGCCAACGAGGATACAATAGCTTGATACCTCTGTATATAGAAGCGCAACGACTTCGTCATGCCGCAAGCTGCCGCTGGCCACGCAAAACATCCCGTCATCGGATACCCAACGTCTGCGGCCAACACCGCTATTGCGCCACTTCAAGAAACGACCACGACGACCTACACCGGGGCCACAGTCTCATTATCAGTCGCTCGTCGTCAGCAACATCATCTAGTAGAACGCGACCCGCGGCCAAGGCATGAAGGATGGGTCAGCATTCGTGAGGGCGGGTTCATGCAGTCTTGGAAACAGCGCTTCATGGTTTTGCGCAACGAATGGGTTGACTTTGCCAAAGCAGAGAGCGGAAAGACGATATACACGTTGTTTCTGAATGAAATCGCTGCCATCGGGCGCGCCGAGACCGGGGTTCCCACGATCGAGATTAGTCGTCGGATTGAGGGGTCCTCGACAAGCCCCGGCGAAAAGGAGGGGTCGCTCAAGATCCTGCACATCAGGACCAAGTCGGAGAAGGAACTCTACGCATGGATTGATTTCATCCACATCGCATGTCCTGGTCTCGGGGGCGTGAGCAAGCCCACAAATTTCTTCCACGAGGTTCACGTCGGCTTTGACGCGGCCACGGAGCAGTTTGTTGGTCTCCCCCAGCAATGGGTGCAGTTGCTGAGCGCGTCAGCAATCACCAAAGAGGACTATGCGCGAAACCCGCAAGCTGTCATTGAAGCCGTTGATTTCTACTCGGATCTTCAAAAACAGACTGAAGATCCAGATGGATTCTTCGCCCTCTCGCCGACCAAGATCTCTCGCATTGAGGATCATCTGCCCGCAAACGATTCCACATCATCACACCAAAAATTGGCCGCCGACCCTCCGCCTGAAAGAGCCCATGTACCTGAACGGCCGCCATATGCGCATCAAAGGCAGCCCGATCTCGTCCCCAGCCGCCCACCACCACTGGTGCCCAAGCTGGCTCCGAAGCTACCCGTTGTGCCTGTATGGAGATATGAGGACGACGAAACGTCGCCAGCTCCTCGCCGTGTGGAGGCTCAAGAACTACCATCAACCCCCAAGGAGGAGCCTCAAGTGCAGACAGTATCAGAGCCCGAGGCAGAAACGCATGCTTTTCCAGACACCGTTACGCCACTAAACGTCCCATCACGCCGCAGGCAAGCTATCCGGCATGTGACGACTTCTGAAGCAGAGCTGATTTCCAAACTGCAGCCTCTCGTCTCGAACTCCGATCCTAACGTGTCTTATCAAAAGCACAAGAAAGTCGGTCAGGGAGCGTCCGGTTCTGTTTACGTAGCCACTATCCGCAGCACAGCCGTCGGCATTGCGCAAGAGCTAGTGCTGAAGAAGGGGCCCAAGATTCGCGTCGCCATTAAAGAAATGAACCTCGCTCGTCAGCAGCGAAAAGAAGCGCTTTTGGATGAAATTTCCATCATGAAGGAAGGCAAGCATAAAAATGTCATCAACTTCTTGGATGCTTTTCTCGTCAACGATAATAGGATGCTCTGGGTTGTCATGGACTACATGGATGGTGGCGCGCTGATTGATTTGATTGACAATAACCCGACCATTAGTGAGCGGCATATTGCCACACTTTGTCGCGAGGTAAGAAGACTTTGCATTCACAGACAGACAGCTTCTGACCTACCTGGACAGACGTGTCTCGGCCTACAGCATCTCCACTCCAAACAAATCGTGCACAGAGATATCAAAAGCGACAATGTTCTCATTGACTCCCGCGGCAATGTGAAAATCAGTACGTGCGCTGCAATGACGACGCGGTTTAAAGCCGACGGCCAACTAACAATCTACATTACAGCCGATTTCGGATTCTGCGCCAAGCTGACTGCGCGTCGGTCGAAACGCGCCACGCTGGTCGGCACGACGTACTGGATGGCGCCCGAGGTGGTCAAGCAGAAGCGCTACGGGTACAAGGTCGACGTGTGGTCGCTGGGCATCATGGCGATTGAAGTGGCCGAGTCGGAGCCGCCCTACATGGACATGGAGCCGATGCGCGCCCTCTACCTCATCGCAACGGGCAACACGCCGCCGCTGCGCGATCCGCAGAAGCACAGCGCCCTGCTGAAGCAGTTTCTTGCGACGTGCCTGGTGGTGGACGCCTCGCGACGGGCCACCACCGATGTGCTCTTGAATCACGAGTTTCTCCGCTCTGGTGGCGAGACCAGCGAGCTCGTCGAGTTGTTAGCGTTTAAAAACTAGTTGACAAATGAGGGAGTTATATGTGCGGCTAGGCCATACCGCGCAACTCTACATTAGCTGTTTTGGATAATCATTTTTTTGTCTCTCCCAACTAGCCTGGGGCCTCTGCGGCATACACTCATATAACACATAGACTGCAGTCTCATGCATCAGATATTGACGTCTGCTCAACTTGCATATGGCCATCCATCTCACACTCCAAGAAACCACTGGCGACTTTACTTAGAGATATGACTTTTTTATCACTTATCATAGGTCGCGTAGACTTGGCGATCGCACCTGTGGCTTACATGCTACAGCGGACCCATACCATAACGTGTTCTGTGGGTTTCTCCATGAACGGCTGCTGATATTTCTCTTGTTGTTCTTTTATTTTATTTTCTTATTATTCCGTGTTTTCTGGTTGTCGGTCGTCGGCGAAAGAGACTTTTGGGGTTTCTTCCGGCCGTCGCCGGCAACAATCTGGTGTAGATTAAGCCGGAATAGCTTCCATCCTACTCTTACGCCCACAAACAACCACAAGGGGCACTCTTTTTACACCCATCGGCGCATGACCGAAACCAACCCTGACGGTTCAAGCCTCCAAGTGTATCGGCGCTCATGGCACGTTTCAACCCTGTCGGGCGCGTGCCAGTGTGAGCACCACACTCGATTCTCGAGCGATACTCCCCGGGGCGCCCTCGCAGAACCAACCTTGCCCGTATACCTCTTCGTACTCCCCGACTTGCAAAGGTGATTCGTCTCTTGGTCGAGAGAAATGGTACAGCACCTGCTGATATGCGGAGAAGAGGAAGGGGGGGGGGGGGTTTACATCGCTTCTTCGTTTGTCGAAATCGGCCGAGCCTAAGGCTATTGACGGCGCATCCAGACTGGAGAAGTCGGGCCGTTGTTGTTAGCCTTTAAGTCTGTCCCGGGGGTTAGGCAGCGCTCACGCTGGAGCTAACACAACGCCTGGGGAAGAGGATACAGATGATTCTCCTAACGAGTCTCTGGTGTGCTTCGTTTACTGTGCGAAGCGGCCTGTGTCTCGGCGATGGAACTATGGACTGTGAGCCGAGTGTAGAAGATTACGATAAACTATTCCGCAGACTGATAAATGACCAAGTGTCACTGCAACGGTGTGAGACTGTGGTCTATAGAACTTATACGAATGGCATGACCCTTCCGTGATACGTCCCGTTCCGTTGGAGCTGTATATCTCGGATGTAAACATGCTGTCCCTGCTCTCTCGCCTTTTCCTGGCGTTGGCCGTCCACGTATCCCACCGCCGTCGGCCTCGACTACTCCTTCTCCGATGCCGACGGCACGGTCATGTTCAACTGGGACACGCACGGCGGCGACGGCTTCGCGCCTGCTGATGCTCACCTGGCCGCACCACCGCCTGACGATGCAGAATCCCGACTTTCCGCCCACGAGTGCGTTGGGCTACCTGACTACCAAAGTGTGTTTCTCTTTTTTTTTCTCTCCCTGTCTCTTTTCCCTCTTTTTTGGTTATTTCTTTTTCGCCTGTCTTGTCTCTTCTCTGCAGGTCCGGGTGCCAGATCAATTTCTTCTTGCTGATGATGATAAAATTCACAAGGGTTGGATGTATCCGGCCATTGGCAACCAGTGGCGCATAAAGTACGCCCTGTCGGACATGACGTGGAACTCTCCGCGTCCTCTGGACTGCTCGTGCGCCGACGCCGTCACAAACGGCCTCGAGTACGAGGTTGGCCTGCTCAACGTGTCCGGCGCCCCGGTGCCCGGCGACTTTTGCTACTGGGGCGGCAGCATGGCCGCGCAGGCACGCCTCGCCCTCTTCGCGTGTGTGTTATCTCAACTCTCTCTCTCTCTCTCTCTCTCTTCCCGGCAGCACTGGCCCCCCGGTGTGTCTTGACTAACACGCGGGAACCGTTAGCGATGAGATGGGTCGCCATGATCTGGTCGAAAAGGTGGTCAGCTATCTCAAGGCCTCCTTCGAACACCGGTGCCAGCCGTCGTCTTCGACGCTGCCCGCGTACGAGATGGGCTGGGGTGGCATCATCAACAAGGCCGGGTACAACAGCACCTGGGTCGACTTTGGCAACGGCTACTACAACGATCATCACTTCCACTCCGGGTACTTTCTCAACGTTGCTGCCGTCATTGCCCGTTACGACAGCACTTGGCTGGACCAGCACCGCGACTACATCAACTTCTTTGTCCCTTCCCCTCTAAATAATGCCTTTTTCCGTTTCTTTCTTTCTTTCTTTCTCCCCCCCGCCGCACCCCATTGTCTACAGATATGCCTGTCAACTTTTGACAACTCTGGCTGCTTTCACCCTATTTCTTTCGTATTTCCAGAGATATCGTCAACCCGTCACATCAAGACCCGTACTTCCCCATCACGCGGTGCCGCGACTGGTTCGCCGGCCACTCGTGGGCGTCGGGCATCGCCAACGGCGCCGGCAGCCGCGACCAGGAGTCCTCGGGCGGGCGAGACCGTGCACGGCTACTACAGCGCCGCTGCTGTAGGCGTCAGTGGCGCTCCCGCGGGGCCAGGCCGGCCACGCCCGGCTGCTGCTGGCGTCGGAGCAGCTCGCCGCGCGCGTTCGTTGGAACCTCGACCCGCGGGCCGACGAAGGACGACCGCCGCGACGATGCCTACCCGGAGCCCGGCATGCGCAGGCTCGTCTCCATGGGCAACGTCATGTAATTTCAGGCCTGCGCCAGGATGTAGAGCGTATTGTTGTCGAGCCGGTCAGAGACAGCGTGTGAGAGAGATTTCCGTCTCGTCAAGAGATGGAGCGAACTACTTTCTACTTTCAGAGTGAGAGCAGCAAGGTAGCAGTTGAGAGACGAGTATTGGTCATGCGCCTTTCTGGCGTGTCATGAATTGTTATTACGCTGAAACCTATTTACTCGACATTATTATTATATATAGACCGTTATACACTTGCATGCTTCGGAACGCCATTCCCATTTAATGTTGATGCAATTTTTTGGTGGTAGTTTCTTCTCTTTTTTTTCGTATACTTGTCGTCGGTCATGCCACCTTGGCTTCCTTTAGCCTGGCCGAAATGTTCAACACTCTGCGGGCAAGGAAGCCGTAGAGGGCGAGGAGCAGGTAGTTGACGAGGCAAAGACCGAAAAAAGTGCCTACGGCGCCCATGGTGAACCAGGTCCAGGGGCGTGTGCCGAGCCACATGAGAGTCTGGGCATCGGCGCGGTGCCAGGTGCTGCTCTCGAGATCGGTAATGTAGCCGTCGAGGCCGGGGGGCGAGATAACCTTGACGGTAGGCGAAGGGATGGTGGGCTGCTGCAGCAGATAGTCCTTGACGACGAGTGAGAGGAAGAGAGGGCCTGAGGAGAGCATAATGTTGATGTAAGGGCCGTACTCGGCCCAGAAGCGTGTCCAGGCATAGTAGTAAGGAAGCTGGGCGACGGCCATGGTAAAGGCAGGATGGCGGGCCGAAGCAATCATGAGGTCGTTGGTGACGCCGGTAGGTGAGGTGGATTTGAAGACGGCAACGTGATCGGACGAGTCATTTTCGACTTCGTGCATAGGGAAGGTCTGGTTACATTGCGTGTCCATGTCGAGGTAGATGCCGCCAAAGTGGTGGAGGACAAAGTATCGAATGGCATCGGCGCGTTGAATGGGAAAGGCATAGTTGTTCCACGAGTCCACGAACCACGAATATTCTTTGGCGAGGAACTCCTCGGCACCCTTGTCGGTCCAAAGCTAGGCGTATGTTAGCGGTGAGGCACAAGGAGAATGATCAGGAGAGGGGGCAAGACGTCAGGGCCGGAGCTGGGAGTGTGCATGTGCAGTCCGCTTACCTTGTACTCGTAGTCCTTGTAGACCTCCTTGCAGCTGCGTTGCGACTCGACCCACTTGGCGGGAATGGTATCGTTGGGGGTGGTCTGATGGAGGATGCGAGGAATCTTGTGCTTGGCGCCAGGCGTCTCCGGGGCGGCGGCTACGCCGTGGAGGTTGAGTCTCGGGGTGAAGAGGTCGTCGTTGCGGCGGAGGAGAGTGATGAGGGGCTCGAGGACGATGACGAGGGTGAGGACGATGAGGACGTCGATGAGGAGGAGGAGAGCGGCGGCCTTGCGTTGTCGAGGGAGAAGCAGGCGGGTGCGGGAGCGGCGGCGACGGTAAGGTCTCGAGGTGGAAGAATCAGCCGCCTCCTCGTCGGGAACCGACTCGTACCTGGGCTGGCGAGCAGCGCCGCCCAAGATCCGGGACAGCCAAGCCATGACGCGCGTAGCTTTGTCGAGGGGGTTTGGTCTGCGAAGCGGTCGTGTCGGGCGATGCAGGAGGCAAGCGAAGGCGGCGCGGATGATAAGGAGCACGAGGTTGAGGTGGTGGTTGTGCCGAAAGGAGGGTGGTGTTGGCCGGGGTTGGAGATCGGGGGGGGGAGGGAGAAAAAAAAGGCGTCGTCCCCGTAGCCTTACGTTATATATCCAAGGTAAGTAGGAGGAGAGTGAGAGGAGCCCGGCTCAGGGACTAAAAAGTAAGACTGGGGGGGGAGGGGAGGTCTGCTAGGCTGGCTGGGGCTGTATTGGAGACGGGAGGCGGGAGGCGGGAGACGGGAGACGACAGGAGGCGGTATGAATACTTGAACGGCGTACAGATTAAAATAGAAAAAAAAGATCTGTACCGTGACCTCGTGAGCCGGAAATAGAAACAAGAGGAAATCTGAGGGCAAAGCTCGAGGGGAGCAATGCGTGATGAAGTGAAAGGTTCGTGGTCGCGGGCGGGATACAGGACGGAGAAATCAAGTTTCGGCAGGGGGAGATGAACAAAGAGGAACCTACAATAAAAAATAAAGAATAAAAAAAATGGGCAGAGGTGAGAGGAGAGAGAGGCCAGAGAGAAAGAGAGAGAGAGGCTACTTACTTTTAGGTACCTAAGCAAGTACTAAGTAGTTGGTAGTCAAGTAAGTAACTCTGCAGAGGCTAAAAGAGGCCCGGCAAAAAATAATTTTGGGAGATTTCGGGCGAGCCGAATTAAGCCAATCAGGCTAGCCAAATCTCGTGGGAAAAGCGGAGATGATGAGGGATTGACTTGCCCCTGAGTAAGTGGGTGGACGAACGGGCGCGGATTTTAAGGACCGGAATATTTGTTCATGACCAAACAGCCACAATTAAAAAAAAAAAATCATGCGTCTTCAACTGTAGTCATGTCATGCTAATTATACCGAGGGGTGTACATGTCGTCAGCCCTGGTGTGGTCTGCTCTAGGGAGATGCTACCAGCTACTTACTTAACTCGACAATTACTTACTTGCCTGTACTCCTCCGTAAGTACCTAGGTACTCAGTACCGACTCAAGAACCTGGCCAGTGTCGTGTGAGGCTGCCTGGCTGCCCGAGGCCCTCCCCTGACAATGCAACCTTGTACCTCTGGCACTCTCTGGCAGTGACAATTTTCTTACAAGGGGGGGTGACAGCGGCAGGCACCAGACAACAGCGCATCTTGCAAATAGCGCATCTGGGGCCTTTACTGGGGGCAAAATAAGTACCTGGGCCTCGTCAGCCCAGTCACCCTCGATGCAGCCCCATGCCAGTGGCAGAATGGCAAATGGGTATCCGGACGGATACTTGCCTCGCAGGCCCAAAGAAGCCTAGCCGCTCCCCGATAGCCCAAGTACAAGTACTGGGTAAGTATCCGTGTGTGCTCCGTAACTACTTATCCCTCTCTTATCTGAACAAGTAAAACTTACTTGTGTCACCGTCTGCTCGTTGCTCGGCATCTTGATGGATTAACACTGTAAAAAGGAAAAGGAAAAAAAATCACAGCAAAGAGTTCAAAGAAGACATTTTCAGAGCCTCAAAAAGTGACAATAAAAATATCCGGCCCTGGATGTACTCAATTTACCTAAAGCACCTTTTACATGGGGACTGCCCCCGGGCCACGCTTCAACCGTACCGATACCCGTCGAGGTCAGCGGCGTTCTTGGCAGCTTCACTTACACGTGACGCCTACGTATGCTTTTTTTTTTCCCTCTCCCCAGCTTACTTACGGACTCTTGCTTGCAACCTCCATCAACGCTACCCTAAAGACCAACAAACAGGGGACGGCCATCGCAACCATAGTTGGCGCCGGCTTCAATGGCCAGCTCAAACCTAACAATGGGAGCTATTTGATCGCCCCTTTTTTCCAAACATTGTCTTCAACTGCTGGCCAACAGTCTGGTCGCCCTCCCCAGCCACTTTATCTACTCCACATGGCCCTGCTCCCACCCAGCCCGACAGCCTACCACTACCTCGCCTTAATCCAAATGCCCAGACAGCCCTAAACCTTGCAGCTTCCTCGAACGCCTCATCACCTTGACTGCTCAAAATAGTGCATTGAAATAGAAACGTACAACGTCGGCAGCGTACATGTTGCTACAAAATCACCGCCGCTGGCTCTTTGTGTGTCGTATTGACTGGCTCGAGCCAAGTCTCCCACCAGCCTCTGAGCTGCGCCTCCGCAATGTAGCGACGATATCGAGCACATGAACATGGATGATGCGTTGAACGAGGCACCCCGGCAATACGCATCACAGCCACCCCGCCTTGTCCAAGCCACGAAACCAAGCCCTTCTTCCCCTTGTAGACTCGACCATGAAAGGGGAATATACTGTCAATGGTCGTGACCAGCTCATGCCAAGTCGGCACCCGGCTAGCTCTCCCAGCACCGGCAAGCAAAAACCACTTTGACTTGGCAGCCATGCTAAAAACAGCTCTCTTAAGAAAAGCCCAAGTAATAATTACTGGCACAGTTTCTCTTGATCTACACGCCTGCCCACTCACTCACCCACCCACATACACACACTCATATCGACCTCTCTACACGCAAAACATCCGTTCAACATCCTGTAAACCGCTCGTCGACACATTGATATTTGTATTCTGTTCGCGGACCCCATTCCGCGACGGTCCTGGCCCCGCTGGGAATGGCAAACTGGATAAACTGAGCTGCAGCATGCTCGCATTGCCACCCAATCCAGCATGGCGCCGCGGGTCGGGCACTTCCCCCACGCCCTTGGATGCCTTCAAAGGGTTCAGCTTCGCCGGCGCGGCCCATGCCTATGCCCAAGGACCCTGCAAATCCGATCAGGCTGATGCTGCGTTTTTTGTCGAATCAATGTCCCGAAGCGGTATTTCGACTATGTAAAAAGCGAGCGGCGCTACCCAGACGCTCAATTTGCCCAACAAGGCACCTCGCAGCGGAACCGGCTCGCGCGGCAGCTATCCTGCAGACGGACATGAGAATTTCTTTCAAGTGATTGCCACTATAAATATGTAAATGCTGCTATTTCCACACCATGTTTGAGTTGCTGCTCGCGTCCGCCTTTTCGTCCTCTCTCTCTTCCAGCCAGACTGACTGACTGACTGACTGACTGACTGACTGACTGACCAACCGACTGACCAACCGACATCCCGTTGCCACCCATGCTCGCCTCCCTCTACGCCATCCTTGTCGCCGTCGCCGGCCCAGTCGCCGCCGACGTGACGCTCACCAAGGACGGCTGCGTCGACGCCTCGGGCTTCGAGTCGTGCCAGGCCGCCGCCAGCAAGAAGACGAGCGCGTGCATCGCCCAGGCGAAGAAGGACGGCAGCCAAAAGGAGCTGCTCGCCTGCGGCTGCCAGGACTCGGTCGACAACTTCAACTGCTACGCCGCCCACTGCTGGAACCAGGTCTGGGGCTGCCAGTACCAGGAGTACATGGTCCAGTACTTTCGCGGGTGCCCCATCGCCAGGCAGCCCGTGCCCTACTTCCCGGCGCCGGCGCCCGGCGGCGGCCAGCAGGCGGCCGCCTGCTCCTGCAACCTGGGCAGGATCTTCTTCGCCTACAACGGCGCCATCCAGCAGGCGGCGCAGTGCGTCCACAACCAGAACTCGGGCGACGCCGGCGCCAACCTGCAGGTCATGCAGGGCTGCAACTGCTGCCAGGTCAGCGGAGCGTTTTCCAGGTATGTTCTCATTCAGGGCAGCGTGCTTGGCATGGCCCCAGAACGAAGAAGAAGAAGAAGAAGAAGAAGAAGAAGAAGAAGAAGAAGAAGAAGAAGAAGAAGAAGAAGAATGCAAGACGAAAAAACAAATAGTCAGGCAAAACCGAAACCAGCCCACCGACTCACACACTTTTTCCGTAGCTTCTTTGACATCTGCCCCAATACCGATCCCAAGCTGCTCGGCCTGAACAACCTCGGCCAGCTGCAGTCCGCCGCCAACACCCAGTTCGCCAACTGCGGCAAGTACCTCAACACGTACGACTGCGTCAAGGACCTCGGCTTCAACCTCGACGGCGTCAGCACGTACCTCAAGCCCGACGACCCGCTCACCACCGGCACCGCCACCATCAGCAACAACCCCGGCACCGTCACCGCGCCGGCCTCGGGTCGCGTCTTTACCTACACCAACGGCGGCGACGGCACCGTGTACACGATTACCGCGGCGGGCAAGTTTAGCGACTCGGGAAGCGGATCGGGTTCCGGCTCCGGCTCCGGCTCCGGCTCCGACTCTGGTTCAGGTTCAGGTTCGGGATCGGGATCGGGTTCTGAGAGCGCCTCTGGCGGCACCAACCCGAGTCAGACAAGCAAGCCAAAAAGCGCCGCTGCCATTACTTTTGCGAATGCCAATCTCGTCGTCTTGGCCGTGGTCATGGGCGTCGCTACTCTCCTGTAACAAACTTGGGAAGAGGATGTGTAGTTTTCCTTGCCAGTTTTGCTTTCCATTTTTTTTTGACGTTTCCAGACGAGATACCATATAAATAGAAGAGCGAACGTGTTTCTGAGCCCCAAAGCCACTAAAGGAAAAAGAAGAAAGAGAGAAGAAAAGTAAAAGAGGAGAAACGCCCGAGTAGAGATGTATTGACACGCCCGCACCGCTAGTTTTACCTCGCCTCATTTCACCTTCGAACAACGCCCCCCAGACCTTTCATCACCAGCCACCCTGCGAGCAGGCTATGGAACCACCTCCCGAGCCCGCTCTCCAGCATCGTCGGCTTCTCATCCCTCTTCCGCCACAGCCACGTCTCATTGACGAAGCGCACGGCCACGGCCGTCGTCGTCGTCGTTGGTGGCGGCGTGGCCGATACCGGCGGGCCTTCAACCTCTCCCTCCTCCTCCTCCTCCACCGCCGACAGGATCAGGCCGCGCACCGCCGGTCCTTTGTAGGAGCGCGGCACGTCGATGCTCAGCTCAATCACCTCTGCGCTGCTGCTGCTGCCGCCTTTGCTGCTGCTGCTGTTGCTGCTTTGCCTGTACTGGTAGCTCGTCACCTTGTACACGCCGTCGACCACGTCGCCGTCGGCAAAGGCCAGCCCGTCAATGTGCGCCGCGCCGAAGCTCGCCCTGCGCTCCGGCTCCGCGAGCAGGCCCCGGATGAGGAACGCCTGCGGCGTCCAGCCGAAAGCCTTGTACGTGGTGCGCAGGTACGTCGTCAGCAGCGGCGACGGCGACGAACCCGCCGTGGTCTGCTTGTCGTGGTCGTCGCCGCCGCCGCGGAGCTTGTGCACGAGCATCGCGGCGGGAATGGGACGCGAGACGACCCGCTCGTAGCTCACGACCCATTCCTCCGGGTTCGCCATGACCTCGTCGGGCAAGCTCCGGGGCGTACGCGGCGGCACGGAAGAAGCTGAAGCCTGGTCGGCGGGCGGCGGGGGGAGCTGCCCGGAGGAGCACGTCGTGCGGCGTCGCACGGCCCAGTTCAGGTACGCGACGTACACGGCGGGCAGCACGACGGTGGTGGTGGTGGCGGCCGCGACGACGGCGACGGCGACCCGGTGCCGTCCGAGGTCATGGATGGAAAAGCTGAACATTGGCGACACGAAAGAGTACAGAAGGCAAGTGTGTTTATTTGTTCTCTGGAAAGATGCATGCAGAATTGCGAGATTTGTGTTTCTCGTGAGGGATACGAGCCAAGCGAACGGAGCTGAAACTCACATCCGTCGCTTGTTGTGCCTGGTTATCCAGGTCTCTTTGAAAATCTCACACTGTGCGCTGATACTGTACGTATCACGGCACCTACGCCATTGAGGACAAAGATTTGGGTCAAACTTGATATATTCGCGTGTTGGCCGACGCTGACTTGTTTCATACATGTACGATTGGAATCTGTTGCGGCCAGCCCTACAACTATTCTAATTAGCCTTGCGTAAGCCTTGCGTAACTGGTGGCCGCCGCGGGGGGGGCCGGTTGTGGTGAGGGCGAGAAACGGTGATGCACAATGACACCGAGTATTCAATCATGCCCTACGTAATGGCAGATGAGACATCTTGCTTCGGAAATGACAAAAATGAAGGCTAGTTTCCTGCTTTGGAACGACGCCGGGGTAATTTTTGCGCGTACACGTACGTGTACAAGCAGCCAGCTACACACAGAGGAAGCCGGACGGCTCAGGTACCCGCTAACTAACTAGGTGTAGTAGTTACAGGGGAGGTTTCTCTCGATCTCGTCAGATCCACGGCAGCCGATTCGTGCAATGGGGATGCGGGAAATGTAAAAAGAACCAGAGGTATAACGACGACAGGCATCTTCGCGTCCCCATGGCTTCCCAGCCCTATCAAAACGCCCCCCGCCGGGCACTGGAGGGGAGTGGCCCGCCGCATTACGCAGCCCTGTGGACTTATACACGAGGCTCGCTGACCTGACGACGCGTCACCTTGAATCCTCGAGCATTCAAGGGTCAAGCTGGGGACATGATGTAGTTTGCGTGCCTGTCCAGTTTCGGATGATGGTGCAGTGAGAAAAATGTTGATTTAATAGCAATGTTGCCATCCCAAGCTGCCGCAGCAAGGGTCAACGAGGACTGTCGATGCACCACTTTGACACAGACAAACGGCACGCGATGCAAGAGACAACACCATTGCTGCTCGGCGACGAGACCCAGCGCCAGCACCAGCGACCTCCCATTACAGGCTCCTTCTTTCAGGCTGGGGGCACGCGGTCCATTTGCCTCCTCATCGCCCTCTTTTCGTTCATGCTGGCCGTGGCCGGCGCCGTCAGCGAGGTGCCGACCACGCGGCTCGTCGAGGATCACATCTGCCGCAGCTACTACGACGAGCAGCAGAAGCAACAGCAGCAGCGCATCAATGCACCGCCGACAGAGATTGACGAGACCATGTGCAAGGTAGACGAGGTGCAGTCGCGACTGGTCTTTCTGAACGGGTGGATCTCCATGATCCAGGGCACGCTGGGTATGCTTCACACCCAGGCGCGCGCGCGCCGCCGAGACGAACGCGCAACAAAAACAAACAAACAATGCTGATGAAAGCGATTGCAGAGCTGCTTGTCGCCTTCCCTTATGGAATATACGCAGATCGGTTTGTGATCAGATTGGGCTCAAGCGAAAAGGTTTCAAGGCTGACAATAAACAGCAATGGTCGCAAACCTGTCCTCCGACTGTCTCTCGTCGGCGTCATCCTCCAGGCCGTCTACGGATGGGCCGTTCTCGCCATGGGACAGACAATGTCCATCAACCTTTTGCTCGCGTCGCCGCTTTTTGTGCTGGTCGGTGGCGGAAGCACTGTGCTGGTTTCGACCATGTACTCCATCATCTCCGACGTGGCCGACGAGGCTAATCGGTACGCCCCCTCCCCCGTTTCCTTCCCGATAGAGATGTACCCAGTGCTTTTTTACTTTCTTTCTTCTTTTTTTTTTCTTTTTCTTTCTTCATTTTCACTTGTTGTTTTCTCGTCTCTGGTACTAAGCCATCTCAAACAGCGTCAACGCATTCCTATCACTGCTTGTCGGCAGCACCACGGGCGATTTGGTGGGACTGCTGCTGGCGTCGTATCTCATGGTTTCGTCCCCGTGGCTCCCGATTGGCCTGAGCCTCGTCGTCATGGCGCTCGGCGCGGGCACGCTCGTCCTTGTCCCGGAGACCTTGCCGCCGGTGAAGCGCGGCGGGCCCGGCTCCGACACGTACGACGACGACGAGTCGCCCTGGTCGGCCGTCCGGTCCCACGCCGCCGAGGTCGGGACCCAGCTCGCCACGGCGGCGCGGATGCTGCGGCAGCCGTCGCTCTGCCTCGTGCTCTTCGCCCTCCTCTGCCCCGCGCCCGTCGGCATGGCCACGTCGACCATGTTCGTCCAGTACGTCAGCAAGCGCTTCGGCTGGTCCATGGCGTCGGTGGGTTACCTGCTGTCCGTCAAGACCGTCGTCAACATCTTTGTCATCGTCGTCGCCATCCCCGGCCTGTCGCGGCTGCTCATGTCCGGCGCCGTGGTCCGGTCCCTGTCCGTCCGCGACAAGGACAGGGTCCTGGCGCAGGCGTCGGCCTTTGCCCTGGTCGTGGGCTTCGCCCTGCTGTCGTGCCCCAGCATCGGCGCCGTCGTTGCCGGGCTCATCGTCAAGACCTTGGGCGCCGGCCTCTCCTCCCTGTGCCGGTCGCTGGCCACGGCGCACACCACGACGGAGAACACCGCCAAGCTGCAGACGGTCATCGGCATCATCACCACGGTGGGCATGCTCGTCGCCGCGCCCCTGCTTGCCTTTTTGTTCTCGCTCGGCATGAAGCTCGGCGGCCTGATGCTTGGCCTGCCGTACGCTGTCATGGCATTCTACCTTGCGATTACTGCTTTTGCGCTATGCTTTGTGCAAACCACTGAAGCGGATGTAGAGGTATTACCAGAGGCGTTCAGTTTGGACGAAGTCGTGCTGTGCGATAATGCTTCCATCCGGAGCTTCCAATCTCACAATACCATGTCCTCGGGCATTTTGCTGCGTCGCTCTCGTGCAAGCAGCCATTCAACTTGACATTGATCCGTAATTAGTGAGAAGAGAAGTAGTGAAGGGGTGTCAAAAGGCAATATAATTGTTAGAAAACACGTTGTACATGTATAATTTAGTCCTTCTTTGTTTTTACCGACTTCCATTCTACAAGAAGGGTACCAACCAACGTCATACAAGCAAAAGCCACTGCAAGATACCACGCTGCGGAAAGACTCTTCTCAAAGCCACCGAGAGCTTCATCGAGACTCTCCGGGGGGATGATCTGAAAGATTTCTAACAAGCCTCTTTCTGCCATCTCCGTCTGGTTGAAGCCAATGTTCAAACGAGCGAGGCTGGATGACAGCTTGTTTGAAAAGAGCACCTGCGCAACCGTGACAGCCACCGCTGGGCCAAGCGACTGGGCAAATAGTATCACCGACAAGCCTAATGGAATATCCTCCTCGGCGAGGGTCGTTTGCACGGCGTTTTGCGGCCCCGAGAAACCGATGCCATATGCCAGCCCGAACATGAAGCTGTACGCAATCAGCTGCACAAATTTGGTGCCACCGCTAAAGGTGGTTGTCAGTCCCAGAGAGACAGGGCCCAGGATGGACGCAAAGAGCATGAATGGGGCGTAATAGCCAAAGGCGCTTGTGCCCGCGCCGTGGATCAGGGACCCCACGACGGCGCCGACAATGATGGGCAGCATCATGTAGCCGCTTTTGGCGGGGGAGTAGTGCCGGACGACTTGGTAGTACGTTGGCAGGTAGTAGTCTAGAATGCTATCCGCACTGTTCATGCAGAGGATGAAAATCATGCCCGCAATGACTGTGCGGTGCTTCATTATGTGAGGGGGCAGCGTAGCGGAGCGGCCGCGGCGTGCTTGGTTGTAGATGAATGCGCCCAAGAGTACGCCAAACGTGACGAGCGTTCCAACGACGCGCCCGTCACTCCATGGGTACTTGGTGCCGGCCCACGACAGAGCCAGGAAGAGACTGGTCAGCGACGGCAGGAAGATCAGGTTGCTGAGCAGGTCCAGCCGCGCGAGCTTCTCCCGGACGCTCAGCCGCGCAACGGCCTCGGGCTTCGGGGCGTCCGGGAGGCAGAACCAGGTGCAGGCGAGCGTGGCGACGCCGATGGGCGCCGTCACGTAGAAGCACCAGCGCCAGCCGAGGACGGACTGCGTCAGCGCGCCGCCCAGCAGGGGCGCGGCGCACGCGGCGGCGCCCTCGACGCCGCCCATGACGCCGAGGACGAGCGGCCGGCGGCGCAGCGGCAGCGACTGCGCGAGGACGGCGAAGCAGCCGGCGAGCAGGCCCGACGAGCCCAGGCCGGCGACGGCGCGGCCGAGGACCAGGGCGCCCGACGTGGCCGCGGCGCCCGACAGCAGGGCGCCCGCGACGGCGACGGCGTTGGCGAGCACGAGGACGCGCCGGACGGAGAAGAGCGCGTACGCGCGGCCAAAGACGAACTGGAAGGCGCAGACGCTCAGGCGGAACGCCGCCGCGTACCAGCCCGCGTCCCGCACCGTGTGGAAGTGGTTCGTGATGCTGGGCAGCGCGGTCGGGAGCACGTTCATGTCGACGCAGGCGAGCACCAGGATCGCGGCGACGGTGACGAGGATGAGCCAGAGCCTGGCGCCGGTGGGATATTCGGGCGGAGCTGCGGCGGCCGGGGTGCCTGGGGAGGAGGTGCCCTGGTCGACGGCTGCCAGTTCGTAGGCTTGACGAATCTGCGACGGGCCGTCATCTTGTACTGGAACTGGAGAGATGGTCGTTGAGCCACCCGAAACATCTTGCACGGCTGCCATTGTAGGTGATGTGAGAGTTGTAAGTAGTGGAGAAGAACGGATGCGGGGAAGATCAAGGAAAGGGGTCTGATCTTGGCTCGGCGACTTATACGGCTGGATGTGTTTATGCTCAGCATTGGCACTCCGACATGACTTTATTCATTTTCGGAATTTCTAACAGAATCGAATACAATTAATTAAAGTTTTTCAATTTCAAAAAGAAGGTGGTTCGCCCCTCTTCCCTGCCTCATTATTTACATTACCTGCCAGACGGATCCTCCTGGCCAGGCTCTGTTTTTTTGCCCCCAATAACACCAAACAATCATGTTCGCACAGAGAGATCTCAATACAGCTTTCGCAGCTCGACATCTCACCTGCTGCAAGGGTATCCCAAAAATCGTGATACAAATTATGCCGGAGCTTCAAAAACGTGGACTGCGGCATCGGCATCGTGTTTCTCGCGTCTGTCGTTTTCCGCATGCTTGGCCTTGAGGCAGTTGACCATGGCGGCAGGTGCATGAATCATCTGAGCACCACTAGAAATAGAATCAGTCCATGTTTACGAGAAGTCAAGAGTGTTGCGAGGCGACGTACGCAGCGACGAGGCCGAGAAAGCCGCAAGCTACGCGGCGGCTAGAAACATCACCGTCCAGATACCCATCAGCGCCGCGGTGACCCTTGATGGAGAAGCCATAGTAGGTGCACAGAACGAGTAACGCGATGAGAATGAGCTCAAAGGGGAGCTTCATGACGGCCTTGCGCATGTTCGTCTCTGGATTTCTCTTGGTAACAACGCGAAAGGCCGAGTGCAGGAACATGACGCCGGAGAGTACAAGCGTGAGAGAGCCCTACAACACAACGTTAGTATTGCCATCATTTGAATAAAGTTTCAAAGGCTCATTGCATGGAATAGCCATATAGAAAGCCGCACAAATATATAAAGCATGGTAAAGGCCTTGGGCTGGTGGCTGGTGGCCCCCGTGATCACGGATGCGAAGATGAGCACCCAGACTGCTCCACGGTTCAGCGCGTCCATGGCAAGCTCCTTTCTGCTGATGCTATAGCTGGTCATGGTGTATACTGTAGAATGGTTTGTGAATTTGAGAAAAGTATTTTTGGTAAATTTGTCGGCCTTGTGAGCGTGATGGCTTTGTTGACACGCGAGGCGGCGATCAGCTAGAAGCTTTTGCGGGGGAGGAGCGGAGAGAGGCAAGGGGAAAAGGCAAGATCGGTCTGGCGGGTCACATTTTGTTATATTGTGTTGCTTGCGCAAAAAACAAACCGCGGCCGAAGAAATGTACAAACCCCTTCCCCCTCAAGAAAAAACATGTGGCAGTCTGCACTAAACAAGGAGACCAAGCCTGGATGGCGCGGGCTGGCTGCATCGACGTCGAGCTAGTACTCTACTGTCGCCACGCGGAGGCCTGATGAACAGGTCATCTGCTTTTCAATAGTGTACGCCACTCTTACACACCTTTCCTGTGCGTACAAGTACTCATCAACTTTCAAGTGTTTTTGGCAGGGCAGCGGTGTCAGACCCTGTCATTACAAGTCCGCGTTATAGCCAGACCACGTCTGAGTCGCTCCGCCGATATATCGCTGCTGCACCGCAGCAAGTGACGCACTAATAAATATCCGGTGATTTGAAAGCGTGAAACATGAGGAGGTAGCACTATCTCGTCTATGTCTATGATTCCTTCAAAACATTGTACTGGTAACCCAGGTTGCACAATCTGAGACCGGGGGGACTTGGCAATGACAAGCTTGTAAGTGGAAACTAAGAAGTAGGTTAGGGGAGGAAACTCTGGGGAAAGGGCCGGACCCCACGCCGGGGTGCGAAAGCTCAGACGGCTTTGCCACTAAAAGGATTGTTAGCTCCTCCATTATTTTCGCTCTGCTGTCAGTCGCGCACTCGGGTCGCTCCTCCGGGGCAAGTTGCAAGCCACGGAGGACGGAGGCTAGCCAGATCAAGCTGGAGGCGCCGTGGGCGGAAATTAGTTAACCTGCAATTGCGGGTTCTACAGTGTGGGTTGGGTTGGGTTGGGTCTCTTGGACTGTTGCCTATTCCGACTGAGGATTTGCTCCTCCGCGGCTTGGCCGCCGCGATGCCAATTCGTACAGCACCATTCCGTGACGCCACGCGTAGCTTTCTGGCTGCTACAAGGCTTGGTCTGGCTGGCACGGCGGTGCGGGCCAAGGAACTAGATGAGTTGCCTCGGATTTGCATGTGCTCAGCCCGTTAATAAGCCTCGCTGGGCTCTCGGTGCGCAAATCTTTTGAATGTACAAACCTCTCCAGCCACAGAGCGACGCGCCCACCTAGGGCCTCGCTTCAGACTACCCATCTGCAACTCTCGCCGAGTCTCTCGAGGCTGGCCTCCTTCACCGCGACCCATACCGAAAGCCGTGGTGGTGGTAATCGCCACGCCCCCTGCCAGTGTCTTCTGGCCGGGAATTAACAATTCATGGTGAGGTGTAGATAGAAGGATGAGAAAGTTTCTGCTTATCTGTTCCAAATATACTGTGAGACGATGGCAGATCTGTCATGGGACTGGTATGTTGTCGACCTCGGAAACAGGCTTTGGTCAACGGCCCTCTGCTCTTGGCTAGAGGACGCCATAGTCGAACAAACGACAAGGAAGCCTCTTCTAAGAGAGCAATACCATGTCTAGACATTTCATTCTCGATTAGGTAGAGTCTTTAATTCATTCATTCCATTTTGTTACGCCAGCAGCTGCTTGCAATACCGATCGTGCTTCATCATTCGCTAATCGTCCACTGCTCCTGCCAGGCTAGGGTGGCAGCCAGGAACGCCAAGCTGTTCATGTCAGGGTCGCTCTTGGCCTCTTCAATCAATGATTTGTAGTCCTCTATAGATCCAAATTTGAACATTGCCATCTTCTCCCCGCCCGAGACAAACTCGATCTCGGCATGAATAGCGGCCGACAACTTCTGCGCGGCATCCCACGCCGCATCGACGTCGCCCCTCGTGCACACGACGCGATAAAGCGCCGCCCACTTATCCTTGCTCAGCTTTGAGGCGAACACAACATCTGTGAATACATTACCACTAGCCCGTGTGCCTTGCCGGGTTGTCTGCGCCAAGGCAGTGGCGGTTTCTGTGGAGAGGAACACGGCTCCGGATGGCCTGAGGCCCTGCGTGCCCTGCGTACCGTTTGTCAGTGCAGCATACAGCTGGCTGTTTTCTAGTGCCTGTTGAATGGCAACTTGAGCAGGTTGCAAAAGCTCATCTGGGGCGGGAGAGCCGACAAGTACACAAACGTCACCGGCCGGTGGCTCGAGCTCTCTGCTTGATACGAAGAAGGACGCATCATCTAGGATCCAACGTCCACCTCTCACGAAACGAAGCTGTTGCGCTGTCAAAGCAACCAACTCGAGCGGCGACGCGCCCCAAGGGCCTGGCGCCAGGAGCTTGCCGCCTTGCCGCCCAAATGGGCCAGAGTCATCACCAGTAGAGGGCACGGAAATAATTCGTAGCGCATTCCTTGAGCTTTCCGATAGTCCGGAGGCTTCAAAGAAGGCATTGGCCTGGATTATCCCGGATAGTACCGCATCTGTCATGCCCTGATTTTCCTCACGACTGTGGAGCAAAACACAAGGAAACTTCAATTCGGAGCCTGGCAAAGAAGAGTCGTAGATGCCTGTTTGCAGCGGAAAACAATTTCCCCGTAAAGTTTCGAGCAGACGTCTTGCAGTTGCTGCCTGAGTAGCTGGAACCGATACTTCAAGTACATCCCACAGAGGCATCGCGGTGCGAGACTTGAGCAACGACTCTTGAACTGCTAGAATACCAGCCGTTGTGTCCTGCTCTCCACTACGAGCAAACCAGTCGTCTATCTTATGTTCAGAAATCGTGCCACTCAGAGTTGCCAAGACGCTATTGAGTTTGTCGAGGCCGATCAAGAAGAGCGGAATGACTTCGTGCACTGTGTCTCGGCCCAATGCGCATGCAGCGTCGGCAACGAAGTTGGCAGCCTCGCCGAGCAGGACCCGTTTCCGCAGAGCATCAAAACCTGCAGGCTCAACCTTTCTGACCCAGCTCATAAAGTCGACATTTGACGAGAGTACGTCAAAGAAGCCTGCATCCGCCTGCCTCATCGTCTCCGATCCAGAGTGATGGTCGAAACTAATCTTAAAGTCGGTGCCTTGGCCCTGCAACTTCAGAAAGCCGTGCCGTATCTCTGAAAAAGCCGACAGGGAGAATTTGAGTTTAGAAAGCTCGTATGCGTAGTCGCCTGGCTCAAAGTCTCGCGTCTTTGCAAAGTCGCTGAGCAGGTGCACGCCGCGCGGGTCAATCAGTGCCACGGGACGCTTCGCCGAGGGCCCGACGCAGCACAAGATGTTGTGTAGATTCAGGTCACCGTGGATCTCCCCGATGAGGGTCGGAGAAATGGTTTCGATTGCGGGGTGACTTCGTAGCTGTTCCATTACTGCGTGAAACCCCATAAGCGTCCGGCCATTGAGAACGATTTCGCTGCTGTCGACGATGGCGCCTAGCTCGGGCACGGCGGCTCGCGCAATGGCCACGCGCCTGTCGATTCTGTCAAAGTGCGCTTTTTCGATAAAGTCCTTGGGGGCTTCCGTTGCGGTTTTTGGCCAGACTCTTTGGGCCATTTCACCCAGGAGCTCACTTGTGGTGTCCAACAAGAGGCGACCGCCCATGCCTGCCATGGCCAGCTGCGCCAGAGTTTGGCTGGCCAGGTAGGGAAAGTCGATGGAGAACGTCTCATCATTGGCTGTGAATCGTAAAGGCTTGACAAAGATGTCTGTGTCTTGTACTGCGATACTCGTTTCCAGGAACCGATTTTGACGCTCCAGCCAGGGTCGTCCATTTTCGTCGATGCCATCATGGGAGCAGGTCTTGTGCACCTCCAATGTACCGTCTGCCTGCACAATGAGAGAAACGTTGGCGGACGATCCGCTTTCATCAAGATGCACCGAGGTGTTTTGCTGCGAGTCATCGGGCTGCCGTGTAGAGAGGAGGAGGCCGCGTGCCCCAACGACGGCTCTCACGGTGACTCCGTCCACAATCACATCTCCAGTACGCCAGTCGTCTTTCGATGCAATGCTGTCATTGATGCTGTCCACAGAAACACCCTTTTCTGTCACGACGCTCCCCGGAACAAGAGCAGTCCATGACGAGGCCCCGGTAGACTTGCTCACAACCGGAATGACGAGGTGGCCGCGAAACTTGTCCGCAATGCCATCGATATCCGAATATCCACTGCTTACAGCCGGGGAATCAGCATGGCTCTTCGGCGTGCCATTTCGGCCGCCATCTGACTTTGCTCCTGAGGCCAGTTGCTGCAGCTTTCTCACGACGGGCGCATTTGCGGGCCTCGACTCCGAGTCTACCGCCATGATGATGGAAGCGGCTGAAGGATGGCCATCTCCGCGTGATGCTAGCGTGGAACATGGGCCGTTATTATATATGTCCTCCGACAACCTGATCTGCCCTGAGCGTTTGCCCCGTTCGCAATTCCAGGGTTTGCTTTCAACGATCCAGGTCATACACCGCTAAGTCTCAAAGTGGGCTGTCGCTATTCTCTCAGGGGTCTGGACCGCCCAAGTGCGGGGGCTGTGACAATCTGTCACCATTCGCAACCCGTCCAATGTCGCGCAATGGTCGGGTTAGGACCGTTTATAGTCGGTGCAACACCAGTTCCCTGAGATACATGGATATGGACTCTGAAGTTGATTTATCAATCAGAAAAAAAAAGCAACCTCCAACGTTGCCTCGTCCATCTGCAACATCTCTCTAGTTTAAGAAGCGGCGTCTTTTCCCCCAAGTTCTCACTTGGCAAGAGTGGAGAGAGCTGTAGAGCA
Source organism: Cordyceps javanica (assembly GCF_051103115.1). NCBI lineage: Eukaryota > Fungi > Ascomycota > Sordariomycetes > Hypocreales > Cordycipitaceae > Cordyceps > Cordyceps javanica. The sequence continues at coordinate 2,845,772 of NC_139300.1, read as the reverse complement.
AGCAAGAGTTGTTGAACAGCCACATTCCCAAGCAAGGGTCTGGTAGCGTCGGATGAACGTGGCCATGATGGAGATGCCCAAATTCCGTCGTACCACTTGACGGACACGGCTTCGACATATATGCGCGAGCTATGAAGGGACCAACACTTGGAGATGTCATTCGCGGAATTTTCTCGCACACAAGTGTCTCAGCTATTATGGGATTATACGATGCCAGGGTCTCAAGGTAGAGATAGCCGGCGTGCAACATACTCATTGGCGGCAGCGTTGAAGGGTCACAGTATGTGGATGCCATGCAGGCTAGCGGCGGCTTGGTGGCTGACTACTCTGGGTATAATAAAAACGATGATGGTGTAGTGAATACGGACCCCTAATAGGATGGTAGTTACGAGTTGCGTCGCACTCAAATATGGCCAGCTTTAAATGAAAGCGAGAAGTTGCTTCCCCAGTCACGTTCGACCGGCTCTCTGGCATTAAAAAGATGTATCTAACCCGAAAGTGCAAGATATGAAAATATTGTACTCACAGCCCGGGCGGTATTTTGTCATTTGTGGAGGCTTCAACTAGCTCAGTTGGATCGACGGATTAACATGTTCATCTGCAGTAATAGTACAAGCTAGTATCGTCGTCACGCTGCTAGCCCTGTGCTTTTAATCATCTAAACCTGCCTTGGATATTTAAATCTCCTACTGCATACATCTTGAAATTTGTACCCATGGTTGGCTAGGTGTCAATCACCTCGAGTTGAGTGTCGCAGTATAGTAGAGCGACAACGCTGTCAGCAGTATGTTCCAAGGAGCCAGCGCGGCCATTGCCTCAAACTTCAAATTTGTTGGGTATCCAGGAATACCTGAGCCATATCGGGATGAATGACAACTGGCACCTGACCATTGAAGCTCGTCAGGTTCTCAAGGTCAGGGTTAGGGTAGTGATTTATGCTGCAAGTCGGAGTATATCTGTCGCTGTATACGGCACCGATAAATTCTCACATACATTTCATACTGTTTCCCAACGTCTTGGTAACAGCTGACCATGTATGCGATAGTGTATGCCTCACCTTTTACAGTACTGCGCAACAGCAAAGTGTAGTCGATCGTTTGCCGGTGATAGTTGTCCACTCTTGAGCAACTTAGTTTTGTCGCTCACATTGCCCGACCACTGGTACAGTGCGCTCAACGCGTTGATGACATAAAACACGCAAGGCACCTGCTGGCTGGCCCTGCACGACTTACGTCGCCCATAGGGAGGGGGGGGGGGGGGCATGAGGCTCGTTTCGTGGCCGAGCCCAGGTACAGGCGAAAGTAGTCAAAGATCTTGCTCTCCGTGGCGCTTACTGCGAACGGCACCGAGATCACGGCCACGAGGGCTGGCACTCTGCGCCGTCTCTTAGACTTTTTACGCTCGATATCGTCATGCGAGGGCGGCGGCGGCGGCGGCAGTTGTGACTCGTAGCCGGGACATGTGCGCTTGAAGACGGTGCACTGCTGGCACATCGGTCGCTGCTCGTCACACTTGATGCGGCGTTCTCGGCAGTGCCCTCCCTTCTTATATCATCGAGTTCAGCTTCTAGGCAGAAACATGGAATATACAAACGTCAGCTCACCAATGTACGGAAAAAGAGGCTGGTAAAGCATTCAAGTATTGTTTTTTCCTTTACACAAACTCCGTTTATGCTAATAGCAGCGATGCTCGTCTAGTCATACAGTCGTGATACAGCCTCTCATCTGACCCGTCTTCTGGCCTTGCCACTCTTTTTCCCATTTTCCTGTTCCTTTTCTTTTTGCTGCTGCTTTCCCTTCTTAACAGCAGCCATGAGGCTCTCAATTTCTTTGACCTGCTCCTGTTCCTTCTTCTTCTCTTGATTCTTGACCTCGGCGGCCTTTTCTTGCGCCCGCTGCTTGGCATGCATCTTCTCCATCTTTTCAATGAGCGCATCGCTCTCCTCCCATAGCTTCTTCGATACCTCCTCATCCCTGATCTCGGCCCTTGCGAAATCCACTTCATAGCACTCCTTGATCAGTCGGCCGCCCGTCTTTCTCGTCAGGTCCGACTCCATGGCGGCGTAGAGGATCGACTGCGCGCCGCCATTGGCAGACTTGAACAGAAGCCAAGGGAAAAAGTAGCCGAGCATGTAGAGGACCAGCCCCGTGATGGATCCCCGCGTCAGCCATCGTAGCGTGCCGGGCGTGCGGCACAGGCCGGGGTCGGCGAAGACGACGCGCGCCGTCATGGGCATCTCGTCCGGGCGCTTGTACGCGTCGAGGTGCTTCTGGTACGCCAGCCCAAACACGTTGAGGGCCAGCTTGCTGCGCCCGTACGCCCGCGACGGGGTCCAGTTCTCCGCCTTCATCTCCTCGCGGAGCGACGGCGCGCCAATGTACGACGAGCAGGTGGCCATGATGACGCGGACCTCGCGGTCAAACGGCTGGGCGCGGATGGCGGGGCTGAGGATGCCCAGCAGGTGGAAGTTGGCGAGGTAGTTGACCATCCACATCTCCTCGATGCCGCCGCCGTCGCCCACCTCTTGACGCCGGCCGCCGGGCGGCGTCATGGTGGACGCGCACAGGATGACCATGTCCAGTCGGCGCGGCGGCGCGTTGTCGATCCACGCCGTCGCAAACTTGCGGATGCTGTGGAGGCTCGCGAGGTCGACGTGCTCGGCGTAGATGAGCTGGTTCGAGGTGCGGTCGCGCAGCTCCTGGACGTAGTCGACGAGGAAGGGGTCCGACACGGGCGCGTGGGTGAGGAGGACGAGCTGCGCGCCGCGCCGCGCGAGCTCAAAAGCGACCTCGGCGCCGATCCCAGACGTCGCGCCCGTCATCATGACGACCTTGCCGTGCATGGGCTTGTTGGTCTCGTAGGTCGCGCCCGCGGTGTAACGCTTGATCAAGTAGAGCACGGTCAGCGCCGCGATCGTGATGCTGATGGGAACTGCCCAGTCGCGGAGCCATTGCGGCGGGCCGTGCTCGAAGAGGTAGAATATCGTGGGCACAGGCATCGTGGGCGTGTTTTGAGGTTGGTCGGGAGGATGCTAGGGGTCAAGCGAAGCAGGCAGCGGATTTTGGTGACGTTGTGCGTTGACCCACATGAGCTTGCGATGCAAGTTTCAGCAGAGCTACTGATAGAAATGAAATGCCCTACATCCATCTCCTATAAATCGTAACGGGTTTTCATTTGCTCAACTTTTCTCTTTTCAGTACCGAAGTTCTTCATGAAACTTGCCAATTCCCCGTCTTTATTTAGTGAATGCGTCATAGGCTAACGCCGCAGGCTTACATTTCTTCCACGTCCGCCCTCGTTTGACCGGGGAGATCCACGAGTATGCAAACGAATTGCAGCCGCTTTCCTGGCCTTTGTCATGTTTTTCGTATTGCACTCACTGTCAGTTCTAGACTTTTTCGAATAATCGGATCCTTGTGGTTCGAAATAAGCTGAATAGATCTTTTCGACAGATGTTGCTGAATTCGCGTAGGGCTTCATGCAGCTTACATGAGCAGCAGGAATGACTCTATTCATTTGATCATGACAAATTGAAGTCGGTTATTGCTCCCTTGCAACTGTATATCCCTTCATTGTCTACTCTACAGCTTGCTATCCTTCCAGACAGGTCGTCTCTTTTCCACAAAACTCTGGACACCCTCTTTCTGGTTCTCGCCAGCCTCCAGCAATTTGTAGATGCCCTCGTCAATCTCCTGCGTGCTCTTGACCGGGTCGAGCGGATCCCAACCTCCCAGCAGGCCGGCCCTCGTCACGATGACCGAGTCGGGCGAGTTGCCTGCCACCTCGGCGGCCCATTTGAGCGCCTCGTCGACGACGCGGGCGCCGTCGGGCACGATGTGATTGACCACGCCCCAGGCGCGCATCTCCTCGGCCGTGTACGTGCGCCCCAGGAGGGCCATCTCCGCCGCGCGCTGGCGGCCGACGATGCGCGTCAGGCGCGGCAGGGCGCCGGCCACGGCGACGACGCCAATCTTGACCTCGGGCAGGCCGAAGCGGGCCGCCGGCGCCGCCACGATCATGTCCGCGGCCAGCACCATCTCCATGCCGCCGCCGAGGCAGAGGCCGTTGACGGCGGCGACGACGGGCTTCTTGCCCCGGCGGTTGCTCAGGCCGCCGAAGCCGCTCGTCGCCCACGACGGGTCGCGCTCGCCGGCGCTCGCAATCGTCTGCCCCTGCGCCGTCTTGTCGTTCCACTCCTTGAGGTCGGCGCCCGCGCAAAAGGCCTTGCCCGCGCCGGTGAGGACGGCGCACCGCAGCGACGGCTCCGCGTCGTACCACGCCCAGAGCGCGGCGAGCTGCGGGTGCAGCGGCCGGGGCATGGCGTTGAAGGCCTTGGGACGGTTGAGTGTGACGAGGAGGACGTGGGGCTGGGGAAAGGTAATGTCCGTGTCCTGCACGGCTGGTGGTTGTGTCGTAAACGCCATTTTTCTCAGACTTTTTTGAGGACAAAATCGATTTCAGAGATACAGATGGGGCTGGCAAATTTGACAAGAGATTTGAAATTGTTTATAGAACGAAAAGTGTCGCGTGCCATCGATGGATGGCCGGTCCTATCGGTAACCGGGGGTAGCTCCGTCGTAGTCGCATATTAACTTGGCTCCAGTTAGTTAGATGGGCAAATGAACCTCATCCGCGGAGCAAAAATGATGACAAGGCTCAAACTCTACATTGCACCTTGATATGAGTTACACTTGGCTATATCATACAGAATAAGACATTTCCCTTTGCTGCTTTTAATCATCTTTACAGGACACTTTGCATCAGTCCTGGCTGGAGGTAATACTGAGAGACTTATAACGTGGGGCTGCCTCGGCTCATGGCGCCACACATCTTTGGATGATAGGCTCGGCAACCCGGTTCGGTATTTGCAGAAGAATCAGTAATGTTAAAAAGATGGGCACGATTCGGCGCAAGTTCCTAATCAGAACTTACACACTCGGGTCTGTGGCGGAGGTTTCGCCAGCTTATCAAAGTATATACAGATGCTGGCGGAGTTGTCCGGGCAACTGCTTATGCCCCATGGAAGGGTGATGGGATCAGTCCATGTGAGTGTCAATATCTATCTAGAAAAGATTGCGAGATTCATTTTCGACGCATTTACTAGTACAAAGCGGTTGGTTTAAAAGGAATGTTGTCGTGTGATAGCGTTGCCTGAAACACGCCTGCCCATCTATCCGAGTACCTAGCTTACAAGAACATAAGAGCATCGATCTAGATTTGAGTCAGAAGGCATTCATGGCTATAGGTCACGACCAAACACAGCGTGAATCTTTCTTTTCATTAGTGTGGTTGCAAAAGAAAGGTCTGCCATAGGGGACCAGGACACAGCTTAGCTAAGGAAGACTATTTCATCACTGCTCGATTGCACGGAGATACGCTGCAATGTCGGGGGAAAGCATGCCATCCGCAACAAGCTGGTCGGCAGACTCAATGATCCACGACTGGCAGTTCCTTTGTGTGACCTTTTTTCCCGCTGCACTCCCATCTCCTACGGTGTTTAGCGTCTTGCCCGGTGCGTTAACCTTGTGCAGGCTCTCCTCCCATGCGCCGACCGGCACCGCATCAAACGCGAGTACGCCGTGGTTGAGCACGGCGTGCTCGTCGACGTGCCTCCCTTCCAGCCACTGCAGCGGGGTTCGCGTGCTTGGGCTGTTGCCGGGCTCGCGGAGATTGAAGCCGCGTTTGGCCTCGAGGCGGAACCCGCTGGCCACGTCCCCTGTTGCATGAACGACGACGCCGATATCCGGGTGCTCGCGCGAGCCCACAAAGTAGGACCAGTGATCCTTGAAAGGGTGCCCGTTGGCGGTGATGAGTTCGAGAAGGAAGGCACCGGGAGGGCCGTCGAGGGGAACGGAGGGGGTCGGCGGCGGAGGGCGACCGTCAGCAGGTGGGACAATAAGGCCTGGCAATGGAGGCGGGGAAGGGATGTTGGGAGCAGACATGGAGGCTGTTGGCGGCGCGCGGAGGAGAGCGTTTACACGGAGTCCAGAGGTCAACGGACGCTGAGGACTGAAACAGTGTAGCTTGAAAGCTGCTTGCGTCTGCTGGTTGCAGCAGCAGAAGCATCATGAAAAAAAGTTGCTGCCTGCGTACCCCCAGCTTCTAGGGTAGGGAGGTCGCACCATCTGAGTTGGCCGTACAATAACCTCCCTCGAGCATCACTCCACGATTTTCGAACAGGAACAGCTTCTTGGTCGTGTAAAATTCTTTGTTTCCTCACAATATGTGAAACAGAATGTTCAAAGCGAATTTCTTGGCTTTCCAGCTGCATCTGTGATGCCGTGTCCATCGCCCGACCCCCCAAACGGCGGAGGCGGCTGTGACTCGCGACTTCGGCCTTCTGAATTCCGCATCACTAACAATTAGTTCTTTGCACAGGGTCAGATGGGCTGCAGAGTGGCGAGACGAAGCTTCTGCCAGGCAAACTCTCTCCTTTCGACCCGAATCATGCACACACATCAAGGCGTTCAGCCACAATGGCGCATTTCAGGATCACTCCCGTCGCCAGCCCACCTACCGTCGCTTGGCCAAAGTGTCGAATAGTAAAGGGGGGGCGGCGCTGCCACGCTATAAAGCTGAAAGAAGCAAACGATAGTCTGTCAAGTGCCTGCCTTAATAGTGCATTTTGGCTGAAAGACGACCGTCGGCCAAGGATTTCTATCTACATTGAGCTGATGGACGTTGATGCACTGTAAGCACGACGGCATGACATGAAGAACGCAGGGGCACATGTGTATGGGCAGCCATGGCCAACGTCGGATCTGCCCAACATGCTTGCTTCAAAATTGCTGCTGGTGCCAAGCACATGCAACTGCACCGTCAACGAATAGCAACGACGTGCATGGCTGAGGGATCGCCCGGCTAACGACTGTCACGGGGAGCCCATTGCATCCAAGTTGGGTGCCAACTGACGACGATGGATGGCTAGACCTTCGATAGAACATTCCACATAGTTGCGCGTTGAAAGGACCCCAGGCCAAGTCGCATGGCCCCCTGCATACGCACCACCCCAAACCCGACGGAGGGGACGAACGGTACGGATACACCTTTGCACTGAGACTTTACGCGAGCACAACAATGCGAGAATCTTTATGATTCTTTTAGCAATCGATTTTTTTGGTCTATTTTGGCTGAAAACGTACCACGCAGTTGAGCATTTGCAAGGAAATGACTGTCTTGCCCGAGCTCACCCGCAATACTCTCGTCACTGCTGCCAAACTATGCAACGTTCCCGGTCTCATGCATTCTATCGAAAGAGCTCATTAATAGCTTGCGCCACCGACCCTCCAAAATCATGCTGAGATGGGGCTCCGCGCGCCAAGATGTACACTGCCGGGCCCAAAAAAATCCTCCAGGTGGCTCTGGGCGCTAGCACGAATTCGCGCCCCGATCGGCGGGCTCTTGGTTCCAATTCCTGGTCGGGGGACGAGACGAGTGACGAGGTGGAGATGGACTGGTTCGCTTGTGCCGGGGCTTCGGATTTCTACCCAGTAATCTGTTCTCCCCTCGGACACTTTCCAAGGGTCTGGCTGCTTGAGAGGCATTGCAACCAACCTAGGCCCTGGCCCTTGGTAGGGAATGCCCTTGTACTGGTAAAGAAGCTTTGTAAGCGGAGAGAGACAGGCAGAGCAGACTCCAAAGTCTCACTCCATCCGATCTTCGTCCCACTTACAGAAGTTTACTGACGGGGACGACCAGTTGACAAGCAACAGCAACCATACGCACATGGCCTCGCTGGCAACTAGACTACCGAGTCATGGGCGTGACTGAGCTGAAAAAAAAGACTAGTACCCGTAACGCAAAATAATCACAAATGACTTGGACAAAAAAGAAAGGAACTCACTCCCCGCGGATCTACCGAGCCTTAATTAATAAAGGGCCAGATGCCGACGGATGCGCGGCGGGAGGTCAGTCGCCCGGACGGAAAAGGCGCCGCCACGAGGCCCCGGTGGTCACGCCAATGTCTTTGCGTTCCCTTTTTTTTTTTATGCGCGGGCGCACGGTGGGACCGGAGAGGGACGAATTTCCTACAAAAAGAAGTCTGTTGATCTCCCAATGGCGCAAAACCTAGGCAAGAAGCCGAATCGCTCTCGAAAGTCTCCAACACTTTTCAAACTTTTATAAAGTCGGAGCCGCCCATCCACCCAAGACCGACATTTGACGAGACGAAGACTCTTTGACAATCAAGCATCGGCCGGATCTCGATTCCTACAAAACTTACACACTTTTGCCAACAACAAAGACGCCACCATGCACGCCCTCGCCCTTCTGGCTGCCGCCGTCTGCACCAGCTTCGTCGCGGCCGCCCCCGATGTGTCGTCGGCCTCGCACAAGAACAAGCCCATCAACGAGCGCTCTGCCCAGGAAGTTGTCGCGCGGCTGAACCTGACGGCCAACCCGGAAAAGGGCTACTACGCGCAGACCTTTATCGACCCGGAGCTGGTCAACGGCAACCGGTCGGCGTCGACGCTCATCTACTACCTGCTCGAGGGCAGCGCGGGCGACTCGGTGTGGCACCGCGTCGACGCCGCCGAGGTCTGGCACTGGTACGCGGGCGCGCCGCTGACGCTGTCGCTGTCGTGGGACGACGGGCGGCCGGTCGAGAAGCACGTCCTCGGGCAGGACTTTTTTGGCGACCAGAGTCCTCAGGTCGTGATCCTCAAGGACCAATGGCAGAGTGCGCGCTCGCACGGCAACTGGACGCTGGTTGGCACTACAGGTACGTAATTTTTCTATCTTTCTTTCTTTTTTTCGTGTTTGCCTTTGCCGACGTTTGACTTTGGTGTATTTGCCTGTCCTACATTGTTAAATGAAGCGAGAGATGAAGGGAGAGAGAAAGAGAGGAAGCAAGTGTTGTGAGACAGAGGGAGAGAGAGAGAAGAGAAATAGAATGCTAACTGAAACATGAACAGTCGCTCCCGCGTTCAGCACGGACGGATATGAGCTCGCACCGCCCGGGTGGAAGCCCAGGGGCGCGTCGTGCCAGGCGACGACGACGGCATCGGCATCGGCTGGTGCTCACTGACGGGGACTCTCTCAATACCATCAAAGAACAAGGGCTATATAGAGTTGCATATAGAGTTTAGAGGTGGGAAATGTAAATATAACGATTCATGACACAACCGAGACCCGACCCTGGGGAGGGGGGAGACCCGCTCCTCCGTTTTTTTTTCCTAAAGCACCTTGATGAAGAAAAAAAAAACCTGATACAATATGCCTGTCGCATGAATTTGCATCTTACGAGCGCGATGCGGCGTCTGCCCGTGGGAGGTGGGGATGGGAGAGGAGATGCGCGACTTTTTTTTTCCCTTTCAAACTTTTGCTACAACTGTTTTGGATTTCATGATTTATGGACTGACTTTTTAATGCCGTAGGGGCCCTTGTATGCCCGTTGTAATCTCATTTGCCGTGGTAGCTTTCTTATGCCGTGATAAGGTTTATTATATGCCGCGATAGTTTTTAGATGCCGTTGGCTTTGCAGCCCCCTCCAACGTCATTTGCGGGTTCCGCCTTTATGGGGCATGTTTGAATGAGGCAGGCTTTCATTTCTTTGTTCTTTTTTTCTAGTATTTCGCACATTGAAAGGTGTAGGCATGGAAAAAAGATGTGATGAAGATGATGGAGCAGTAGATGGATACTTTTTTCAAATAATGTGGTGTGCGTCTTTGTAGCCGACAGGGAAAAAAGGAACTATATACATGTGTGTACATATGAAGAAAAGAACAGACGTCGAATAATGGTATCGTGAGTGCATAAATCATTAACGCGCAACATGCTGGTGGAAACAGAAAAGGAAGAGAAAGAAAGGAGAAAGAGAAAGTCGCAAGCCCAAAACACCGTCGCTCATCCTTTCCGGTCCCGATTTTGATTCAACGGATTGTATGCCCAATATAAGAATCCAACAAAGATAACAAGTGAGAAAAAAAAAGAGAGAAAAAACAACAACAGCAAATAACGAAAAGTTGGTGCGTTATATATATGCAGGGCCCCCGGTTTATACGGGTTCGGCCCCGCGGTAGATGGGAGTCTCGCTTCCGACGCTTGGCTCGCGATTGGCGCTCCGGTTAGGGCTCTGGACCAGCTGCAGGCCCGATGTGTCCTCGCCGGGCTCCGTCTTTTGCCAGATGTTGCTTCCCCGGAGGTAGGAGCTGGCGTGGCTGCCGCGGGATCCGCGGGCGGCGCGGTGACCACGGCCGCCGCTGCCGCTGCCGCTGCCACTGCCGTCGGGGCCGGAGGGACGGCCGTCGGGGCCGGCGCTGCCCGAGTAGAAGACGTCGCTGCTGGGCTGGCGGACGGTGCTGATGAGGCGGTTGAGGATGACGAACTCGAGCTTGAGCTTGACGCCGTAGACGCAGGGCTTGAAGGCGCCCTGGAGGTGGAAGAGGTCGGCGCACTGGATGCCGAGCAGGGTGATATCGAGGGCGATGATGACGGTGTTGGCCCAGATGAGCTGCCAGAGCACGGCGCTCTCCTGGCTGGTTTGGCGGCTGGGGCCGGGGCCGGGGGCGGCGCCGGCGGTCGAGGGCGTGGACCAGGCGCGCTGGCGGAGGGGTGCGCGGCCCTTGAGGTACTTGCGGGTCTGGAAGATGTAGAGGACGCTGAGGGCGGTTTCCTGGACAAAATAGACGACGAGCTGGACGCGGTCCCAGACGAGGTTGAAGGAGGTGAGGCTGGGATTGATGGTGGTCGCTTGGGCGATAGTGCCAATGACCATGGTGGGTATGGAAAAGACGACCGAGTTGAAGATCAAGACGTACTTGATGACGCGCAGGACGCTGTCGGTGTGCATGAGCAGGTGCAGGCGCGAGTAGAGGACCCAGCTCTGGGGGATGACCATGATGAACCAAGTGAGGTAGATCATGGCGATGGAGGGGACGGGGTCCTTCCAGACGGCAAAGTCGGCGAGGATGATGAAGACGGGTTGGAGGATGACGCCCCACGAGGTGAGGGCGCAAGCCCAAAAGTAGAGGCCGCGGCGGCGCTTGAAGAGGAGGAAGAGGGAGGCGTTGATCTCGACGCCAATGTACCAGGCGATGCCTATAAAGGCGGCCATGATCATGGACATTGTGAGGTCCTGCTTGACGTCGTCCATGATTGCGGGTGGGCGCGCGCGAGACCGGCGCGAGTAGGCAACGGCGTTGTTCTCTGACTTGGTGGAATGATTTGGTGAGATGAGATGAGGCTGAGAGAGAGGGAGAGAGAAGAGGCCTTTTAGGCGGCTGTGGTCGATTTGCGATTTTGCGGGCGCCGACAGATTTGGTTCGGCGGTGGCGGCGTCGGCGGGCGAGCGGCGGTCGGTGCGCTGCGTTTGGGGTGGTTGCGGGTTTGCGCGCAAGTTTGGGGGCGCGCTTTAGTACTGATAGAAAAGAAGAGAGAAAAAAATAGGGAAATTGGACCCTGACTATCCGTACATGATTCGCGTGTTTTTTTTCTCCTTCTTTCGTTCGTTCCCCTGATCTCTTTGAAACAAACGCTGAAAAAAGAAAAAAAAAAAAGAGCAAGAACTGAATACAATGTTTTGGGGGTCGTTGAGGAAAAAAAAGACGCTGCAAGGATGAACGGGGAGAAGAGGAAAAGGGAAGAAGAGAGGTTTTTGTTTTTTTGAAGGTGGAAAGAATTGATTGTCTTTTTGAGTGAGAATGGAAAAGAAAATAGGGAAGTCGGGCCAGTCAAAGTGTAAAAAAAAAAAAAAAAAAAAAAAAGCGGCCAAGGTAAGTTAGCTGACGGTATCCGTAGTTTGGCAGCTACTTAATAGCTTGGCTGGAAAGTGGCACAAGTTGGCGTTTTTATTAATTCCAGATAGCCGCTGTGGGAGGGAAGGAGGGAGGGAGGGGTCTGAAGGGGGAAATCGGAAGGGGGGGGAGGGCGTGTGAGGGTGAGAAATGGGGTCGATGCAGTAAACCGGTTTTTGACTGTTGGTCTTTTTTTTTTATGAAAAAAAAAAAAGAAACAATGGCCAGAGAGAGGTAGGTAAGTCGAGACAATCAGATAGAGAGAGAGAGAGAGAGGACGACCAAGTAAGTTGAGCCGAGCCGAGTTGAATTCAAGGCAAGGTAAGGAAGGTAAGCGAAAACTACCGAGAAGGCAAAGCTAAAGCTAACCAAGGCAGAATGAAACAATAAATAAATAAAAAAAAAGAAAGAGAAAGAGAGAGAGAGGCAAAAAGGTGGAGAGTGGAAAGCGAGGGCAAGGGAATGATGGTGTTTCTTGTCTGGCCATCTCGTCTTGTATTGTCTGATCCATCGGGAAACCCCCTCAACCCCTGTTCACTAGATGACTACTGGTAGCTAGGTATGTACTCCGTACGGATACTTGGTGGGCAATGGTGGCCCATTGACCGACCGGTGGGTTTATAGGTGGCGCCGAGATGGGGACACAGAGAACGGAAGCTGACATGGCGCAAGTGGTGGGGGAGCAGGAGGAGGGGAGAGATGGATGAGGCGGATCATGTATCGGATAAGAAAGGCAGAGAGAGAGAGAGAGAGAGAATGCTAGTTGATGAATGATGTCTGTGTCTATAGACATGTCTTTCTCTGTGTCCTTTTCTATACTGCTTTGATTGTACCTGTCGCTTCTCTCTTTTTTTTCTCCTTGCTCCTTTTTTTAGAGTTATTTTTCATAGTGTGCGGGTAAACTACTTTTTGTTCCGCAACTATAGAATATATAATGGGCCATGCATATGCAGTTGCTGGGAGAGAGAGAGGAGGGGGGATTCGCGACTGGCTGGGCAAGGCAGCATCATTCAGCCCACACCACTCGTCGTCACATTTTTTTTCTTTTCAATGTGTAGGTAGCACCAATAATACAAGGGAATGAAATGAGGTCCATGTACTCCGTACGTCGTCTGCCCATGCTCACCTGCCTCGCCTGCCTACCTACGCATCATTGCAACTTCGGGGCTTGCATGTCACAGCGGCAGTGGCAGACAGGCAGACAGGCAGGGCAGGGAAGGTAGGCAATAAAAGTGATAGGAGCTGAAGTTTTGGCGGCGTGCGCATTTCCCCCATGGGATGCCGCCCTCGTGCCCATTCATTTCATCAGCTTCCCTGACCCTCCCTCTCTCTCTCTGTATGCAAGACAAGGTAAAAAGACAAGGTTGAAGGACAAGGTAACAAAAGGTAACAGTAGGTAGGCAAGCAAGCAATGCAAGGCAAATGCAACAAATGCACAAGGGACTTGACAAAAAAAAAGAAAAAGAAAAAGAAAAAGAAAGAAACAGAAAAACCAAGAACTTGAACACTGAATGGCGCTTCTTTTTTTAGAAGAAAGTCCATGTTTTACATCGGAACTTGTCCATGCGTGTCTGGCTGTCGCGTCTCTGCATCTCGGTTAGCAGGGGGGAAGAGAGAGGGAGGGGAGGGACGAGGAACAAAAAAAAAAGAGGGAAAATAAAAAAGACCAACATCGGCCCTATCCTCTCCTGGAAACCTGCCCTGGGTCAAACGACGACCCCTGCCCCGTCGACTTGGTCGAAAGGTGAGCCAACTTGAACTCGGCTCCTGGTTGCAGATTAATAGTTGGGTTGTATTCGGTACGCAGCAATGTATTGCATACTTGCCTTTTAGGTAGTTGCAAGCCTTAGTTAGTACCCAGAAAAAAGGGACACGTGTATTTTCTTTTTTTTTTCTTTTTCTTCTTTTTTTTCTATCCACAATGATCAACCTCCCACATCCCAAACATCCAAAACATTTGCTCTACTGAAAAGGAACTACTTGGTCCCTTGAGAATACGTAGGCTTTTGTACAGCGTACACAGTACCAAAATAATCATCTGTTCATGCATATCAGAATCACGTTACTTGATGGGTACATGATCCGACCGTTATTGAGCCTCGTCCTTCCAGCCAGCCTCTCGCTCTGCCTGCACTTGACAGCCCCTCCCTCCCAGTTATGTTCCTCGCTAAGAAAGTACCTCGAAATAGCTGCCTGTCTAGGAGGGAAATCCAGTACCTGCCTATCTAGGTACTGTTACACAGCTAAACTTTGGGTGGTCAGCAAATACGCCGCCGCTAACAAGACATCATCTCTCACACCATCATTCCATCCGCACATGGCCACATTCAGCAATGGAAACCGACTGGGGGGGGGGGGGGGGGGGGGGGGGGTCATTGTCGTCGTACCCGCAGGGCTCTTGTGCCTCTTGTCCTTTTTTTTTTGTTTTTGCGGCTCTTGTGCGAGTGCGGGAGTGGGAGCTTGTGTGCGTGGTATTGGTAGTCTGGTGATCTGTAAGTTAACAAGTGTACAGAGTATGCACGCTTGGCAAACGTGGCTCTCAGGCAACTTTTTTCTTCTTCTTAAACAAAAAACGAGTTGGACCGACAAAAAGGAACCAGGATAGTAATGAAAGCCCTTCTCTCTGTGTCTCGGCATGATTACCAGGAACAGCCCTCCCCGTCCCCCCACCCACCACCACCACCATCATCATCATCAACTCCCGCAGATCGACGGCCGCACCATCCGCTGCCCCTCCCTACTAATGCCCTGCTCTCGCACATACGGCCTCCGCCTCCTTGATGCTCTCCCTTATCATTGCGGAAAGCCTCGAGCATCCAAAGGGGAAAAGGGCAAAAGAAAAGAGGCACATGTGCCGCCAGCCGAATTTGCATCGTCCCGAACCCCATCCATCCATCCATCAGGCTCTCTCTCTGACACGCGTTCCCGTCCTAGCGTACCTCTTCACTGATGAGATGCCCAAGGTAGTAGTTAGCTACCTACCTTAGGTACCCTACAGGCCTGTGCCAAACCGACGTCATATCCTTTTTGTTTGTTTGTTCTTGTTGTTTGTTAATAGTAACCCCGACATCTGGAGCGATAAACTACCCCTCATCGGCCCTCGAGAAAAAGAAATAAAACTGAGAAAATAAAAAGTCCCGGCTGTTTTCTTCCCATCAGTCATCGTAATCCAGACAGCCTGCCAGTCCTTTTTTTCCCCTCCTTCTTACAGCTTCAGAAAAACCCCTCCATCAACGGCGAAAATAAACAACCACAACCCAAACCAGCTTATTAACCCCTCAACAAACTTCCAAAAAACCGCCCATCATGGCCGCCGTCGACGCCGCCGCCGCCGCCACCAGCTCCCGCACCGCCCAAGATGTCATTGCCGCCCTCAACCTGACTCCCCACCCCGAAAAGGGTTACTTTGTCGAGACGTACCGTGACGGTGCCCAGACCGTCGCCGCCGCCGCCTCCGCCTCCGCCTCCGCCTCCGGTTCCGATCCCGCCGCCGCAGGCAAGCCGCGCGCCGCCAGCACCTACATCTACTACCTCCTCGAGGGCGCCTCGGGCCTCTCCCACTGGCACCGCGTCCTCGACGCCGTCGAGGTCTGGCACTACTACGCCGGCGCCCCGCTGCGCCTCTCCCTCGCCTGGGACGACGGCCGCCCCGTCCGCGACGTCGTCCTCGGCGCCGACCTCTGGTCCGGCCACCGGCCCCAGGTCGTCGTCGAGCGCGGCCAGTGGCAGCACGCCCAGAGCCTCGGCGACTGGACCCTCGTCGGCTGCTCCGTCGCGCCCGGCTTCGAGTTTGACGGCTTCCAGATGGCCGAGCCCGGCTGGGAGCCCAACGGTGCGCCCGCCGCCACCGAGAGCAAGTAAAATAGAATTCAAATATATAAAAAAGAAAAAAAAAGAGAGGGAGAGAGAGGGAAACTTAGAGGACCGCCCAGAGGGAGAGGAGGAGAGAATAAGACGGGAGAGGGGCGGAAGGTTGTGGTTTATGCCCGGAGATTCAGACCAGCTACGTGAAAAAAGATTGAAACATAATGACTCCATGTACCGAATTGCGCCCAATACAAATACACCCTTTTCTTCTTTCCAAAAAAAAAATGAATAAATAAAAGATTGGCCCGTCGAGATAGCGGGCGCCGACTGGTTCTCACATACATCGAATCGACCCGTGTCATGGGCTGGCCACCCTCAAGCTTCTCCTAAGTAGTACCATCCGTAAAGAATCATAATCCTCCACCTGCCGCATGTAACCGTGAATTCCACAATGACTTTGCACATTTTGGTCATCTTTTGAATTATACAGCAACTAGCAGCATCCTTGGGAACCTGCAAAACTTGTTTGAAAAAAAAGAAAAAGAAAAGAAAACCCCCACCAACCAATATTCCAGACTCCGAAAACGTGCTACGTGTTGGCCCCTTCCTCCAGACTCACTCTCCCTCATAGCCAACCAATTGCAGCACGCAACAAGAAAATGACGTTGCGGATCCTTGCCCCTCAATCCTTTTTGCCCGGTCACCTCCTCCCACTTCATCGTCGCATCGTTGCTGATGCTTACGCCGGGAGGCCCCTCTTTTCCGATTCGGTAAAGAAGATGACCATGCGCCACAATTTCTTGACCAGGTCCTCGGCCTCGTCGTCCAGTGCCTAACGTTGTGCGTCAGCCAGGATAATCACGGGAATAGGAGCGTCGGCAAAATTATTGCAAAAAAAAAAAACTGGGGGAGGTAGTGGTGATGTGGGGGGTATGGAAATGCAAGTCATCACAAATGTCTGACCCGAGGCCAACCGACCGAAACGGGTAAAGAGCTGGACGAACTGGAAAGACTGTGAAACAAAAGACAAGTAAATGGACTATGAAAGGGGAGAAACGTTTGGAAGAGGGGGGGATGGAGGAAACGATGAGCCATGCAAAGCCATGGAAATGGAGAGAGAGAGAAGCAAGAGACATGAAAAAAAAAAACTTACACCTTCCAGCTCCTCCACCAGTGCAGGCGCCGTCCCATGCCGCCGCAAGTGCTCCTCGACCGCCTCTACCAGCATCTCCTCCTGCACGCCCAGGTATTCCACAATCTTCTTCTCCACAAACGGCCGGAGCTTGTCGGCGATGAGCCCGTCGTCCATGTACTCCCACCGCACCGACCACCGCCAGAGCCCGTCCCGGTCCGACGGGATCTCCTGCGCCAGCGCCCGCACTGCCTGCGAGAGTTCCTCCTCCGTCATGCCGCTCACGTTGTCCGCCGCGCCCCTGCCACCGCGGTCGTCGTCGTCGTCCTGGTCGTTGTGCTCGATCGGAATAAGCTGCCGGCGCGCGCCCGCCTGCTCCTCCTCGTCGTCGAGCAGGCCCTCCACCTCGGCCACGGTGCGCCGCTGCGTCGCACCCCGCGACGCCTGCGCCTTTTGCGCCGCCGCGCCGAGAGACAGCTTGAACGGCTGTGGCGCAGCGGCTGTGGCGGCCGCAGCGTTGGCAGCAGCTTCGCTCTCGCGCCGCTCCGACTCCTCGTCCTGCTTGTCTAGGAAGGAGTCGGCCATGCCGCGGGCGCGTTCCAGTTGCGCTTGCGCGCGGCGCTGCTCGTCCTTCTCCTGGCGCCTGTCGGCCTCATCCCTGGCCTCTTCGTCCAGCCGGTCCATGCCGCGCTTGCGCGCCCACGCAGCGTGGTCTCTGTAGTACTGGTGCGTCTTGCGACTGGCTTCCCGCTCGTCGTCCCACTCCTTCTCCTGCGCGAGGCGGGCCTGCGCACGTTGCTGCTGCGCCGCCGCGCCGTCCTTTTCTCTGTTGCGCTCCCGGTCTAGCGCCGCTTGCCTTGAGCGTTCGCGGTTCGCCCACCGACGTTCGGCTTCGTTGTACAGCTTGTCCGTCTCGGCCTTTTCCTCGCTCAGCTGTCGCCGGTTCAGCTCTTCGTCGCTCGCGTCCGTGTCGTCGTCGCGGTAGGTGATGCCACCATTTTCCGTGCCGCCGTTGACAAAGGAAGATGCAGCGTTTCCATTCTGTGCTCTCGGCCCGGATGGCGCGCCGCGAGGGCCGAGAGGGGTGCCGTTTGAACCCTCGTGGGCCACAGGTCGGGACGCCCCGTTGCGTCGCCTCTCTTGCTCTTCAAACTCTTCCTCTCCACGAAGACGTTCCAAATCGTGCTGAGTGCTTCGTTCGCGGAAAGCTGCAATCTCTTTGAGCACGACTTCGCGAATCTCGGCAGGGATATCAGCAAGGTCGTCCTCTTGTGTCATGCCGATATTGACAACCTCTACGGCCTCCCCGTTTGCGGAATCCTCCACGACAGTATCCACGCGGCTAGAGGTTGACGCCGACAGAGGGTAGAATAAATCTCGTAGAGCTTGCCTGAGCTGTGCGCGGGCGTGCGCTTCCCCGGCGTCGGCTTCCTCCTCCTCCTTGCGAAATGCTTCTAGGTACTTAATGGTACTGGCATCCAACGACGTTTGTAGCTTGACTGTTTCGATGCCTTCGAATGTGTCGTCCTTTGGCTGTTCTGTCGCAATGGGCTGCTTCGCCTTGGGCACTTGAACCTCCTCCTCGACCAGTAGCCTGGCGGCATTGTGTAGCGATTCGACATCCTCAAAGAGCGCAAAACCAAATTTAGCGCCTTTGTGGTCGTCCATCACGCTATCCAGCGCCTCCCATCTCCGTAGCCGACCCACAGCGCTGAGAACCTTTTGAATACCGTCGCTACCCACACCGTCTGGAATCTCGTGTATGAAGATCGTCCGCAGTTTCTCCTCGGCCGTTGGCGGGATCAGCACCTGAGTGACCTCACGGTTTGACGACCGGCCCTGGTCCTGACCTCTGTCCATGCCTAGCCCGGGACGACCACCCTGTCTAGGACCGTCGCTTCGCTCGTTGCCGCCCGCTGGTCCTGTCGTGCCGAGTCGAATCACGGGCGCGCTGAAGTTGATGTTGGGAATGTTTGGAGGCTGGAAGGGCGCAGCAGCACCACGAGCCGTTTGCGGCGCGTTGGCTTGCTGCATGCCCGGAGGTATGTTAGGACGGGCTGGAACGCCGGGAGGAGGAGCAGCTGCGAAGCGTCAGCATCCGTGATAAGTCGAGACACAACCATCACTTACCTAGGCCTGGGGGAGCACCCATGGCCGGAGGGGGGTTTCCGTAGCCTCCATATCCGGGCGGTGCGCCATATGGATTACCTGTAGTCGGTTAATGAGATGTTCAGACCAAGAAAGCTGATGACTTGCCTCCATATTGGTTGTATGACATGTCGTGTGATGCTCGGTGCGAGCCAAACTGTGACGAAATCCCCGGCTCCTTCTTGACGGCTCACTCTAGATTGATCAGAAGGGAAAACGGGACTGCAGCTATTTTTTAGTTGTAGTAAAAAGCTGTTTTTGCACGATAAAGTAATAGTATGGACGGAGCTCCAAGTTTGCGGCGCGACGTTGATTGGTCCCACCCACTTGCACGATGAGCTTTTGGTACTGCCGCATCAATATTTTTTCCGCTTTACCAGCCAAAGTAGTTTTCGGCCGCGTTAGCGAACAACCTCCCGGGTGCGACTCGCCAGCCTTGATTTATTGAAGCATTGCCTCTCACATCGCGCCAAAAATGTACGTTCATCTCCTTGAAGTAACGTCAATTGTTCAATCTCATGCTAATATTTTGATCAGGGCCGCTTCAATTCGTCCTAGCAGCACGATGCTGCGCAGAATAGCCACGCAGGGTCCGTTGCCCACCCGATGCTTCACCACAACTACCATGAGACTCGCCGATCGTCGTGCGCCTAAGCCTGCCCCGCGCGTTAATCCTCTCATTGGCGGTGTCCAGTTCAAACCACAAGAACCTGCCGCTGCGACACCTACGAAGCCGGACGCCCGGTCCGCTTTCACGCCGCCGCCGCCGCCGCCGCCGCCACCTTCCAAGTCTGCCCCCGAGGCCGCGAAACCGTCTCCCTCATCCTCAGACATTGCGCCTGGCAACACATACTCGGCGACGAGCAAAGCGCTGCCGTTCGAACTCGACGTCACGTCGATCCTGTCGACCAAGGCCGCCGAATACGGCCGATCTCTGCAGCAGGAGGACCCCCTAACGCGGCCGCGCGTGCGCGCCGCCGCCACGACTGGTCGCACCATCTTCGTGCGCGCCGCCCAGCCGGGGCCCAACTCGGCGCCCACAGTCCGCAGCGCACTCGCGATGCTCGGCCGCCTCGTCAACACCCAGCACATCAAGAACAAGTACCACTCGCAAAAGGCTCACGAGCGACCAGGCCTGAAGCGCAAGCGTCTTGCGAGTGAGCGCTGGCGGGCCCGCTTCAAGGGCGGATTCTGTGCCGCGTATGCCCGCGTGCACGAGCTGCGGAAGCAGGGCTGGTAAGAGTTGCGACGAGGAGAGCAGCATATGGATGTAACATTAAATCAACGATTGTGAAATAGTACAGTCACTGTATGATATACCGCATAAGCAATACAATATTGAGCCTAGAGATTTTCTGCCTCGAGTTTGATAACGATGACCGCACGTTCGCAAGGGCTAATGTTAAAGCATGGTACGCAACGGGAGATGAATCCCCACGAATGGGATAGTGGCTGGGTATTGCGCACACAGCACGATGCTCGGCCAAAGGGTGCCTACCCTTCTCAACGGTATTGTCTGCAGCAACATTGAGCTCAAGACCTGTGTTCTTTGCTAGCAACTACATTCGGTATGGCACTGATCTCATCGGACCTCCTACTAGGCATGCCCGGACGCCGCACGTACCCTTGGCTTTTGACTGGTATTATCTGTGACGCTCGGCTTCATTTCGTAGTGACTTGGGGTAGAATACACCCGGAAGGGACCAGGGTGGGACTCCAGATACTCCAAGGGCAGCGGCCCAACCCGTTTGATCATGGCTTTGGCAGCATCACTATTATATTGCCGTGTTTTATGAAGTGGAGGCGACCTGAACGGCGTTCATTTGTGATGAGGTCGGTGTCAAGGATGTGTAATAGACATTTCCGACATGCAAAATTATCAATCGACGGTCAACTTTCGTATCACAATGCAACACGCCGGGTCTGTACTATGAGCTAGGCGCATCTTGGCCAGTGTCCGACTCAACAAGCTGAAAAGGACTCTTGGCGGCAGCGGCCGTAGAAATCAAAGCGACTGGGTCTCACAACTTCACTACTGACGAAGTGCGCATGACTTATACATAGAGTGAGCGCTCGTAATCATCGAGCAGAGCCCAATTTCAACCACGAAAGTTCCAAGAATTGAGCGGCGGCCGCATAAATGCGTTATAGCCCTACAATGAACAATAAACCTGACTGCCCGCAGAGTTGAACCGACCGTCCGCAAGTTCGGCATTGCCAGTCACACAAGTCTTTCCGGTAATTCCAGCAAAGCTTTTCCAACATATGCCGGAGCAAGCAGGCCTTCACGTCTCCGTGATGCGGCAAGGGAAAAGAGGCTGTGCGGATCGTCTCCGCTGAGTAGTGCCTGCACGGGTGCTATGACTGGCAGTGCAAATTGTGCGGCCCAACATGTGTGTTTTTGAACTGACATGCTGAATAGCGCCAGGGCATGTGTGAATGCCAAAAAAAAAGAGTATCAAATTATCATAGCGCAAATGTGAACATTGTCTCTGACCCTGCGCCGCTTGTCGTGGGGCCTGTGAATACGAGAGACTCCGACAGTACTAAAGATACCCATACATATAGGATGGCACCTATTGTAGCTCTCCTCTCCGTAGAGAATAACCATGAGGGCCATGAACAAAAGTTATTGCGGCAAGTATAGTGGATCTGTCCGGGCCACCTGCGGCCAGGTGAACGCGTCACTCATCTCAGAGCGGAAGGTGATCAAGTACAATTGCGGGGAAGGTTTAAGCATGGACAACAAGCTCAACTAATTAGACTATCGGGTTGGCGGCAGTGCGACAAGGTTATAACACCCGAGAGTGCATGGTACATGGAACAAGTACGCCGGCTGAAATATGAGCGGGCAGCTCAACCGACCCCCGTTCATAACCCATGGCACTAGTTAATTGCCCGAAACCAACACAATGAAGACCGCCTCGAAACTGTATAGAGGCAAGATTGCACCACCTCTCACAACTTTCAAGACGCTCATGTATTTTTTGTAATATGGCTCGAGATTGGGCAGCTCAGTTAGCAGTCTACTTAGTTGCACAGTGTTATTCATGTCAGATGTCGTTTACAATGACCGCAGCTGAGACATTGAGCCATTGGATTCCTTAACTACACAAAGACCGTCTGTGCTCGGGCTCTGCGGCGCTTCTCGGCATCCATGATATACCGTAACGATATGCCGAAGCCGTAGAGGGGGATTCCTCTATCCAGCCCCTTATTCACCGCGGCTTAGATTGCCAGTCCTCGCTCGATCATGACCGACGCCTGTCACTTGCAGACTCTGAAACCTTTGCCAAGGCCAGTGTACCGGGAAAATCATTCATCTCTGATTGTGTGGATCTCTTTTCCGATGAGTTGCCACGCCGAGCTGGATCTACAGTTCCCGCACCTGCCTAAGATGAGTATAAGTTGAGTGTAGCCGCAGGGGTCGAGCAGGGCTTAGCCGGTTAGCATATACTCAAATACGAAGCCAAAATCGACATCTGGTGGAACAGGACGCGCGGCCCAACTCTATGCCAAAAGTCGACCGATCCAAGCAAAGAAGATATACACCGAAATCCAACTACAGAGAGCCACTAGCACGCTGAATACAAGCTATAAAACAGCACACTTCCGCCTTAAAAGATGAAATGGATTCAATCATCTTTCGATTCCACTTTAGGGTGTGTGGCAATTCATTCCGTTTGGCACTGACTTGATCAATACGGCTCGAAAGACCGCCTCTCTTTACACTCTCTCCTCCTTTGGCTTTAGAGTTGATCATGCACTTTCTCAGAAACACGGCTGCTCTCACTCTGGGTATTTTCACTTGTTAGACGCAGTCTCATGGTTATACGCAGGCACTAATTGTTGCATGCAGGCCTCTTTGGCGCAAGCCAGGCTCTAGAAGCAACCATACTTGCAGACACGAATCGCGATGGCAAGGTAGACGCCGCAGGAAAGAGTGACCACGCTGGGAGAGACAGTTGGAATGAATCCTCGGGCGCCATCTTTCTGGCCAATATCGGTGACTCTGATCGACGCTGCTCGTCCAAAATTCCTCAGGACCCGCCCTCGTACGATGTTGCCGTCGATTACAACTTGTGCAACGATGCCACCGGCGATATCCAGCGCAATCCCAAGTACCTCGCGCCTGTTTTGACGCTCCCAATTCCCACTATCAGTGACTCGGCAACGGGCTCCGTGGTGGTAGTCGACAAAACCGCCGCTTCCAAGGTGCGCGTCTTCCTCAAGGACGGCGCCCGATGGAACTACGTTGCCTCGAACTACACCTTCACGGCGGAGCAGCTCCGCCAGGGTCTGAGCTTGGGCGTTGACGCCCGCGAGGTCCGTACCGCGGATTGGGACGGCAGAGCCACCCTGCGGTTCTCGGTCAAGGACCAAGGCGCCGAGGCGCAAGACAGCGTCGCCATGCGGGTTGCTCCCGTACTGACACATCACCACTCGCAGCTTGCTGAGCAAGTATTCGTAACTGACCCGAAGGGTTTCACCGTCTTTCCAGACTCCGAGAATGTGTTCGCCGACGACCTTGCAAAAGTCCTGACCGAGGTCGGAATGAAGAAGCCTCTGTACAGAGTCAATGTGACAGACACGTGGACTCAGGACTTCTTCGAAGCTGGATACACGACCATGCCCGGACCAGAGGGTCCGCTTGTGCTCCGTGTCATGATTGCGTCCGCTCAGAAGAGATTCGATGCATACCATTGGCTTTTCCGCGAGATGCGATCCGACACCGTCGGGGCCGTCCTGCACAGCACATACGGCCACACCACAGACTCTACCGGCAACCTGGAAACCGTTCCGCCGTACAGCCTGAACGGCAAGTCTTACCCGGCAGGACGTACAGTCATGGGATCTCAGTTTGGCGAGAAGCCGGAAATGGTCAAGTTCCTCGACGCGCAAGAGGTGCAAGCACCCATCGAGATCGACACCACCTGGCTCGAAGTCGGGCACACGGACGAGTTCATGCAGTTCCTCCCCGCCAAGAGCGAGCGGGGCTGGGTCATGATGGTCGACGACCCTCTGGCCGGCCTGGCCCTCCTCCAAGAAGCGCAGAAGAGCGGCAACGGCAAGGTCCGCGCCCTGTCCCGCGCCAAGCTGTCCACCGACTGGGCGGACACCTGCCTGCCCACCGACTCGATCGACGACGTGCTGAGCAGGGCCAACTTTACCGAGATCCAGCAGTACTGCTACGACAGCATCAAGGCCAACATTGACATCCTCAAGCGCGAGACCGGCATCACCGACCGGGAAATCATCCGCGTGCCCGCGCTCTTCCACCCTCGCAACAACACGCTGAGGTGCGACCCCCCGAGGAACTACACCTACTGGACGCCCGGCGCGCCCATCCAGGAGGAGTGGAAGGCAAAGGGCAAGGAGCAGCAGGATCCGCGCCGGCTCTCGGTCCTCGAGGCCGCCGGCCCCAGGCCTGCCTCCACCATCGCCAAGCGCGACGCGGCCGAGGCCCTCCAGGTGGGTGCCTTTTACCCCGGCTGCATCAACGGCGTTGTCCTCTCCAGCACGGAATACCTGGCCCCGAATCCCTGGGGACCAGTCATTGACGGGAAGGATATCCTGGCCGCGGCCGTCAACGCCGCCTATGCAAAGGCCAACTACACTGTTCACTACATGGACGACTGGTTCTCGCATCACGTACAGTCGGGCGAGGTTCACTGCGGTACAAACGTCCTCCGTGAGACCAGCGCCAAGTGGTGGTAAAGCGGTGGTTTTGATGCACTGTTGAAATGTCGTACGATGTTTGAGCCGTATAGGCCGCGTTATAATATACTACTGCTATGCTATTTAAACCCCGTTTTCAAAGTTTACTTCTACATTTAAACTGCTCTGCTGCGTCCAACCTAATGGTGGAATACCAAAGATAGCAATCTTCGTGGTAGAAAGATCAAATGTAGCCAGTTCGGCATACTATCCTCCCGGTTTTAAAAAATCTCTATATAATAAGACGGTTGCTCGTCCGTGGATGCGCAGGTCAATTATGAGAATGACAGAGATTATATAGCGGACAGTGCCATACATAAATCAATATGTCATTTCGGCCGTCGAGCAAAGTCGTTAAACGTGTGTATCATTACAGGGAAAAATGGTTACAGTTTGCTCGCCTCGCGAACCTATTTCCCACGGGCTGTCTCCTTGTAGGCACAAGAGTCTATAACCTGCGCTACAGATAAGCCGTACCTCCCTACTCTGGAGTGTTATACTTTCTAGTCCTCCCACTGGCTTCCTTCTCTTCGGGGCGGCAGCGCTCTCGCCCTCTTGAGTTCCCTTCGCATCTCACGCTGGCGATCGTTTCTAGCCTTTTGCTGTGCCTTTTCGAACCCAGCCATACTCATCCGTGTCCTGCTCGCCAAGTCGGCAATCATGTCATCTTTTTCGTCATCATCCTCTATCGATGCTGCCGCCATTGTCGCCGCCGCCGCCGCCGCCGCCTTCGATCCGCCCACTCCTCTCTTGGGCACCGCGTGGCCAAGCGGCAGCTCCGGCTCCGCATCCTCAAAGAACTGCATGGAGCGGCGCGCCATGGACATGCGTGTGCGCTCCGCAAGTGAGAGGGTGTGCCGTGGTTTTGCGGCGGTGCGGCCGGCTGCCGTCTTTGTCGGCGACGGCGAGTCCGAGTCGCGCGAGATGGTCTCCGCCAAGTGATCCGCCATGCTGCTACTAGTTGGGGGTGACGATGCCTCCCCGTCTGTGTACTGCTGACGCAAGTTTCCGACCTGCGATGAGGACGGCTGACGGGAGGTTGAAGCTGATGAATAACCGTCTTCAGAATAGGGAGTGCTGTTGGAGCGGTCGCTCGCAGTCCAGTGTTGGGTCTGGGAGGCGGCTGGGTCCGCATAGATGCTGGCAGGTCGTTGTGGTAAGCGTCTCATCGGGCTGAGATGTAGTCCACTGCTTTGGGAAGTTTGGCAATAGGGTGCCGGCTCAGGCTCATCGTCGTCCTCATCCATGTCACCGAGATCGCTAAGCTCGGATATCGGATCACTAGACAGTTGTACAGATATATCGCCGTTGCCGTACTGCATTCGTGTGTTATTCAAATGTTGCACGGCGTTTTCAAAACTAATAGTCTTGATCTCCGTAAGTTCGTGGTCGAGCTCATCTACTATAGTAGCGTAATCTTCGTGGAGTTGTAAATCCTGGTTCGTCACCATGCCAGTCATGGCACTGATGTGCAAGTCGCTATGTGAGTTGAACTGCAAGTCAATCCCTTTCGAGGCTGGCTTCGGTGCAACCTTTCGTTTTAAGGGTGAGGCAGGCGGCCTGTACTTGTCTGCGCCCGTCATGTCCCGACGCAGCTCGTCCCATCGTGCCAGTCTCTGCTTCTGGGCGTCGACACGGCTGTCCAGCTGCTGAAGCAAGCCGCGACCGTCATCTTCCAGCTCCGCCAGGCGACCTTGCTGCACACGCCGCCACACCCTGTCGTACGGAGTTCCAAGCAGCCCTTTGGCTTCCGTGCTCGCCGCGTCGCCCGCGAGCAGCGTGTCCATCCAGGCCTCGTTTCCAGACCAGTTGTTCCTCACCATTTGCCGAATCCTCTGGCGGACATCCTCTGAGATGGCACTGCCAGATTCACTCGCCTCTCTGGCTCGAAGAATCTCGTTTCGGCGGGTAATACCCCTCTCCTTCATAGCCAGTAGGTCACCAAAGTCCCTGAATTTGGCTTCCGCCTCCCGTCGCCTTGATAGCGACTGTTTCAGTGATACCCGGTGAGCAATGATGAGCGGTCGCAACAGGTGACCGTGATATCCTCTATCATCGAGCGCAACCTCGACGGCCAGCGGCCGCGTCTTGCTCCGACACGCCAGCGTGCTTCGCAGCACTGCTGAGGAAAACGAGGCCAGCACTTCTTCCAGGCGCTCGCCTTTGCAGTCGTCGAGCATTGTTTTGCGTATCAGAGCATCGCGGCCCAGGGCGCCATTCTTTTTCGCATTTTCGAGACCGCGGAGGAGCGCCGCGCGCAGGCTAACAGATTGTAGTTGCTCGATGGCCGGGAAGTGTGGTTTCAGTTTCTATCCAGTCAGTACAATCACTCTCACTTCCGATTCGGCATTTTCGACATACTAATGCCGTATCTTCTGGATCCCATATCTCAAAGAGCCGGTAGAGAGACCACTCCACGGCCTGCACCCTTCGCTTGTGATTCTGTGTGGTGCCAGCAAACGTGGCGGGCGTGATCTCGGGCCAGTCCTCCAGCAAGTCGAGGTCTAGCAGTCTCAGGTTCGTCAGGAACGTGTGTATCGATGGGCCCGGGGCTGCTGCCTTCGTGGCAGACGGTGTGGTCGGAGTCGCAGGCGGCCGACCATGCGTCGAAAGAGGCCGTCGCGAAGCTGGTGCCGCGACCGGCGCGTCGACGCGGTCGGAACGCGTGCGACTGTGCTGAACAGCGGCCATTCGCGTGTGAGGTCAATCGTTGTCAACACAGCTGTTCGAGATGCATGGAAGAGAGGGGTTGCTGGTCGGCGAGCAGGGAGCTGAGGCCAAGGGGTTTGTCGCGGTCGTGGGGCAGTTGAAGTCAGCTATTAATAGGCAGTTGATGTCAAGAACCGGAGACGACGATCTACCCAGCCACGCTTAACAGGAAAAAAAAAAATTGGGTTTTCTGTACTTCAGAATCAATACTGAAATGTTCTATACGATTATCGTAATATTCCCACGATGGAATCCAAGCTCGTGTTCAGGTCACGCAAAGCGCTGCTCCAGCATAGGCACTAATCTACGTAGTAGATGGGAGCATGACAGCTTGACTTGCCTATGTTGCAAAGTTTCTGATTACACCTTTGTCATGCGCATAACCAGCGTCTTGTGCAGCGCTTGTATTTCATGCAAGTGTAGGACGCTACGACTTGGAAATGGACCACAAGGTAGCTGCTGTTCGCACGCAAGTACCATAACGCTACCTCGAGGATCTGGGTGTTAGTTAACCCGCCAGCCCTCGAAAGATTATCGATTGATACATGTAGTTTCGCTAGCAAGACAGAATTAAAGGCCTCTTTCTTTAGAAGAGTTAAAACTCTACTTGTTTCCACAGACACAGCGGCCGAGATTCAACGCCAGCCAAATAATAGCGAGCCTAGATCCGGGGAAAGACAAATGGTCTAGCTCAGGCTGAGTGCCTGCCGATACACTGACAACCTGTCCATTTACGACGATGCAGGCTACCTCCAGCGAAGATCAAATCTCCAGTTCGGGAGATGTGAGATGGAAGTTTGAAGTGCTCACAAGACAGAGCCGAAACCAGGGCCTTTTCGACTGAGAGAGCTGCTCTATAAATGGTTTGGAATTTCAGCGCCGCATCCTACTAGCATCAGGTATGCGACCATGAGACTGCATGCGCACGCGACTATCGAAAGCTAGGAATACTTCAACTGAATTGAAAATTCGTTTTTTTTTTATGTATACATATATATATATTACAGTTGCCACTGATCAATTGTGTTTCTGCTCTATCGACTCGGCACCCATCAGTGGCTGAAGGTTGTCCAGGCAACCAGCATCTGGGGCAGCCAGTTGCGTGCAGCCGCCCATCAATCTGTCTGCCTACAACAGCCACGACGACACGACATTGCACGGCCGCCGCGAGACCTCGCTGCGAGAAATGCATTCTCATGGCCCTACTCTGGTGCACGAGCCTGCTTGCCTCCTCCGGCACACCCGAGCGATACAGCGACCCGCGACGAGGGGCGAGCCGTGACGCTACGTCATCCGCGATACCCCGATGGCTCCAATATCTTGCTCGTGCTGCCGGCGCTTGATCCGATCCACCGCCCCTCGAATTCGGTCGTGCCCGAGAAGGAGTCTCCGGGGCTAGGCTTGCGGAGCCCCAAGAAGCGTGTACGGGATGACACGGTCGAGGATGATGAGTACCCGAGGGACGCTGACGATGCCGTGTGGGATAGGCTTAGACGGCCCAGGAAGAGGGTGGCCTACGAATCGGCCACAACGTCGGCGTCTTCTAGTTTGGAGTAGTGGCGTGGCGAGTCGACAGATTGCGAAGCGAAGCAGTATGTGCTTGGCGAGCAATCAAAGCCGGGAGAGCAGACAGCACTGCATGAAACTATATGATGTTACACAATAGGCATGATACCTTAATTGATTCCTGATTTGCACTTGTAGATGAGCGCGAGGACATATAAGCAAGTACTATAACGAATGGGATCCACACCCGTAGAGCAGGCTTTTCAAATCCTATCAATCCTTTGAGGATGCTGATACAGTTCCTACAACGATTGACATTGCCGTCAGCGTGATCCACCAGATGGAACATTTCGTCTGCCTGCCCCGTTACTTCTCATTCCAAGTACGAACGAAGAGACAGTTTGGCTTCCACATCACAGCCACCACAAATCCATTGAAACCCGGCCGAGGACAGGCAACTACAATAGAGCGGCCGAGTTCTCCTCCCCAAGAAAAAAAATCTCACGTTCTTCCCTTCTCCCCCCTTCTCTTCCCTCCTGCTCCTTACCATCTGACCTACAGACCCTGGAGCGGCTCTCGCGCGCCCACGCGGTCGATCCACGCCTTGAGGTCGGGCATGCTGTCGAGGTCGACGCCGAGCATCTTGATGTAGCTCATAAAGGCCCAGATGTGCGTGTCGGCCAGCGAGTACCCCGTCGCGAGCAGGTACTCTTTCCCGCGCAGGCCGCCGTCCAGCACCCGGAGCAGCTTGCCCAGCTCCGCCCTCGCCGCCTCGGCGTCCTTTTCGCGGAGCGCCTGCACGGCCGCGTCGTCGTCCTTGGGCCCGTGCACAACCCGGCTGATCTGACGCGCGTGCATCGGCAGGTTCACGTTGGACCACACGATCCACTTGGCGGCCTGCGCGCGCCGGCGGCTACTACCCCCCGCCGACGACGACGACGAGGAGGATGTGGTGGCGGCCGGGTACAGGCCCGCGTCGACGCCGTACGTCTCCCCGAGGTACATGGTGATGGCGGCCGACTCCCACAGCGTCTCCTCTTCCTCCTCGTCGCCCTCCTTGGGGAGGACGAGGGCCGGGACGAACCCGTTGGGGTTGACGGCGAGAAAGTCGGGCTCGCGCGTGCCGCTGCGCAGGGTGACGTCGATGCGCTCGGCGAGCGGCCGGCCCGTCGCCGCTTCGAGCTCCCGCAGGACGGCATCCGTGATGCCGGCCGAGGAGTAGTCGGCGCGATAAAACTTGATGAGGGGCATGACTTTGTTTCAAAAGAAAGGAACCCAAAAAAATGGAATTTACTCTGATATTCTTTTGTCAGGAGCGTAATTATGATGGGAGTTTTGTGAGAAAAAAAGAAGAGGCCGGTCACTTGTCGAGCTTACCAAAGTCGCTGCCGGGCACTGCCATTTATGTACAAGACTCTTTCCCCCCCCCCCCCGCCGCCGCCGTCGCCGCCGCCTCTCCCCCTCCGTGTCAGCATTCTGCGGTGGAGACGGGGGAAGCCGCTAAAGTTCACGATGGGTTCACGCTACAAATGTTGAAGCTGGGTGCGTCGATGTTCACGATACACTTGGAGGCGTTGAGCTGAGGAATCTCAACCATTGGGCCTGTCAAGAATAGAGTGATGTGGCGTGGAGAGCTGAACAACTTTACATACGAGCACTTACACCGCGACCAATCACCACTTACATGGCTTGTGTCCTGTCAACGTCACCGCGATTCATGCTTCTTTAGCAAGCCAATCCAATTTTTTATTCAAACTACACTCATCATCATCATTATAATAGCCATCGTACTTTTACGTCACCTCATCACTGCTCATCAGTCGGGTTCCACGGAGGCTGGTATCCGGGACAGCTCGGCTGCACCTCCATACCCTCCGCCATCGCCTGCAGCTCCTGGAAGCTGCCTAGAGCGCCGGTGCCACTGTAGCTCTTGTCCACAGGTCCGTACAGGAACCACGAGCTCATGGGCTGCGCGCGCGTGTATCCGCCGTCCACTCCCGCCGTGCGGTTGACGCCAATGTTGCCTGCCACCAGGTAGGCGTCGCTGTTGGTACCGGGCTCTGGGAAGTCGAGCATCTTCATCGGCACCTTGGCATAGCCCACGGGGAGCTTGTCCATTGCGTGGCCGTAGTAGTCGATGCCATCGAGCGTAACCGATGCGTTGCGTTGGTTTTGTGCGTAGTATGGGTCCTCGGGGTGCGGCTTCGGCACGCGCAGGTCGCCGTGCTCGTTCCAGTGCAGCAGGCCCATGATCCAACCGGTGACTGTAAACTCGACAGCCCCCTTGCCGCAGGTCATGTGGTGCTCGGCGCGCACAATCTGGCGCCAAAACGTCGTGATCTCCTCGCTGTTTGGCTCGTCAAAGGTCCTGACGAAACGGCTGAAAATCGGTCGCAAGTTCTCTGCATACTCTTCGGGCTCTTGGCCAAACTCGCTCAGGCGGTCCAGCTTGTCCAGCAGCCGAGCCCAGTCCTCTCTGCTGCCGAGAAGGGTGACTTGGGGGAGTCCGCAAATGATGCCGCCGGTGAAGGAAAAGTACTGCTTCACGAGGCCCATCATGAGTACCGTGGCGGTCATGCCGTCGTCCTCGTTACTTGTGCTGAAGCCGGGCATGATCCAAGACTCAAGCCAGTCGGTCTTGACGCGCTTCTGAATCTCGCCGGCGAAGCTCGAAATCACATCCCTCCATGTAAAGGCCTTGACCACAATCTCTTGCTGCCCGTCAAAGTCGACAAACAAGTGGCGGACATCCTCGGCATGTGCTGCCATGTAAAAGTTGAGCTGCGCCAGGACCTCGAACCAGACCTCGTCGGGTCGCAGCACAAGGTGCTGGTGCTGAGCCCAGGCCTCGAGGGCGCCGCGCACCACGCTGTCCGAGGACGCATATACAGTGTTGGGGGGGAAGGCCCGCGTGTCTGTAACGTCGAACTCGGGCGAGTACTTGGAGAGCAGCAGGGAGGCGTTGTAGGGCGTCCGGGGCGCGAGCTCCTCGGGGCAGCTCTGTGCCCAGAGCTCCGCGGCGGAAAGCACGGCGGAGCTGGTTTGAAGCGGAAGAGGAGGCACGTCGGTGGCGACGGTGATGGTCATGTCGGCGGCCGCGAGGGCCGCGAGGGCCGCGCCGAGAAGAGCTGTTTGAAGCATGGTGTATGAGTCAAAGTGGTGCTATAGATTAGATAGTGAAGCTCGGTTGTGGTTGCGGTTGAGACAAAGGACAATGAGCAGAGACATTGGGGAAACGATGCCTATATATATACATCTTGACAAGAAACCAGACAGCGTCGCCGTGCGGGCAAACTGTGAGACGCCGTGCGGGTAATGCAACGTGCGGACGTGAGACATCAACATTGTAGCATGTCTCTCATTCCGTAATACGTGCCGCCACTCTGATCTCTCGGCCCATCCAGGAACTTTTGCTTCCAAGCCCGGTGGGAAAAAAAAATTTGCTCGTCCCTGCGAGACTGATGCTCTCGGGTCCTCGCCATCGTCCAACAGCGATGTCAGAATGATGCACGACGGCAAGGCTGGTGTCGCTTCGCGACGGCATGTTTGTCCCGCCAAGCAACATGATTCTGGAAAAATTTTCATCAAAAGCAATATGCGTGTATAAAGGCACGTATAACAGGATTCTGGTATCAATATCTCGCCAGCCATGCATGCGTTTTTGGTAGTCTGGTGGTGGCGTTTTTAAGCCTCAGGGAGGGCGGGCGGGATCGGGCCCAGAATAGAGAGTCGATGCATGTTCCTGCAAGCCACGACAGACCACGGCAGGCCACGACGGGCAACGACAGGCAACGACAGGCAACGAACGGGCCGACGAGGTTAGACGCGGGCATGGTGGCAAACACGAGGCCGTCATGGCCGTATCCCTATGTTTATTTTACGCGATCGATGGAGGAAAGCGTTAGCGAGAGAGGCGGGGGGGTGGGAGAAGAGGGAGAAGGCCAAGGCCAAGGCGAAACGGGACCAAACATAGGCCAAAAAAAATAGCAGAGACATTGATTCAAACATTCTATCGAAAAAGGCAGGTGCAAAGAAAGAATGGCAGATGCTGCCTGCAAGGGGCGAGTTTCCTTGAATGATTTGGGGGCCGATTGCGTGCCAGTGCGACGTAAATAGCAGCGCTAGATCGGTAGTTATTTTATTACGCTTCATCTCAGGCATTTATTTCAGCACTGTTGGATTGTAAATAGAGGAAGATGGCGAGTAGCAGTACTACTTTACCCTAGCTAGGATCGTAGACGAGTTGGCCGCTTTTGATTCTTTTTTTCTTCTTTTCACCTCTGCTCTTGTTTTAAAAAGGTTGAGCTCCGTACTTGCAAAAATTTATCAGTTCATAGTGAAATCATTAGAAATTCAAATCAGGCATTTATTTCCAGTGCCATTTTAAACTCGGCTTATCAGAGTGGCATAACTACAACTCTCCAATCAGGTGGTCAACGTGGTTCTTGTTGTTCCGTGCTGGTATGCACAACTACTCCGTATGCAATCATCAGAGACCAGGCATGTATATTTCAATGCAGTGGAACTAGACCATCGAGTGTAACATCGCTAGTTATGAGTTGCCACATTGATGAAAAGAAAAGTAGATCGATAAGAATCTAGAACCCAGCAGTCAAAGTCGTTATTTGTCGTTTCGTCCAATACAAATGCACAATTAGTTCGTGTGTAGTCATCAGAAATTGGGCCTTGGTTTCAGCGCTTCAGATGATCATGGCAATATGGACTTGGATAATCTGGCACATTTAGGAAAGGAGAAGAAAAAACAGAGCAATCGATAGTGACCTTTCAAAGTGGAGGTCGAATTTGTGTCGTGTCGTTCCGTCCGATGCATATGTATGCACGGTTCGTTCATGTGTAGTCATCAGAGATGCGGCCCTGTTTTCAGCGCTTCCTATTACCAAAGCAATATTAATCTGAATGACTTCGCACATTAACAAAAGAAACCAATCAAGAGTGGTCTTTTAGACTAGAGATCAAAGTTGTGCCGTGTCGTCTCCGTCCATGTGCAGAATGCACAACCAGTTTGTCTGTATTCATCAAAAGTCAGGCTTTACTTGCGGCACTTTGAAATAGTCAAAGTAATGTTACTTTGAATGAATTAGAACAATGATGTTAAAACAACAAAAAGCAAAAAGCAAAGCCATCAAAACTTTTTTTTTTTTTTTTCAAAATTGAATGGCAAAGTTGCGTGGTGTCGTCGTTGCGCACAAATCAGTTCATATGCAACTAGTCATCAAAAGTTGAGCCGTCATCTCACTGCTCTGCGTCATCAAAGCATGATTACTTTGCATGGCCTTGGCACACTACGCAAGAGGAAGAAGGAAAACGCAAGAGCAGGCCCTCAAATCAGGCTGTCAGAGTTGTGTCGTCGTGTCGTTGCACACTTTGCTCATGCGTAGTCAGCTCACACATATATCGTCCTTATGCCATTCATCTCTCGTGACCACCCCATGTTGCACAACAACTGACCATTCAATCTTCTCCATCTTGTCATTCCTACACTTGCATAGTACGCTTCACGTTTGCACATTTTCGAGATCATCATTATAGAAAAGACATTTTTTCGCTATTCATTGTCGTCTATAGAAAACGCCTTGTTGCCATGCCCGTACATAATTCATTGGAAGTGAGAAGTAAGTAAAAAAAAAAACGCCATCCGGGTATCCACAAGACACAAAAGAAAGCCTAGAGCTTAGCCCGCGAGCCATGTAGTCACTCGCTGCTGTCGTCTGCCTGGACGCGCTTGACAACCTCGACGAGCTGGGGGTAGATGCGCTCCGACGTCTGCACGCCGCAGACCTTGGCAACGACGTCCTCGGGAGAGTGGTCCGACATGATGGTGGCCAGCTCCTTGGACTCTTCGTCGTCCTCGACGTTTTGGAAACGGAAGGCCATCTCGATGGCGTCGAGGAGGTACTTGATGCTGCCGCCAGCCTCGGCAATCTCGGCGGCGGGGCCGACGAAACGCTCCTTGCGGGAAAGCTTGCGGAGAGGGGCGCGGCCGACGCGCTCGACGGCATCCTCGAGGTGGGGGTTGCCGATGCGCTTGATGATCTTGTCAACGTAGGCGGCCTGGGCGGCCTCGTCGATGCCGTGCTTGCTGACAATCAGACCCTTGGTCTCGTCGAGGGCGCCGCGGACCTCGGCCATGATGCCCTTGTCCTGCAGGGCATCGTAGACGGTGCGCTTCCTGCGGTTGTAGCCGTGGTAGGCGGCGGTGGCGTGGCTGGTGTTGACGGTGAAGAGCTTGCGCTCGATAAAGGGGGCGAGGTTCTCGACCCAGTTGATGCCCTCAATGTTGGGGATGCCGACGTCCTCAAACGGCGTCTTCTCGACGACCCACTCAAAGAACTTTTCCAGGGTCACGTCGAGGCCGGCGTTGGGGTCCTGGGCGGGAACGATGCGGTCAATGGCCGAGTTGGCGTAGCGGGCGCGCGAGGCGTGGTCCTCGAGACGGTCCGCCGGCGTGTTCTCGGGGCTCTTGATGAACTCGGCCAGGGTGTCGGTGGCACCGATGGCGTTCTCGCAGGCAATGACGGCGAGGGGCTTGAGCGACTCGGGGCGGCGGTCGATGCCCTTGGCGATGACGGGGGCGATGAACTTGAGCACGCGAGGGCCGACGGAGCAGGTGACGACATCGGCGGTGCTGATCTCGTCGATGAGGTCGGCCTCGTGCGTCTTGGAGTTGATGGCCCGGTAGTTTGTGATGGTGGACTCGGTGGTGCCCTCGACGCCGACCTCGATGACGCGGTACGAGGGGGAGGCGTTGATGGAGTCGATCAGGGCATCGGCAACGTCGGCAAAGACGACCTCGTAGCCCGAGTTGTGGAGGAAGCAGGCAACAAAGCCGCGGCCTTGGACCCTAGTTGTTAGCAATCGTGATTCGAAGATGCGTTTTGGTTGGTTGTGGTGGGTGGTTTTTTGAGGCTGCCATGACGTGCATGTAGCGGGGCAGAGCAGCGCTACTCTTCGGCGGAAGCCGGGAGACGCCACCGTTTGAGGTTGTGCAGCGTGCAGCGCTTGAAGGGAAGACGAACGTACCGATATTGCCAGCACCGAAATGAACAGCCTTGGGAGCCATGCTGATTAGGGAGGTTGTGATTGTGGGGGTTCTTTGTTGTATAGAAGTTTTCTTGTATAGAATGTAGGGTGTGCGTCTGGTGAGTAGACGATTGGAGAAGGACGGGGAAGAGCAGGTGTAGACTTTATAGGTCAAATTTAGGTGTATAGGTAGTCTTGAGTGTTGGAGGAAGTCGATGTGCAAGGCCAATCGAGGAATGCAACAAGGAAGAGATGTTTAATATCGTAAAGGGGAAGGGGGAAAAGGCTGTTGAGGAATGAGTCTGAGAATAAGGAATTGGCAATGAGGGAGGCGGGGAGGGGATGGCAGTCTTTATAAGGGACGATTGCGTTTTTGAGTCTTCTTTTTAGGTACCTGCGGATCGTGAGCTGGAACGCGATGGAAAAAGTGGCGCCCGTCATTATTCCCAAAAAAATTATAAGTTTCATCATGGTGGGAAAAAAACAGAAAAATTACTTTTTTTTTAATTATTCTTTCTTCTAATCCAAAGCTAGAAAAGTCATTTTCCCGGAGAGATACGGGCTCGCACCTACGTCAGACCCCTGGCGGGCGCACCGTGGTTCCAAAATGGCCCAAAGTATCGTGTGTGGGGTGGGGGGGACTTGGGGACCACAGCCAGCACCAAGACGAAGGTCGGATTTTGCATGTCGCAATACATGACGGTGGCGTCCAAGGGCAAAGCATGATTGGTTCAGCATCGAGAGACGAGGGGGGAAGAGAGGGGCGCACCGTAGGTTACGGTCGGCGGGGCCAATGCATGGACGGACGACGGCCTTGCCATTCGGCCAGAGGCGCAGACAGAGGACCTGAGGACTACCAGTAAAAAAAAAGGTGCAGCTTCTCCGTTTCGGAGCGGGGCTGACTTAAAACTGACTGAGCAGCAGCAGCAGCAGCAACCCCTACGGATACCGGATATGTGCAGGACGTGCTTGCCTACCAGTAAAACTCGAGGCATCCCAGGCAACCCAGGTCAGGCAGGTCGGTCCCCTCTCAGCGCATTCCCCACCCACAGCACCACCAACTGCGCCCTGCGGGTTCCCCCCCCAAGTATCGGTTCAGCGCCCTCTGTCACTGAATAAACCCCTCAAAGAGCGCAAAGATGCCGAGTACCTACTTTGGTGATACCTACAGCACCGTCTTACCCCTACCGAGGCACCTATAGCGCACCCGAGTCGCTGTAAGTAGGTACTTATCTAGGCAGCCCGTTCCCCTCTGCTCCGGTCGAAGCCCTTGGCCCTGTCATGTTCCTTGGCATCAGGCTGTGCTAAGTAGCCAAGTGCCTACTGGTAGATAGATAGGATAGGTAACCCAAGGGGGGGAGGGATCCGCTTTCTGTCAGTCCTTCCAGCGCCACTATCTGAGGAACAGGAGGGATGATGATGATGATGATGATGAGGGGTTCAAAGATAAGGAAACCCCTAGTCATTAGTCACCTGCCGAGGGTGCCGTGTGTGATTCCGTACCGAACCGCCGGCTTTTTTTTTTTCGGCCATGAAACGTCATGACTTGTCACGATGCACACCTATTTATTGGATTCGAGGGCGATCGAAAACGATGCTAGAGTAGCAGCAAAGAAACATGCTCATTTGCGTCCGCGGATCGCTCACGATGGCTTCACGCCCGTGTGACAACGATGCACAACCATGAAAATAAATATAATAAAAATAAAAATAAAAATAACAGACACAGACACGTCCTGATACCCTGCGTGCTCACAACACCCTGTATACCTACATACCCGCGCGGCGGTACATGTGCCCGCAGTTTGCCGGCTGCTTTGGACCTGTGATGTTATGAATTGTTTCTAGATAGATGTTCCTGTCTAAAAAGAAAAGATCTAGCAAGAACAAGACATTATCCGTCACCCGCACCTTTTTTTTCCCGTCACCATCACAAACAAAGAAGAGAGGCCAAAAAAAAAAAGAAATTCAATGCCACATCCTGCCTGCCAAGCCCAGATCCATCATCTCTGCCACATTGCCGTGCGGTAACACAAAGAGATGAGGCAACGTGCCTCCCGAGCCTGTCACCTACGAGGGCCGCACACCCACTTCCACGATGGTGGTGGTGGTGGTGATGATGGTGGTGATGATGGTGGTTCGACTGACCAAGAGCAACTAACCATCATTACAGTGTCCCTTCCCCTCCTCTTTCAATAGCGTCGCGGGGTTCCCAGAGAGAAGGGGGGAATGGCCACTATGACGTCGTTTGGCTTGTGCTAGTTACTTTACCAAGCACACCGAAAGGGACCAAACCGTCCGTGTCCCAACCTCCATCGCAAAAAAAAGGACCCTCCTTCATCGTCATATCGTTCTCAAACTCGGGAAGGGGGGGGACCTCTTTTTTTTTTTTTTTTTTTCAAAATTCTCTTCTCACCCGATCGCGTTGATGTAATGCTGTCCACAAAATGCATGCCATCATTGTTTTTGCTCAAAAGAGGAAAAAATTGCAAAATTGTAAAATCTGGGGTATTGTCCTCTTTTTTTTTTTTTTTTAAATTGTTCAACGGCCGTTTCTCTCCGTCGCCACCGTGGAGAAGCAGTTTCTATGGAGAAGGATGATGGTGTTCCGACTCGACACGTACAAAAAAGGTTAGCAAGTTCAAGACTGTCTGTATGCGTATCAAACTACCCAATCATCGTGACATTTCCATTTTACGTCTCTCTGGCATCAAAAATTCCTCTGTATCATCTCTCTCTCTCTCTTTCTCTGTGTGTGTCTTTTTGCTGTTCAGCTCATCCACAACTTGGTTTTAATCGGGATAAATGTGCTTCTCATACAGAGTAGTTTTACTAGCTTTCCCCCAAAATGCACCACTCACATGCAAAATAACGTCACAGTTCCCCGTGGGTGCCCGAACCAAACGCTGACGAGGAGGCTTTTTTTTTTCAATTCTTCTCATCCCTCTTACGGGGGAAAAAAAGGTCTCACTTGCTACTAACTAGTCTCTAGTGTATTACTGGTAGTAGAGGCAAAGCAACTCTTTGCAACTCCTTCAGAAGAGAGCGGGATCCGCGTCCAACGTATCATTCGACCGGTGGGGCTTTGCGGGAAAACAAATAAGTAAAAAATGCACCCCGTTAGTAGAGAGAGAGGGAGAAAAACGGGGGGGCAACCGTCCTATTTTCACATTTTTGGCCCATGTATCCGTATATACCGGCGCTCTTGGCGACGTCACCTGCATCGGCTGCAAGTCTCAGGACCTTATTGGCCTGCATCTCGTCATCCCTGTGGCCGTAATGCGGCCGGCGCTAAC
The DNA here is from genome assembly GCF_051103115.1 of Cordyceps javanica. NCBI lineage: Eukaryota > Fungi > Ascomycota > Sordariomycetes > Hypocreales > Cordycipitaceae > Cordyceps > Cordyceps javanica. The sequence goes on along the minus strand of NC_139300.1, from coordinate 2,806,683 downwards.
AAAGGCCGGCTGCTTTTGTGCTAGAACGATTTCTCTTGTTTCTATATTCTTCTTCCATGTGCGCGTAATATTTGTCCGCCTCTGCATTTTCTCGGTACTACGTACGCTCTCCTCTCCCTACTTGCTCCGTGCAAAAAAAGGACAGAACAATCACCTACCACTATATCCCATGACTCTGAAGAAAAAAAAAGAGAGCCCAAGGTTACATGGAACACATACTTTTCCACCGCGTTATGGCCCCCTTCTCTGTCCATCGGGAAGCTGGAGAGCTCCGCACGTACTCCAAAGACATTGTTCCCCTCCTACCCTCCTACTGAGTACCCTACTTACCCTTCCCCTCAAAACGTGCTTTAAACATGGAGCCTCACTGGCGCAAAACTTCAACCCCCCCCCCCCTGAGAAGCGTTAAAAAGTTAATCCATAGCTGGGGCATTTCAGGAAGTCTTCCGTTACGGTTTTCTCCCCTTCAGCCGGCGGCGCCGCCACTCGATAACGAACTTGGACAACCTGCCTGCTTGCTGCCCGGTAATCCATTTTCGGCTATTCCGCTTCACACCACCTTCAAGGTGTGTATCGGGCAGCCACCGTTTAAGATGGCGCAAAGCCATGCAAGCCACCGTATTTTGGTTGTTCTGTTTCCCTTGTAATCTGTACAAACTGCGGAGTAATAAGTTAGTACGTACTTACCCAGTACTGAGTACTGTGTGGCCTCACCCACCCCAGCCGCATCCCCGGACAACTTGCTTGCCCTACTCCGTTTCAACATGTGCAATTCACGATATATCAAACTTTGTCCATTGCATACATGCTTGAGTGATAGCTCGTGCTATCAGTAAATGCCTCGTCTGCTCGTCTGCTCGTCTCCTCTTCTTCAACATCCTACTTTTCCCGCGTCATATGTCAACGAGAACAGCAAGACTGCCGAGCCATCATCACCTGTCCATCGCACCCCCCGCCACCATCCCAGTCCATCACAACACATGGCAGAACCTATAACTAATAGTAACTAACCGTGTACTCCGTATGCACGCAGCCATCCCACCCCCCTCACGATAACCCTCTTTTTTTATCCCTCCCTACTTGTACCTACTCGTCCACACCTGGCATACTTGGCCTTTTCGAGTCCTACCTGCATATTTTGTCCACACGGTCCGTTCCTAGCCTGCCCCTCTCCCCAGTTGTCGTCTCTCCCTCTCTCTCTCTCTCTCTCTCTCCATGTACTCTCTCACTTATATACACTTCCATGCCAGCGTCTGCTCCATGAAGAGGAGGACGAAACCCCAGCACAAGGGCTCGCTTTTTTCTCTCGTCAACCAGACTCAAAAACGAAGTAGCAAGTAAGAACCATTGTATATTTTTGTAAAAAAAGAAAAAACGTTCCTCCCTCCAACATGTCTCACGCAGCCCCGGCCTGGAACGCGAACAAGGCTCCACCTCTGCACATCCCCCATGTAATCGAACACTGGTAAGTAGATAGATATGCCTCAAGAAAAAGAGACCAAGAATTCCCAGTGGTGGGATGGGCAACTTCGGCCCAGACTTTCAGGTACTTGTACATTCCCCATTCCTCACGCTTCTTCTGATTCTTCAACTTTTCTCGTAATTCAACTATGCCTGGTGGAGATGTGGCCGACGTGGCATGGCGTTTGGGGTAGTTACCATACCTATGATGTGTCTTCCCCTCAAAGTACCTTGGAGTTGCCCCCAATGTACGGAGTACATTCGCGTAATAATTGCGCAGTTCAGCCATACGGGGGGGGGCCTTTCCAGCTTCACAAAATGGAAATCCCACATTTCTTGCAGTCTCTAAAATCTCATCGTCAGAAACGCCCCGGCCTTTCATCTGATCCAGCTACATTCCAACCACCTCATCGCAACAGCCTCCGTCGTTACGCTCCAGTATCATCGTGACCTGGCTTCACATGGCACATGGCATCAACAGCTCTCCCATGTACATCTTCGCATTGCCTAGTTCGGCTACTCTGCACTATTACTCATTTGTATCATATTTTTGCCATTCCTCCACATCTCCTAAATTTTGGAGTACTTCTTAAAGGCACTCAGCAGGCCGCCAGTGGAGGCGTCGTGGCCCTCGCCGTTGCCAGACTCGTCAATCTCCTTGAGAATCTTCTTGGCCAGAACCTTGCCCAGCTCGACACCCCACTGGTCGAAGCTGTTGATGTCCCAGATGGCACCCTCCGTAAATGTCAGGTGCTCGTAGTAGACAATCAGAGCGCCCAGCTCGGCCGGGCCGATGCTGCCGCCAACCAGGATCGAAGTCGTAGGACGATTACCCAGGAAGCGCTTGTGGGGCACGAGGTCACCGGTGGTGCCTTCTGCTTGCACCTCCTCGTCTGTCTTGCCAACCATCAGAGCCTCGGCCTGAGCCAGGTAGTTGGAGGCGAGCATCTTCTGGTGCAGGTTATGCGAAACAGGATTGTGCGACTGCGCAGCCAGGATGAAGTCGGTTGGGATCAGCTTGGTGCCTTGGTGGACAAGCTGAAAGAACGAGTGCTGAGCGTTGGTGCAAGGCTCGCCAAACAGAATGGGGCCTTGGCTGTTAGCTTGGATGCGCTGACGTGAATGATAGTTTCAAACTCACCGGTGGTGTACTTAACAGCAGAGCCGTCGGAAGAGATTGACTTGCCGTTGGACTCCATGGAGAGCTGCTGGAGGTAGGCAGGGAAGCGGTGCAGGTACTGATCGAAGCTGCAATTCGTTAGTACTCGTCGTTGATACAAGTGCACATGACGTACGGAGCAACCAGGTGAGTCTGGGCCTGGAAAAAGTCAGAGTACCAGACGCTCAGGAGACCGCCGAGGAGGGGAATGTTCTCTTTGAGTGGAGTCTCCTTGAAGTGCTTGTCCATGGCGTGGGCGCCGCTGAGGAACTTGTGGAAGTTATCAAAGCCAATGTACAAGGCAACGCTCAGGCCGATGGCACTCCAGACTGAGTAGCGGCCGCCGACCCAGCTCTCAAACCCAAACATGTTCTTGCTGTCGATACCAAATTTGGTAACCTCGGCCTCGTTGGTCGACAGTGCAACAAAGTGCTTGGCAATGTCGCCCTTGTTGTCAGTCTTCTCGAGGAACCACGTCTTGGCTGTGTTGGCGTTGGTCGTCGTTTCAGCAGTGGTAAAGGTCTTGGAGGCGATCAGGAAAAGAGTAGTCTCAGGATCCGAATTTGCGAGGGCTTCGGTGATGTGAGTGCCATCGATATTGGACACAAAATGAAGTGTCATGTCCTTGGCGCCATAGTGCTTGAGTGCCTCAGTCACCATGACAGGGCCACTACTCGGTTTAGCAAGATTTCTAATGAAGAAATCACTCAGTAGACAACTTACAGGTCGGAGCCACCAATTCCAATGTTGATAACAGTAGTTAGCTTCTTACCGGTGAAGCCGGTCCACTCGCCACTGCGGATCTGCTCGGAGAACTCCTTCATGTGCTTGAGAACGTCGTTTACACCGCCGGGGACATCCATGACGTCCTGGCCGTCAACCTTCATCTCCCATCCGCTTACATTGCGCAGGGCAGGGTGGAAGACGGCTCGGTTTTCGGTAAAGTTGACCTTGTCACCGCGGAAGAGGGCATCGCGCTTGCGCTCGACGCCGGCCTGCTCGGCAAGCTTTACGAGAAGCTCGAGAGTCTCGTCGGTCAAGAAGTTCTTGGAAAAGTCAAAGAGAATGTCGACTGAGGTGCCGGGGGCGGTGAATGTCCGAGTGAAACGGTTGAATCGGTCCGGGTCCGAGGCAAAGGCTTCCTTGAGGACGAACGACTTGCTGATGGTGTCACGGTGGGCGTTGAGCTCCGACCAAGCTGGGAGAGTGTTTGCAGGCGCCATTGTGTCGTGCGTGTGCGATGTTGTGCGAGAAGACGAAGAGGCTTTTGCAAAAGGAAAATAGTGGCTTTTATCAGATTGGGTCCGGGTGATTTCTTCGGCACGTTCGGAGAGTCGCGTTGGACGGAAAGTTACGTCTGGACCTTTGAATGTGGCAAAGAGCCTGTCAGCGAGGAACAACGTAGCACGTATAAGGCAGCGAGTTGGATATTGTCTGAATGATCTGTAAAGATTTTCACGGATACAAGAGAGTGGTCGCTACAGCGTCTGCAGAATCGAGGTGTAGATGATGACCAATTTCCGAGAGCTAGGGAAGGTGGATGACGGAAGCATCATCAATCAAAGCTTGATACGATGGAGGGGCAACCGGAGGAGGGGGCGGGGTAACTAAGCATCAGGGCCGCTGCTCGTCCTGTGTGGCCCTCAATCCGCGACTTACCTGGAACTTGAGTCAAACCCTGCCAAGCTCGGGTCTGGGATGAGGTTTGTGTCGTGGTTTATGGATGGAGGGAAAGAGAGCCAGCGCCCGAGCACCGCGGACGGAGCTAATGATCATGATGAAATACCGCAGACTGACATGTTGAGAGCTACTGTGGGGCCGCACTGCTGGTCGCCGCAAAAGGTAGCCCCGCCGCTGGGACTGTGTTGCTGGACAGCATCCTGAGGTAGAGACGAGAAACGTATATTAGACATCAGCAAACCACTAATCAAGAGTCTTTACAAGAAGGATTCAACGGCTACGCCCGATGGCTTCTGTTTCAACTGTATCTGTACCACGGCGAGTCTTCACCTATCTACATGCTGACTTGGCACCTCGGCTTCGACTTCGATTGGCCCGTCCGATTAGTCCGACACGGGCTACATATATACACTGGTCTCGCTCACTGGTATATGTAGCGCTGGTTGAATCCATAAACTCAAAATAATACACCAAGGAACTGCTAGTTTCTACTTATATCTCTTACCGCTCAAGTACGCGCTGAAACGGTCGGTTACACCACTTGAATCGTCTCCTCCCACACGCATCAGAGGTGGTCACGAATCTCCTCTGCAGATTCGCCAAAGCAAACAACAAAAGACCATCAACGCCCTAAATTTTCATTTGCCGGTTTCGCCCGTTGTAAAAATCGCAATGCCAGTGTCGTTTCTGTGCCTTCTACTCGTGCTCGGGAATGCTGCCCACGAACGACGGATCTTTAACGCTGCCACCGGCATCTCCCAGTCCGGCGATGGGCCTGTTGTAGCTGAATCCAGTAAACTGGTTCTGCATCGTCTGCGAGAGCGGCTGTCCCTCAACAAACGAGTCTTGCGGCACCTCTGAGGTGAATTCTTTGTCAAAGTTGATAGTGTCTAGTGCGTCAGCCTGCAAATTGTTAGCATGACTATCGGTGTATGGCTTGACAGGCACTGTATACTTACCACACTGGGCTTGAAAGTAGGCTCATACTTGCGCTGCAGCAACTTGCGCCAATCTATGGCGTGGAAGAACGGATGCGCCTTGATTTCGGCAGAGCCATTGGCTCCAAGTCTCTGCTTCGGGTCGCGGCTGAGCAGCTTCGTGAGCAGATCCTTGGCGGCCGGCGGCACAATATCAGGAAAGTGTAGCGGTTCGGATAGGATCTTGCGGTACATGTCATTGGTGTTCTCGTCATAATACGGCGGCAGGCCGGTCAACATTTCATAGAGCAAAACACCCAAGGTCCACCAATCAACTGTCTTGTTGTAGCCATGCCCCATGAGCAGCTCCGGTGCGAGATACTCGGGTGTGCCGCAGAAAGTGTTTGTTCGATCCTCGTCCTTCATGTCAAGCTTGCAGAGACCAAAGTCGCACAGCGCAATGTGGCCTTGGTAGTCGAGAAGAATGTTTTCGGGCTTGAGGTCACGATAGATGACGCTAAATCCATGCAAACACTCAAGAGCGCATAGCAGTTCAGCCGTGTAAAATCGCGCGCGGTTAACGTCGAACCGACTGTCCTTTTGAAGGTGATAGAAGAGCTCACCACCATTGACAAAGGCCAATACAAAGTACAGCTTCTCGGGTGACTGGAAACTAAACTTGAGCGGGACAATAAAGGGGTTGTTAATCTGCGCCAGCACAGATCGTTCTGCCAAGGTATGCGCAACTTCAGATCGAGAAATGATGTGCGCCTTTCGAATCGTCTTGAGGGCGTAGATTCGATTGGTGTCCTTTTTGCGGACCTGCATGACTTTGCCGAAGCTACCCTTGCCGACAACCTTGAGCAGTTCAAAGTCCTCAATCTTAAGCTTGCCAACGCGGGTCTCTACGTATTCGACACCGACTTTGATCTTGCCGGAGCCAAACTGCACGTTGACCCATTCTACACCACTGTGGCCCTCTCCATTCTGCTTCTGAGCGTGCTCAGCAGCAGCCTTTTCACGATCCTTTTTGCTGAGCTTCGGGTCGTCCACAAATGGCTGCCGCTCTTCGAACCTGGGGTTGATGCGAGCGACGCCGAGGAAGATGTCTTGACTGCGTCCTACGCCTGATGGGGCATTTGGGTTGCGCAGATACAGGTGGATGACGAGTTCTGTGACACGGGAAACATCAAACTTGTATTGCGTGTTGCCACCTGCCCACAGAGGATTCTCCGGATTGCCTTGAACCGAGTTGACAAAGACTTGGACCTTGTCGAAATCGAGGAGAGCGTAGGGCATGTATTTTCCTGATATTCGGCCGTGGTTCGTTGGGATACCGGAGAAGCCACCAGCAGACGAATGGGGCCGGCTCGATCCATTGCTGGCGAGAGATCCTGCCATACGCTGGGATCCAGGTCTGACAGAGCCTGCGGATGCTGCATTGCTCGTTGATAAAGAGCCCTGATGCTGTGAGGTGAACGCGTTTCGGTGCTCTTCGGGAAGAGCGAAGCCTTGACCTTCATGGAGGGTGACGATCAAAATACCAGGCTTTGGTGGCTTGACAATCGGGGCCTGGACCATGCTTGCGGCAGAGGCTGCGATGTAATCAAATTAACTCGTGAAACAACAGCCTTGAGGCCTGCGAAGGTTGGGTGCGACATACCGGCATCATTCTCAGGGGTGGGGGTCTCCAGTCCAGGGCTCGGTTGAGCCTTTTCCTCTTTCTCCGTGATAGTCGATGTCGAAGCAGATCGGGAGAATGGGCTGAGCGTCCCCAGGTGCGTCTCCTTGAGCTCTACACAAGTTTGTCAGCATTCGGGAGCAGATGGCTGGCGACAGCGGGGGTCCCCATCTTATGGGGACGCGAGGCACTGTGTCAAGTTGCATGTGAAGGGGCAAAGACGTACTCTTTGTAAGTTTCCACGACATTGCCATTTGTCGCGGAGCTTGTGAAGGTCGACTTTCTTCACAGAGGGCTTGATGACAGGAAAGATGGCTTGCAAGGAGGCGTCGGGATGCACGAGGCGATGCAGGCAAGTCGTAGGCGATAATTCTATAGATAGCGGAATGTCATGGAGATCGAATCAGGTCTGCAAAGTCGTGGCCAGATAAGAACGGGTTAAATCAGACACTCGCGGGTGTAGGAAAGTGAAAGGTGGCGGTGGATGCAGGTCGGCAACCCCGCAGGCGGATAGGAATACGTGCGGCCCAAGGTTTCTGCGTGCCGTGGGCTGCCAGTACGACTGTCGAGAGCAGAGAGAACTGCAGGAGAATTGAAAATTCAGGGAGATGTAGGAATGAGCAGCGGAGGGTAAAGCCGCGCAGCATGAGAAGGAAAGAGTTGGGAGACACCAAAATAGATATCAGGCGACGGGACGCGAAAGGGGCGAGGCAACATTGGTGGTGGAGGCCAAGCACTGCAATGCTGTGGCATCACAGGCCAGCAAGCCAGGAAGCCTTGCTTAGGGCGGTGCTATCGCCGGGCGAGCTGGGTATGGGCTGGGCTGGGCTGGGCTGGGCTGGGCTGGGCTGGGGCTGGGGCTGTGCTGATACAGTCTACGGAGGGGAGTGATGGCTTGTACCGTGGTACCCATACAGCGGGTAGTACAGCGCCTGCATGCCGCTGCGCCCGTTGTAGCAGGTACCCGGGGAGCCAGGAAGGTGACGCTGGCTAGACCCTGGCGGCCGCACTGGCAGCGGCGTGGTTGGTCGAGCGTCGACACACAACGATGACCACACTGTGTGGGCCTGTCGCAATCGACGCTCAATTGCGGCGCTGTGGCACAGAACACAGTGTCCACGCAACAGTTCCATCACTGTCAAGAGTTCCAATAGTTGCCCAATATCTGCAAGCCGGGGTAAATCGTCCCTAGCCAGGCAGCCAGGACCCTTATGACGCCGAGTGGCAAATTGGCTCTCGTCTTAGACACTGCATGGAGATGTGATGACGGTCGATTATTGGTGACTGACCATACATACATCACCCAGTGGGTATTTCAGAGGTGCCAGTGTCGGAATGTCTTGGGCTTGGAACCAAAGGAGGCTTGGCTGTGGGCAATCAGAGAAGCTTACCCTACAGAGCAATGTACATTCGTCAATGCAACTGTAAGCAAAAGATTCGAAGCAGGCTGGCAAGGAAAACATTCATGGTTAGCATTAATATCCTTGGAGAATGCCACTTATTGCAGTTAATTCCACAGGCGCAGCTGACGTACACTCCAATAACTTATGACCCAGGTCAGAGCCACTTGTAAAGTAGCATCGTCCCGTACACAACAGCTCTACAGGTCAAAAGTCCAAATTTCCCAACGTGAATAAAGAGCGAAAAAGGGTCAAAACACAGGCTTCTGAGTTGATGCCATCATCATCGTTTTCACATAACAAGACTCACAATGTCACTATACTGGTCAACTACGGGTCAAATCTACCCATGGTGCCTATATCACAATCAGCCGAACCGTCATCTATGCTATTTTCATGTGGGCTAAGCCATTATCTAAAGAGACACCTGGCTCGAAATACAAAATCTCATTCTACTAGATAGACTTGACATCTGCCAACGTAGTCAAAGCTCGCGTGCTTGCAAGTCGACCACAGTGTAAGTGGACAACTGGTGCCTGATGTATCAGGCACCAACCCTGTCGCTGGCCTGTAGCTTGAATATGGCCACATTTTCCGATCACACTGCCAGTTTTATTGTGTGTATCGGCAAAGGCTGGTCTCTGCTGGATCAATTTTTTTTGGCGAATCTGCCATTGCCGTTTTCAAACTTCCTTAGAGTAGCGGACTACTCTTACAATCATTTTTTCTAGCTGTTGCCGCTCTGTTCCATTATCGTTACCTACACTCCTGTCCACAACTCCTAACCCGCCAACCCCACTATCAGGGGAGCCTCCACGCCGCCTTTCCACGTTGACAACTTACCTCTACAACGCCGCGAGCAGCGGACAGATACCGTCAATATGAAGCTCGACGTCAAGGTACGCCCATCACTCGCGATGAAGCATTCGATACACACTTGCTGCTGTGGCCTTGGCCGGCCCAAGCTCGACCCTCCCTCGAGGCGCAATCTGGCCTTCTCCCCTTCGCAACCTCGACCCCCAAGCTTTGGAATCTTCGGGATTGACACTGACGGTGATGCCTCCATAGCGCCAGCTCTACACCCGCAGCGATCGCGTCAAGGGCATCGATTTTCACCCTCATGAACCCTGGGTGCTCACGACCCTATACAATGGTACAGTAACACAGGCCATGTCCACTCACGACATTCTACTGACCTGCCCTAGGCAACGTCAATATCACTTCCTACGAAACGCAACAGGTCGTCAAGACCTTTGAGATGACAGATGTTCCTGTTCGTGCCGGTAGATTTATCGCTCGCAAGAACTGGATCGTCTGCGGCTCCGATGACTTCCAGCTTCGTGTCTACAACTATAACACGTCCGAGAAGATCACCTCCTTCGAGGCCCACCCCGACTATATCAGAGCCATTGTTGTTCACCCGACGCAGCCATTCGTTCTCACTGCCTCCGATGACATGACTATCAAGCTGTGGGACTGGGAAAAGGGCTGGAAGTGCGTGCGCGTCTTCGAAGGCCACAGCCACTACATTCTGTCGTTGGCCATCAACCCCAAAGACACCAACACGTTCGCCTCGGCCTGTCTGGACAGAACTGTAAAGATTTGGAACCTCGGTTCACCCCACGCCAACTTCACTCTCGAAGCGCATGAGACCAAGGGTGTCAACCACGTCGACTACTACCCCCACTCCGACAAGCCTTACCTTCTCACCACTTCCGATGACCGAACAATCAAGATCTGGGACTACACGACCAAGTCTCTCATTGCGACACTTGAGGGCCATACGCACAATGTATCCTTCGCCGTCTACCACCCTGAGCTGCCTGTCATTGTCTCGGGTTCGGAAGATGGGACCCTGCGCGTCTGGCATGCCAACACGTATCGTTTCGAGACGTCGCTCAACTATAGCATGGAGCGTGCCTGGTGTGTCTCTTCACAAAAAGGACAGCAATGCATTGCTGCCGGTTTCGACGACGGTGTAGTGGTTGTCAAGCTCGGCCGTGAGGAACCGGCCGTGTCCATGGATCCTTCCGGCAAGCTCATCTGGGCCAAGCACAACGAGGTTGTGTCCTCCATCATCAAAGGAGGCAAGTACAAAGCGGCATGCGAGCGATTGACTCCTCTTGTTAACATGTAGCTAGATCCCGAAATCAAGGATAGTGACCCCGTTTCGCTGCCGACCAAGGATCTCGGAACTTGCGAAGTCTACCCTCAGACTCTAATCCATTCGCCCAATGGACGTTTTGTTGCCGTGTGCGGCGATGGCGAATACATTATTTATACCGCCCTGGCTTGGCGTAACAAGGCGTTCGGTTCTGCGCTGGACTTTGTCTGGGCTTCCAAGGAAAACAGCAACGACTTTGCCATTCGCGAGACGCCGACGACTGTCAAGATCTACAAGAACTTTGCCGAAAAGTCTGGTGGCATTGATGTCGGGTTCCAGGCCGACGGCCTTACTGGTGGTATTCTGCTTGGCGTTACTGGACAAGGTGGCATCTCGTTCTTTGACTGGGCCACTGGCGGCCTCGTTCGCAGAATCGAGGTTGAGCCCAAGCATGTTTACTGGTCAGAGAGCGGCGAGCTTGTTGCCATTGCTTGCGAGGATACCTTTTATGTCCTACGCTTCTCCCGAGAGAACTACGTCGAGGCCGTCCAAGCTGGAGAAGTTGACGATGACGGTGTGGAGGCCGCTTTTGAGGTTATTACCGACATTAGTGAGACGTGAGTATCATTTCCCCTACTGACACGGCAATATCTGACGGCGAATAGCGTGCGCACTGGTGAATGGGTCGGCGACTGCTTCATCTACACCAATAGTACCAACCGCCTAAACTACCTGGTCGGCGACCAGACTTACACTGTTTCACACTTCGACAAGGCCATGTACGTCTTGGGTTATATCCAAAGAGACTCGAGAATCTACCTTGCCGACAAGGATGTCAACGTTACCTCGTTTGGGCTGTCGCTTCCCGTACTGGAGTACCAGACTCTTGTTCTGCGCGAGGATATGGAGACTGCGGCTGAGCTGCTGCCCACCATTCCCAACGACCAGCTCAACAAGATTGCCCGATTCCTCGAGGGACAGGGCCACAAGGAACTCGCCCTGGAGGTCGCCACTGACCCCGAACACAAGTTTGATCTTGCTCTCGGCCTGAACCAGCTTGACATTGCCCTGCAACTTGCCCGGGCCGCTGATGTTGAGCACAAGTGGAAAACTGTCGGAGATGCAGCTCTTGCCGCGTGGGATGTTGCTCTAGCTGCCGAGTGCTTCACACATGCCAAGGACATTGGATCTCTATTACTCGTCCACTCGTCCACCGGTGACCGCGACGGTCTGACCAAGCTGGCCGCGCAAGCGGAGGAGAGAGCCGCCAACAATGTTGCGTTTTCATGCTATTGGCTGCTGGGAGATGTACAAAAGTGCCAGAGTATTCTAACCAAGACGGAGCGATATGCCGAGTCGGTACTCTTTGCCCAGACATATAAACCCAGTCTGACTGTGAATGCCGTCTCCGCGTGGAAGGAAAGTTTAGAAAAGTCAAAGAAGACTCGTGTAGCTAAGCTCATCGGCCTTCCAGGCGAAGATGATGACCTGTTCCCCGAATGGGACGCTTGGCTGAAGCTAGAGGCTGATGGTGGTTCTGCAAGTGACGTTGCGCCGGCAGCGGTGAACGGACATGAGGGGGTGGAAGAGGCTGAGGTTGAGGCCGAGGCTGAGGAGGAAGACGAGTAGGATCATGATATAGATGCTTGATTTTTGTGTTAGAAAAAGCAAGAGGGTATATGCTTGGGAGTACAACAAAAAAAAGGAAATGTGACTACAAGTATGAAAGGGGCGCGGGCTGACGATCATGCAAGTTGGGTGTTACCGGCAGACAGTTTAGAAAAGGACTATAGCTTCTGACCACCAGTAGCTTAATGGCATTACGGTTTACGTGTAATCGTTTGTGTGTGTATGTGGACGTGGGCGGCTGTTTGGGAGAGTCTGGCAAGTGCTCGATATGTGAGGCGGAGGAAGCCTCGCAGGCAGCAAGTTATTGGGCCAGCCAACCACTGCGCGCCCAGGCATCCCGTGGAGACATGCACGAATAAGTGACGTCGTTTGACGCGCTAACAATGAGTGATGAGACGAGGGAAAAAGAAAAGGCACCGCCTCTTTATCGGTCACCATGATAGCGCAGCCTGGAGCTGTGCTCCTCAGACCGACAGGTTGGGGGCTCTTTTTTTTTTTTTTTCTACAGCGCAGCCCCGCCAGAAATACGACCCCGTGGAGAAAGAAGGGTCTCTTTGGTACCGAGTTACGGGAGCACTTGTGAGACATGACGAGCCTTCTACTTTCTTTCCACCTTTCATAGTATTGCCGCGTCTCTTCTTTTTCATTTTTTGCAGACGTATTGTTCTTGGTCTTGTGTTCCTTTTTTCTCTCAAGGGACCCTAGCAGCAACCTTGTCCGCTTCTACCACATCACTTCCGCGCGCGCAGGAAACTCTCCAAACCCCGCGCCGCCAATACATGCCCACGTCGTCCAGCCTCGCTTGCAGGCCGGTAACATCAACTACTTACGTAGGTACCTACCTACCTACCTACCTATAATATCTGCCATGGAGCTGCTCGATCCTGCCACCGGCAAGGCGCTGCCGCCCGACGCCATCCAGCGCGTCCTCTTCATCGCCAACAAGGTGCACGTGTACAACATCCCGCCCATGGCGTCGATGCGCGGCCACAACGCCGCCTCGTGGACCGCAGACCCCTCGCGCGAGATCTTTGCCGCCCGTCTCCGCGTCGTCGAGACCTCGTACGAGTCCGCCTCGCCTTTGCCTTCATCGACAGGCCAGCAGCCGCAGCCGCAGCAGCCGCAGTCGCAGCAGCAACTGCTCAAGGTTGACGCCGTCCTCGAGGACCCGGCCACCGGGCAGCTCTTCGCCGCCGCGCCGTACGCGGACCCGGCCGCCGTCGAGCCCGCCGTCGACAGCTCCCGCTTCTTCGCGCTGACGGTCCGCGACGAGGCCGGCCGCAAGGCCGTCCTGGGCGTCGGCTTCGAGGAGCGCCCCGAGGCGTTTGACTTTGCCGTCGCGCTGCAGGAGGCGCGCAAGGCCCTGGGCTGGGAGGCGGACGGGCAGCAACGGAACGCCGGCGGTAGCAGGACCGAGGACAAGTCAACAACAGCAGCGGAGGCGGCGGCTGCTCCGCCGAGAGACTACAGTCTCAAGGAGGGAGAGACCATCACGGTCAATCTTGGCGGAAAATTTGGCCGCAGGAGACAGCAGCAGCAGCAGCAGCAGCAAGAACAAGAGGAGGAGGGGCCGTCGGGCGCGAGCTTACAGTCTTTTGCCCTGGCGCCGCCCCCTTCGTCGAGCAGACCGGAAGGAAGCAGCAGTTCGGGAGGAGCCATACATGGCGGTGGCGGCGGCGGCGGCGGCGCTGGTGGCTTCGCGCTGCCGCCGCCGCCGAGCGCCCAAGATGTCAAGTCGAAGCGGAGGTCGCTCATGGCAATGGGGTTCGATGATGGCCAATTTGGGGAATTTGCCTAAGATGGCACGTCTTCTTCTTTTTTTTCCCTTTGGGCCCGATGGGGCAACGACACGCATGCAGTGTATATAATCCAGACATTTTATAGAAGCAACACTACACAGTCCTCAGAAACGAGGGGAGGCTACGCCTCACACGATGGCATGATTTGCATAGTCTTTGGTTTGGGATAACGAATACAAAGAAAAAGGTTTCACATTATACACTATTGCTACACTGTTCAAAACGATTCATAACGTCATGCTCATTCATACGTCTGGCCACGTAAACTGCATCACAGGAAGGCTGAACCTATTGAGACGGATCTTGGAGGGCGTCTCGCCATCCGTCTCGTCATGGTCACTTTCACTGCCCTCGTCGGCCTCTTCTGGAGTCTCGCACTGCACGTAACTGTACTCTAGGGTTCCAATTTCCGGTTCTCCTTTGCAGCTCTCACAGCGACCTGCTCCCTCATCTTCCCCAGCCTGTTCCTGCCGCGAGGCGGGGGCCTGGACCGCCTCATCCGCCTCCTCCGGCACAGTCTCGAGGTACTCTGGGGGTGGGCACTGCGGCGCCACGTGCTGATCATGGTAGGGCGGGATTCCGGCGTACGTATCTACCGGTTCGACGGTATAAACAGGAGGAACGGGCGCGGCCGAGCTCGAAGCGCTGTAGTCTGACAGGGTGAAGCTCGGACAGGGTGTCGACTGTGCGACGCTGCACTCTTCGTCTGCCGACTCGGTTGGGATCACGTCGCGGATCATGCATACCGGGATCGCTCGCACTCGTTCCCAGGCGTCTCTGCTGCTCTGCTCAATGTATACCTCGCCCATTCGGCTGAGGATTGCCGATTGCTGCCCTGATACTTCGTCAAGCTTGCGCCGGAGGAGGCTCTGGAGCTTGCGAAGCCGCCGTCGGATCTTGCCCTTGGCCCCGCGATTCAGCTGCACCTGCGCCGCCGAGTACTCTGTGATGATGCCATCGATACGCTGCGCCCTCTCGTGCAGGAGCTTGGACAGGTAGGCCTGCTCGGTGTAGATGTCTTCATACGGGCGAGGGGCGAGTATACCATGTACCCGGGACGATCCGCGGCATGGATTCTCGGGCATTGGGAGCTTCTTGATTTCATGTTTTGGTGATTCCGTTAATGCTCGAATCGAAGTCATTGCGAACGATCTTCGGCGGCGCCTGCTTCTGGTTGCTGACTGCGATGCTGGACTCTTGTTGATATGGTGCAAGGCTGTCTATCTCGATGTAAGACTTGGGGACGCTTGGGGGAGAATCTCTCGTCTCTGAGAACAGAAGATATACTTATAGAGAGAATGAGAAGCACAAAGCAGAGAATACAAAGAAGATCTCGAAACAATAGCACATAGGACGACGTACACAAGTTGCGGTTGACATTGTTCCACAATCCTCTTGGCGGGTGCCAGTTACTTAGTATGTGAAGACGGCTGACATGCATAGATCCCACTCTGTGGTATGGGCGCTAACCGACCAACTTTCTTTCTAGCCCGCTGCTTCACAACTCGACGAACCGACGGCCCTCCGCCGTTTTTTCCGGGATTGTTTGCGTGGGCGTTTCGACGGGCGCTGTGGCAGACGAAGCGAGGAGAATTGTCTTGATGGAGCAGCCGAAGCCCCACCACCACCACCTACCTTACTGAGTAGCTAGCGAGTGAACTAGTTGACGAGCGACGGCTGGGTGGTGGCTTCTATGGGTCATCGCTGGTAGGCATTCTGTTGTGATACGGGAGCTGGATTGATCAACGGCTTTGAGAAGCGTTTGGGTCGTAGCTCAGTCTTCCAAGCGGCCCGATGTCATGTCGAGCAAGGCGCCTGCGTACCAATAGAGCTTTGACGGATCGGCATCGGATACACGCCTCGGTCTGAAGTTCTTCGACTGAGACAAGTTCGAGAATCTGACAAACACCTCTAGATGGCAAATCCGTCGTGCTTGGGGGGCTCATTGAAGCGCCACAACCCCGCCGCCTCAGCGGCCTCGCGTACAGAAGTTACCTCACTTTCATTGACCGGTCTATTGATGTCACCGTACCTCACCTCGCCAATGCCAGCCTTGCCACGCCGCGTCTTGCCAACGTGGGCCCGTGGCGAGTACTGCTCCATGATGTTGACAAAGCAGTCTTTGGACACCTCGGACGCCAGGTACCTCATGATTTCCACGCCCTCGCGCTCCCGACCCGGCATCACCAAGTGACGAATCAGGAGGCCCTGTTTTGCGATGCCGTCTCCAGTGAAACATAGGTCTCCTACCTGTGCGTGCATGGCCTTGACGCTCTCCTTGGCTGTTGCCGCATAGTCGTCCGACTTGAGCAGGCGTTTGGACGTGGCGGGCTCCCACACTTTGAAATCCGCCAAATAGATATCCACCAGCCCGTCCATCAGCTCGAGGGACGCTAGCGAATCGAAGCTTGACGTGTTGTACACAATGGGGACGTTGAGCCCCAGTTCGCGTGCATGAAGGATGCTGAGGGCCACCTGCGGGACCACATGCTCGGGAGTGACAATGTTGATGTTGTGCACGTTACCAACAGTCTGGAGCTTCAGGTACCAATCACCCAGCTCTTCCGGTGTCAGATCCATACCGTTACGCTGATGCGAAATGTCGTGATTCTGGCAGAACACACAACGGAGATTGCAGCCGCTCATGAAGACGGCACCGCTTCCGTTGTGCCCCTGTATACACGTCTCTGTGTCTCCGAAGCAGAATTGTGAGTTCTGTGTTACCAGAAGGAAGAGGGCAAGGGACAAAGAGAGAACCCACCTTCTCCGTAATGAGGAGCTATGACATTGACCTTGGCCTTGTCTCCGATGAGACACATACCCGTGGTCTGGTAGCGGTTGACGCCACACAGGCGGGGGCAGAGGTTGCAATTCCGCAGGTGGGCGTACGCTTTCGATCGCTTTAGTGCGGCCTCACGGGTTCCCAGCATCTGGTAGCGAGGCACGTAGTCGTCAAGCAGAAATGGCGGTGCCAGACGGAGATGTCTTGCTTGTCTCCGGATCCCTGACGACGGCGGCCTGGGGAGTGCCGTCGTCAACCGGCAGGGGCGCTCGATTCGGATCATGCCGGCGCGTTTGTCATCGGAGCGATTGCTAAAAGTCTCGCGTCGTGAGGAGAGGAGCGGGAAGAATGCTACTTGCGGTGGGTGTGCGCAGTGATTGATGATGGTGGTGGCAAGAACCAGAGCCGGACCAACCAACGACGGCCCAATGAGGCTCTCCACACCTCCGAAAAATGCTGGCTAGGCCACGCTAATGCCAGCCGCGCAAACATTGATGTGGTGATGCATTTACTTTGCTAATGATTTATTAACCACAATATCCGTCACCCCGCGGTATTTTGAGCGATTTCAATGCTTGTGCCACTTGCTTTTTGACGAGAATATGTGGCGTAATACACTGGTGTCTTCACTTGGACTTGGGTGCCATCTCTAATCATGTCGTATGGCTAATCATCCTAGGGAAATGATGCTAGTTATTGTAGAATTCGCTTGACCTGCGGAAGTAGCATACTGTCATTAATTTCGAGCCTCATCAAACTCATATTAGATATGTGCGCCAGCACATGACTCTATCGCAGTGCCTGGACCGGCTCATTTGTGACTACTTGCAAGGGACTGTGTCGAGGACGGAAAACATGTGCTCTAGCTTCCTAATTATAGAAGATTCTCGTGGACCAATCGGCTTCCATACCACGTTCAGTCTAGCACGCGGAACATGCGTTGCGCACGACCAAATCGTGTTGGAGACTTTTCTACAGCTTTTCCACAATTCCCGGTCCTCTCTCCCGCTCACTCTATTTTTTCATCGACAACAGATTCGAAAACCATTATATCATGTTTCATACAAAATACATTTTATATCAAGGATGGGGTTGAAATCAACCTGTCATTGCTCGAGCTGCTGGTTGCCTTTGAAAAAGTCTTCCTCTGCTACAGCAAACATTGTGAACTCACTGACTAGGGGTTCCTTGGCGGACGTGATCTGGAGCCTTGCCGGCACCTTCTACGGTGGGTGAGTAGGTGCTCGGACATGAACAAATCCAACTCATTTACATGCAAAAAAGTATCCCGCAGCATCTTCGTGTTTGTTCGACGGGGCAGGGCAGGACACATGTTAAGGCGCTGGTTGCCGCCAGAAACTCCGTATATTAGTTGTTGCTCGCCACGTGCAATCTGTACGAATCATCTTGCCAAGCCAAGAAGGTAATTCGACCTGGGCCGTTTACGGACAACTAAACTGCGATTGAGGCTCATCATTGGCTGAACGCGGCCATTCGTACCTGAACTTTAAATCACCGCAACATGAAACTGGCACCACACGAGCTTGGTGCTCGGCCCTGCTCTTATCGTCGGGGCCACTACGACCTGATTAATCCCAGAGGCGGCTCAAGCGTTACCTGACAAGTCCGAGTGTAAATATCGTGTATTCAGCGTGACATTTAATAATCGTTGCAATCATTGCGGTACTGGGCGAAATACATAAGTCAAAACCTGGTCCCAAGTTTTCGTCTTCTCTCACTGTCCCCGAATAAACCAGCCGCCGATCAATCTGTGATACGCATTACCCTCATTTTAATACCAAATCCATCTTGCTTTAAAAAAAAATCCATTCTTTTCCTCTTTGCATTCAATATGAGAGCCACCGCCGCCATCGCAGCTTTCTTCGCCGTCTCGGGAGTCTCGGCCGTCCCCGTCGGCACCTCTGTCGACACGTCCGGGGTGGGCGCCCGCGGCATCTTTGGCGACGGCGGTAAATACCTCGGCGGCGAGATTCAAAACATCGCCAACGGTGCCGGCAACATGGTGGAGCACGGCGGCGAGATGCTCTCCAACACGATCGGTCAGGCCGGCCAAGGTGTCGACAAGGCTGTCAGCGACGTGCAGGGCATGGCGCAACAGGCCGGGCAGGACGTGGAACATGCTGCGCAGCAGGCTGCGAACGCGGTCCAGGGCATGGCACAACAGGTCGGCAACGACGTCCAGGGCATGGCGCAAGAGGTCGGCAAGGACGTCAAGGGCGCGGCAGACGCGGCCGGCCATCTGGCTAAGGGTGCTGGCAGCTTGATGGACGGCATTGGAAAGGGTCTGGCCAACTGCGCCAGCGGCGAGAACCCTGCCTGCAACAAATAAGCAGAACACAACATCTGTTTTTTTCATTCTGTCTACTACTTAATTCATATCAATTATATCCTACTGTCAGAGGTAATGAGACGGGATACCGAAGTTGACGGGGCAGCGTTTATATAGACTGAGCCACGTGGGAAGAACATGTACTCCAGTCGACGTCAGAGAACCATTATACGTGATACTCGAAAGGCATCAACTTCCGATAGTCATGTTACAATCTGTACAATTTACAATTATTATGTACTCAATGCAGCCCCTCCCCTCGCTTCCCCAGTCTCTCCGAGGCCATCGCATTGTAAACCGAGAGATTGAAATGGGCACTTCGAAAATCGTCTTGAAATCCATCTCGAGGGAAAATCAAGCTAGTTTGATACTTTCTGCGATGGAATCACTGTCACAAAAATTCAACATGCTCAGTTTCCGATTGGTAGTCTGCGTGGCTGGTGAATACTAACGCTGGTGACTATGTCGGAACTACTTCCATGTTCACGTGGCCAACTAGTTTGCTATTTTCTATCTTTCTGGACCACTAGGTACCCGAACGGCTGAAAACGAGGAACTGCGATTCTTTGCCAAGGATCTGGGCGAGCAGGGAGAGACGGCGAGCGGGCCATCTCCGAGACCCTGGCCGAGCATGACTGGGAGTAGCAGTTTAGCGTCAGCACTGACGGCGACGATGATACGTATGCTGTCTAACTGATCCTGAAGAAGATATTCTGCGTCCGCGGTGTCTTGAGTCAGTACCTGGACAAGAGCGCCGACTGGTTATGCTGCGCCGAAGAGCAAAGCAAGTGTTGGTACTGCCGCCGCTCGGCGATCCTGGCACCCAGTCCACCCCGAAGAGTGTTTGGCCTGAGAAAGTAGATGGTATACACGGGGGAAGCGGAGATTCTGTGACAGAACAAGGAACGGGTAGCAGCACAGCGGGCTTATTAGTACGTATACTGCCCTCCCAGGGGACGTGAGTCAGACTATACGCCTGGTGCGTGCGGATTTCGAGATGGCTGGACCAAGGAGAAGATTGAGGCTGCAAGGGCGAATCAACGCATGCCAGAATTCGACGTTTGCTTCCAATGCTACCACCCGCAGTTCGTGTGCAAGGCAGGCTTCATAAGTACGAGTTGCAAGCTTCCAGTTGTATAGGCGCATATTAGCGTCCTGGAGGAGGTAGTGGCTGAAGGATGCATTCAATAGTCCGGCAGAGTCCATGGTTATTTCCTGGAATAGCTAGGTGAGGTCGCTACTATTGGTTCTGGAAAAGCGGCCAATTACGACCGCGTTACCATTATAGTGTTACTGCTGGGTAGATACATTATTATAGAGATTGGACTTTATTTAATAAGGACTTTATACTAAAACGTATTTATATTCAGCTTAGGGATATGCATAAGAACAGTCCTGACAAGAATACGCGCTCCAAATCGAGTAGACTATGTCCTAGCCGTGATGAAGACTATGAAAAGGAAATTTATATAATATCAAACTCTTTCATAATGCATCACTTTTCTATAGTCAATTCGTCTGGTTTACAATCCACCTAGCTCGTGCCTCATACCGTCACAGTTAACATACGATTTTCCTAGTAGGTGGTAAGTTTCCCGTCCATTATAATGGAAATATAGAACACGTACGATAATAGAGTAACGAGACAAAGAGAATAGAAATCATTGCACGTCTATCACAGACGACAAAACTTGTTTTATCTGCCATGTCCACATAGCAATTGTCAGGGTTACTGAAGTCACTGAATGTTCCAGGAGGGTACCGGGTGACTGGATGCAGAATTTACATAATCTCTAGGAAAACCGGTGAATTATGATAATTCGCTACGTTCCAATCTCCTCATTGGTAAGCTACTACCGGCGTCCGTCTCAAGCAATTCAGCTCTGCCAGCCTCCAGCGCCTTCACGTGCAAGTTTGCGCTGCGCATCGTGTGGTTGCTAGTTGGCAGCTCTATGAGTATATCCAATCTACCATTGCAAAGTCAAGGCTGTACCTACCAAAGCCTCATCACGATGTAAGCGGAGACCCAGCTGAGATCTACATCAAGACCGATTTCCTGAAATGGCGATACGTGGCGCCCAACAGAAATGCAGCCAAACATTCGGCCAATCGGGTAACTAGCGATTGCCACCACGATATAGAGTTCAGCGCTACGCTTTGTCAACGCGTTATAGCACGCTTTTTAGCCGAGATGGCTAATGGAGAAATCGATAGTGGTTTCCTAAAATGGAGATACGTGGCGCTTAACAGAAATGCAGCCAAAAATCCGGCTATTCGAAGAGTGATTGCCACCACAAGGCTTGGGACCTGTTTGGCCTGGATATAACATGGGTGTAGCGGCTAGACGATTTTGAAGTATAAAGTTCAGCGCTCGGCTATATCAACGCGTCATATTATGCTCTTAAATCGAGATCGGCCATCAGCGAATCGACGGCGGTTTCCTAACGTGGGAGTACGTGGCGCTGATGGGGTAAATCCAACTGATCAGCCTAATATGAGTCTCATTGAGGTCGCGCCGGTAACTACTGAACCCACGTGGCCTAGATGTATTTTGATATACTCGTGCAACACCGCAAGACTTCCAGCGTGTTGCTTTTAGGCGAAGTTCAACTCTAGCATTGTAAAGACATCATGTCGTGATTACGTGCATACAGGCTGTCAGCAAATTGAGGGCAATGCGATTCTCAAACGGGAGATAGGTGGCGCGCATGGAAGCTCTGACACGAATAGTAGACTGCAATCACGATTGACTCGAGGTATATAAAGGGGAGGAGATATCCTGTGATTTGGGAGGACTAATCAAGACAACGACAACGATACTTTCGGCTTCTTCTCTACAACTTCCGTATACAAAACTACTTGAAAGCTTTATCAACATGAAATACAACGTCGCCATTGCTCTGTTGGCTGCAGTCAAGCCTGCTGTCGGAAATGTCTGGGTAGACTTCTACAGCGATGACAAGTGCACGCAGGACAAGACCGATGTCAGCTTTAACGCCAAGGATGATAACTGTTTCTCTGTCGGCGACCGTCAGTACTTTAAGATGCATGGATCTGACGCGAATGGGTGCTTTTCGATTGTCAAGTCCCCCGAACCAGGATGCAACTGCCAGTTTGACTGCACCAATGTCCCCACGGACCAGAAGGGATGCTTGATTACCATTCCTGACGGCAACTGTCACTTTATCGGACAGTCTGCTTCGCTCAGACTTGTCGGCGGGTCCTGCAACTATGACAACTGCCAGACGAAGGCGGCCCTTGCGCAGCTCGAGGCGACCCCCGCCGCCTCCAAGGCCAACCACACCAGCGGCAGGAACATGGAGGTTGTGCTCAACAGCCAAGAGCTGGCGAGCAACATCTACGAGGCCGGAGACGGTCTCGGCAAGCAGGGGCGCGGCATCGCGCTGGCTCCGCGCAAGGACCCTGGCATCGCCTACTTCACCCTGTGCAGGGATGAGTTCTGCGTCGACTGCTCCGAGACCAACTTCAAGTGGAGTGACCACGGCTGCATCAACGGCGACGGCTACAAGTCCATGTACTCGCAAGTCGGTTCCAACAACCGAGTTCTCGCCAGATCTGATGCCTCGGGCTGTGGTGACAGCGAGTGCAAGACCATCACCCAAAACGTCCGCTGCACTAGACTCAGCGACTATGGACTTGACAACGCTGGCTCTTACCACACACCTGAACGTGGCGAGTGCTAATAAGTGGGCAAATGGACGCGGTATGGTGGCGGAAATTGAATCGATAATTCGGCCAATCCTGTCGAGGGCTTACAGCTTCACCGACGACTCCGGGCTCCGTTCACCACACCCAAGGCTTGTGATCTGGCGCCTTTGCTGTCAGATGCAAAGGCGATCGCGCGTCACACTAGACCAAGTAGAATTCTTGATCAGTCGGAGAGTCAAACTACCTGTTGATGACCGGATTCCACAAACGTATGCGTGACATATGAGGGTGACTGGCATATACAACTGGCTACAGAGCTCGTAAACCAGGATTGAAAAAACAACAACAACAACAACAACAACAGCAACTGACACAGCAACTTCAGTGAATCTTCGTTACTCCAGGCGTTGGTCCCGTCATGTAATCCATAGAATTGGCCAATAGCCCACTTGGTCCATATCCGTCCGCGACTGTGTTTCTTGTGTCCTGTGCTATATCCAAAGTCGGTGGCTCGCTGCTTACCATTTCATACACGCGACCATGGCCACTAAATCCAATAAATTATCTGCCAATCGACATTTCTCCCCGCCACCTATTTAAGCCCATACAAATTTAACGTACTCCGTCTCGTAACTAGAGGACTACTCGCGCGCGCGCCTGAGTCCGGGCCTGGACTCGGCTAGAGGAGACCGAGTCCGACGTAGAGTGCCCACGGCTCTCGTGGACCGGAGCAGCAGGACGTGGTCGGGCAGTTCCTGATGAGGGCTCGGCGTCTCTAGTCTCCCTGTCCTATAGTCCCCTGAGGTATTCCGCGTGGTGCCTGAATTTGGTACCCGTCTATGTCTTGGATGCAGTAAGCCTTTGCGATGTCGCTGGCTGCTGCGCTTGCATAGATTCGCTCCGTAGCTCTTGGGAAGTTGAATTTTATAGAATAATATAACATAATATATTTATTATCTCTAAGCTACTATAAAGGGAGGTCTAGTAAGAGGAATGGGTGTTTATGTATACGTAGTACCCCGTCATGTGTTAAATAGGGATTATAGAGGTAGGTTAGATCACTATTACTGGGGCATCTACCTCGATACATGCATCTGGCTAGATTGGCACTAATAACAAGTGCATGTTGATCATTTGGCCCTTGTTCCTAGCTTTATTAGACCTGATATACTCAGGTACGAAACAGTGGGGAAAGGGCAGAGCCTATCCCCGAGAACACAGTATATTCGAGACTTTGTAAAGCGTGCGACGAGATTTGTTGAAGAGGGTTCTATACTATACAACACAGTACCTCTACTGCTTAATCGTCGCGTCGGCCTCACACCGCTGCCACATGCTGACTCGGATATGGGTGCAGTAGCGTCCCTTGCCAGCAGCGACTTTCGCTACTTGGGGTTGCAGTCATTCTGGATAAAGTGAGATCGCAGGGTATCCAGGATGGCGCGTGCATGCTGATTTGCAACCAGGTACATATTTCAAGAGAACTGTTGGTGGAGATGTTGTGCCGAGTCATTTCTCCATGTCAGCCCTGTCCCCTTGCCGATACCCCTCGGTAATTACCTGCTCGGTAAACTCTGTTCAGGACGGAACTAGGCCCAGGGTCCCCGTGATGAAAACCCATCCCGATTGGGAAGGTCTCATATCAGGGGCCGAGTGATGAACACTAACTAGTTATCTTCACGCTTGGCCGCGCGCGCGGCCAAGTGCTGAATGATGAGGAAATGATTACTAGAATCGACAAAATGCTTATTGAACCCAACCTCTCGAAGATTGAATAAGTAAGATGAATTCCCCGGAGCGAGGCCACTATGCTGGCAGGGCCCGGATTCCGCGCCATCTATTGTAATAGACATCACTCCGTTCACAATGGTAACCTTCAAGTCAGCAGCGATCTTGGCCGCTCTTCTAGCCTTTGGCGATGCCTCCCCTCTACAGGAGCTCGGACCGCTGTTCCTGTTTGAGAAATTGACCGCTCCCGCCTCTGGCTGGGTGGCCCACGGGGCTGCTCCCGCCGAAGCCGTGCTGAAGATGCACATTGGCCTCAAGCAAAAGGACATCAAGGGCCTCGAGAAGAAGCTGCTGGACATCTCCAGCCCCAGCAGCCCCAACTATGGCAAGTGGTTGTCCAAGGAGGAAGTCGAGCAGTACACTGCTCCCTCGGCCACCACCACCAGCCTGGTGAAGCTGTGGCTGGCGGCCCACGGCATCACGGGCGACGCGGTCCGACAGCCATCGCCCGACTGGATCTCCTTTGACGTCCCCGTCCGCAAGGCCGAGTCGCTGCTGCAGACCCGGTACAGCCTGTTCCGCGGCGAGGACGACGACCAGGTCACGGCCCGCGCGCTCGAGTACTCGGTGCCCCGGTTGCTTCACGACCACATCGACACCATCCAGCCCACCACCGTGTTCCACGCCGACTTTGGCCCCAAGGAAGGCGCCGTCGCGCAGGCACCCGTGTCGGCGGGCGCTGCAGGCAGCGCCTGCCCCGACGGCGTGACGGCGGAGTGCATCAGCGACTACTACAACGTCGACTACGCGGGCCGGGGCACGCAGAGCCTGGCGGTGACGGGCTTCCTCGACTTTTCCGCCAGCCACGACGACGCCGCCGCCTTTCTCCAGCGGTACTTCCCCAGGGGTCGCGGCAGCGACTTTGCCGACGTGACGGTGGGCGACGACGACGACGCGAACCCCAACAACGAGCGCAACGCGACGCTGGAAGGCAACCTCGACACGCAGATTGCGCTGTCCGTCGGCTACCCGTCGCCCGTCACGTACCTCATGGTCGGGCCCAACAACCAGGACCAGCCCAACCGGTACTTTGGCGACCAGCTCGTCAGCTTCGGCCAGTGGCTGAACGCCGCCTCCGACCCGCCGGCCGTCGTCTCCAGCTCGTACCTCGGCAGCGAGCCCGACTTCCCCGGCAGCTACAAGGACCGCATATGCGGCGAGTTCGCCAAGGCGGGCGCGCGCGGCATCACCGTGCTCTTCTGCTCCGGCGACTTTGGCGTGTCCGGGCTCAGCCATCAAAGCTCGTGCCCGGACGGCTACGTCCCCACGTTCCCCGCCTCGTGCCCGTACGTCACCGCCGTCGGCTCGACGCAGTTTGGCGGGGATCAGCGCCAGGAGGTCGCCGCCGTCTTCCCGCAGGACGGCGCCACCGGCGGCGGCTTCT
Source organism: Cordyceps javanica (assembly GCF_051103115.1). Classification (NCBI taxonomy): domain Eukaryota; kingdom Fungi; phylum Ascomycota; class Sordariomycetes; order Hypocreales; family Cordycipitaceae; genus Cordyceps; species Cordyceps javanica. Next base: position 2,780,880 of record NC_139300.1, on the reverse strand, counting down.
CCGAGTACTGGGCGGCGCCCGACTACCAGAAGCAGGACACGGCCGGCTACGTCGGCCGCCTGCCCGCCTCCTACCGCGGCAAGTTCGCCGAGGGCGGGCGCGGCATCCCCGACGTCGCCATGGTAGGCGTCAACTGGGACATCGTGGTCGGGAACCGGAGCCTGCTCGCCTACGGCACGTCGGCGTCGACGCCCGCCTGGGCCTCGCTGCTGTCCCTGGTCAACGACCATCGCCGGACGCTGGGCAAGGGCACGCTGGGGTTCGTCAACCCGGCGCTCTACGGCAACACGGAGGTCCGCGCTGCGCTCCGCGACGCCGTCGGCGGAAGCAGCAAGGGCTGTGGCGAGACGGGCTTCCCTGCGACCGAGGGCTGGGACGCGGCGACTGGCCTGGGCTCCCTCGATTTTGGAGCTCTGCGCCAAGCTCTCGCCAGGCTTTGAGTGTTGGCTGATCGTAAATCTTAGTGTATAGTTTGTACAAACAATGATGGCACATATATCTTATGTCAAGAGCATTTGTCCAAAAGCTTCTAGCCCTATCAGTAGATTGCCTGTGCTCTAGACCAGACACGGCCCCCGCGTAAAGAGTCACTTAGCATCGCAAATCCGTCGCTTCTGCAGCGCAGTCTGCTCCACCTCCAAAGCGCGCTTCCTCCCAGTCTGTTTCCGTAGCTTGCACTGCGTGTCCATGCCAGTATGATCCGCCTCGAGGCACTTCTCGCCAGCCTGCGTCGCAGTCATGGCTTCCGTGTCCGGCCCCGAATCGCTGCAGGAAATCGCGTTGGCGACCCGGGTCCTGTCCGTGGCATGTTGGCCCATGCTACCATCCGCCCTCGTCACGGTATCGGACTCGCGCGGCAGCATGACATGGACAATCCAAGGCAGATGGAGATCCGTCTCGGAGTCGCCTTTGACGGATGCGTTGACAAACAACGTCTTGCTGCCAACGTCGCTCTCCGGATAGCTTGCACTGCAGTACTTTTGCGCCGTGTGCTTCTCAAGCTTCTCATTTTTGGATGCTGCGTCTTGGGGCGTATCGAAATGCGACTCGTGGAGCGTGCTGAGCTGCTCAACGAGGACGGATTCGGAGTTATCAATGTCGGCGAGAAAGGACGGGTTCTCGCTCAGCTTCCGTCGCCAGGCTACGAGCTTAGCGCCCCAGCCCTCGTGGATGTGGCCGAAACAGTGAATCTGCGGCTTCGCTCTGGCGACGGCCGCGAAGAGGTCCGGACACCCGGCACGGTCTCGGGTGTGGGTGCGGTCCAGGACGCCTCTCGGCGGCCCGTGGGTGACCACGATGTTGGTCCCGTCTTGGATGGCGAAGTCATGGTCCTGGCCGGGGTGGTATTGGAATCCCCAATCACCTCCAAGCGAAGGCGTATAAGGGCTGGCGTAGACACGTAGTCTGGCGCCGTTATGAAGCACAAAGTCGTGCGTTCCTTCGTTTAGCAGGTGTATCCCGTGCTCCTTGGCGTCGACAAGAAGTTGTCTGGCCTCTTCGTAGTCCCCGTAAAACTTCTTGACCAGATCCGGCTCCAGTGGCGGCTTGATCTGTTGGATCTTGCTTTGGAAACTCGCCGTATCGAGTGTAAAGTCGTGGTTTCCGGCAATGACAAGCTTCAGCGGTGCGTTGATGCCGCGAAGCAGCGTCACGGCTGAGCGGAACTCTTCCAATTTTGACTCTTCGGTCAAGTCACCCGCGTGGATGCAGACGTCAGCGACCTGATTGGGAATTTTTCCATCGAGTGCCATGCCGTGAGTGTCGGATAAGATGATTATGGATGTTTTGACGTTTGCTGCCATTATATCCTTTTCTGAAGACATGACTTTTGAGGAGACAGAAGCCCAGTCTGAGCAATCGATAAAGTTGACGGGCTTTGTGCTTTGTACTCAAGGTCTGATGCGTGGCGAGGAATGAGGGAAGAATTGGCGTATGGAAGAATTTTCATATTCACCACCATGTGACAACTAAGTAGTCGGTGGCTTGTTTGGCTTTTGTCTTGAAAAAGGAAAAATAAGTGACCACGATGTACGCGAGCTCTGAAGCTCCAACTACGGCTTTATAGCAAGAGCCATCTATGGGGCTAAAAACCTTCAGCCAAATGCTCTGAACCTTGTGAATAGCGCAGCTTATTGATCTATTTTTGTACTTTTAGTACTTTACCTACTAACTAATCCCGTTCAGGGGAAGGAGCCTCCATCATGCCTGCTTGCACAGGATCAACAGTCCCTATCTCTTATCTTAGATTCTGTCGTGAATTCCATGCCATTCAGCCTCATTATTGACTTGCAAGAAAATTCGAAAATTGACAGAAAAACAAGTTGTGCATTCACAACCTCATTTTATGGCCCCCAAGCTGGTAACAGTCTTTACATACAATTCCCGCTCTACATGTTTCCAATTACTCTTGTGGCGGGACTGTGGAGAGGTATTCGAGAACTTGTACCAAAGTTCAGCTCACTCGTCCGTCTTTTGAGAGAACAATGCCCACAAAGGAGGGCAGCGCCTCACATCTCAATGCGAATGGGGTAGCTTTTATGAATACGAATAGTGGCCTTCACGGCGTGAGCTCGCGGTGCGCGCCGGACCACCGCCGCCGCCACCACCGCCACCACCACCGACTCTCCGCCTCCCGCGACGCCTCTCCTCCGCGGCCCTCTGGCGAAATGACCGTACGGCGTCCTGGAGCCGCGAGAACAGGTCGCACACCCACGCCCAGAAGCCGGACAGCATGTCGCGGAGGTGCGCGAAGAAGGCCTCCCAGGGTATCACGTAGACGAGCAGCGAGGCGGCCGCTCCCGCGCCCAGGCCCCATCCCGCCGCCTCGAGCGTCTCCTTCATGCTGAGGCCTCCTCGCGCGAGACGGCCGGCCGTCCCGTCGCGGAACGAGAAGCCGCTGCTGTCCGCCGCCGCCATGCCTACGCCCGCGCCCGTCAGCACGCCCAGGATCGCGGCCGCCGAGCTCTTCCAGCGACGTGGGCTGCTGCTGCTGCTGCTGCCGCCGCGGCCGCGGCCGCCGCCGCCGCCGCGCCTGCCACGGCGCGCCTGAGCCTCCATCGTCTCGAGGTGGTACCGGATCGCCCCGCGCGCGTCCTCGTCGAGCTCTTCTTCATCATTAGAGCGATTCTGGTGGTGCGGGTGGTCGGCGAGCGACGACTGCACCAGCACGCCCGGGCCGGTCAGGAGACTGTACCCGGAGGGCTGACGGCGGCGCCACTCGGCGATGGGGACGTCGCAGAAGCTGGACGACTCGCGGAGCGTCAGTTGGCTCCGCGACGAGGGGAGGGAGTGGAAGGAGGAGGACGAGGAGGAGGAAGAAGAAGGAGTGCGATGCTGGAGCTGGTGCTGGTGCTGATGCTGGTGCTGCCGTGGCTTGGCGCCGAGCACGGCTAGTGAGCGCACTTGGTCGCCGACGTGCAAGTCGAGCTCGCTGACGGCGCGGCTGGCGATGATGGCAACGCTCCGCTCGCGGCGCCGCGCGCGCTCCTCGCAGAGAGCCTCGGCATCGAGGAGCGCGTCGGGCAGCTCGCGGGGCGTGCAAAAGTACACAGAAGTCCGGGGACGACCTTTGAAAATACAATAAAACACGGTCATTATTCGAGGCCAAATTGACAAGGGCGAGGCTGGCGCAATTCATATCGGAAGGAAACATACCTCTCCAGAAACGAAGCTTTCTGTGCCAAGACTCCTTGAAGAGCTCGTCGGAGCAGCGCTCCAGTTCTTGGACGCACGGGACGCTGCCCACGGCGATGACGATGATGTTCTTGCTGTCATCTTTCCCCAGAAGATCCTTGAGGGAGGTGAAGAGTTCCGTGTATTCCGAGTTGGCCGGCATGTTTCCTTGGGATTCCGCTTGGATGATGACTAGCATGCGTATTAGAAAACAAGAACGGATAGCTATCCATAGCAGATCGTAATGACTTGCCTTGGTCCTGAACTGGTCGTCATACGAGCTTTTATGGAGGAGAAGCGAATGGCAACAGAGACCGCAATTGGGAAAACTGAGCCAGTCTATTGCTCTCATTGAAGGTACATCAACACCATTTATAGTCGAGTGGTTGCCGCCTGGCGTTGCTTGTTTCTTGAGTTTCGCGCTGCACTGTGGACTTACACCCAGCATGAGGCTATCCGTTCTACTGCCTCTTGGAACGTAGCGACGCACAGTATCAGCCCATAGTCCTGCTGCATAGCTCCCTAGTAATCGTGCCGAGTAGAATGGCAGGTCCCATGTACCTGAGCGGCGCCGCTCAACGACGCGCGAGCGAATTGTTCCTTGTACCCAGAAGACTTTGCGCCTGAAAGCCGATAAATAAGTTGAAAGGCATCCGAGACATGCAGGCATGCGGCGTATCTGCAAGTCAAAAATAATCAGGTCAGTAACAAGACGCCACGGGCCCATACATCTGGGTTATGCTCGCCATTGGACGAGAAATGTGAGCGCTTCTCGCCCAACTCAGAAAAAAACGTTGGGCACAAGTACGATACAGCCGCAGCTGCTGTACGGGTGATTGTGCCCTCCCACCCCATATCTCCCATGTTTATTGCAGGAGAGGGCTGGCATGCAGGAAGCAAAAGATGAAGCGTACATCGCTCTTGGAGAGAAGAAGACTTGCGAAAAAAACAAAACATAATTAAAAAGAATACGTACAGCACCCGGAGTTCGCTGGTCGTCACCGACCCAGCTACTATTCAGGCGCTCGAGTGGTTATCGATCGGAGATCAGACGGGATCCAGATTGGTCACTCGGCTATGGCCGTACATGTTTTGTTGGTCCTCTAATATTGTATATAACGGGGAGCAACATTGGTCGGAGGCGGTGGTGATGAGGGATAGACAGAGGCCGTACGTAACTGGGTTGCCTAGACGGGTCAGCCGAAGGCACTGATCAGGCGTAGCCAAACACACACAGTGTAGACGTACGGGACAGCTCACTATTGAAAATGCCAAGTTGTTCGTGTGACCAAAGATGGACGTGGCAATACTTGCAACGAGACTGCCCGGTCCCGTGGCGCTTTTCGCTCCGGCCTTGCTGTTGTGCCCTGCCACCTGAAGTCGCCTCCCCCCCCCCCCCAAGGCTGCCGCCGCCGCCGCCGGGACGTGGCCTAGAACGAGCCGCATGCATGCTCGCAACCATCATGGGGTTTAAAGGCAATGGAAGCTGGCTTACCCAGCCTTAAATGCAGGAGGTGGGCGGGAGGAGGCGTTGTTGGAGAATCATACGCCAAAGCTAATAATCCTCGTCCGCGGGCAACAATTCTCGCCACGTACATGTCCAATTTTTCAACACTCATCGAAACATGTCCCTGCCGGCTAGACCCTTTTTTTTCTTTTTGTCGGGCAGCAAAAATATGATATTTCTCATGGGAGATGGCGCACGCTGAACGTTGTGCGATCCTGTACTTGCCGACGGGGCTCGGATCGGATCCGACCTCGCCCTATCATCGAGATTCTGGGCCCCCCCTCCATCCCACAAAGTTGGGTTGGCAGAAGTGTTTCTCAGACCCTGCTTGGATGATAACGATGATCCCTAACCACTTGACGCGGCCGTTTGTGCTCTCGGCAGTGTGTGTGCAGGAGTCGGGAAGACGGGGAAAGCTCGAGCATAACTGTTGTGCAGGTCCCGAACTTGAACAGTCTGGGCAGTTTCCACTCGGCCGCGGGATTCGCTCGCTGTGTTAAAAAACGAAAGCATAAATGGTCTCATGGCCGGTAAGCTGGCATGCCTGCCTGCCCGGGTACTACAGAACGCTCGCCCTTGTTGCGTCTTCGTATTGCCAGTGTTCTTCTACCGATCGGAAGACTGTGGTGACGACGGGCGTCTGGTTGCCTTGCTCCAGGCATGATGGGTGGCTCCATCTGTGCTACAGACAAAGGAGGCGCACATGCGCGCATCGGTGTTGATGGATGAACTTCTGTTGCTGGTCCTCCAAAAGGTTTGGGGCCCGAGAGCCGTCGTCGTGTTCCGAGGTAGTGACGGACAGTGGGTGCGCCGTCATCGCCCGCGTTCAAAGTGGGCATGTAAGCTGGCCCGTCGTAGTTGGCGACCAAAGTACGCATCCAAAACCTCCAAACGAAAATTGTCACTGGGCGAGCGAGAGGCATAGTCAACCATCATTACATTACGTCTTTAAGAATAGCTACCGATATTTTCTTCGAGATACAATAAGCAGAGGGCACATTACCCAATTCTTTCAATCATTGCTCCCTCGTCCCTCCTTCTCACCATAAACAAAAAGGCATCAAGAATAAAGACAAGAATCATGCATCCGAAAGTCTTAGTCATGACAGCTCCATTTCGACAAAATGTACAAGCAATTCGTTTACGCACGTACAGCCGCGGCAGACTAGGCCAGGGTGCGCCTGATAGCACACGGGTATCAAAAAAAAAAAGTACACACATCAGCACATCGCTTTTTAGTACGCTGGCTTCTCTGTGTAGATGGGAGGACGCGCGTTGTCCTCGTCCCAATGCATGTTGCCCTTGACATCCAGGGTACAACCTTCATCGGAGATGGGAATGACCTTGGAGGTCTCGGCAATCTCCTGCTTGGAAACACCTGCAATATCCTCGGGGATCCAGAGGTGGGGGACCTGCTGGTAGGCAGCCGGGGGGAGGTAAGCCTGGGAAGCCTCCTCGGGGGAGACCTCGTTATTGACGTCGTAGTCATCAGCAGGGATGAGCTTCTGGAGAACGTGGTAGTCGGAGTAGATCCAGGGCTTGAGGAAGCGCTGGAGGATGTTGCCCTTGGGCTTGGCAGAGATCGGCACAGCGGCGGAGCTGCCGTTGGCGTGCGCGCCATTGGCACCGTTGCTGGCGGAAGCACCGTTGGTTCCGATCTTGCCAGCCTCAGCATTTTTGTCGTCAATGGCAGCGTCCGTGCCAGCCGTGCCGAGGTGACCAGCACTGAGCTGGGTCTCAGCCTCCAAGCTGGTGGGGATACCACGTAGCAGAGGGGCAAAGGTCTTGAGGAGCGTGATGTTGTAAAGAATGGTGAAAATGACAAAGATTGCCATCAAAACGGCAGGACCAGGGGTCTTGGCGAGAACGAAGAGAGCAAAGATGCAAATTTCACCCAGGTAGACACCGACGAAGAGCTGCTTGAGGGCACGAGGATAGATGAGACCCTTAGTGTCGACAGTGGTCTCGCTGACGAAGATCAGGTTGTAGCGGTAGGCGAGGTAGAAGAGGAACAGACCAAGGGTAGACCAGAAGAGCATGAGGGGAGCAATGACCGAGTAGGTAATGCCGATGACAACAATGTTGGTGTAGACGGGAAGCAGGCTACCCCAAAGAACGCCCGCGAGAGTAGTCCACTTCTGGAAAAGAGCACGGGGGGTACCGGAGAGGTACTTGTAGAGAATGCGGAAGACGGCAAGTCCGACGACCTGGGTGAGAGTGCCGATGGCGATAGTCAAGCCCTGGACAATAAAGTACGAGATGTAGAAGTTGGAAGCCTTGGGAATGTTGGTGGCCAGGGCAGGGAGAATCTGAGAGGTGTCCTTGGCGATTGTGACGATGGAGTCGGCAAAGGCGTTGGTCATGGTGCGGACAAGGAAGATCTGAATGACCTGAAAGATGAAGTAGGCGTGTTGGGTAAAAAGCTCAGCCTCGGTGTTGGTCTTGGCACCAGCCAGGTGAGAAAAGCCGCGCATGAAGACGGGCACGAGGGACATGAGGATGGCGAGAGCAACAGAGGGCAGCAGGCCCGAGACCACACCGAGGATAATTGGGGGGATGTCGCCAATCCATGTCAGGCCGGGAAGAGACTTGATGGTGTTGACGGAAGAAATGACACCGATGATGGCAACAGGAATAGCCCAGAAGACGATGAGAGCAGTGACGGCGGCATAGACGGCGTAGCGGCGAATGACGAGCTGCCACCAGGGGAGGGCGAGATTCTTCCAGATGACATCCCTGGGCTGAACGCCGATGGCCTTGGGTTCCATGTGGAGGGCGGTGTGGTGACTGACGCTCTGGTAGGCATCCTGTGCCTGGCGCTGAGTGTTGAACTCGATGAAGACGGCGGGGACCTTGGTGTAGTTGCCGGCGAGGTACTGGTCCTGGGCAGCCTGGACCTTGGGGATGCTCTCCCTGAGCTCGGAGCGGCCCCATTCGATGGTGTCGACCTTTTTGCCGAGGAGGCCAAGGAAGCCGAGACGGTGAGAGGGACGCTTCTTGTCAGGAACCCAGCGAGAAGCAATGTTGCCAGTCTCGGCGTCGCGGGTGACGGCGGTCTGTTCCTCGGCGTTGCCGCCATTCTTCTTGAGTTCCTTGGCGCGGGCCTTGTTGACATTCTTGATGAGGGCAACCTCACCCTTTTCAAGCTTGAGGGCGGTCTCGTCACGCTTCTTGACCTCCTCCTCGAGCTCCTTGACATCACCAGCGATCCAAAGGTTACGGATGGCGCCAGGGTACATGGCCTCCAATCGGCGCTCGTCGAGGTAGTCCTTGGGAACATTGGTGAAGAGGACGGTGCGGGCTGAGATGCGACGGGCATAGTTAGGGTGGTTGAAGAAGGCGTTGCGGATATTGACGTAGAAGATGAGCTCGCGGGTAATCATGTACATGATGAATCCGTAGACGGCCCAGCCCACGAAGCAGTGGGCATAGTAGTAGTTCTTGTGCGTCTTGGAGTCGACATTGCCGAAGGAGAGAATATCGAGCTCAGCCAGACCACCGCCACCGGTCGCGTTGACGGGGAAAAGAATGGGCCAAGTGATGCAGAGACTGACAAAGGCGATGACTGTGCAAACCTTGAGGTAGCGGATGAAGAGATATGCGTCGAGGCTCTGGTGGCGCAGAGCCGTCTCGTCAGGGAGTCTCCAGAAGGGACCGATCCAATCGAACCAGCCCTTGGGGAGAGCAGGCGATCGTTGACTGTAGTGGCAAGGTTAGAGGGGCGATTCCAGGCCGACAGGGCCAAGGAAGCGGGTTGTACGTACTAGGGCCGAAGTGACCCGAGATATGCTCTCGGTTCGTAGAATCGCGTCTGCGAACGTCTAGCAACAAGCCAGATGACGAAGTAGACGGCGGATAGCGCCACGACAGGGATCAGCGTCCAAATCATGCCTATTAGTAGAGTCCCATTGTTAGCAAAGACTGGGTGGCGCAGCTTGAACTGCGTTGGAGAGGCGGGATAGCGCACCCGAGAGCGAGGACGACTTGTTGGACTGGCTCGATCCCTGGTTGGGATCCTTTGCAAGGGCATCATTGATCCAGCTGATGAAGGCGCCCATGGTTGGTGAGCTGTCGACTGCTACGTGCAGCGACTAGACGAGAGCTGAAGGTGGTTTCGAGATTGCGTATAAAGTGGTGAGGCCCGCGACGGGTAGCTGAGCAGGGCTGTCGCAACTGACGTAGTAGTGGTTGAGAGGGGGGAGGAAAAACAAGAGAGAAAGCCGAGTCGTGGTGCGTGTGGGCGAGTCGGAGGGGTTTTGTCTGTAACCAGAGAGACTGCCAAGTTGGTGTCAGTTATCTGGATTGGCAGGGCAAGACACGAGCAATGGCGCGTATGGGGAAGAAATTGAGTTTGCGGCTAATCTCGAGTGTGTGTGGCCTTGGTGTTGCAAAGGAATCGGTGGACGCTTTGTTTACTTGATACGATTGTGGCTACTGCAAACGGTAGCAGGGCGAGACACTCGGTATGATGAGAGTCACCCACGGGTCAGCGAGGGGGGGTGGGCGAGGAGGACGAAGAGAAGCTTTTTTTTTTCCCGCTCATATCCAAGGACAAGATTCCGGCGGCGGGCAGTACATATTAAAAAGAATCGATCGTTGTTGAGAGGCACAGGGGTGAGCGATCAGTCCCAAGGGGAAATTAATAGAGAAGCTGGGCTACCAAGCTACTTAGGGAAGCTTGAGCGGCGAGCTATCAAGATGGGCAGCTTGGCCTGGTTGGCCTCCTCGGCCTGAATATTACTGGTACTTAGCCTGCCTGGCAGCCCGCTCCTCCTCGCTAATAAGTTACCAGTACGCGTCGCAAAAGGTACATTGTTGCAGGACTGGGTCAACGACGTAATAAGTCAGTGTCTTGGGCCAGGATGTGTGCGGCTTGACGCTAACTGATGAGTTAGCGCAGGGAGCGGAGCGGCCCCAATGACGGACGGCCCAAATTGTGTCGAGAAGGCGAGGTCAAGGAGTCGCGGGCACAAGTCGCAGCTGGTAGCCAGCAGTCAAGCAGTCAACAGTCATAGCAAGCATCTAGAAATTACCTGCAAGTACCTACTAAGTAGGGACATACATGCCTGTGCCCTGTGCCCTGTGCAGTACTTACTGTATACCTACCAGTAGGGAAGCAAGGCAAGTACTGAGTGCGTTAGTAGTCGGTAGTCGAGGGATTGGTGGAGCGCCACTTTGGATATTCGAGGTGGATGTCGATCTGGAGGTGGGTCTATAGTGGGGTCGGCGAGACAAGAGGAGCTGAAGATGGAGCGGCCAGTGTCTCTGCTGTGTGCTGCGTCGTGCATGCGATGTACGGATTACATGGGCTGCACTGGCTGCGTGGCTGCGCAAACGCCCAAGCAAAGCCGCTGTCCGCCAGCTCGGTACTGCTACGTCGGCAGATTGGGCCGAGGTGGGAGGGGCAGGCGGGCAGGGAAGGGCAGGGCAGGCATGGCATGGCATGGCAAGGAGGCAGGCAGGCAGGATGACAGGTGGCAGGGAGAGAGAGAGAGAGAGCGCGAGAGGCCTGCTGCTGCAGCTCGTGGGCATGTGAGCCTCTACGAGGGCCTGACGCGCTGGAACTCGCAGGAGGCTTGCAGGAGGGAGGCGGCCGATATATTGGCACAGCGCGTCAGGGTCCTCGTAGAACAGTGAACGCACCGCACGGCAATTGAGGATGCTGGTACAGTTGCTCGGTACAAATTAGGAGCCGGCCATGTCTTCCCTCATCTGTCGCTTTTTGCTACTTGGAACCAAGAAAAAAAAAGAGAAAGGTCGCGTCAAGAATACTACCTCGTCGCCAGAAACGTGCAAACATGTTTTCATGGTTGTCTTGCCCGCTGATGATCCCTACTAGATAGGCTCGTTTCGCATTGTCGTGTCTTGGTACAGGGCCGTCCTCGCAGCCCAAAATCGCGATGTGACTGCCCACTTACCTCTACTTACTGATGATACCAGCAACTCAGAGGCAAAGAGGCAGGCAGCAGGCAGGTACTAACACGGTAAAGCAAGGTACCTACAGAGGTATCCACCGGACCACCGCCATTCCAGCCACACGCCAGCGCGGCATGCTCCCTTGTTGTCTGCCGAGCAACAACCACCACGGCCAACTGGCGTCATGGCCTTCTCATGATGCTGCACCATCTCTACCCAATCGAAATTCGGCGTGTTTGCATCCCATCCCATCTATGTACCTTCCAAACTCAACATCGCTCGTCTTGTCCAACAAAATTTTACCCCCCAAGTACGGAGTAGTCCTTTATTATTTTCAAATCGTGCCTCTCTCTCTCCCCCTTTCCTCTTCCAGACTCTCACCACCCTGGTCTCCACTGACTGGCGATGCAATTTTAAAAATTTTCCCTCTGCCTTGTCCCTCTGACCATCTCGACCTCCAGAGCCAAATACTCAGAGGTAGCCGACTGTCAGGCGGGCCATCTAGAACGACCATGGTGGCTCCAATAATACCAGTACGCCTCCCCATCGCCCCCCTGGTGCTGGAAGTCGAACCAAGTCCAATCTGCCCGGGCCAAGTAAGTACTTACCTCTTCATCGCTGGCCCCCGGATGAACTGTGAATGAAACAGCCCCGCCACAGATGCAGTTTATTATGGCCATGCCCCCTGTTCCAAGCAAAATGCCCAATCTGGCGACCAGTACGACCCTTTGTAGCAGCGACTCACTCTGTGTGTCATGACTCTTCTTCACCTTTGCTTGCCCACATCCCTCCCATCCCTGCCCAGCTGGCTCGTCCCAGCAGCGCCACAATTCACTGCCACATCGGCCCAGCTGGCAACTCCTCCATCTTGGCGCGCACCTGGCAAAGGCGGTCGACATCATTGTTGCACCTGGCAGCCCAAACATTTTGCCAGCTGCCAGCAAACTCGTCCGTTTGCTTGGTATAAGTTATTACTACTATTGACCGATAACTAATTCTCCAGCCATTGCCTCACATTTTCGTCCTATTTTCAAATTTCCATCACACCCTTTTTTTTTTCGACGCTCCAATTACATGCACACCATCCTTTCGCAAGTCATCTCATCCAGCTACTTGTCCTAATCCTCGCTTCACCCAGTCCTACTTATGGGACCACTTATTAATTATGATTGCAATCCCTCGCCTCAATGCGTCATGCCCTCGCCCTGCCGCGTGCACCTTCAGCCCACCAACTACCTGTACACTGGATACGTGCTAGCTTTCGCATAATGGCCAGCGACTCCGGCGACTATTCCCATAATACTTTCCAAACATTTACGCATACGCTTGATGACCTAGTTCACTAGACTCAGTACAAAGAGCAACAAAGAGCAACAAGGGAACGAGGGCCCTGTCTCCCAGCTACTTAGTCAACTCGCCGCCCAGGATATGCACTGAAAATCGTCACAACACCATCCCCTGCCCGTCATAAGCCTCGGACCATGTACTGAGTATCTTGCAGCCGGCTATCATGTAGCCGAAAACATTGGGGCGCAAGATTGCTAGGCCAAAGTGGAGAGAGAGGGCAGTCTCTTTGCGGTCGTCGATCCGTTCTCTTGAGCATGCTCGCCTGTACCCACAACAGAACGACACCCTTCACCTCGAGCTGCTTGTCGAATGCTGAAAAGAATTACCCAATGTGGATTGCATGCTCCAATTGGTGCCGATAGGCGGCCAGTATCTCGGGTTCTCGACTAGCAAGCTTGGCGTGCAAAAAGGCTGCAAACCTTATCCAGCAGTAGAAACACCCTCGCCCTGGAGCTGCTGTTGATCATGACATCACCACATCTTCTCGATTTTGGGTTGTGACCCAATCCGACTCTTCAAACCTAGCTATTGTCTCAATTCATTGCTGTTTGTATTGTTACGTCATTGTTCAACTTTACCTCACAAATGCAGGCTAGAACGCGACCTCAGAGGGAGCATGAGGCGCCCCAACCATATGCCATTGAACGCCTCTCGACGCAGCCGCCTGCAACTTGGCGCAATGGCAAGCACATGAACAATAGCTGGTATTGACAGCTCCCATGGCTTGCAAAGTCACTCCACTATGTCGCATGTATGTAGATGCAGTATAATACAATCTGAAAGGGATGTTGTTTACCTACTAACATGCATATTTCAATCTATAACACATACCAAGGTACGTCCCGAGATGTGGTTTCTATATTTAACATGTAATAAAAGTCTATCGTATATATAAAGGCCATTCTCCCCTATGGCCCCTGCCACCTCTTGATCATGCCATTGTGCGGCGTGTCAAACAGTAAAAAGGAACCCAAGTCTTCAAATCCAGCCGCCCGATACAGTGGCGCCCCTGCGGGCGTTGCAATCAGGTATGTATCCCTGTTTTGCTCCTGCGCCTTCTCAAGACCCCAGTTCAGTAGCATCTTTCCGATGCCTCTGCGCTGATGCGCCGGGTCAACCCCGAGATAGTCGAGATCTGCCTTGCCTTTGTCAGCGTCTCCTTTCTCCCCAACCCGGCGGAACAGCTTTCCGTCTCTCTCGCTCTCTCTCTTCGAATCAATTACTCACACCACATGTGCTTCGAGCCGTCCTCGCCGAGAAAGTCCGTCGTGGCCGCCCCGCTCGCCCTCCGTAGCTCCGCGTAGGCCGCCTCGTCCAGCGTCTCGCACGGCACGAGGTCCTTGGTCATGGACTCGCCCGCCTGGCCGTCCGGGAGGGGCGCCTCCCACATGGAGAATCCCACGATGCGGTCGTCGAGCTGGTCGTCCGTCGCCACCATCAGGACGATGCGCTCCGTGCGCATCTTGATGCCCTTGCGCGTGCGCCGCCACGCAATCGCGGGGTCCTCGGGCCGGGGCACCGCCGGCTGCAGGCGCTTCGGAAAGAGGTTCCGCGCGATGGCGTCAGTGGCAGGCGGGAACGCCGCGACTGCGAGCCGCGCGATGGTGTCCGTGTCGGCCTCGGTCGCTGCCCTCATGTGCAGGGTCATGATTTCTGCTGTTTTGCGCGGGTGGTCTACAGTGCTTGCGGGAAGATGGAGTGTCTGGGGTTCTAGGATGACGAATCGTCCACATTCCCGGTTTTAAAGTCGAGGCACGCCCGGCGCCGGAGTGAGTAACACTGTTGGGCGCGCCCTCCGGAGTGGGGGCGCCTAAGGGAGCCCGCCCAACGGCGCGGCTCCGGTTCGAGTCATCGCAGTTGGTGCAAGTGTTGAGGTTGCTGGTTGTTATGTGTGACGCTTGCCATTGAATTACTGTGATCGACGCGTTTGGATATCACTGATATCTTCAGTGATTGGGCGGAAGTGCAAAGCCAACATGCCCATGTTGCGGCGGACTCGGCGCAACTATGCGGAATAACGAAGCCAGTGGTTGCGATTGCGTGACCGACTGATCTGGCAGGGTCGTCTTTGCAGTGGAAGAAAATCATGCACAGAAACGTTTTGCTGAAGCGCTTTGTTTCTTCGTCCGTCGCCTATATCGACCTCGTTATATGGGCGTGTACTTGAACCGAGGCCTTCTTGGATCGCAGCGCATTGGTGACGCTCAGTTGCTCAGCGGCGTAGTACAATCTATATTACAGGTAGATCAAAAATCGTAGGAAGAAGTCATCGTAGCTGGGGGGATCAATCGGGCACCGCATGCGTGCATCCACCACCCCATCAACCGGCATCCCGGCCGCAGACAAGGCTGCAGTTTATAGGCCGCGCGCCCTGGGGCCAAAGGCCTACGGCACTCGGGCCAGCCCGGGCCGCTTGATCCAAGGCCGCGCCTACTTACTCCAGCTGACTGGGCAGAGATGCGCGCGGACAGCCGCTCATGATGCCGGCGGGGCCGGCGGCTCGATGCGCTAGAGGCACGCCTCGCGGGCGTTGCGTTGTACGAGAAGTGGTTGTGGCAACAGACCGGGCGAGTGAGCAGCACAGAGAGAGGGATCGGCCTTTTTCGATGTGGTCTAGGGCCACTGCAATGGATCGAGTCAAGGGAAGCCGACGGGCGGCGCAAAATGGCTGGTTTTCGCAGTCACTTTTTTTTTCTTCGAGCATTGTGATGTTGATGTTTTTTTTTCCTTCCTTGCTTCCTTGCTTCCTTCCTTTCTTCTTGGCATATAGTTTCACTCTTCCAAGACACGGACAAACTCTCGATTGGGCCGTTTCCCGCGAGCGAGAAGCAAGGGATTGCTTTTTCCAAGACAGGCTGACAACGGCAACCGAGACAAGTGAATCAGTGAATCACGGCTTGCATTGTTTGCTCACGCGTCCGAAGCCACTTGCGGCCCGGTTCCGGACTGATCTCCAACTCCCGCAGGGGCCCATGGGACCTCCCGCAAGGGTCGTAGCGCGGAAAGAGAAGTCAATCTTGGTCGTTGACTTACTGATATGAAATCACTTCCGCCCCGTCTACCCTGGAGCAATGTACTTGGGCAGATGCCTGCCAGAAGTGCATTGTAACAGTACTTACTTAACAGTAGTTACTTATATAGATTCCTCGTATTATACATACCACCTTCCGCATCGGTTTGCCAAGTGTCCCCCGAACTTGCTTAGAACAGACTATGGAGTACCCATGTTGAAGATGTGACCACTATCATCAGTAGCTACTAAGTACGCCGTGGCGCCTCTGGAGAAACGGCGCTAGAAACGTTTCTTGACTCTGGCCTGTCTCTCAGTTTTCAACAGCCAGGCCAACAGGTGGCCAGCTTAACCACAAAGGGTGTCACGGAAGATTCCAAGTTTCGCTAGCAGCGCAATGTTTATTGACGCCGTCTTTTTTCGTATCTGTTTCCAAGTTGTAAACCTTAAAAAAAAAAACACCCCCCGTCCAAGCACCACGCCGAGGAGAAGCTCCAGAGCACAGGTCAGTAGCGGCTCGCGGCGCATTGTGGACAAACTCCACCCCATCATCCCTCCATGATGTGGCATCACCGTGGCAACCACCGTAACCAAAACATCAGCAACCACCCATCCCGCCCTCCACCACGCCTCTCGGAGGGCACGCTTGGAGACAATAGGACCGTTCTCGAACCACCAGGACCATTGTGCCCACTGAAACCCATTGTTGCTCCAAGGTCAACCGCCAGACGTGCTCACCAGAGAATGGCACCCCCGCCCGGGTTTACAACCACCTTTGGGGCTGGCGTTGGTTACCAGTACCGGCAGAAGAAGAAGACCTGGTTGCAGTCGCAAGCCGCCAAGCCAGGCAACGAAGCCTCCCTCCTCCCCCCCATGTACCAGTTACGTCTATTTGCTCATCTCGATAAGCCCGAATGCAACGCCGCGCAACCTCTCCTGCGTGACCACCCCTCCCTCCTGGTTGCTAGTCGTTACCAGGATCCCCGCTTCCGTGGACTGGATATAGACTGCGGACCGGCAAGACGCTGGTAGTGCTTCGATTCAGCGCAAGAAAAAAAACCACTTCACTCTCTGTCGCTTTTTTCTCTTCGGTTCTTTTCCATCCTAGGCCATTGCCCTTTTTTTCTTTCTGAGTTCACCGAGTATTGCTTACTGTAGACGTTGTCCCCTCTCATCATCTCTTAGTGCATATTCTTCCTCTGTTTACTTTTGGCACGTTGGGTCGCACAACCTGCCCATACGTGATCCGATTTACCGAGCTTAGACGAATTTTGCGAAAGACGGAAAACCGAGTCCTAGAGGAAATATAGTCTCGAGCATCATGGTTTGAGGAGACGACGGCAGCCGAGAAGACGAACCCCCCCCCCTCCACCCTTGCAATACGCATTCGTACCAGAGCCCGAGCATATCACAAATGATTGGATCGAAACAGCGTCCAAACGCTGTGCGACGGCCGAAACGGCGGACGGTCGCGACTGTCGTACTGGCGCTGGCCTCGACGCTGACGACCGCCGCGGCGCACCAGTTCCCCTATGTGCGGACACAGATTCTCACGCCGGCCTGCTTCAGCAAGTCGTCTTGTCACGGCGCCGGCCAGACGTACATGTTCAAGCAGGCCGACGACGGCAGTGTGCAGTTCCTCTCTTTCGACTACAACGACAAGCTCAACGCCGACCTCAGCCCCAAGGTGCTCTCTAGCCAGCTGCCCTTCCTCAGCGACGCTGACCCCGCGACGGCCTTTGGGGCGGTCCGAACCGCCAATGGCTCGGTGCTTGTCTACGCAGGTGTCTGCGGCGGTGATGCCGGCACTGTCTGGTCTTTCGACGACAGCAAGGACGGCGGGACGACCGTCGGCGGCGGTGCGTGGACGAAGCGCGGCACCCGCAGCACGGCCAAAGACACGAGCCCGGGCGGCGCGCCCTTCTTCCTCGGTGGCACGCTGGCCTTCTCCGCCAAGCTCGCGCCGGCCATGGACCAGCCGACGTTGTACAGCTACGGCGGCATGTGCGAGACGCCCAGCACGGATGCGACGAACTGGCAGGCCGGCGCCAACTACACCAAAATGATGATGAGCCTGGCGCCGGATAGCGCCGACGCGCAGACAGGCTACGATGCGTTCATCGCATCGACCGCCGGTCCGCGCTCGCCGTTTGCAGGGTTCACCCTCACGCCACAGCCGCCTTCAATCACCAACATCTCTGGCACCGTGACGCAGAAGATGACGTACATCCTGCTTGGTGGGCATACGCAAACGGCCTTTATCAACATGAGCACCGCGGCTGTTTGGAGCCTGCCGGAGCAGGCGTGGTCGTACATTGATATCAAACAGCCCGTAGGCAAGACGGCCAATACGGAGCTCATCCGCAGCGGTAGCAAGAGCCGACGCGCCGACGACGTGCCCGAGGTCACCAGCCGGTCCGGCCATACCGCTATCCTGAGCCAGGATGGCAGTGAGGTCGTCGTCATGGGCGGCTGGGTGGGCGACGTCAACACGCCGGCGCAGCCGCAGCTGGCGGTGCTCAAGATGAGCCAAACCTACAACTCGTGGATGTGGGCCGTGCCGGATGCGCAGCCTGAAGGCGACGGCGTTTACGGACACGGCGCAGCTCTGCTGCCGGGGAATATCATGATGGTGTATGGCGGCTGGACGATAGACTCGAGCGATGGCTCATCGGCGACCAAAAGAGCTGTGACGGATACCGCGAGGTTTCTGAATCTGACCTCGATGGAGTGGACGCAAGACTACAAGCGACCGCCCCCTAGCCCGAGTGATCCGGATGCACCCAGCATCGGATCGCATGACGCGGGGTCGAGCGGCCGCGCCAGACGACTCGGCCTGGGTCTGGGTCTAGGCCTCGGCCTCGGCTTGCTGCTGCTCATTGGGGCAATTGCCCTATTCTGCTGCCTCCGCAAGCGCAAGCAGCGCAAGAAACATCGACGAGACGAGGCAGCCCAGGCCATGGCGCGAGATGCCGAGTTCTTCAATGACCGAGACGACGTCATGGAGCCGCCAGCCGGCTATGGCCAATGGGGGTGGTTCAGCCAGCGTGACAATCACTACAACGCTGCCAACAATCATCAACATACTTTTACCGAAAAAACCCACGGCGGCTACGAGAGCCTGGCCATGAGCGGTGGCTCTGGCGAGAGAAGCCCCATCACCAGAAAACCCGTCAGCGGCCAGTTACGTGGTGGCTACGTGCCGTACCTGCCGTCCTCTGATGCGCGCATGTCCAACTTTGTGTCGCCCCCCGGCCAGATTCACCCGATCCTGGAGGACGACGAGGACGAGGACGGCTTCCACGGGAAGGAGCTCTTGACGCCGTCGTCAGAAGTACACGCGGATCCGTTCCAGGACCGGCCGAGCATGAGCCACTATGCTGCGGCAGCAGGCGTGGGCGCCGCGGCGGGCGCTGCCGCCATGTATGCCATTCCAAGCCGTGGCACGCCGAGCCCCGAACGACCTGACCGTGAGGTGCAAGAGTGGTCCTCAGAGGCGGACGGCGGTGCCGAAGCGCTGCTCACGAGACACGCCCGCAACCGCGCTGGCCGAAGCTCGCCAACCCGCGGCGACATGCACCACCTGTCGGCCTATCACGACGACGACTCCCGGAGCGGCTCCAACTTGTCCGAGTCGACGCGCAGTGCGGCGGACAGCTTGCTTGCAGGCGCTGGTGTGTACCATAAGAAGGCCGCCAGCTCCTCGTCGGGCAGCTACCGCACGGCCAAGTCTGGCTTCGGCACCTTGCAGGCTGAGGCGCCTGGTTTGCTCCGCGGCAGCGCCTACGACGACTACGATCACATTCCCGTTCCCGGGTCGCCCTCCAAGAGCAAACCGCGACGCACATGGCTGGGCTCTCTCCGCCGCGTCTTCTCCGGCTCCGAGTCTACCTCGCCGGCGTCATCGATGCGTGACGAGAGCCCCAGTCGACCGTCGCTGGAGCGCGCGAGCGCTGATTACGAGGCGCCGCTCGCAGGCGTCAGCGGCGAGATCCTGCGTAGGAAGCAGGGCCGCGGCGGCTGGAATCTGAGCGATCCTCCGCAGGGCGATCGCGACGGGGCCGACTTGGGCGGCAGGAAGCGGCACGTGAGCGGTGCGCACAGCGAAGGAGAGAACGATTGGGACATTGAGCGTGCCGTGGAGCAGCGCCTCGTACAGGTCATGTTCACGGTTCCCAAGGAGCGGCTGCGGGTAGTCAATGCCAACGACAATGACAACAACGACGACGATGACGACGACGACGACATCGTACCAGCGCCGCTGGCCCCCAACAAGCCCAAGCTCAAGCCTAGTGCACTGGTGCTCGACCCGCCGCGCATTCACGAGCCGCACACGGCCGAGGTCCTGGACTCTGTGAGCCAGCTGTCGAGCCTGTCGTCGAGTGAGCTCTCACAAAACCCACCGCAATCGCAATCGCAGTCGCAACCGAAGCCGCAGATGGTGGTGCTGGGTCCTCAAGACGAGCCACACGCAGGGAGCCAAATGTCGCCGTTCATCACACCGTCGCTGCGCAGCCTCACACCCGTGACGCATGGGAAGCGCTCGGGCGAGCACGACGACCTCGAGCGCGAGGCCATGCTGCGCATGAGCCGCCAAGGGGCGCTCGCGGAGCACGGTCTGCTGCGGGAGCCTTTTGCGGAGCCGCGCCGGAGCCACTCCACCGACGGCGACCGTTCGGAGAGGCGGCCCTCGTCGACGGCCGTCTACGGCACGGCCGAGGCGGTGACGCTCGAGCGCGCCCGCGCCAAGTCGCGGGTGCTGCAGATGGTGGACTCGATAGAAAGCCGCGAAGCAAGCCCGGAGCGCAAGGAGTCATAGTCACCAAAGGTGTAGAGCGGGAGTGCGAGATACTTTTTTTGTTACATTTAAATGTGTTGGTTTCAGCTTGGAGTTTTATTGTCTTTTGTGTGGTCACTGCATTCGGGGTATCTTGGGTATCAAACACGTTTTCTTTTTTGGGTTCTGCAGGTGGCCGACCATGGTCGACGTGGACATGCTGCCGATGTGTACAAGGTCACGTCTGTTTATGTACAGAGTTGGAAGAATGGAAATGTACATGGGATATTTGAAATGGCGTACTATTGCGTATGTCAATACTTTTTTAAAGATTAGTTGATTGGAGACATTTAGTTGATTTATTCGAGTATATAGTTTTTGCTTCCTTTTTCTAGGTATCATAGTCTGAATTAAATATTCCTAGCCAGATTCATTGCCGCATGACTCTGTGATGAACAATATTTTGATTTGGTACTATATATTCGAGAAAAAGTCCAGTTTTTTTTTCTTGGTTTCGTTGCCCACTAAATACCACGCGCATACATGAAGGCAGGACTGTCATTACATTCTATAGCTTTCACGCCTTGTAGGCATCGTTGCGGGCCAGGACGGCGTCGATGGCTCTCCTGCCGGGAAAGTCAAAGATGACGACGCCGGTGCGGCCGCTCTGGTCGCCGGCCTCGAGCCAGCGGCCCGTCTCGTCGTTCATGCCGACGACGGTCCTGTTCCTGGGCCCGGCGGCGGCCTCGATGGGGAGGACGCCGACGCTGGCGGAGATGTGCGAGAGGTAGAGGGCCTTGTTGTCGCGGGGGTCGTCGGCGGCGGCGCGGGCGAGGGCGTCGCGGATGGCGGCCCACTTGTCGGCGAGGTGGTCGACGTCCGGGACGACCCAGAGGTCCTCGAGCACCATCTGGTCGCCGTCCCAGGCGACGCCGTACTTGTCGGCAGGCCCGCCGTCGTCGGCGGGGAAGTCCTGCAGCACCAGGATCTTGGAGCGCAGGTCGCCGAGCGTGGGCAGCACGGGCGCGGCGGGGTCCCAGCCGTACATGTGGCGCGCGGCCAGCTTGGCGGTGATGCTCGAGTTGTGGCGGTAGTAGTTGAAGGCCTGCTCGAACGTGAGCGAGCTGCCGCCGCCGCCGCCGATGGGCGCACCCTCCTGCTTGAGACGCATGACGAGCGCCTCGGAGGGGTGCCGGGCGAGAAAGGCAAACATGTCGAGCAGCACGTCCTGGTAGCCGAAGCCCGTGTCGCCGTCGCCGTGGTAGATGCGCAGCTCGTCGCCGCGCAGGCGCGCGCGCACGTCAAAGTAGCGCAGGCCGGCCGCCAGCTGCGCCGACAGGTTGACGTTCTGGCACTGCAGCACCTCGCTGCCGATGGCGTACGTCATGGTGTCGTGCGTGCCGGGCAGGCTGAGGCTGGCGAGGCGCGTGTCGTTGCGCAGCGCCGCCATCCACGCCGGGTGGCCCGCGCCCTGGGCGGCGGCGTCGAAGCTGAAGGCGCTGCGGAAGCCGTGGTAGCACGCGGCCGAGACGGCGCAGGGTGCCCCGACGACGACGGCGGCGAGGAGAGTACGTAGGAGCAACATGGCGGAGAGAAGCGTGGCCGCGGCGAGGGCGAACCAGCACAGGTAGGAGGCGCGGCTGCGTCTGTAGCGGGGAGCGGCGGCGGCGGCGGCGGCGGCTGGGTGGTTGGGGCTAGGCTTGCCGAGCAGCAGCAGCGGCGAGGACAGCGGCGAGGAGAACGAGTCAAGGGAAGAGGTGGAATGCCGAGATGGGCACGGGGAGGGGGAGCGGCGGCGGTGATTATTAGTAGGGATGGCCCCAGATGGTGACTGCATCCTCGTGTCGTCGAGAGAGGGACAAGGTGGGTGAAGGCCTGCCGGCCCGGCACAAGCAAACGGGACGGGCGGCGCTCAATTGGGCGACTCTGCCTCTGATAAATTTGCCGGTCAACACCGTCAGTGAACATACAATGGACTACATGCAACAGCAATTCAGCCGCGTCCTTTCATCGTATATGGGTGATTCCAACTAGTCCCTGGTCGTCCAAGAGAAATCGGTGGCCCAACGATGGCGTCTCGTTCCCTGCACGTGGGGGAGCCGTGACCTAGTAGCTGCAGCAGCGGTGCAGGGCGACGAATTAATTGGGCCGGTGGTTCAGAGTAGATCTGCTCCACGTTTACTTGATTAATAAAAAGAACGTCGGTCTTTCTTTAGTTTATTTCGCCGAGCTACTAAGCTGAGCTGAGTTGCATGCATCATTTGGAGACTGGCCGCACGTGGCGGCACAAGCTGGACGGCCCAATCCAAAGAACCCAAGATGGGATGATAATATAGCTCTGAAGGTCTATGATATATATATATATATATATATATATATATATATACATTCTAGACGAAAGCTTGCTGAAAAAAGAGAACCTGAACAGCAATGTCGTCTCGGATATTGCGCGAATGAGGCAGCCCCATCATGGTACTCGCCACAAACAAGTTTCGTCTGTTTCCCCCGAGCGCATTCTTGAGCAGATGCACGGCGGCATTGTCCATGTCCTCGACGACGAAATGCTGCGGCAGCGTCTTCCAGGCCGCGAATCCGTCCTCGTCAAAGTCAAGGTCGAGCTGCGCACCCGCCCCGTCCGGCGTGGCATTATTCTCGACAACGCCGTCGTCGTCGCCTCCGTGGCCCGCGGCGAAGCGACCCTGCTCACTCCTCTTCTTCTTCTTCTCGAGCCACCTGGCCACCAAGCACACCGCGTCGTCGGTCGACACGTGGTCCCAGAACCCGTCCGACGCCAGAATCACAAAGTCGCGCGCGGACACGGGCGTGCGCGTCACCGCCGGCTCCGCGACCAGGTACGGCGGCGTGCGGACGCCGGGCCTGGCCTGCGGGCCGAGAAATTCCAGATGCGCCTTGCCGACCAGCTCGGCGTCCCACTTCCAGCGGTGGTCGCCAAAGGCGCGCGTCACCATGATGCCGAGGAAGCGGCCCCCTTGGAAGAGGTCCCCGTCCTCCTCGCCCGGATGAGCCGCCTTGATGCGGGACACCTCGTCGTGGTTTTCGGCATTTTGGTCCTCGGAGAGGGCCTTGGCTTCGTATACACCAATACCGTTGCTGCTGCTCCTGCTGCTGCCGTGTCCTTCTCCCTTGGCCCGGTCAGCGCTGTGGGAGGAACCTAGGACGGCGCGAGAGTCACCGACGCTGGCCACGCTCAAGGTGCTCGACTCCGGGTCGAAGACGGACAGCAGGGCGCAGGAACCAGCAGTAGCCGGGGCCAGGGCTGACATGACGGCGCCGTGGCAGGGCTTGTTGCCGCTGAGCAGCGCAGCTTTGCCGGCGTCGAGTATGGCGTCGTCGAGCTTAGTAAACGCCGTCTTGATCGCGCGGCTCATCTTCTCGGGTGCGGCGTCTCGGCCCACACGATGAATCTCGCGCGAGACGAATGGGATGAGGCTAGCCTTGAGGGTTTTGGCCGTAGCTGAGCCTCTGTATACCGCAAAAAGGAAAGCGCTTCCGGTCAGCTTGGCAATTTTCCTTGTTGATTGCGATCTAGTGTGACCGCCGAGAAATGGCACGCGCAAAAGTATACTGCTTACCCATGACCATCATAGATGCCGGCATAGACGAGACCTCCCGCCGTGCGCGCATCCCACTCGTCCTCGCAGGGCGCGTTACTCGGCAGCCGAGCGGCGTGCAGCGCGCCCACGCCGCCATTGCACGACGCAAATCGGCTGATGCTGGCCTCCTGGCGTATCTTGGCGTTGGCGTGGCTGAGCCTCCACGCCTTTACAGCGGGCGGCACTGCGAGGTCCTTGTCCTCGCCGGATACAACTTCCGCCGGAATAAGAGGCAGTTGGTTCACGGGCGGCGTGTCGGCCCAGGATCCGCTGCGCGTGCCGGAGCCAAAGGTGTTGGTGTCGACGATGCATGGCCCATGCCTACCAAAAGATCGAACGCTGCTAGGAAAGTCCTTGGCCGGAGCCCAGTCAAGAATGTATTGATCGAGCATTGTCGTTTAATATGTTTTCGTGTTTATTCTTTGGGGGGCTCAGTAGTGGTAATGGTTAGTTGAAGAGAACAAGTATCGCCAACGGGGCCATCCTGCGCAATATATAAACGAACATCTACATGGACCCGACATTGACACCATGTCAGCCGCCTCATTTGGAAAGGGGGGGCGCAACCATGATACTTCGACCTTGCGAGGCTTTGGCAAATCAGAATCGACGAATGATCACCCGTAGGATTCTGCGCTTGCCAACGAGGCTGGCGATTCAATGAGTAGCTGCGGGAGCGGCCTTATTCAGCCCCATTTGGGCATGAGTCACGCGGCAGTTGACCTCGCTGGTAAAACGTTGACATTTTTTGTGCTCGTTGCATAGCCTTGAGCAACTGGCCAATGGCTTGGGGCCGGATTGGCTGATGGTCTTGTCCATACATCGCCTTGTGCGGTCAAGGCTGTGCGGTCAAGGTTGTGCGGCTGATGTAATCGAATCTACCCAATTCTTTATGACGAACGGTCAAACATTTAGCATATTTGACTGGCATGCACGTGGAGGTAGTCTGCAGGTTCTATAAGTTTGGAGCAGGCAAGGAGAGCAAGTCCAAAGACTGCGTTGATACGCGGAACCGTGGCTAATGACGAAACTTTTCATGGTTACATTACAAGTTCAGACGGAAATCAGGGCTCGGATCAAGTCGGCAACTGCTGTCAGTGTGTTGCATAATCGCCTGTGCCAATCGTTCAGTGATTGTGCTTTTGGCTGACGTTGTCTTCAACAGCAGCTTTTCAGCGGCATCATATAGCATCACCTCCTGATCTCTTTATTATCATGATCTAATCTCTCCTCTAATCAAATTGAATATCAGCAAAAGCGAGTAATTAGTGGTGCTCTTTCGCCTGATTAGACACTGCATCTTTCGCACTACCCGGTAGATCCCGCAGCCAATTTGACAGGCCGTTCATCCCCCTTACAATATACTTTTGTCGTGATTAAACTTGAATTTAAATTTTGAGATGTACGGACCCAAGCATATTTCTCAAACAGCGCAGCTTCGAACGGTTTTGTGCCGTCACCTGTTCGCCAAGCCATATCGCTGCCAAGCCGGATCGTGCAAAGCCTTCAACTAGCCACCAATGACCATTGTGATGCCAGGCAACAACCCTGCCAACAATAGATAAAGAACCTAAGCGGTCATTAGATATCTTGTCACGTCTGTTCCTTCCATTCCGCCCCCATGACATTCTTGTTTCCTACGGCCGCCTCAGGGATAGATGGGACCTGCCCTTGCGATCGGGGAAAATCGATTCCACGACTTACGAGCCTAGCTCATGCTTACTATGGAGCCACCCGAGTTTCATGCTGCCAGAAGAGTGAGTCGTCGTCCCCTGAAGAAAGACTCTGGACTTTTGAAAAAAACGTCGTGGCCCGATTTCCTTTGCGGGGGGCGGGAGGGGAGGGAAAAAGAGATCGGCAGGAACCCCGTCGCCTGCTATTCCCTACTCTGGGAGGACGGACGGCGTTGCACCAATTGCTGACCTGCCTGATCCGTCATTGGCGGTGAAACTTTGGCTTGTTACACATTCCTCGCGTGATGGTATGGTTGCGGGCTTGTTCCCCTTTTCTGATAAAAGTCATGGTCAGATTACGGATCGCCAGGCTAGCCGGCCACGGCGTTTTTGCGTATAAACGAATGACTTTGGCTAAATCAAAACAAGCTCTTCGGATGAGGCACAATTTCTCGATAGAGGGCTGCGCCAGTAGACTTGTCAACCTCAACCTTAAAAGAAACCCGGCAATCTAAAAATAATAGGCCGGACAAAGGGTGACAGTGCAAGCAAGCAAAGACGCGATCATCGCACTCTGCCCCGTCTGGCCTAGGCGTCTTTAATCTACATTGGCCGTTTCCATGTAACGTTGTCAGCTCCGGCACCAGTCAGTCGTTGACCGTGATAGGAAGCTGGTCTTTGAAAAGGAGGGAAAAAAAAAATGCTGGGGAAGTCTGGGGAGCCCTCCGGCCAAGTGCGGCGTTTCTCATCACCCATTTGCTGCAATTTATACAGATTGAAGGCTGCCCGCTTTACCTTTTTTTGTTGATTTAGACTTTGCCTTTGTAGCTTTCTTGCAACGTAATATCTAGAGGTATTGTCATTGAAATTAATGACAACTCACTCTGATGATACGTGACTCGTTACCGAGATTAAGAAAACGTACTTCTCCCCGCAGGTTTGGGTGAAGCCGGACCATCGCATGGTGCCCCACGGCGACCCCCTCCCCCCCCCCCGGTTTCCGCTCACCGCGTCTAGGCCACTTACAGACTGGACGGCAAAGGCACGGTGCATGTGGTTCCAATGTCAGATTTCGGCATTGTCAAGAACAAACGGCACAGTTCTGACTTCTGATTAGTGCATCTTTTCTGCGCCGGCGAGGCGAGAGATGGGCTCCCGTCCTCCGCAGAGCCGTTCTGCCACGGGGAAAAGTGTGGTTGCTGATCGAGGTGCCATTGCCTAATGCCCAATGTGTAGTAATGAATGATCCATGAATGCTGCAACTCTGATATGGGTATAAATAGGGAGCTTCATCTGTCTTCGTCTTGGGGGTCGTGGCATTCCAAAACTCCAGAAGAGCTGGTCATCTTCACTTACACCTTGATACTCCTTCATCCCACTTGTACGCCTGCGCCTTGACGGCACGCATACAGACAAACACCCGCACAACATGCTCTTCAGCACCTCTACCCTTGCGGCTCTCGCCGCCTTCACCTCGCTCGGCGCCGCCGCCCCCAGCAGCGACCTCCTCACGCGCGCCGGCGGTGGCAAACTGACCATCTACTGGGGCGCCCAGGACGACAACCTGTCGCTGATGGAGGTGTGCAACGACCCGACGTACGACATTGTAAACCTGGCCTTCCTGGCCTACTTCAACCGGGCCGGCGGCTGGCCCGGGCTCGAGATGTCGGGCCTCTCGGGGCCGTCGGCGGCGCAGCGCAAGGCCGGCGCCACGGGCCTCAAAGACGGCACCCCGCTCGTGCCGGCCATCAAGAAGTGCCAGGCCAACGGCAAGCCCGTGATCCTGTCCATGGGCGGCGCGACCGACTACTCCAACGTGCGCCTGAGCAGCGACGCCGAGGGCGAAAAGATTGCGGACCAGATCTGGAACCTGTTCCTCGGCGGCACGGAGCACAAGGAGCTGCGTCCGTTTGGCGACGTCAAGCTCGACGGTGTTGACCTCGGTATGTTTCTGGTGCGCCACGGAGAGAAGAAGGAATAATCAAAAAACCAAAAAGAAAAGAAGAAGAAGACTGACCAGAGAGATAGACAACGAGACCAACGACTCGACAGGCTACCTGGCCATGACGAAGCGCTTCCGGGCCAACATGGCCAAAGACGGCAGCAAAAAGTACCTCATGACGGCGGCACCGCAGTGCCCGTTCCCGGACAAGTCGCAGCCCCTGTCCGTGTGCCAGCTGATGGACTATGTGTGGGTGCAGTTCTACAACAACGGCAACTGCAACATTGCGCAGCCGGGCTTCAACGCGGCCGTCAAGAACTGGTCCAAGGGCATCGGCAGCGCCAAGCTCTTCATCGGCGGCCTGGCCTCGGGCTCCGACGGCGACCAGGGCTACGTCGACGCAAACACCTTCATCAAGGCCGTCAAGGGCGTGCAGGCCATGAACCTGCCCAACTACGGCGGCGCGATGCTGTGGGAGGCCCAGCTGTCGAGGGACAATGGCAACTATGCGAAAAAGATTCGCAGCTCCCTGTAAATCAGTTTCAAAAGGGCTAAGATGAGAAGCGTACCGGCTGACACAAGGGGGGTCTTTCATGTATATATGACTCTTTTTTTTCTTCAAAGTTTCCAAAATGGAATGAACATATTCAGCATACACGGTGTTGGTGTCGTGCATGTGTGACACGCTCCTGCTGCCAAATGTTGAAAGCCCCGGGAAAACCTTGAATCATGCTGTGAATTGGATGTGAAAGCCCAAAGAGCGGCATGGCAAGCGGTCGTGTAAGTGGTGGAGCGGGGAGGTATCCCGATAAAATTGATGAGTGACGCATGTATCGTGGAATTGATTTCCCAAGGTATAACTTGACGCTCACCACCCCCTCGGGATCGCGCTCCATGCGTGGTGACGGTATTACGTCTGACGAAACTAAGGTTATGCTGCTTCTACAGAGGCTTACGTTTGATAATTGGTTTCCGAAATACTACAACTCGCGTCGTATCCTGCGGGGGAAGTTTTAGATGGCAGGTGACTGCTGTGCAGCAACGTCGCAGTGCAGTTCGGCCAAGGGCTGTCAAATAAAGACAAAGATGCTCCACCAAAAGCTGAGAGGAGCACAAAACAAGCACAAATGGGTATGCACGCCATTCTCGTATTTGGCAGGGCTCAAAGGGCTGCGTCGATGGTGGTGGTACCGATGAGTGGCGGCTACTATTATACGGAGGGCATAGTAGGGGCCCAATCACAACACAGCGAGGGCGCCAAGATCTCGTGTTGAACAGCAGCGACGTTCGTCTTTTTTTTCCTTTGGTGGGTGGCCTGACCTGGTGTACGCATGGGCACACCTTTTTGGCACAGGGGTCCCCAAGGGTTCGTATACCGTTTGGTCCGAGAAGGCAGAGAGGACAGGAGATGGCACGCAAGGATGCGAACCACCCGGCGGCGCGCGGAGGAGACCAAGCGAGGAATGGCAAGCGTGCATGATGTGCTTTTGGAACGGTTTGGTGGATTTCGGCTGTTGCGCGGTAGCCGATTACCAGCTGCACATCATGCTGCAGCCAACGGCGCGGCCGGATTGAAGTAAGACATTTGGTACGGGCCGTTGGTGATTGATTTCTCTGTGGATTTGGTCGTTGGTATCCGTACTAATAGTGTCTTTGGATCGAACGGGAGTGGAGATTCTGTTGTTCTCGTAGCGCGACAGCCCCCGACACAGATTCTGTCGACCGGCCCCATTCCATGCCGTCTCTTCCTTATCAGTTGTGGCTACATAGCCCTTTTGGCCGTGAGAGCCGGGTAGGCCAATTTCGGCACAGAGATTCTGTCCTGCTCAGTTTCGGTGGTGGTGGTAGGCTGGCCGTGGCCCGAGGGGCGCGTCTGGGGGCCAGTTCGTCGTGACGGTCCGACTAGCTTCTATTGTTGGCACGCCACACAATAGCACCAGGCGCTAGAGAAGCACTAGTTTGTCTCTCCGATGAGGAAACCTGGGAATGCCATCTTTGGGAAACGGAAACCGACCTTTTTGATGTTTTGCTCATATACGGCCCCGTTGATTCGGGGTCGGAAGCTAATCAGGATGCAGCATTCCACGGTACTGAGCAGTGAGTACGCGCGAGGAACTCGCTCTTATAAATTGAGTCGGAAATTGGCAATCTTCCGAGGCGGCAAGATATTGCAAAGGATGGTAATTTCGCCTAGCGACGCACGCGCGAGACAGAGTTTTGGAGGTGCATTGATTATTGACAAGTACGCGATTGTGATGAGTAGGGACGGGGATGGGTGGTGGATTTTTTTCTTTGGATTTTTTTTGAGTGGACGTGCTTGCGGCGTTTGCTGGCCATTCTTACCACATTTGAAGCTTGGCCATCTGCCCTCAGCTCAGAGTACAGAGTAACTGTCATGTCCTTTTCTAGAAAAACAGAACCGACATCTCAAACAAACGCACACGCATACGCGGTCGGCTTGCAAAAGCAAATCCTAAAACTACTCATCGCCATTAATTGATCTGTGCGAGGACGAGAATCAAGCAGCCCGCCAATCAGTCAAGTAGCCACCATACACAAATGCGGCCGTGACCTTGCTTGCCAACTTGTGTTGCTTGTGCTCCCTCTACACCACCCAAACAGTCCATCCGAGACTCGATCGGCATGCCGCATCGCCATCAAACAATGGCTTGTAGCTAGTCATGACAAGGGCGACCAGTTGTTGTTATTCTTGAGAGCCAGAAAGCTTCATGGCTAGCTAACCTTGCAACCCTCCTCGCAAACAGGCGCCACCGCCACAGAGCATTTCACCCACACGCAGGCTGCAGCACGGTGTTCCCCGACGCGCGCAGACCACGGTGACGCCATGAGCCAGGGGTGTGCAACGCTAGGAGCTGCAGGCAGTGAGGGGTTTGCAGACGACGAACAGCTAAATGTGCCAGGCCGCTCGATTTTTCTGCGTGGTGGTGTGGAGGGCGGCTTCGTTGGTAGGATGCGAAACGAGGACCGACCGAGGCAGCAAATGCTCCTCCTGTCCATCAGCGAGCGCAGCAGCGAGCGCCAGCAGCGAATACGGGCTCACATGAGTTATGGCTTCGGTCCATGTTCCGCGCAGCAGATTGCTGCCATGTATTGTTTTATTCGCGGTCAATGGTCAAGACAATGGTTCCTCGTACGCGGCTGGACGACCACGAGGGCGATTTCAATTCTTTTGTCACATGGAACAATATCTACAACAAAGTTGACACTGCGATCTGCATCCCCTCCCCCAAAACTCATGCAGGAATGCGTGCTTCATGTCTGGACACTTACTCAGTAACTAGTGCGTGTTTGGCAAGGGGCATGGAAACGCCGCAAGTGGGCTGGCTGAAGCTGCAGCGGGCTGGGGAGCAAGAGTTCATGAATCATATATAAAATGGGTTATGCATATGGCTCGCACATCTGTTGCTGGGCTGGAGGTCGGAACCGGCGAGCAATGGAGAGCTCCTCGCTTCCCGATATCACGGCGGTGATGGGGGTGAGCGGGATAGGAGGCGAGAGTTGGGAGCACGCAGCTCGGAGGAGCAACGAGCCGAGCCTTGGCTCCCACGCGGCGCCTGGTCTGCCAAACCCAGTACCAAGTAGCCAGTACAGTGCAGTTATGTATGAATACAATGGTGCCATGGCAGTACGGATTATGGGGACCGGGATTTCCTCTAACTAACTAGTGGTGGACTGGTATGGTATACTAATAATACTGGTAGACAGACGCTGCTCCGCTTTTCTGATCGGGATTTCCCCATCCCAGGCGACTTTGTTGGCGGAGGGAGGCAGGGAGGCCCGGCTGAGGCACTTTGGATGGACTGGACTGGACTGGTCGATGAGTTGATGTGCGACGGGGGGGACTTGGGATGCCAACACATGATGACCCAAAGTAGTGGACATGGCCGTGGAGGTGGTGACACTGAAACTACGGATACAGCATCACCAGGCGAGGTGCCATGTACAAGAGGCTAGAAGTATTGTTATCGGTCTTGATAGGAAGGATTTCTGAGGAGCTACTTGGTCGGTAGCTGGGGAGCAGCTGCATGTAATTGGTCTGGAATTGGCATGTGTAGTCGTACGGAAATGTCTGGTAGCGAGACAATTGACACGAGGACTCGATTCTCTACTTGCAATGTTTCTCTTGATAGTTCTCTGCCCTCCTTTTTTACCCTCCATGGGTAATTCTTTTCGAATTCTCCGAATCTAGGCAAAGTGGTGGCTTGGTGATGTTGGGCTTGGTGTGCTTGGGCGGGAGTACCGGATACCTGCGACTTGACGCGCCACCCCAGCCAGAGAGCCAGGGGGGCGGACAGGGGCTTTGGCAGCAGAGTGGAGTGCACTCCCTGTCACGTCAAGCCGCCGCAACATCTTGGGGTGAGGAAAGGAAAAAAAAAGACGACGTGGACGAGGTATATAGAACGGCCGGATGGACGATTAACAGGGGGGGTTAGGGGGGGTAGGGGGTGGGATGGGAGAGGAACGGAATGCAGATGACATATTTGGACAAAAGGGGGGTGTACCAGTATGGTATGGATGAGCTGCGTGGAGAGGGCCAAGTGTAGCATTGACGTAAATAAGACAAGAGAGAGAGAGAGAGGGAATAAAGCTTTGATCAGAACATTGAAAATGATCTCGATTGTCAAATATGCCGCAAGAAAAGAAAGATGCCGAAAATAGTGAAAAGGACAAGGAAAAGCAAAATGAACAAAAAAAAAAAGACGCGCTCTGGTTATTGTTCAATATTAGAGTTTGGGCAGTTAATATTACAGGGCCACCAGCTGGAGCAATGTACCAGGTACCTCGAGTGGCTATCAGCGCATTTCTGGCCTCGCCCGGCCGAGAAAAACCAAGGCAGCGAGCCCCAGTCAGCGTCACGGGCGATCCACATGGGGCAGGATTTTTGATTATTATCACTGAGTATTTTTTTGGTCTTATTATTGATCTTTTGTTTCCTGCCAATCTGCTTGGCAGTTTGTTGCACCAGTATGTGCCCGTCTGGGTCGCCTTATAAGCGCTGTGGATTAGTACTTAGTCACCTCCCTACCTACCTACTTACGGAGTCCGGAGTATTGAGTACGGACTATACCTTTGGTTCTGTATAGTAGCTACCTTGGGCAGCGGGCAACACCTGTAGTACCTATAATTTGACCTATAGACAGGTGGCAGTCTTTGTAGAAATCGGCGATGCTCGCAAGTTGCCATCACCGCCTGCTGCAATCGGCCAATTTGCTGTCGGCGGCACTGCTCGCTATTGAGCACCTACGGCGGAATATAATGATGAGAAAAAGTATTCCGAAACTGACTCTACCCAAACTCATGGTCCAGCTTGAACTGTAACAGTAGCAATGACCCTCGTCCGTCCGTAGTCCCAGCGTCGCTGCTGTCTTCCAAGGTACTCGAGGTAAGAAACGCACCAGTCAGCCTGTTTTTTCTGCCAGCCAGCTCCAGGCTCTGCAACAAGTGCCCCATTCTTCCTTCCAAGCCTTGCTTTGCTCACCACCCACTGACACCCACCCACTGCTCACTGAGTAGGTACTTGCCTGCAGCCGCCCAACTACCTAACCTATCCAAGTATCTTGCCTTGCTACTTGGCACTGACTACTGCCACCCCATGGTTGCCCATTCACCCATTCACCCCATTCATTCATTCATCCATCCATCCACCCATCCATCCACCCAAAATCTTTTGCTGCTCCTCCTTCTCCCATTCTCACCACCAACCACCAGACAGACACACAGCCAAATCGTCTGCTGCTGTCTATCCCCTGGTCACACTCGTCTCGACTCTTCGCTTCGAATCAACTCGTTGCACCTTTTTCCAACCGTTCTGGCCTCTGCCTGGCTCTGTTTCTCCAGCCTAGACATTGGCCGTCGAACAATAGCGCCGCGTTCCGCCCCTCCGCTGCCCACAACCACATCACGATTGTCCAGCATTCCAGCACGGCCCCGGGTGTCCCTTGATCTTCCCAATCCCCTCGCTTGCCACGAAAGATAAACCCATCGTCTCGTCCTCTATTCTCTCCGCAACGCGTGTGTCTTGCTTAAGCTAGCCGCTTTCCTCCACGACAACAAAGCAACGACTTGTCGACGAAACGTTGTCGTGAACACCACCACCGACCCTCGATCCATCGTCATCTCGCTTGCATTCTTCCTTGTCCGTACATCAGCTGTCATTCTTGATCTCTCCTGCAGCTTGAGCGTGCTTATTGTTTCCCGGTCATTTTTTTCTTTCCTCCGACGGCTCTTGCGTTTGATTACGCTGCTTCGCTCGACTGGCCTCGTACCGGCTCACGCTCGCCTTGTTTTGATAGCCTCCATTTCCACATTTTACCAGCAATTGTGATGGCATAGGACTCTTGATACCCCTTCGGAACCGACCTTGTCTTGCATCCGCATTGCTCTCTTGTCCCAACAGCTTCGTCATGTCCATTTCCACAAAAGCCGCCGGTCTTTTGGCCTTGGCGGCTCTCAGCCGTCATGCATCTGGCCTCGATATAAACATCTGCGCCGACTTCAACACCGCATCGGGCAGCTCCAGTATGTCGAAACCTGCCAAACACGATGCAGATTGCCATATCTATCCCCTATCGCGTTGCTAATCAACCGTAACAGACACTTCGAATCTCCAAAGTAACGGTCTTTGCTCGGATTACTGCCGTGGCAAGTACGTTTTTGCCATCACCGCGCAAGAGAATTGCTGGTGCTCCAACGACGCGCCTGCCAAAGCCAATGTCCTCGATAACGCCGCTTGTGACTTTCCCTGTCTTGGCTATCCTTTCGAATTCTGTGGTAGCAAAGACAATAAGGACTACGGCTATATTTCTCTCGGCCCTAAGCCCTCCGGCACCAAGGGCTCTGGCGATGGCGGCTCCTCCTCCGCCTCCACCACCGCTGCCTCCTCATCCTCCTCCTCCTCTAAACCTGTAAGTCGTTCATTGTCTCCTGGCCTGTCAGTCCTGTTATCCGCCCAACATACCCTATTTCCTCTATACCACACCCTGCCAATGTCTACTCTGAGACGCGTGCCCGTGACCCGTTCCCATGACCTCTCCAAGTATTTTCAGGCCTGGACCACCAGTTGGTTTTGGCAGGAATAGTAACTAAAGAGTTCAGGAATCAACACCGACTCCGTCAAGTACATCCTCGTCTCCGTCCTCGACGCAGTCGACTCCTTCATCTGTATGACGACCCCTGTGACGATGCATCCTGATGCAATTGCAACGGCCTTTGGACGTTCCAGCCACGATGCTCGCGATCACCATGACGCGACATGAACACGGATACGTACACCAAGTGGTGATGTATCAACCGACGGCGCACAACAAGCGGTGACCGTCTTGTACGCCTGCATATCAACCCAATGTGCACAGCGAGTTGCCTGTTATCTATCTGTGCTTTGCGGTTCAAGTGACCACATCCACCCGAGAGAGGGCCTATGTTCAATTTCGCCTGGCACGCATGACTTGTCATCTCGAAACTCAAATGTGTCGTATCAATCAGCTGACCAATATCTACGTAGACGCAATCGAAGAGCAGTTCGTTGTCAACCGTAACAGTGGATGGTACGGTGACCACGATCATCGTTGCACCCACCACGACCGGCGATACTAGCCAAGACAAAAGGCCTGTGTCTTCTGGCAGCTCCGGCCTCGGCGGTGGTGCCATTGCTGGCATTGTTATTGGCGCCGTCGCCGGTATCGCCCTTGTCGGTCTGCTCATCTTCTTCCTGCTGCGTCGACGCAAGCAAAACGCCGATGACGAGTTCAGAGATGATCCTAGTGTGCGTGGCAGCTCTCGCGGCCGTATGGGCTCTCACCAGCAGGACCTGAGCATAGCAGGCTCGGCTGCTTCTCCGGGCTCTTCTGGTAACCGCAACAGCATGTTGCAGGTAGACCCTCGCATGGATCCATTCAAGCAGGGCTTGTACTTGCGAAATGGCAGCGCCGAGAGCGTCAACACGCTTCGAGATGAACACGACTACTCCAGACGCATCCAGCAGCCCAAGGTGCTGAGAGCGACCAACCCCGACCCAGACCCCTGAGCCTGGGCACTAGCCACAGACAGACAGTGCTGACGCACTGTCGAAACGCTCCGCCTACATTGGCGAACTTTGTTGATTTCAACTCTTGGACATTTTTTTCTAGAAGGGATTCCACCATGACGACGTACACGATTTCGATTCAGTGGTCTCCAGACCCTTTACATACACTTTTGGGACAGCGAACACTTGTACGCTGATTTGGATACCGGCGCTAGCCGTTTCTACATTCGTGCCTCGTGGCCTCTAGTAGTGTTCTGATGTGCTCGAGCGACGCATTTTTTTTTTCTTTCGAATAGACGAGGGTTCGTTCAGATGAGCCAACTTGCTGATCAGTTTCCCCAGCACCGCGAAGTCGCTGGTATTGAGGGGCAAGCTTGCCAACTTGAAGGACAAAGCGCATGCCTGTGATGCGAATTGTTTGATGTTTTTGTCATTGCATTGTGAGCCTCGTACAATCAAAAGCAAGAGGACTCGCCCAGCGCTTGAATCATTGTATTAGACCACTTGGGTCTAAGAGTATGGATATTATGGGCACTTTTTGTTGCATCTTTATTGCCCGCCGTTTTGCATTTCAATTTTGTATATAGGAACAACGGAATCGGCAGGACAAAGGGACGCTGTCATTGGACAAGGGACAAGAAGGAGGAGGATACATAATTTTTGTGTGGTATTTGATAGCGAAATACAGTACATTTGCACAAATTCTATGCCGAGGCTGGATGCGGTTTTTTCTGTTTGGCGTGTCGGAACGCGTATCACTGACTTTGTGAGACTTGAGGTGGTCTCTTTGCATCTCTCCAACAGGCCTGGGACATCTCGGATGGCGGCTTGCTGCCGCCAGGTGTTTCATGCCAAGGGCTCGGCTGAGATTGATCTCTCCGGATTCCCTGCCGCGAGCCAGAAAAAAAAAAAAGCAAACCTGCAGCACAGAGGGGGGAGGATTGAGAGGGGTGGGGGGTTTGACTGGGGATTTTCGCTCTTTTCTTCCATTTGTGGAAATCTCTTACTGCACATCACTCTCCGTTTAATTTTATGCCAAAAGGAAAATCAAATGAATTTTTTTCCTTAAAAAAAAGCAGCCGCAAGAATCACCAATGGAAGAGACGAAGCAAGATTTGTATACAAGCGGCAATGTATACGTAGAAGAAGAAGAAGAAGAAGAAGAAGAAAAAGGAAAAGAAGACCAAATCCAAGACCAAGACCAAGAAAAATACAACTTTTGCCAAAAAGGCGTATTGAAACAGAGCTTCCTTTCATTCTTTGCTTCTTCGGCTCACATCATCTATACACATGTAGTACTTACTGCTCCGTACTCATATCAAGACCGTAAAGAAGAAGCAGAAGAGAAAGAAAAACCCCCCCATAAACTGTGTAGTTTAAACCACCATGACGGGGGGGACTAAATGAACTTGATTAAAAGAAACAGCTCAAGTAATAACAGCATGTCTTGACTGCAACAAGACCTCGGGCAAGGCAGGAAGAAGAGCGGCGCGAGGCTAGGTTGGCCAATTTTCAGAGGCGAGGTTCTCGCGGCGGCGCGTTTTGTATATATAGTGTTGGTAGCTAGCTAGCGAGTGAGAGCAAGGAGGGCTGGTAAAATGATGGGAGAACGTCTTTTTTGGTCTTGTTGTGAAGGGATCCGAAAAGATTTGCTCAACCTGCACAAACAATTTAGTTGTAAAAAGAGGACGGGCCCCCCCCCCCCCCCCCCAAAAAGCAAAGAGGTGAGAGATATATCCCCCCCGGAGCTTTGCTGGAATATTGTCGACACACCGACTGACAGAAGGCGTTGTTGGTTTATTAATGCGCGGTCACGGTCCATCTCATCGTGACAACGTTACGAGGGCGTTGGCCCGCGTCTCCTCTCAGAGTCTAAGCCGTCATGACTGTATTTGGAACCATTATATTCAAAAAAAATGAGGCGTGTCTTGTCACTAAAATAAGCTACTCATGTAGGTATCTAGATTACTTACTCACAGGACACGCTACTATTCAAAAGCCAACATTAAAGAGAGCTCTCGCCATTCCAAGCCCCCTATTCCAATCGATATCGAGGAAATATCTCCAATCGCTCAGTCCGACATGAACCACTCTACAGCGTAAATCAGCCACGATCGGTGCCTCCCGGTTTGCGGACAGTAAAAATTGTGAGGTCGTAATTGTTTCCCAGGACGCCGCCGCAAGACATATGGCAAGCAGAGCAATCACTCGAAATAAATACAACATCCAAACGCGGGTACCACAGTCCCGACGGTCCCTGGTGACAAGTCCCAGTACTCGAATCAAACCCTCGGGAAGAATCGCCAACCCAAAAACACAAAGAGCAGCGTATTCCAATGTTTGGTCGTACCATAGATATCCAAACGGAAGTCTACAGATCTCTGCGGGCGAGCATATTGACGTAGCCCCGGGAGCAGCTGCCACTTTTTGCTCAAGGCACTGATAATGACTCGAAAAAGGTAAAACCCAAGTCTGAGAAAGCATGTACACGGTGGTTCCAAGTTGAAAAAGCGTAATCGCATACAAGACAGTCTTGGAAAGCCGCCCAACTCGTCTCCATGCGTGGAAAGCGCATCGCAGTGGATGTAGGTGGAACGAATGTGCGGTGCGCCAAGTGACTGCCCGGGAAAACATCGACAGAGTGGTGAAGCTGATGGGAAGGGAGCCTTGAGCGAGTATCAAGCCAAAGTCTGTCCACCACCAGGCAAGAGACGCCAGCGACAGAAACAGGCTAAGCTTCATGCCGATGCCCTTGTCCTTGCATTGGCTGGGAGTGTGCGCGTCGAAGAATGCCTGACTCTTGAAGTGATAGGCTGTGAACAACGCGGTCTCGCCGATGAACCACCACTGCAGTAATCGTCCGTGGAGCAAGACACGAGAGGGGATAGCTGAGGGGACTACTTTGAAATCTCGAAAGCACCACGCATTGTCACACCAATGCGTTCTATTGAACCCGTATATGAGTGTCGTGTGGTTTCCGGGTGAGTCATCGCCTTTGCTGTCTGGATGGTGCTTCATGGTGTCAAAGAGCGCAGCACAGTCGAGATTCTGGACAGGTCGCGCCGCGCAAGCTTCGAACCGGCTGTTCTTGTACAACTCGAATCGTGTACCTTCCGGCCTCGAAGTTTCTGCGCCGGTCATGCATAGAACGATGAATACGAGAGCAGCGGCTTGAAGAACGACAAACAGCCAAAATATCAGACGCAGACCAATCTTCCAGACGCGAGGATGGTCAGAGTCATACATCTGAGGGTAGATCATCTCCGTAAGTTCTTGAGTAGCCGAGAAAGGCATAAGTTTTATCTTCTTTTGCCAGGTCTCAAAATAGCTCACCTTCTTCGTAATCGAGACTCTGACGTGGAGGCGAGTCTTCGTTTCGATAGGGGTCTCTGCGACGCAGTGGCTGCTGTTCGCCATCTTCGGCGGCATGCCGTCCAAGTTCCCTGTACATGGTTTGCCGAGAGGTAGCAAACCTAGATCACTAGCACCTTTTTAGAGTGACGACGCCGGAAACTGGGAAGGTGAAGCTTCCGGCCGAGCTGTAGAAGTATGGCCTCGAGCGTGTTATATCATATGCGAGGAGCAGTAGATGAGTACCTGCCAAAGCGAACATAAGCGTGACGTGGCCGACGCCCAATCTTGTGGCGCGAGCAGGGTGTTGGGTAGCCAAGATATACTTGATGACTGCGCCTTTTGCCAGGGCACAGGCGCCAACGATAGCTCAAGGCGACGTGATGAGATGCCTTGTTTGGTTTTTGATGCATCTGTGCCAGCGCAGGGTTGGTGAGCTTCAACCTCAGCCACTTTCCATCTTGGGCGGCTCGGAGACCCCAGTGACAAAGGATAGTACCACAGCTCGCCGAGTTCAGCCCATCTCTCTTCGTTCGCTAGCACATTCATTGAAGCGCTGACCAATGCGAAGTGGTAAGTCAGGGTCCATTCCGAGTTATGAAGCAGAACATTCCTTGGCCCGATTTGTTTTCCAATTACATTTACCCGGTCTTCGCAATCCTTTCGACGCGCCAATGCACATCATGGGGGCGTAGCAAACAGTCAGCCAGTCAGTCATGCAGTTGCCTCCCTCGGTCACGGCGGCTACAGGACAGGCCTAGTTGGCACCACGCAGTCCATCACGCGCATCACCTGCACGGGCTGAAATGATGATTGCAGTCTAGGATGGCAGCGTGCTGGACATCATTTCCGGGGCGCTCGCTGTTCTTTACAATATCCTTGGGATGCCGTCGGCACTTCAACTAATAACTGGTTGCCAAAATGTGTGCATGTGTAGTAATTCTGCTCTGTATTGGTTTTTTTTCCCTCGTTACCAGTCGTGCCACAGGGAGACGCCCCTAAAGGTGAAAGAAAAAAGTCTATAGATAGACAGGCCGTAAAATAGAATAAGCAAAATGACTGGAAATAAAGATTACCGCCAAAGATGAGAGAAGACACAAAAAAAAAAGGGCTAGAAAGCAAAATAATGAGAATCAAGTCGCTAAAAATCAAAATAGAAGAAGAGAAAAAAAAATCAACGCCAGAAGACATTAGGAAACAGATGCAAGTTAGAGTGGGTGCCCCTGTTGAGGAGGCTCCCAGATGGCCTGGCCAATAACGCCATGTTCTTCGCCTTGGTGGTACCGCTGCTGCTGCTGCGAGGTATAAGGGTCTGATTGCCAGGCTGTTGGCTGTCCGCTGGGTCTCTGGGCGTACGGATGTTCTTGCGGCCGCGGGCTGTTGTTGTAGCGGTGGCTGCCTTGGTATGACTGCAAGTATGGCTCGTGAACTTGGGTGCGGGGAGGCGAGTTATTTCGGGAATCGGCTCCAAAGGGCTGGGAATGTGGGTTGGTCTGGGCGTGCTGCATGAGGCCGGCGCTCTCCTCGCCCGTGAGAGCAATACCAACGTCACCTTCGCGGGGCGGGCGGGCTGGTGGTCGGCCGTATGGGGTTTCAGCGCTTTGCGAGTTCGCGCCGGTGGTCTGCTCCTCCGTGGTGCCACCAGGCCGGAACGCATCGTAGGATGAGGCGCTGCCCTTGTGTTCGTCGAGATTGTCCATGTCATGGGCATCCTGACGACGATAGCTGATATCTTCCTTGCGGCGGCGGACGCCGCATGCGAGCCAGCGAATGCCGCGTCCGAAAGCCTTGATAAAGTCCCAGATGTTCATGGCATCCCAGATGGCGGCTAGACCCAGGATACCACCTTGCGGGCGTTCAAGCTCATTGGGAACAGCACTGTTGCCACCCTTTTGCAAATCGGGACTCGGGTAGTAGCGGGGCGTGGCACCGTACTGGGTGTAGGGCTTGTAGGGAAAGGCCCAGAGGTGAAGCAAAGCAAAGGCAGCCATCTCGACACAGAGCAAAAGCGCAGGGATGCCGACCTTGATGTCGGGATAGGCAACGACCCTGTTGGCGTGGACGATATGCAGAGTCGAGGTGCCGATGGAAATGGCAGAAGCCTGCCAAAAGGACAGGAAGACGACGAGCTTGATGGCGACGATCTTGATGAGGAGCTTCTGCTCCTTGAGGGGCTCTTTGAGTTGAACGTAAACCTGGATAAGACAAAACATGGCAACAGTGACGGCGAGCGCGTTGAGAACAATGATCTGGTAAAGGGAATTGGTCAGTATGGGTGGTCAGATGTGGGTTTTGGCCATGGCATACCCAAATATGAGCAAAGACGGGGCTGTTGGAGCTTTCACAGTACTTTTCAAAGTACTGAGAGACGACGGCGGAAATGGTCATGGCGACACGAACAAAGCAGTAATGGTAGACGCCAATCCAGTTGATGTTGAACCAGGTAAGACCGCTTTTGGGGGTGCGCCAGGGACCGCGCTGGCCACCGCAGCAGGCGGCAAACCAGTTGACGGGCATGACCCAGGGCTTGAGAGGGCGCATTTCGCGGAAAAACTCCTTTTGGGAGTGCAGGTCCGGGGCGACATAGTGGCAGAGCAGAGCGAAGAAGGAGGCAATAGCAAAGGCCTCGTAGCAATCGGAGATGACCTGAAAGTAGATTGCATGTCGGTACCACTCGATTTGGAGGAAAGAGGAGATGGCGTAGACGGGGACCATGAAGAGGATGCGGATGATGCTGCGAGGCGGGTTAGCTAGTGGTCGGGAGTGCGCGGGCTGACAGGGTCAAGGTGCGAGGATGACGGTGTCGCTTACTATCGTTGCTCACGAGGTTTGGTGTAGTGTAGGGAGTGCATCCAAGCGAGGTATACACTGAGCAGAACGGCGATGAGGGTGCATGCTGCGCCGATGATGCGGGCAAGGTCGTGGAAGGTGAGTTGGCCGACGATTTCGATTTCGGTGCCGGGTTCGACTGGAAGAGGTGTCAGCTTGCCGATCTAGATACCTACAGAGCGTCGAGGGTTATAGAGGGATGGTGCATACTCCTCAGATGCTCCAACGTGTTATTACACGTTAGATTCATCGTTTGGAAGAAGAACTAGCTTGGGAGCTAGCAGTTGAATGCGATGATGTATGGAGTGTTGACAGTCAAGCGCGGGTAAAGGTAGGCTGACGAGATGACAGCAAGTATCTAGTGTCGAGTCGAGAAGAAGCGCAGGCGACAACGTAATGCAAGCGGTTGGAACGTCGCTCGTCTCGTAAAAGCCCAAGGCAACAAAGGGTTGGCGGCGCGCAAGAGATGAATAGGAACGGGGACGTTGAGTGCGACAAGTGGGCGACGGTTTAGCAGGTTCGAGCGCAAGTAGAGTTTCGTCGGGCGCCGTGCTTGGTGGTTGGTTTGTCTCGTCTGCCAAGGTTTCGGGTGCGGCTGTCTGTGGTTGGGTGTGTCGCGCTTGGTATGGGACTGATCCTTGGTAAAGTGTTTGCGCGCGCGAGCGTACGTGTCGATATATTTCAGAAAGCGTGGCTATTGAGTGTGGGCGAGATTCAGGGCGGGTTGGGTGGTTTTGCTCCCTACTGGTAGATGGCCAAGAGACGGGTGGACGCGGCAAGGGAGACTTGGCGATTGGCGTGTGGCGGCGGGCTGGGTAATGATGGTGTAGTGGTGTGGTGGTGGTGGTGGTGATGGTCGCAAACGAAGAGTGTAGGTGGCTGAATGGACATTAAACAATAGCACAAAAAAAAGACGTTGGCGCAGATGGTTCAGAAACGAGTCGGAAATGCGAAAAGTATATGAGACGAGGTATAAAAAAAAGAAAAAAAAAGGAAAGATGCGAAGAGAGACGTGAGAAGAAAAAGAAAAAGAGATATGTTGGTCAGACGGTGAGATGAAGAAGAAAAGTTGGCAGTGGCAGGGACAGATGGGCATGTACTTATCAGTAGGTACGTATCAGTAAGGTAACTTAGGTACTTAGCAATAAAGTGGTAAGTACCTTACTTGAGAGGAAAGCTGGAGGTGGCTGGATGTGCCAAGTACCATTCTGCAGGTGGTGGAGCTTGGCGGGTGTGCCTGGTACCTTGACTTGACCTAGGTACTGAGTAGGTAGGTAGGTCCCTTGAAGTGGCCTGTAAGTAGCGGGCAGAGCCTCTTTGTACTTGTAGCAGACTATTGGAAATAACTAAGTAAGTAAAGAACCAAGTAGAACAAAAAAGTCTCCAGTCTGCCCAGTCTGCCAATTCTGCATCTGCCAAAAGCCGCTACTGAGTACAAATTTGGTGGCCTTTTCCCCCAAAGCCCCCGTCTCCCAAGCCCCCCGCTAGCTCGCGACCCTTTTTTTAGATGTCCCTCCTAGCAGCCTACCTACCTGCCTAGAGCCTCGCTGGCTGTGTCATGTCACGACAAGGTTCCCAGGCAAAGGTCAGCAGCGAGCCTTGTCATGAACAAAATTTCCAAACAGTCCCGTCACCTACGCAAGTACGCAAGTACCGAGTAGGTAAGCAACTTGGGGTGCTTGCTTACTGAGTAATGAATGACCGGTGTGCGGTGCGCCTTGCCTGGTTCATGATGACGGCACAGCCACAACCCGACAACAACATTTTTTATGCGTTGGCGTCTCACAATGGAACATCAAACAAGGAATTCAGCTCTACGCAACGACGAATGGGTCGAAAAAAAAGAAGAAGAAGAAGGAAAAAAAGGGAACAAAAAAAAACAGGGGGGGGGGGGGGGGGCATACTGGCCCTCGGGTTTCTCTTTTACGAGAAAAACATCAATCCGACGACAACATGGCCTGCAAAAGACCCAATCTCCGCCCT
Source organism: Cordyceps javanica (assembly GCF_051103115.1). Taxonomy (NCBI): domain Eukaryota; kingdom Fungi; phylum Ascomycota; class Sordariomycetes; order Hypocreales; family Cordycipitaceae; genus Cordyceps; species Cordyceps javanica. Next base: position 2,737,215 of record NC_139300.1, on the reverse strand, counting down.
TGCTCGAAAGACTTGGCGCTACTTGGGTATCCGTACTATTCTATTACTGACTCTTTGTCTTTTTTTTTTCTTTGGGTCGGGGCTGTCACACGGTAATAAACGCCACGCTGTAAATCTGCCATTCTACTTCTTGCCAGTACCAAGTACTAATAGCATCCGTAAACAAAAACCCTTTCTTTGAGCCCGCGAAAAAAAAAGAGATTTCCTAGGCTACGATGGCGATACCGAGCCCTCAATTGACTCGCGCAGTGATGAATAAGAAAAAAAAAAGAAGAAGAGGAAAAAAAAAGCACTACTCTCCTTCTTGCAAGCATTCCTTGCCCTCCCTCTGCCAACCTGACGCTGTGCTTCAAGTACAACGTCACGCCCGCCCACCACCCACCACCCCTGCGCCATACGACAAAACGGGGGTTTTGTCTTTTCATTCCCTTTGGGCAATCCCAAGGCAGATTGCACAGAAAAAAAAAACAAGGGGCAATCGGGAGCGCCGGCATCTCTCTTCAATGCTCCCCGAAAAGCCCGTTTCAATCCAAGTGGCTGTGTTCAATCAAATAATCCGTACAATCTGCATGTTCTTCTGCCCGCTACTTATTATTTATGGCTAGAAATAACCCCCCCGCCCCGCCCCGCCAATGACGTTGCCTCTTCTAGGGGTGCTGTCATTAGCGCGCCAAGTCTCCGTCCCATGTCGAACCGCTAATTACTTATTTACAAGTTTCTTCCCTCGTCGATTTCCACGACGGGACCAACTAAAAGTTTTGATTTTTCTTTCTCTTGAGAGAAGAACTGAAAAAAGGGAGAAGAAGAGGGAAAGAAAAAAAAGAGAAAAGAAAGAAAAGGTCAGTGGGGAAAAATGCAAAGGACTCAAAAAGATCATCGGATTGATACTCACACATCTCCATCACTCGCCTGATCGATTGAGTTCCTCAAAACAAAACACGCAAAAAAGGGGAAAAAAAAAAAAAGAAAGATACAGACAAAGACAAGCCTCAACAGTATCGTAGATGGACAATGGAATGAAATTTGTATAGTAGATAGTAAAACATGTCGCCCGGCCAAACGCCGCAAGTATTCTTGTGTATCAAAATTATCCTGGCTTTGCTCTTTGGTCTCTTGCTCCCAGTTGCCCCTTCTTCATACTTGTACAGAAATGCGCTTTTTTTTGGCTTCAACATCGCCATTCTTCATCTTCCTTCTCTCTTCACCACCTGAACCCCTCAGCCTTTCAACTTCATCTTCTCGGTCGCTTATCTCCCCTGTCACTCGCCATGTTGCCCAATCCCTCTTCGCTACGTCTCTTGCGTCCACGGTCTTCGCGATGCCGCTCGTCGACCCGCTGGCCCCCGCCACCACGGCCCCCACCGCTTCGGTTGCTGTTGTGATTGTTGTGATTGCCGGGCCAGTCCGGTCCGGCTCCAGGGCCGCGCGGTCCTTGTTGCTCGCCGCCACCACCACCGATGCCATCGCCGCCCATTGAGCGCCTATCGCGGAATTCGCCATGGCTGCCGCTCTTGCCATCGCGCTCGTGGCTGCGAGGCCGCCCTGACCGCCCTGAACGGTCACGGTTATTGTCTCGGTAGCCTCGACTTGGCTCTCGCCCACCGCCGTCACCATTAGACGGGCCCTTGGGAGCGTCCATCCACCGCGCGTGTTCTTGCGCCGGCGTCGAAGGCTGTGATCCGCCCGCGAGCACCTGCGCGTCCGAGTTGCCCCCCAACATCTGCCGAGATTGGTTATGTCTGCCTTGGCTGTTGCTGCCACGGTTGTTGTCCAAAGAGCTTTGTTGGAGAGCGTTGTTGATCCCCGCTAGCTGACGACGACCGCCCCGATGTCTTTCCGACGATGCTGATGGCCCGGTTGGAATGTTTGCCTCACCGCCACGGTTCTGACTCGGTGGAGGGCCTGAAGGCGGCGGCGGCGGCGGCGGAGGTGGTTGCGCCGACTTGGGATCAATCTTGGCCAGACGATCGGGATGAACGCCTGTTGGAGTGCTGGTATTCTCGCCATTGGAACCGCCTTGTTTTCTAGACTGGCCGCCCTGCATTGGCGCCGCTGATCCTGGTGTGCTAGGTTCGTAACCGCGTCGTCCCCGTCCAGATGCTGGACCCGAGGGTGGCTGCCGTTCTGCTATCGGCGTCTGTGCCTGGTCAGACGGCGTACTGCCAACGCGATGATCTTGCTGGACCGCCGGGCCGGTAGGAGTCGCTTGTCCGCCTCTAGCGGCGCCGCGACCCCTTGGCCGAGGGCCCAATGGCGTTTCTGGGCCGGTAGAAACCGGATTTAGTCTGCCATAGTTGGGATCCTGGTGGCCGCCGTGGTGGCGTTTCTCTGAATCGGGTCCTCGGGGAGCTCCGTAAAATGCCTCTGAACGATCCGGACCCTTGTCACTGCGGAAAGAACTCGACGGGCCTGGCGATCGGTCGCGGTTGCGCCCCTGGGATCGGTGGTCGGGGCCGTGGCCACGATTGTGCCTCTCTTCAAGGTTAGCGGGAGCTCCGGCGACGCCCTGCTCACCATGACGACCGGCACGTCGTGGGGACTGCGTGCGCGGAGTTCGGTCACGGTCACGATCACGACCATCGTTTCTGCCTGGCCGCCCGGATGAATTATCATCGCGCTGCTCAAGTAGAGCCGCTCGCTCCGGGTTGACATTGTCCATGCTACTGGCCGGCTCTGGTCGCTGGGGTTTGGCCCGCTCTGGTTCCTGTCTGCTGCGTGGCGCTTGGACGGTTTCATCCTGAGCAAACAGTGCTGCGCGCTGAGGGTTCATCATAGGCTCTGCCTGTCCAGTTTGTCCAGTTTGTCCAGTTTGTGCAGTCTGAGGAGCTGGTGATGGGGCTGTTGGTTCGTCATTCTCGCGCTCACTTCTAGGGTTACGCGGTTGACGTTCTTGCTCTCTCGGCTTGCTGGCGTCCCCACCTGCACTGGCTCGCTGTCGCTCTCGTTCGTTACGGCTCGGCCGCCCATCATTAGAATCGCGACTCTCACGACCTTCGCGTGGCTCGCGCTGGTTGCGAGCCTCTCTCCCTTCTCTCCCATCCCGCCTCTCATGGCCGCGCGACTGATTAAATCGTTCCGGCGTGTAGTGACCAGGAATAGGCACATCCGGACGGGTAGGAAGGTTGGGTCTGTCAGGAAGATTATGTCCCCTTTCCCCCTTCGATCCTATTTTCGGTGTTGATGAGCGGGACTGGCCCGAGACCGATGATTCCTCCTTGCCTGTTTCACGACCGCTTCTTGAGGGCCTGGCCGGCAGGTTGTCTCTTCCAGGACCGACTGGCGTGGCACTGGAATTCTGCTGCTTTGAGTCTTGAACCTCGCCATCTTCCTCCTCTCCCGCCTTCGATGCATTTGTCTTGGCAGTGCCGGGCTTGAAATCTGGTGCAGTAGCACGCAAGGCAGAAGCAGCGGGCTTCTCTGTGGTCTTCGTGCCGACATCAGAATTTGTGCGGAACACCTGTACCAGAACCCACTTCGACTTTCTCCGCTGCAGCTCAGAAAGAGCACCCTGAGCAGCAACAGACAGATCCACGCGCCCTCCAAGCTCGTCTTCGGCTGCTGCCTTCTGCGCGGCTTCTTGCTGCGTGATTTGCTGCAGCTGTGTCGAGAATTGAGAAGCCATAAAGTCAATTGCCGGGAAAAAGTCGACCACCGACTTGAGCACCGTCAGGGCATTTCGGATATGCATCCATTCGCTTCCGCCGAGACAAGATTTCAGCGCACTATTCAGGTTCTTGTGCCAGCCAAACAGCAAATCTCTAAATTGTGCATGCTCGACGAACGTCAAAGGCTTGCCATCATCATCGACCGTGAGCGCAAAGCCACGACGACCGTTTTCACGGGGCCCAATGCCTTCCGTCTCGTATGCGCCTTGTGGTTTCTGGTCTCTCATATTCTTGGAGCCAGGCTGAGGGGCATTCCGATGCCACTTGGAGAGGTCTTGCAGAATGAGCTTGAGGAAGCGCCCCAAATACTCGGCTTCACGAACACTACAGGTGAATATCAATGTTCGCAGACGGTTGGCGTTGAACAGACGGTTATACAAGGACATGAGCTTGAAACCTGGAGCATTATTGTCATGCAGCAATTTGATAAAACGAAAAGTGTACTCTGTATCAGTCGGGGAAAGAAGCACACGAGGCAGAATGCACTGCTCGAGAAGCACATCGGAAATAGCATCTGCCTTGGCCGTAGTCGAAAACGACGACTGAAATAGGTTGGCAAGGTATTCGTGCCAGTTTGCCTGTGTCTTCACATGTTTCTTGCGATCCTCGAGGAGATTGATTTGTAGTTGGGTAAGTTCCTTTCGTTTCTCAGTGCGCATCTCCTGACTTCGGCGTGACATGTCGCTGCGGTCACGAAGAAGCGCAGATTCCTCTGCCTTGAGGCGATCGGCTTCCGACTTATAGATGTCAGCCGGACAGTAGATGTCACCCAGCTGCAAGGCCCAGAACGTTGTGGCGAGCTCTGGCGTGATCTTCTCCCACACTTCATCACGTGCACTTCCCCTGACAGCATCTGCGAGGGGCTGCAGCAAAGTACTGATCTGGGCAGATTGAGCTTGATTTTGGTCAACTACCGCAGCCACATCAGGCATGGACTCATCCACTGCCCCCTTGTCTATTGCCAAGTCACCGTATTTGTCAGGCTGAGCCGTTACACCTTTGGCTGCGTCAGGTTCTTCAGTATTCCAGTGGAAAATACGCTGAGATAAGCTAGCACGGCCAACAAGGAATGCTAGGCTGACATCGAGGCCGTAGGAATGCATCAACTCGGGTATAGAGGGCACGATACTGTCGAATTCAGGCTGCGTGAGGTTGCTCCATAGGAAATCAAGATACTGGATGAGCGTCTGATGCGAATCGTCGATAATGGACGAAAGAAACTTGAGATGCGCCTCGTCCTCGGGGATTTGAAAGATTGTCGCTTGTCGATACTGGGCCAGGTTGACTAGCAGACGCGCAGCAAGCTCGGAGTCTGTTAAAGCCTCAATGAGCCGCTTTGAGCTCTTGATGTTATCGTATCGCTTGTCGCCCCCACGCACGAGGGTATGCTTTCGTAGTGACAGGAGCCCCGCCATGGACAGAATCTGGTAGTCGGTAAAGTCAATCAAGTCGACGATACCACCCATGGAGGAGATGAGCTCCTTGAGGATGATGAGATCCGTCGAATTGCCATGGAATAATTGGTCGTTGACGTAAAGAAGAACGGGGGTGGCGTTGAGGAGAGAGTACCGGCGAAACACCTTGCCAGTGAATTTTGACAAAGCTTGAAGCCATTTACTGGTTGTAAGGGCGTGGTCGGCCTGCGTCCGGCTTCTCGACTTGCCGAGTGAGTTCATGAGCGACCAGACCAGAACATCATATGACAAGTCTGTAAAGTACTTGGCGCATTCCACAAACGCTTCGATGAGATTGGGGTACGACTCTAGCTGCTCGAATGCGACTCTGAAAACAATTCCCGGTGAAGAGTAGCTGGTCTTTGCTAGTTGTTTCGCCATTTCGCCCAAGTTCGTCAAAGAAACGCGCTTCATCGTGCCTCTCGTCTCCGCTGTGGCTCTGGCGAATACCGTGCGCATGGCTGGAAGTCGGGAGATCTGCCCTTCAAACCACTCCGCGTAGAGGGCGTAGCGAGTCGTGATGGGATATAGCTTGAGAAGACCCCAGATCGCATTGACGACAGCGGCGTTGGCTTTGGTATGGCTAAGCGCTGGGAGAAGAAGCCTCTTCAGAAGATCATGCCACCTCTTCAGGTTTGCATCAGAGTCATCTTGAGCCAAGCTCATACTGCCGATGCTCGCGAGTTTGGAGAGGAGCACCTCGTCCTTGCCGATGCAGACCCCCGAGATGTTGAGGAATGTGTTGCAAAGAGTAAACACGTCATCAACAGTCTGGCAAACGGGGATGTGGTCAGCCCATTCGTCCCAGTAGAAGCGGTATGTTTGGTTTTCGTTGGTGTCGTATTTATCGGGGAATGGCCATCGCCAGATTTTCTTGGCAGGAAGGCGAGTCAGCTTGACACTGCCTTTTGGAATCCCGGATTGGTCTAAGTCAGGGACAAATTTGGTGGGGCATGCCAGGTCGGAGGTTGATGTAGCTTTGCTTGCATTGTAAACCTTTTCGATGGAAACATTGAGGATGCGATGAATTCTGCTTAGAACCTCGGGAAAAGTCTCTGGTATCCAAGGGAAGCGTCCCAAGATGAACAGAGACTCAGGAATGGCCCCAATAGTCAAAAGCTGCGTCAAGAATGATACCTTTTGCTCCAATGGCTCAGGCAGTTGCGATTTGGCTTCCTGTGCCTGTTCAGCAGATTGCTTTGTTTCGGGTTCGGTCTTCTTAGGGGCCTCTCTGCGTGTTGCGTTCGGGTTGTCATCATCGCCTTGTGGTAACACGCCAGCCATGAGCAGGGCGTTCATTCCACCGCCTCTGGACGCGCGCTCCTCTTCTTCGAGTTTCTTCATCTCGTTCTCTCTTACTGCCTCCATCTTGTCGTCGGCGGGGGAAAGGTGGGGGTATAAGTCTACAAGAGAGATGAAGCCAACCTTAACTAACAGAGCGGCGAGATATAGTAGATTGGCTGGTAGGACATCAGCTTCTGCGCGGAGTTCCGAATTGTAGAATCGAAGCTTAAATCCAAGGAGTTGAGCGGCAACGCGATTTCCAGGAGGAGGCAGAGTGTTGGTTTCTTCAATCCATTGCTGCTCAAGGTCCAACGAGCCGTCTTTGTTGTTTTCGCTGTTGGCGATGAGAGTTGTCTGGATAGATTGTGTAGGCACACGACGACCTCCGAGTTCGAAAAAAGCACCTAGGTGTATTTCTCTTGCGCGGACCCAGAATTCTACATCTCGTAGTCGCTTTGTCTCGGCGTTCGCTGCCTCGTCTTCGGGACTGGTAGCCCAGTCTGAATAGTCAGGGCTTGCCCAAATGGGAAGGCCAGCTGAATAAGCCGGAGAGTTGAGCTTGAGCTGCGAGCGCGGCCACCAGGAACTGATTCGTAAGAACTTGACAAAGAACTTGTACTGCTTGATCAGAACGGCAGCAGCCACGTCGAGAGTGACGTCCAAAACTCTGCCGACATCCAAATCAAATGTACCGATCAAGGCCTTGACCTTTTCAAATGTGTGCTGCGCAAGCTCTGGAGGGGGTGGTGGCACGCTGCTTGTGGTGAAGACTTCAGTGATGAGCTTGGAATAACCTTCTGATTCTTCGCGCAGCAGGTTGTAGTTGGCTTGGCGATAGAGCAGATTAGTGGCCTGGCGGACACCGAGCCTGGCAAAGGTGTCGCGGATAAGGCCAAGTTGTTGCAAGATCGGGGCGTCCAAAACTTGACGCATGAGCGCAGGAGAAACGCCAGTAGCCATGAGGAACTGTCTTAGAACCGGATGATACAGGTCGGAGTCATTGTCCATGACAATGGCTAGCGAATCGAGGAACAGCGTATGAGGAGCAAACGTAAATGATTCCTTAATCACTTCCGTGTTGTCGTCGCCGATGATCTCCCTGACGCATGCGCCGGCCTCTTCTGGCGATAGCTTATTAGTCAGGACGGCATGAATAAACTCCTGCAGTATGCTGGACAGCTCCACGACGTCAATATCCTCACGGGCCTGAACACCGCGCGAAACGACATGCTCCCTGCCGGCGGCAGTCCAGTTTGCCACTTGCTCGTCTGTTATAATGTCAAAGTAGTAGTTAGAAGCCCTCGGCGACTTGGAGGATTGGGGTTCTCGTTGTTGCGGTAGACGTGCGATGGTCGTCGAGGGATCGGACGGCGCAGTTGTCGTGGGAGGCTTAACAGGCGACGAGGGTACATTCGAAGAAGGCTGTCGGGAGTGTTGCGATGAGGGCTGCTGCGGCGTAGATCCCGGCCGTTGTTGACGTGTAGGTGACGACTGAGGTTGGCTATATGATCCATTTCGCCCATGACCATGCGATGAGTCGCGGCGACCAGAAGCTACACGATGCCGACCACGGCCTCTATGATGACCATCATCTCGATCGTGGTGCGCCGTAGCCATGTCGCCCGGCCGATGCGGTGAGGGTCGACCGGCTTCGCCGCTTGAGGGTCGATCAGATCTCTTGCGCTTCGGAGGCATGGCGGCTCGAAATTGCAAGGAAACTGTGCGATTAGATCATTGGCGCATAAAACTGAAGCCTATTCGGAGCGGATAGTATGAGGCCAGAGTGCTCGAGAGGACCGCGAAAGAAAGAGGGGGTGTAGGCCGACTATTAGGGAATCAACGAGCTGGTCAAGGTTGCACGAGGGCTGCAAAAAAAGGGCTGTGGTATTCCAACGGAGGGTGTTTGGGTACACCGGATAAGTTTCTACGTCGCCGGCGGTAACGTATTGGTAGTACCAAGTCCAAGTCGGTTTCTGCGTAACTCGTGGAGTTGCGCGTCGCTGTGATCGAAGCCTTTCGCAGAGGCTGATGAGCAAAAAGAAGAAGCTCCAACAACATCTGGCCTAGCGAGGCCCAAATGGAGGCGCGATGGAGAGAGCTTGGATAAAGTGCACGGGCCAGGCAAACAGAGACACGGCGGCACGTGACGCGCGGCTGGTGAGGCTGCCGTTACTGAACCGGTGTGATGGTGTTGGTCTGCTTTTTAGCTTGGGCATGCTAAAAAATTGTCACTGTTCTAAGCTCAAGTGTAATTGGATGCAAGTGCCCTCTAAATGCAGTAAAATAGAAATGTGCTCTACGACAATACAAAACACGCATCGCATAAAATATTACTCCCGAGAATACCGTTCTTAGTGCTCCCGGCCGCTCAGCCAGGCACCGTCTCCGCTAAGGTGCCTTGCAGTTGCCAGCTTCTAACATGCATTTTAGCGCACATTACTAAAAGTTAGTCACAGAAATCCCCAAGCCCTTTATCGGAAGCTAGATTGCGCCATTCAAAAGAGCCCTTGGCCGCATCGACTTTTCCATTTCATCTCTCATTACCAATTTGTTTTTTTTTGCCCGGTCCCTGCATTCGCAAAACAAGCTTCGTATTGTCATTATATATTTTCTTCTCACGCTATTCTTCAATTGAAGACTTCTCCAGAGGTTCGCCCACCCCGCTTCATTCCCCAGCCTGCGAGATCGGGGTCAGTCGGCAATATGGCCCAGGTGACGACCAACAATGGCACGGCGAAGCCGCAATACGGTCAGTATTCCCGCATCGTACGGGTTGGGCAAGATAATCTGCCCTTCATACCCGTGTCCAGTTCCATATGCCACAATGAACATCGCTGAATACCTGTAAGAAAGACGCTCGTCTCAGCCTGAGAACCCGTTTGCCACATTGATCCCGGACCAGCAAATCGCTATAATCCCAGAATTCACGCTAGAATCAGGCGCAACTCTACGAAATGTCCCGGTTGCTTATACGACTAGAGGAAAGCTCTCACCATCTGGCGACAACGCTATGGTCATTTGTCATGCGCTGACAGGCAGCGCCGACGTGAGTGATTGGTGGGGACCATTACTTGGCGGTCCTGGTCAAGTATTTGACACATCAAGGTTCTTCATTGTCTGCATGAATAGCCTCGGCAGTCCATATGGCTCGGCTAGCCCCGTTACGGCGAAGGATGGAGACGCTACCAACGGCAGATATGGCCCCGAGTTTCCTCTCACCACAATTCGTGATGATGTTGGGTGAGTTCGCCCTGGCCATGCTGATCCTATTGGCCATGCATTCGGTCATTGGTCAATTACTAATATCAATGGTCATAGGCTACACAAACTGCTGCTCGATGAACTTGGGGTTAAACAAATTGCGGCCGTGATTGGCGGATCTCTAGGTGGCATGTTTGTCTTGGAATGGGCATATCTCGGCAAAGACTATATCCGCTGTATTGTTCCTATTGCTACCTCCAGCAGGCACAGTGCCTGGGGAATAAGCTGGGGCGAGGCGCAACGCCAAAGCATCTATGCGGATCCCAAGTACGATGATGGATATTACACATTCGAGGATCCGCCGTCGACGGGCCTTGGCGCCGCGCGCATGTCTGCGCTGCTCACGTATCGCAGCCGCAACTCATTCGAGGCTCGCTTCGGACGTAATATACCTGATCCTTCCAAGGTGCAGACGATTCGAGAGCGGCCGCGTCCGGCAACTCCTTCCGAAGCCCACTTCCACATTCACAACGATGGCCACGTTGTGAAGCGCACATCATTGTCCCGCAAAAACAGCGAGAGCAGTTCCAGACAGTCTCCAAACGGGATCGACGGCGTCGAGGGCAAGCAAGTTGTTGTTGACTCGCCAGATCCTCAGTTCACAGGTCCCAAGAAGGTGGAAAGCCTCACCGGTGGCGATGATCTACCCACGTCGACGTACTTTTCCGCCCAATCTTATCTGCGCTACCAAGGAAACAAGTTCGTGAAACGATTTGACAGCAACTGCTACATTGCAATGACTCGCAAGCTTGACACCCACGATGTTTCGCGCAACCGTGCGGACACGATCGCGGAGGCGCTCGCATTGATAGAGCAGCCGACGTTGGTACTTGGAATTGAGAGCGACGGCTTGTTTACGTTTGCGGAACAGCAGGAGATTGCTGAACACGTCAAGAATGCCCGACTAGAGCGTATTGAGAGCCCTGAGGGCCACGACGCATTTTTGCTACAGTTTGAACAGGTAAACCGCTACATCCTGGCCTTCCTGAAGGAGGTTCTTCCGGACATTATGGACAAGGAGGGCGCGGGTGCCGAAGAGGTGGGGGTTGGCAAGATTACCAAGTCGAGCACGTTTGGCGAAGCAGAAGTGGAGGATATTACAGCATGGTAGAGACGAGAACAAGAACTACAATACTAGGCAGCGATCTTCAGACGGCGTGTCACTGTGGCTCCCGGACAGGATGATTAAATATAACTGTGTTGGGCAGACTAGCCTTTTTGTTGACCGGAGCCTGGGAGGGGCATGGCAAAACTATACTGGTACTGGGTACGGAGTAGGTAACCAGCATTGGTTGTTGGAAAAATGAAACAAACCATGTTGGGGGAGAAAAAGCAAGCAACTGCGAGGGAAAGGTGGCAAGGGGGCGCAAAGGAGCAAAGAAAATCAAAACTGAACTCAAATTTTGACGGCACGAATCATTTTAGGATTGAATGCATATGATGTGTCCGTATTTGTCACGGACAAGCATCACCTTTGTCACCCACAATGCGCGTTACGGCCATGTGGGTGCCCACCCGACAGCCTCGACGGTAGGGGGTGGAAAACATACTAAGTAACTTTCAAGAGATTCGAGTCATTCCCGTAATGCGCAAGCCAGTACTTCGTCAGACTGCCTGGACTCTGTCGGAAAGCAGACGGGATTGAATAAGTACAGAATATGCCCTGCGTGGTAGTTTCCTGCGAGGCCAGTAAGCGTGGGGCCGCCGCTTGAGCCGGAAAGCCCAGCGGGGCGAAACCCATTTGGCCATCTGCCGACCAAGTACTCCGTACGGAGTACGGATTACTGGCCAGCCTTCTAGAATTTCTAGAAGGCGACGGGTCGGGTTTCCGTGTCAGGCACTGGTACGCGAGGGAGAGAGGAGGAAGGGTCTTGGGGGTCTGGTCTGCTGCTGAGAGGCTTGCTGGGTCGGATGGATGCTTCTTTTGTGGCGCTGGCCCGGCTGCCTAATCACATAATCATGGCCAAGGGGGGGTAGAGACGAGGCGAGACGGTTTTTCATTTTATTTACTTTATCGATATTTTCTCTCCAAGTTTTGGCAGCGATGGTGACGCACGTGGGGGAAACGGCGCTACTCTGTTCGCCTGAACCTAGACTCGTGGGCGAATGGGTCAACGGGCCATGAGTGATTGAATTTCTGTCTTGTAACAGGGGCTTGGGGCGACTTGTTTTTTTTAAGCCCATGAGCCCCTTGCAAAGTTGCAAGCCACTGTTAGCTGGTTGGCCGAGTTGAAGAATATGGAGAGATCGCCGGCCCCCTCCCTTCTCTTCTGGCACCCTAGACGGAATGGCGCAAGAGGCTGTGACTATGCTGCTTAATATGAGACCGCGACCCCCCCGCCGCAGTATGCCGACTGCTGGGAACCCGAGAAACCTTGAGTTTAGAATTTCCCAGTTTTCAGCAGAAGCCTAAAACATTCATCTTTGATGCGACTGCTGGACGCGAGAGGCCAAGCTACCTCTATGCGAGCCGCATAAGGGCCAGACTTGGACGGACCGATAAGATAGCGGGCTGCCTATATCAGTACTGGTAACAGTGAGGTCTCGCAAGGTATACTTGTATCTGCTTGCCTTAGCTGGGTGGCGAAGTACATCGGCAGCCCTTCAATAGGCTCTTCGCTGTTCGGTTGTCTGTTTCGGCGGGCTTTGCCGCTGGAGCCTCGCCTTATTCTTCTGCTGGCTTTCTTACCTACCCTGTCACTCTCTCTCTCTGCCTGCATCGCCTCGTTTTCCCTCTTCCATTACGACATTTCACCCCCAGACTCTTGCAGCCTCTGCGCCCGACAGCAAGTCGAATCGGACAACCTCTTCCTTCTCAGGCCAGCCTTTTATTCTCCAATACGCTGCTGGCCACGCTTCGGCAATTGAACGGAAACCGCGTCCCGCATATCGACCCGCAGCCAAGTCGGCCTACCCATGTCTCATTAGTCGCAACTGCGAGTCGTTTGCCCACCAGGAGCAAAGAGAACCCTGACAAGAGAAATCTCGCGAATATAACGACATGTGTCACGCTTCCCAGCCGCTCAACTACGCATTCCTCCCATACAAAGCAGCTTTCCCCCGTTGATAGAAGGGCCTCCTCCCGTGCAGGCGTCGGGGCCGGCACGCAAACGCTCGCCGAACAGAAATCGCCATGCCCGAGTCCTCCGACCACATACTCCCGCCACCGGCGCAGGCGTCGATCAACCCGTTATACTCGCGAGGCGGCAACAGAGCATTTCACAACTACTACAATGACTACTCTCACATTGCGGATGCCAACTTGCGCCGTCGACTTGCGCTCTCAGACGTTGACAAGGTTCCATTCGGAACATGCCGTACGTGCCGATCCGGATGGCTCGCTGCCGAACAGGGCAGACCAAGTATGAAAATAGAGTGCTAACAAACAAAAAACTCAACTCGATAGACGTTCGAGCTGTTCTCGTCGCCGGTGCTGGATTCCTTTTGGATTCCTACAGTATCTTTGCCATCAACTTCGTCGGCCCCTTGGTGGGTCTGGTCTATTACAGCCAAGATGGCACTGGCAGTGGTACTTTGCCGGTGGCCATGAACCAGGCCTTGAAGGGCTCTACAAGCGCCGGAATCGTCATAGGAATGATCTTGTTCGGGTTGCTTGCCGAGTACGTAATGTATCGCGCCACTCATACGTTCCGGGCTGACGCTTCCTAGTAAATACGGCCGCCGTCGCATGTACGGCATCGAACTCGGCCTCGTCTTATTCACAATGTTCAGCTCCGCGATTGCTTCCGGGAGCCCTTCCATGAGCGGCCCAGGTGTATTAATATTCTGGCGCGTGTTATTGGTGCGTGCAGTACATTCGAGCTGTGTGGCATCTATCTGGAGACTAATTTTCGGTAGGGCATCGGAGTTGGAGGTGACTACCCTCTTGCCAGCGTCATCAGTTCAGAGTAAGTAGACTGTTGGCCTCTCAATGTACCCTCATGAGACTAAATGCTCAAAATTTCAGATTTGCGCCAACTCGATGGCGCGGCGGTCTGGTGGCAGCCGTTTTTTCCATGCAAGGCCTCGGCCAACTCATGGCTGCTGTAGTCGGTCTCATTACGGCTGTCATTTTCCAAGACGCGTACGACGGTATCGGCCCCAGCGGCCCGTGTGATGCCGCATGTCGCATGGCCGCCGATCGCTCCTGGCGCATCATTGTCGGTGTTGGCGCGATCCCGGCATGCCTCGCCATGTATTACAGAATTACCATTCCCGAAACTCCTCGATATACTTTTGATGTACAACACGACGTCGACAGAGCAGACGCCGATATTCGAGCCTACGTATCCAGCAGTCGGCCGAAAGACAATGTTTCTACCAGCAATAATCATCTCCAGCCTTCAGCCTTGTCCGTGCCCAAGGCTTCTTGGGCAGACGCCAAAGAATTCTTTCTAAAACCACACAACTTACGAGCCCTAATTGGAACCACTCTGTCATGGTTCTTTCTTGTGAGTGCTGTGTGCCCCCCTTTTCAATAGACTCCTTGCGACTAATGCAGCTGTACAGGATCTTGCTTTTTACGGATTGGGGCTGAACACTACGGTTGTTCTACACGCCATCGGGTACGCCACTGGCCAAACATTGTACCACAAGCTGCGGAATCAGGCTCTGGGCCTCATCATCCTGACCAGCGCTGGCTCGTTACCAGGATACTGGACCGCTATAATGACAGTGGATACAATTGGGAGGAAACCTCTTCAAGTGTTTGGCTTCCTGCTCCTCACTGTCGTCTTTTGCATACTCGGCTTCGCGGCGAATGCTCTCACCGAGGGATCCAGGCTTGCGCTCTACATTGTCGGCCAGTTTCTTTTCAACGCCGGTCCCAACACGACGACTTTTATTCTGCCGGCCGAATGCTTCCCGACACGGTATCGCGCCACGGCACACGGCATCTGCGCAGCCATGGGCAAGATTGGCGCCATTGTGGCGCAGGTCATCAGCATCCCGATTCTGCAACAAAGGGGGTCGGCGGCAGCTGCAAATTGTACGGGAGACGATTGCTCGTCGTCTCTCACCCGTCTCATGCAACTCTACGCGTTGTTCATGTTACTTGGCACCCTGGTATCGCTACTGATTCCGGAAACGAAGGGCATCACACTGGAAGAGCTCTCTGGCGAGCCGCACACGAGCTACAACGACGGCTGTAATGGCAGTGTCAAGGCGTTCCGCCTACCACGGCCGTGGTGGCACCCGAAAGAACTTCTTGGTTTCTGCGGGGCGGGCCAGCCTGCCGGGTTTAATCGGCGTTCTCTATGCTGGGGTGGTAGCCGCCATGGCAGCCATCACCAGTCGCCTCGCCTCGGGATCATGGCGTCGCCTCAAATGGTCGGGGCATCGACTGAGACGACTGAGAACACAAAATCTTCACAATGGCGCATCCTCGGACATTTTGGGAAGCGCAAAGGGCACAGTAGGGCAGACAGTGAAGATATCGCCATGATGATGCGTCGCGATGGTGGCACTGGGGCGCAGCGGGATGACGCGTCGGACGAGACAGCCTATGTACGAGGGACAAATGGTCATGCTGGCGCGATGACCACATTGCGAGGTGGAAACGGTGAAGCTCCGACCTGGGGCGCGGGTTGGGGTCGCATTGATCGAGGACGCACTGCGCCTTCTTCAGAGTTACAGGACGTAGGTATGCTGCTACGGAATTAACGAGTCATGTGTAGTCAACACGTACGAGTAACGGCGTGTATGGAAAGGCATTTTAGACTTGAAGCGATTACCCTTGTTATTTTGATTCTTTTTTTTTTCAATATTTTTGAATTCGATTAAGAAACAGTAAGGCCGCGGGGTTTTTTTTTACATGAATACAAAACTTGAACAAGCATGGCGCAAAACAAAAGGCTGGTCCCGTAGCAGGCTGGATATGAAGACGCCCACCCATGATAGACCATCAAACATTGAACAAGAAGGAAAAAAAATGAAAGATTGAAAGTCGTAGTCTCTTTCAGCTTGATACAGTTGGCGGGCAAACTCTTTCTCGTGCCGGGCCTCTCTCTCTCTCTCTCTCTCTCTCTCGCCCTCCATTTTCACGAGCTAGACAGCTTGCTTCATTTTAGCATCTGTAAAATATTCTGATTAGCAAAACTTTTCGGCAAGGATTCGTAACAAGGCAGCACAAGATTCAATTTGAAAGAAAGCAAAGATGGATGCCCCCCACCCCCCCTCTCCCCTCTCCCAACGAGGCAAAACATACCTGCAGTAGCCGCTGCACGTCTCGGAGGCCTTGGAGCGGAACTCGCCGTTTTCGCAGTACGAGTTGACATTGGAGGCGTGGCAGTAGCCGTCGAGGCGTTTATCGCAGGTGAAGCGGCGGTGGATGACGTGGTCGACGGGCGAGGCGATGGCGCCGAGGGCGGCGGCGACGACGAGGGTGAATGAGACCTTTTCGGGGTGAAGAAGATTTTTGACCATTAGCATATTGTAGCATTTTTGACGTTTTTTCCCCTCTCATTTTATTTGTTTGTTGGTGTTAAACTGAGTGACGAGGTGACGGGCTGGTATTTTCTCTTTGGTGTCGTTGTCGCGTTCTAGTCATAAAGAGGGTTGACGGAGGGCTCATTCTCACCTTCATTGTGATGTTGAAATTTGTGTGAGATGTGGAAGACAAGTTCGAAATGATCAGCGACGACAAGGGCGTTGTAAAAGATTTCGGCGACAAAAACCATATCCCGTCAATCCGGGGGGCGGATGGGACAACTACTTATCTAGTAGGGGGGGCCAGAGACAAGAGACAGAGAAGAGAGAGAGAGAGGCGGGGGCGGGCGGAGAGGGGGAAAGAGAGGAGCCCTGAGAAGAAATGAAAGACTAGACATTTGTCTTAGATCCTGCAGTAGCGAATAACTCAGGCACAAGTGTGTGTGTGTGTAATAGTGTATTGAGGCGGACAAGGGAGATTACAAAGTGTCTTGGATGATGGGGTTGTAAGTGAGACAATTGGAGCGAGTCCACGCGCCGCTCGCGCTCGAGCACGATGGATCCGACGACGCGCTGAGAAGGAATTAAAGAAGAAGAAGAAGGAAAAGAAAAAAAAAAGTTGAGCTGACAAGAAACATTCGAGGCTCGGCACCATTTCGTTGTTGTTGTGTCTTTTCTTCTTCTTCCCAGGTAAGTGGAGGAGTGCGCCACGCCGTCTTATTACACGCACAAAAGACTTGAGATGCCGAGAAAGGATGCTGGCATGTAACTACTAACCAGTTTGTTGGCTTTTTGTGGTGCGAGGACACGACCGACATGGGCTGGGGGAGAAGACTCTCTCCTCCTCCATAACTCTAGGAAATTTGTATTATCCCGAGTCTTTTTTTTCTTAGGCTCAAAGTTGGTAAACTATCTCCCTTTTCTAGCAAGTCTTCCTTTTACTCCCGTCCTTTTACGCTCATCAACAAGACAACACTTGCGCCCATTATAGCTACCTAGATATGCAGAGGAGACTCTATCAACTTGTTCCAGTCGTCGCTTCTTGTTCTTTTTCTTTTTTTTGTCCAACTTCAAAATCACGCAACTCTTCAACCTTGGCAAGACATTCATGGCAGAAAACGGCTACTGGTAATAAAGCAGGTGGAAAATGGGGCAAGACATTGGACTTCTTTTTTGCGCCGACTGGCGAGGCTCCCCCTGCGTCCGACTAGTCGAGTAGTTCCGATTCTATTTTAAGCCCTCGTGGAAATTTGGGTGACGGACAGGAATGCCATTCTTTGCTTTTTCTCCTTCTCCTCCCATCCCAAGTGCCCTCCCTGCTACTTACTGAGTACTCAGTACTCTTCTGCGCCAAACGCGCGCCACTCACTGGACTGATGCCCCCCCCCCCCTCCCCCTTCGTTGCTTGCTTGTGAGACCAGAAAACAGAGTCCTTGCCTCCTCCGTCCAAGCTACCACATGGCCGGCGTGCTTCGACAAAGAGCTTTCATTTCAAGTCACCCCCGCCCCTCCCCCTAACGTCGATTAGTCACCCGTGTCTCCCGATCGCGAAGAAAGTCTAGAATTGTCCAGTCTCAGTTGAAACGGCCCTGTTATATACCCCTGCGCTCCTTGACAGCCTGACAGGCACATGTGCCCATCCCCCGGCGACATTTATTACGGGTGCTAGAAATGACCAAAGGCTGTCGGAACTCGACTCTTGGGCTCAGCTGAGGAGCTAGAGGCAGCCTCGTGGGTCATATGTGCGCTGCGTTATCATACCGGTAAGTAGTCGCCTTGCTGATGAATGAGGTTTTGTTGAGACGAATGGACTCGGACGCGCCTCCGTCTCCTGCTCTGATCCCTGCGGCAAACCCGATCGGGGGTGGGCTGGACGACATCTTTTCATCGCCCTCCGCTGCCAGATACATGCAGCTACTCAGTATCCCCGTGGGACGAGAGACATTGCACTTGCTTCCTCTAGAACCGGCTCCGACGGAGAATCTCGTTTCTGCAAGGAGGCAGAGAGTGCATAATACTGATCTCCACGCACCATGCCCGCCGCCGCCTTGGCTCGCGCCACCTCGACGGGGCCGCCATGCCGAAGCGACCCCGCCCCCGGCCATCGACCCGGTCACCACCCCAGTTCTTCCGGATTCTCTGCGTACCTTCTTGGGATGAATGATGTAGGCACAGAGATTTGGTTTGCAAAGGAAACACCACGCTTGTGTTACATGAAAGATGGCGTGAAGTCGCCAGCACCGGAACCGTAACTAGCTAGTAGTTATGCCTCGCTCTCGATCAAGGTAGCGACCGGCGCGAGACTACCCGTTTAGGTTGGAACCCCCGAGAGCATACCAAACGACTCGCCGGCGTTCTTGGCCGCGGCTTGGCCGTGGCAGTTGAATTTGGTACTCCCTTCCCAGCGTGGGTAGCATTGCCGCGACAGTTGGACTTGCGGTCGTCGGACTGTCGCCCTTTTTACCCACCTCGTACCGGGCAAAAGCATGCGCCAACTTTCCGCGGTCAAGCAGCACATAACCCGATGGCATCGGGGGGATGGATGATGCGGGCTGCAGCCTGCATTCGTTTAAGAGGAAAATTTGGCAGGGGAAAGGGTGAGACATCGGTGCCCTCGCTGTTGGAACATCTGTCGGCCGTAGTAATGTCTCAACTGCGGTATGAGGCAGAAGTGCACTTTTATTTTTAGCTCCTCTCATCGAAAAGCTTTATATGTAGCCCATCGTATGAATATGAGGCACATCATGTTCTGAAGCGGCAGGATATGGTCTGGTATTGTACGAATTTGAGTAGACGAGCCGCATCATGTCAAGGGATGATGCGTGTATACGTACCACCATGATCGCTATTTCGATCCCGTTGCTGGTTATGTTTCTAGTTTCGAGTAGATACGCGCCGCGACATGACAGGAGCCGGCTCATGATGGCACTTACCAACCCAGAACTGGGTTGGAGGAGAGAACTTACACGGGGCAGGTGCGGCCAAGACGGGCGTTATCAGTACATCATCTTGAGCACTTCCCTTAGAGGGGGTTGTTCTCCATCAACAATACCGTGTATCAAATAGCATCAAATACCACACTCGTTTGCAGAATCCCGCCAATGGACAACGGAGACGCGGAGCCAGAAGCGCTCTCTGGTGACGCAATTCACAGAAACGGCGAAACAAGCACACACGCAGAGCCAGAAGCGCCCTCTAGCGACGCAGTCCACAGAAACAGCGAAACAAGCACACACGAAGAGCCGCGAGCATCAACCCGAGTGGCATTTGCGCTCGATCAGCACGACCCTACAAGAACCGTCCGCCACCCCCGCGTCCTCCACCACCACCATCAGCGTCAAGCACAGCACCACCACGACCTGCCACCTCCCTACAGTGCCCACGGCTTGCCGCCCCCGCTGCACTTCCCGCACGAGACGCGCTCGCGGAGAATGACCCCCGACGAGGTCCTGGAGTGGCGGCGCACCGTACTGCCCTCGTGCCCCGCGCCAGCGTTAACGGTCGACCCCGTCGTCGACGGCCGCATCGTCGCGCCCAGCCCGCCTCCGACCGTGACGGGCGTGGACCTGGCCACCTTGGTGCATGAGCGGCTGCGGCAGGAGCAGCTGGAGAGGCGTGAGAGGCGGCGCGAACGGGGGAGGAGGGTCGTGCAGGCGCTGTGGCGCTGCGTCGGGCTCATCGTGGAGGGTGTGTGGGCGGTCGTCGACTTGGTCGTCGCGGGTTGGGAGGCGGCGCGCGAGCGGTTCCGCAAGCGACCCGAGCAGGGCACCGAGACCCCGGGCGATTTGCAGTTTTGGGGGTGAACTATGCAGCGTCCGGCTGCTCAATAGAGCGGTGACTGTTGCAAGAAACGGCACCTTGATTATATTGTCATGTCGTATTTGTTAAGCTAGCGAGGTATAGATACGGTCCTTGAAAATGAAAGCGCGCTCCCAGATGGCAGATCCCAATGACTATACAATAAACGTGAAGACGTTCTCTCAACCACCTGGTTCCTACATGCGCCGGCTTGGTGTTATACTCTGTGTCTGGGAAGAGAAAAAAGCCAAGTCAGTATTTCCAGTGGGAATCTTTGAGCATGTCGCCCGGATGAAAACAAACAAGGGAAAAAAGTCAAGGCAGCAGCCGCCACCAACAGAAATAAACGTCGAACAATCCAGAGCTCCCCAACAGTTAAGGCTGGCAATTTGTCCTTCACGCGGTATTTCAATGCTGCGTGTACACAAAATGTGGGACAACAAAGTGGTATAGGTATATAAAGTTGACAAAGAAAAAGAGGGAGAAAGATGAAAGAAAAAAAAAGGACGACAGATGGGCGGTCAAGCCAGGCTGAAGAGACCAAGATTGCAAAACAGAAGAACCAACGCTCACGATGCCCGGGAAATTTTCTTTTGCTCTACTCCTCGTCCACCCAGTCGTCGCCGCCCGCGTCGTCAATCTCAATCGTGGTTCCCAGGGCCTCCTTGCCCTGGCGGATCATGTCCTGTAGACGCTTGTTAAACGCCGAGATGCGGACGTCGGCGTCGCGCTCCTCCATCTTGCGGCGGGCGGCGAGGTGCTTGGCCTCGGCGTCGAGACGCGGACTGTCATCGTTGTGCGGCGGCTCGCCGGAGTCCCCGCGGCTCGACGCCGCCGAGGCGGTGCTGTTGGCGCGGCGGTGCGTGCTGGCGTTGACGACGTTGCCGCTGCGTCTGCGGCGGTGACTGCTGCTGCCGCGTGATTGGGAGCTGGGATAGGCGTGTGTCGTCTGGGAGGGCGAGGCGGTGGAGGCGGTGCTGGCGGTGGTGTAGTAGGAGGTGCCGGCGGTGGAGGAGGAGGAGTTTGCAGGGGCGAGTTTGGTCGGGGAGGCGGATCGAGGGGAGGCGTAGGACGCTGACGACGGCGGCCGGAGCTGGGCCTGGTCAGAGGGCGTCTCTGGGCGGTAGGAGAAGCGGGCAGCCGACGGCATCGAGGCACGGCTGTTAGGGGTTGTGGATATGCGGCGGCCCGTGGTCACGGAAGGGGCGTGGTTGCGGCTCCGGGGCGACGAGCGGTAGCCACCGCTGGTCCTGCGCGGCGTGGCAGCAGCAAAGGGTCGCCCGGTGTTTGCGGCGTCGTTGACGAGCACCCAGTTCCGGCCGAGATCGTCGGCGTGCGTCGTCTGTCGACGCTTCGCAGCAGGGATGCTAGGGGCCGGGCTAGCAGGGCGAAAGGACTGGAGCTCGTCGTCGTCGGCGGCGGCGGCGGCGGCGGCGGCGGGGGGGAAACTAGGTGGCAGCGCGGTGTCGTCGACGGTGGCACGGAACGGATTTTCAGGTTGAGAGGCGGGAAAGTGGCCCGGGACTCGGTGCTCGTAGTCGTCGTAGTGATAGTGATAACTGTACGAGTAATCATCAGCGGGGGGCAGGGTAGCGTTGCTCTCCACCATGGCCCCTGTCTCGGTCATGGCAAAGCCCCGGCCGCCACCAGCGTAGAAGCCCTTGAAGGCACCCGCCTTGCAGAATTCCCAGACGCGGCCGACCACGCCGCCGACCACGCCGCCGACTACGTTGATGGCGGCGCTGCCCCATCCTTGTGAGGGTGAAGATGGTGGGTCGTGCCGGAAGAGCGAGGTCGGCGCGCCGCTGGAAGCCTCGTCGTCGTCCTCGGTGTTGCGAGACCGCTTCGACCCGAGGGCCGTCCGATAATTGGAATCAGAGTACATGCTGTCGCCCAGAGCGTCCGACTCTGCGTTTCCGGGTGTGTCTAGAGTACCCGCGAGGGCATACGCCTTGATAGGCGTT
Source organism: Cordyceps javanica (assembly GCF_051103115.1). Lineage (NCBI taxonomy): Eukaryota > Fungi > Ascomycota > Sordariomycetes > Hypocreales > Cordycipitaceae > Cordyceps > Cordyceps javanica. The sequence goes on along the minus strand of NC_139300.1, from coordinate 2,715,363 downwards.
TGCTGAGGCGCCGCCGCCGCGCCAAAGAGGCTCACAGAGGCCGGCGCATCGTCGACGGCGGCTGGCGTGCCTGCGCAGGCTCGTTTGCGTTTCGGGGCGACGTCGAGAAAGGCGGAGCCCGATGGTGAGGGCGAGGATACGGGAGGTCGAAATATGAGTGGCTGCGACGCCGCCGTCGCGCCGACATCGTTGTGAAAGGCTCCCGGCATGCTGAAGCCCGACGGGTACGTCATCTGGCGAGGCAAGACGGGAATGTTAGCAGCGTGGGGTGGTTTGAGGTATGCGGGTTGTGACCGGGAATGCAGCGACAGCGCAGCGGCTTGAACTCGCGAGGGGAATAAGAGAGAAAAGCTCATACAGCCGAATAAAAAAAGGTTGCGCCAAGCGCAAAACTATCTCTGGACAAAACCTATGCGCAGGGTCGTAGTAGGCGCACCGCCTGATCAGCGCCGGAGTAAGCCAAGGCAAGCAGACGCAGATGTGCGAGCAGCCGCCCTATAATGAGCCAGGCAGATCGAATACTTAGTATAGACCTGCTATACGAGTTTCGGTGAAAACCAGCTCGGAAAAAAAAATGAAAAGAGGAAGCCAGGCAATATTCTGGTCTGGTCTTTGAGCGTTCGCTTTGTTGGAGGTTTGCGTCCTTGCAAACGACGGGGCCTTGTTTATCGAGCCGCCAGCTCGTGACCCCACCGAACGAGTGGTGTGTGGCTGGGCAGCTGCCTGGGCGATAATCGCAGGAGAAAGTGTGGCTGATGCTCTTTGAGAATCAGGTGATGCGAATAGCCCAACAATGGACGAATGATACAGTGCTGAGAGGAATAGCTGAGGTTCGAGGAAGGGGCTTTCATCACTGAAAAATGGGATTGCGAAAAAAAAATCGTCGGGCTGTACAAATGCCAAAATTCAGTCCCTGTTCACGCCCACCGCCTTTCATCTATCTTTGCAGGTACCCAGGCAGGTACCTGACTGGGCGGTGTGAGAGCGCCAGACTACGTGCTGCAGGATATTGTAGTGGGCCTGTCCACTATAACCAGGCTACTGCAGTGCTGTGGAGAGCTGGTTTCAGTGCTCGCTTTAGCGAGAAACTGCCCTTGTAGGTAAAGCTAAGCCACAGGGTCTGTCAATTTGCCTCAAGTATCGTTCCACAAGTCTAATAACCTCCATGCGGCATGAACTGTGGCTTTTTTTTTGGCTTATTGATCAGTCGAATATTACATGTATCTACGCCAACACTCGATACGCGCTCCCCTGATGCGCATAGCGACCACCAAGTATATAGTAGAGCCAATAGCCATCTGGTGACGTCGTGGGCAGGCCGTTGGGGATCTCGTTGCTATGGCATTTGAACTGTGGGGCGACGGCGACAACACAGTTCCTATTTGGGGCGATCGTCTCCACCAGTCATGACAGCGTATCATGGTGCACTCTCTGTATCGACACGTGTAATGAGATGGAATTAGCTAGTATATTGTATATTTTGAAGATTTCTCCAAGTAAGAGATATGCATTGAGTTCTGTTTTGTAACAAGGTGCAGCATAGCGCACTTTATTATTGTGTTCACTGAAAGCAAATCAGAAACCGAAAAGAATATTTGCTGTAGTAGACATGTTAGCTAACGACTACGAATATCGCTACAAAATGAGATAAAACTTGAGGACAAAAACAAACACCTGCTTAAATACTAATCGACGAGCAGACAAATAAAGCAGTATTAGTATCCAAGTTTACCCACGTAGTCTAGCCTTCGCGTGTTTTAGCATTGGGACTGGCCTGCTTCCTCTGTTGGTTGCCAACCTTCAACTTGCGCTACAGACCCTGGCAAGCCGCGATAGTGAGAACCGAAATACGTCGTCGATTTTGTTGATGCGATTTGGTTCATAACGGCCAAGCACCCGAAGTAGGGTGCTATATCAATGATGTCGGCTCGGAGAATACCAAGGCTCGGAAAACTCGCATTTAAAGACCAAGGTTTAGGGTATTTGGGAGAATTGCCTAATTGGAAAACGTCGCCTATTCCGCGGCTCTCGATCTTGCCACCTGCAGATGCTCACAACAGACACGTGCAATAGACAAACTTATCAACTACGCCGACGCTAAAACAAGGGCAGAGTCGTACTTTTGAGTGGCCTGATTACTCGTGCTTTTTTTCTTCTTGCCCGATCGCTGTTGTTGGCAAGCCATGATCGAGGAGGACACAACTACTGGGTAGACATGCCCAAATTGCCGTATCCGGCGATAGTCTCCGGCGCTGTCGGGCGGGAGTGGAGAGCCGAATCCGTAACCCGGCGAATTTCCCAGAGTGGCGCGCAGTTCACAGGCTTTGGAACACAAGCATCGTACGATTGCCAGTCTGCTTCTCGTTCTGACTGACACTCATGAGGGATCTGCCGCGTGGCGAAGTCTGCGAAGCATCACGGCAAGAAGAATACAGTAGAATTTGCGCGAAAGAATCGCGTGAGAAAAAAAAAATCTGCGTCATGTAGACACAATTGATAAACTCCGATTAGCTAGTACTTAAAGCTGGCTTTAATTTGCTTTTGAATTCATTGTCAAGCAGCTCAACTTGAAACAAGAATTCGACTTTCATCCACAACTCAACTTTCAACGACAATTCGACCTTGCACAATGTACTACTCTAGTGGCAACTATGAAGCATTTGCCAGGCCGCTCAAACCGGCCGGAATCGATTCCAAGCGCGCTTGGATTGTCGGCTCCGGCCTGGCCGGCCTCTCGACCGCAGCTTTTCTGGTGCGAGATGCCCAGATGCCGGGGAAGAACATCACCATTCTGGAGGCATCACACCTCGCCGGCGGCGCCCTGGACGGACTCGACGTTCCCGAAAAGGGGTTCGTCATTCGTGGCGGACGCGAGATGGAGGCGCATTTCGAGTGCTTGTGGGACCTGTTTCGCTCCGTTCCGTCCATGGAAGAAGACGGCGCGAGCGTTCTCGACGAGTTCTACTGGCTGAACAAGCGCGACCCGAACGTATCGCTGCAAAGAGCCACCGAGCAGCAGGGTCGCGACAGCGGCACGGGTACCAAGTTCACGCTCAGCGACAAGTCCCAGAAGGAAATGGTGAAGCTGTTTCTCATGACGAGGGAGGACGTTGAGAATAAGCGAATCGACGAGGTCTTTGGGCCGGAATTCTTCAAGAGCAATTTCTGGCTCTACTGGCAAACAATGTTTGCCTTTCAGACGTGGCATTCGGCGCTAGAGATGAAGCTGTATCTTCACCGATTCGTGAACCATATCCAAGGCTTGCCCGATTTCTCGACCCTCAAATTCACCAAGTATAACCAGTACGAGTCGCTTGTTTTACCTCTCCGGGCCTGGCTGGAATCATACGGAGTCAGTTTTCAGTACGAAACAGAAGTGCTCGACGTTGACTTTGAGAAAACATTCGAGGGCAAGAGAGCGACGAGGATTCACTGGGTACAGAAAGGAAACGAAGGTGGGAGGCACCTCGGTTTGGACGACCTCTTATTCGTGACTATCGGCTCCCTGACCGAGAACTCCAGCCTTGGAGATCACCAGACCCCCGCCGTCATACGGGATGGGCCAGCACCTGCTTGGGATCTTTGGCGACGGATTGCTGCCAAAGATGCCGAGTTTGGACGTCCAGAGGTTTTTTGCGGTGACATTCCCCGCACAAAGTGGCAGTCTGCGACAGTCACGACCATTGACGCGCGCATTCCACAGTACATCCAAAAGATTTGTCGACGAGATCCGTTCGGTGGAAAAGTCGTCACGGGAGGCATTGTGACCGTGCGCGACTCGAGCTGGATCCTGAGCTGGACCGTGAACCGCCAGCCGCACTTTAAGAACCAGCCCAAGAACCAGATCGTCGTCTGGCTGTACGGGCTTCTCGTGGACCAGCCGGGCGACTACGTCAAAAAGGCCATGCAAGACTGCACCGGCGAGGAAATCACCCAAGAGTGGCTCTACCACCTGGGCGTCCCCCGGCCCGAGATTCCGCTGCTGGCCGCCTCGGCCGCCAAGTGCGTGCCGGTCATGATGCCCTACGTCACGTCCTTCTTCATGCCACGCCGGGCGGGCGATCGGCCCGACGTCGTGCCCGCCGGCGCGCAGAACTTTGCGTTCGTCGGACAGTTTGCGGAGACTACGAGAGACACAATCTTCACCACGGAGTACTCTGTGCGGACAGGCATGGAGGCAGTCTATCAGCTCGCACGAGTTGACCGGGGCGTGCCAGAGGTCTTCGCGTCGACCTACGACGTGAGACACCTGCTGAACGCTGCGTGCGCTCTACGAGATGGAAAGGAGCTGGCTACCTGGGTACCGAACAAAATTAGGAAGCTTTTGATTGAGAAGCTGGAGGGATCCCAAATTGGAAGGCTGTTGCACGAGTATCAGCTGATCTAAGACCCGTCAGTCAAGCATTACTTTGTATTTATTCAGTTTTAGTATTATATGACTTTTACTCACCAAGGGACAGTGAAAGTGTTAAAAAACCAAGATATGAGCTCTTCTGCTCAATGCCGCTTGTGACTGTCTTCTGTCACAAAACATAGTCAGCCGAGACCCTTGCCGTCACTTTTGCGCCCGATCAGTAGCAATACCGTACTCTAGCTTCTTTTTTCGGCAGCAAAGTGCCCGTCAGGGCTTTACGAGTAGTTCGCAGCGCATGGAGTGTAGGGTCGCGAAGGGTGAACTTGATTGACTTTAATGAGGGAGGGAGACATTTGCAGGAGGAGAACAGAAGAGCTTAATCCAAACCTCGTCGATGCAAAGCCAAACAGACGTTGATTGCGCATACCAAGCCATTTCGCGAGAGACTGAGCAAATAGAGATGATGTACCTGAAATCGGAGTATGGGTGCTTATGCCAAGAGAGGAGCACCCGGCAGCAAGAAAAATGGCCGCTCCAGCCCGGCAAGTTGGCTTCTAGCATCTTGACAGAAGCCTTTTGCGCAGGGTGGTTGGTGTGCTTAGGTAGGTCCTGACGATACAAAGGTGCTTTCAAAGGGCAAAAGGCCAGTTAGAAGAGCTAGAGAGGAAATTGTTCCCTCCCAGTGATTAATAGAGTCATCATTGAGCGTATCGGTAGCTTCGTAGTGCACAGCGTGTTCGTCGCCATCTATCCTTCCATCCTGGCCCGGCATTGTGGCGTCCTACCTTTGCAATCCGGTATGCTGGCATCAGCCCCATTTGCGAGTAGAAAATGGGCAACATCAGAACAATCAGAAAGAGTAGCCCAAAATAATGGCGTTATTCCCTCATTATCTTGAAGGTTAACGTGAGCTTTGTGTTGCAACAGCAGCCTAGCAATATCCGAGGAACGAGCTTGAGCTAATGGCGATCGGCCAAACTGATCTTGAAGATCGACATTGGCTCCATGTTCGAGGAGCAGCGCAGCAATCTGACGCCCAGAGTCAACAGCGATGTATAATGGCGATTGGCCAAAGTCATCTTGAAGGTCGACATTGGCTCCATGTTTGAGGAGCAGCTCAACAATATCCTCAAGCCTGAACATGACAGCTTCACGCAGGATTGCTCTTCCATGATAATCTTGAAGATTAACATCAGCTCCATGACTTAGCAGCAGCTCAGCAATATCGTCACACCCCTGCGCAACAGCGTCACCAAGAGCTGTTCCTCCATACTTATCTTGATGGTCAACATCAGCTCCGTGTTTTAACAGCAGCTCAATGATACCCTTAGCCTCTGCAAAAACAGCCCACTGCAGCGCCGTTCTTCCTCGGTCATCCCGCAGGTTGACATCAGGCCTGTGCTTTATATGCTTTGCAAGCAGCAGCTGCTCAACGATGCCTATATACCCTGCGCGGCTCGCAATCAGCAGTGGTGTATCATTCTCGAGACTCCTGAGATTCAGATCCAGGCCGACTGCTCCACTTTCTGAAAGAAGCATCTCCAAAGTTTCTACAAGATCCCATTGGCAAATGGCGAAAATCGGGCTGTATGGATTCGAGCGAAGTTCTGTGCTTCCATACCTGGTTTCCAATACAGGCAGCAAGTTTTCATGTGTCATCGGGCCTGATCGTCGAACCAACCACTGCTCTAACTTATTGGATACGCCGAGCTCTCGCCGCTTCTCCTTGCCTGCCTTCAGGCAATGATCTCCCCACATGTAGGAAGAATACAATAAGAATATGTCGCTGGTATCTTCTTTGATCTCATCCTCGCGCCGGGTAGATATGTAGTCTAAACACAACAAGGCCGACTCCGCGTGGCAATCTTCGGTAGCATATTCCGACGGCCATGTTCGTTGCAAAAAGTCTTTCACCGACACGTGAGCAAACGCAAGCTGGCCCTCTGCTGTTTCAACAATGAAATCTCGGGTCAGTAGATAAATGGCTGTATCGTTGATGCTTGAGTCTCGCATTCTGAAGGACACGGCCGTTGTGACCACGGCCAGTGAGAGAGGCTCCAATCCGCAGAGGACGAATTTGTAAACTATGCTCGCACACAGCCGTTGATTATCATCTTTGCCGACGTTGCGGCGGAAAATTTCGTTGTATGCTGCCCATAGGTCCTCCTCATTTGCGAATGAGCCGGTGTCGAGCTTATTCAGAGATTTTTCCACGGCTTCGCTGAGAACGAGGGGGTCTCTGGGGTTCAAGAAGGCAGACAGTTGCAATTGGACCCAGCGAAACCTTGATATACGTTAGCTCATTCACCAGCTCGTAGCGGTCAGGGGTTATAAGATACATTCCGCCAGCTCTACCGCAGAGAATCCGGATTAGCTTGTTTTCGAGATCCTCTCGCTCCCCTCGCAAGATTCTTTCGTCCTTTTCTCTTTCCAGGACCTCGGCGTTGATATATCTGACCATATCGCCACTGGTCTTTAACTCGTTGAGGTCTATCATGACGGCTTGGGGAAGCTTGTCCTTGACATCGACTTCGCGTCGACTAGAAACAAAAAGCTCCAATGCGTGAGGATTGTCCTGCGAAGCATCGCGCAAGGTCTTCAGCAATTCTCTCGGCTGATCGCACTCGTCCAGAGCATCGACAAATATTCTCAGTTTGAGACTAGCCTCGAGCTCCAAGATGTCGTGCAATAAAGTCTTACAGTCATCTAATCGCAAGGTTCGCAGATCTCCCGAACTTCCTCCTGCGTTGTGGTAGGCATTCAACACAGGCGCGCTGATCTCGCCCGTCACAGGATTGAATGCTGCTTGCCGAAGGAGTGCCCGCAGTACTGATTCATACGAGTGTAGAGATTTCAGATCTGTTCCTCTGGAGCAATAGAAGTATGCGAATCGGTGATGCGGGTATAGTGAAGCTCTATCAAGATGCCACTGGACAATTCGAGCACTGCAATTCGGCTTATTAGCATAGCACTGCAATTCGGCTTATTAGCATTCATCTGCAATGTTGCTGGAAGACTCACAATAGTGTTGATTTTCCTGTTCCAGCTGCTGACAATTAGCTTATCCTTCAGAACATTTATACAGAGCTTACTTGTGCCACGAAGCCAGAGAACACTCTGCCCATGAGCCGCATCTATTGAGGACCATGTCTTGAATGCCTGAGTATCCAACAGCCATTGCCCACATGTTCGATACTTTTGGTCGACTCCAGTTCTCTTCAGAGCATTATAGTGGCCGTCATCTGGGTGATAGTCCGATAGCCACGTTTTGATCTTCCTATGCTCATCAATCTTCAGTTTGCATTCCGCTAGAGAGTCTTGGCAAGCTTTTTGGCAATTGGACCAATTCTTGATCAAATCTTTCCATTCCACATTTTTTTGAGATTGTTGGATTACCCTGGCTGGTTTAATGTGAGAGGTCATTTCGCGTAGAGCTGATGTCGAGTCATACCTGCACGGTTAGCGGAGACCCAACCGATCAAAAAGACTTGCAAATCTAGTATCGCGCTGTACAAATTGACCAAGCGCGGCTCCAGCTGATTGAACTTGTTTGATTCATCATAAACAGTTCCCAGATACAACTTTTCGACATTGATCCAGTAGCTTAAGTTCGGGGTGACGGTATTGAGGTCGCCGAGCACCTCTCGAGACAGGGTGTATTCACCCAAGCATGCCTATTGGTGGAAACGATCGCCTTAGCTGCGGCTTGCAAGATCTTGGGAACGACAACTTGCCTCTAGTATCACAAAAAATCCCTTGCAAACAACTGGTGCAACTTTGTGTGGATCAAAACTCGCGGAGGCTACTGCAACATCTTTGAACTGGAGAATATATCTGATGGTTTGTTCAAGAGTGCGAGACAGCTCCTTCCGGTCTTTCGTCTTGGGCTTGACAAACTGTAACAAGATATCTGGATTTTCTAGGTTCTGAATTCCGTTCTCAAATGGAATCTCCAGTAGCATATGATAATCGTCTGGCCTGTCGTCTTGAAACTTCTTGGTGGATGTGGCCCAGCATGATACTCGTGATTGCGATGGAAGATGGGGGGCTTGCAGAGTCTCGTTGCTCAGCCGTCGGATCTCGGTTTGTTGTTCTGTGCAATCACTTGCAGGCTGTTGTTCTTCCACCTGCGTCTCAGGCCCAGCTGGAGACTCACCAACAGGTGGTAGAGCTCTGTCACAGTCTTTTTCGCTGACGCGCTTTCGCCTCAACAACTTATCCTTCGCTTTCTTGACGAAAATCTTGGGGCATTTCATCATACTTTATCGATGAATTAGCGTGGCAGCGATGGTATTGACGTTGGAAGTGATGATTTTTCGTCGTCTGATATCTGCTGTTGATGCCCAAGTTCGAAGCACGGTGCGGGGAGTCGAGGATCCTGGCACTGTTCCATGCATCACATGAGCACACTGAGGTATAAAGTATTTTCATAGGTACCAGGGCGCGTGGCTTTTCTATACCTCGATATCTAATGAAGCTGTGGACTTTTTTTAATACAATTCGTGAGGGATTATATATTTTGAGGTGTGATATATCTACATATACATTTTTGCATTATCTGAATTCATATACAGACCCTTGCTACCCGCACATCATGTATGTATACCTCGAGGATACAATCTATTGACGCGCAAAAACTATCAACCGCTTGTGAAGAGGCAAAAGCAGGCCTGCACACAGCAATTGCCTCAACACGGTTTCGATGTCGGCAGCTTATGAGCAGTTACAGAAGCCTCGAAAGCCGCTGTACTAGTGCTGAGGCAGGAAAGCAGCAACGAAGAAGCAGCAAAGGAATTATTGATTGAATGAAGAGCTATCTTCTGCCTGGTAGTATCACTGCCGTATATATATAGGTTGTAGAGCATTGTTTTTTTCAGTTCCGTATCCCGGCTCTCAACAACAGACGCTTGGGTTTTGACTCGAGGTGTTTTCCGCCTCCCCTGATGTATGCAACACGATGACCAACCTCGCTCGATAGATGTACGTAAAGCAAAACAAGCCATCTTTCGCAAGAGAGAGATAAGCAGCCGAGATTTGGTCGAGTCTTTCTCAGATACCAGTACGACTCTGGTGGAGAAATGGAGGTCGTGGCTGGCCAAGCCAGAGCGCAATGACGTTGACAGGGGGGGGCACCTGGATATCTTGGTTTTTTTTTTAAAAAAAAAAAAAAAAACCTTGATAGCAGGCACGTATTAAGCCAAATGGGGGGCGACTTCTTCCTTTATTATGAGGGTCTCGGGTATCATAGACTGCGGAACACGCCGCCATCTCAACCGGTTGCAGGCGGCTGGTGGAGGGGGGCGGAGCGGCGCTGGCGCTCTCGTCTTCCTGCTGGCCGCGGATGCGTACACGCCTCGACATCGCACAGCCCTACACCCTAACAAAGGCCACGAGCAGACCGGTGTGGGTGAGGGGAAGAATGGAAGGGGAGGGAGCGGGGGGGGGTGCAATTTAACCGGGCTGGTGGAAGCTGAGTGACCATTGCACAAGACAACGCCCGCTTGGGACTGTTCGCCCAGCGTGGCGTCATGAGAAGCGGTTCTCTTTTTTTTTTTCTCTCCTTTACCTGAACAGCACCGACCTGCTACTGAAACATGTCCTAAATTAAAAGGAATCAGTAGAAATAGAAGGACATAGAAGAACGGATGCGAACCAGGCGAACCAGGCTAGCCAGGCTAACCCAACCCCTCTTTGCTCTTCATTCGTGAGGGCGTCGGTTGGTTCGCAGCGTCTCCAGCCCGGACTCAGACATTGGCATCGACTTTTGCTGGGCGGCGTCCCCGCCGATGGGGTCACATGCCACTCGTACACTGTATATTGCCCTTCCCTTCCTTCGACTTACTTGTTTTGTATCGGGCTGCATCGCCGGCTTCCTGGGCGTCGCCGGGGGGGGGAGGGAGGCATGGGCCAAGGTGGCCGAGCCCTTGCCCGGGTCATGTACGGGGTTGGCCAAGGTTCGACGGCCAAGGTTCGACACGCCTCCGCCGCCGCGCGCCGCGCGCGCCACACTTGACTCGCCTTGCAGCAGCTTCTTTTATGCTGTTGCACTTGTCGATCAACCCTTGTGTGCGTCCTGGGCTGTCGCGCTCCGCGGTTTTGTCCCCGCGGCCCGCCTTTGGAAGGGGGAGAGGGGGGGCAATGTTTGTTCGTGGCTGCTGCTATCCGTCGTGAATGGGGATAGTGAAAGACAAAGAAACTATAATTGGGAGGGGTGCTATTTTCAAAAAAAAAAAAAAGAAAAAGAAAAAAAAAAAGAAGCTCGACAGCACGACGGGGCAAACAATGCAGATATAGGAGAACTCGAAACGCAGAATGGACAAGAGAGGAAAGGAGAGGCCAACCACAGTTGCTAATGATTGCTCTCTCATTCGCTCCGGTAACATCTCGTCTCTTCAGCCGCCGGTATCCGTCGCCGAACTCACATCTTGCGTACCATTCTTCGGTGTAACTTTGCTTTCCCCCCCCGCCGTGAAGGCGTCCTTTCTTTTACAACCGGGGGAGGGCTTAGAAAAACCCCCTCAGTCACTGACCCCCATGGATACCCCAGCTAGTCAAATCTCAGAATTGGCCCCGAGATGGGCGGTGCGCGTCGTCCAGATTCACGTCGTACCACCATCGCGACTCGCTCGTCGTCGCCGCCGCCAGCGCACGTACTCCTCTGGAAGATGTGCTACCGTGATTGGAAAAAGGCGAGGACACCCCCCCCACCCTTTTACCTAGCCGTTTGAGAAACAAGAAGAAGAAGAAAAACAACAACAACGGAGTGCCGGGAAGCTGGGGCCGACGCGGGCCAAAGGGGGGGGGGGGAGGGGGAGGGGGGCCAAAGGCAAAAGATGAAAAAACGCCACCACCACCAACCACCACGCAGCACCTCACGCAGCTCATGGACGGGCAGGAAAAAGCCTGCTGAAAAAATCTTTGCTGCTGGCGCTCTTCCTGACACTCCAGAGCTGTCCAACTTGAGTAACCTCAGAGAGCTGCAAAGAAGCGCAGGGGGGGGACGAAGGGGAGGGGGTTCGGTTGCACCGAAGGATGCGCGCAAGTCAGATATAAAGCTTGCTCCCGTACAGATTGGATGCCGGACACACCCACCGCGAGATAATCATCAGGCTCTGCTCCGAAGCTTTTGCAACTTGGTAATTCATTTGCCAGCCCTTCGTTTTCCTTGGCCCCCCGTTGTCGAGCCCGTTCCCCTTCTATCCATCATTCGTTCTTTTTTTTTCCCTTCTTTTTTCCTTCTCACCCTTTCCTTCTTTCCCCCGCCTCGGTACCTGTTTCAGAAAAAAAAGATGCAGGGTCAGGGACGGCCTGTCCGGACGGTGGAATATTCCACCATGGCGTACAACTCGCTGCCGTGCGTGTCCGACGCCTCGGCCGCGTACCGGGCGTGCCAGGGCGAGCTGCTGGCCAAGCACCTGATGAGGGACCTGTTCCGCAAGCACGACTTCCAGGGGACGTTTGGGCTGGCGCTGCTGCACCGGCACGGGCACCTCCTCGGCGCCGTCGGCGAGCGCATGACGGCCGTCCGCGGCACCAAGAGCCCGGCGCCCCGCCAGCTCGGCGAGCCGGCCGTGTGGAGGGTCAACGTCGCCGACGGCCGCGTCATCCCCGTCGAGTTCTCCCTCGAGGCGAGCGCCGTCGACTGGCACGACCTCCGCCTCCAGGTCTTTGTCAGGGAGTTCCTCGCCCTGCTGCTCGAGCACCAGGCGCACAAGCACTTTGGCCTCTGCCTCTACCCGGGCGACGGCTACCCCGGCCACATCGAGGTGGAAGACGGCCGGAGCACCGTCGGCCTCTCTCCGGAAGAGGTATGTTTTTTTTTTTTTTTTGAATTTCTGGGGTGGGAAGGCAGGGAGAGACGAGTAAAAAAAGGGGGGGGGGGGATCAAATGGGGAGGCTTTGAGACTGATTCCCGTGACTGGTAGGCGCACACACTTCCCCCCGGAGACCTAATAGAGGTGGCGTGGTTCTACACCAATGACCACCTTGAGCGTGACTGCAAAAACTTTTGCTTTAATAAGAAAGAGGTGCCTGATGAGAGCTGAGAAGGTCCGTCGGCGTGAATGACATGCGCTTTTTTTTTTTTTTGGCGAGCCTACATGACGATTTCCATGGCGAGCACGGTTGGTCATCACTCAACAACCGAGAGCCTTCGACTTCCGCACTATAGTCGCGGCACCTACACGTTACGTGTAGTCAAAGACGACTTCTTTTCGGCCTCAGTACAAGCTCACGCAGAGGAATCTTGCTGCCACCACCGTAACCATCCGCCTCTTTTGCCGTGGCGGGCCGTCGGTACAAGTCGGATTCAGGACGCCTCAGCGAGGGGAGATTCTGCGTGGGAGCACGGTAATTGGTACAATTACGACGCGACACCTTTTTTGGAATGAGACAATCGAAAGAAAATGGAGGCTGAATTGGAAAATGAACAATAATTAATAATTGCTAGATATACAGAATCTGTATCGCTTCACCGCGGAAACAGCCTTTCCTCGACGGCCAAGAGTCCTGTCTCTCCTGAATAGCTCTTTGACCACCCGACTGCCCAAGCGAAAAGCCATGACAATGACCAACACAACACCAGCACTGCTGGTCTGTCATGGAAGTCACTCCATTCCAGGGCCCTTGGGCCTTCTGCGCGACGATGCAATCTGCAGCAGGCCCACCGACAACAGGCAAAAGAGCCAACAGGCGGCGTATATGGTCAAGTAGGCGCGATAACACAAGCCGCCACGGCCATGAGAAAGACAGAGCCGGCGCCGGGCGCCCAGACGCCCAAGGCTACTGGGCCGAGAAAGGCGTGGCGGGCTGTGGTATGTCGAAGAACGTAGTCGACAAAATCTGTGATGTGTGTATACACCCTCGCTGCCCGCAGCAAGGATGTAGCAGAGGTATCCTTCCAGCACAACAAGTAGCATTTGCATGACCAAAAGGAGATGGTCACCTTCTTGGCTGCTCGTGAGCTTCATGGGCATCCAATAGTAGGCAGTGAGCACACTAGTGTGATGCCGCAGACAGACACTTCCTCGTCGCCAGCTGCAAGAAAAGGGCCACGCTGAGCTGCTTAGTGTATAGAGGTGTCATCTGCGATTGTATCCGGGGTAAGCAAAATGTTGGCGTGAACATGGTTGAGCATAACGATCCAGGTATAAGTGGGAGGGTAAGCGGAGAAGTCCCTAGTCGACCGTTGGCGTTTCTGTGGATGCGGCGCGTTCCAGCGCTACGTCAGTGGTCAATGGGGCAGGGTCCTGCTTTGGAACGAGGATCACTAGGCCAGCCATGAAGGAGTTGGAAGGACCCCGAAAATGAGAGTCGCTTTGGCTCTTGAGCGATTATCCGGCCGCATGTTTCCTTGAAATTGTCGCTGATCTGGTCCTGGTTCGTAGAGTCCCAGCGGCACGCCTTCGTATTGACCGCGGCCGATGTCGGTCCTGAGAATACGGTACAGGGCCCTGAGCGCCGTGCGAGACGCCCACCAGATGCCGGTGCAGAGCGCCGCTGGCGTTGTTATCATGATGAAGGCAAATAAAAGTTCTAAAGGATGGCCAAGATGTCCGTCGCTCCCCGAGTTGCCATGGTGGGCGATTGTTTCGGCGGCCGCAGGGAGGGAGAGGATGAGTCCGTACGCTCCCATGACACACCAGGGCACGCAGAGGGATAGGAGCAGACTGCTTCCTGCTCGGCTCTCGTAGAAGAAGGCGTCGACGGGATCGGTCACTGCGGGACAGGCCCGCGCCTGGGAGAGCAGTCGGTACAGCAGAAAGGTCTGCAAGAAGAAGACGAGCGATATGACAATCGTGGCGAGGCCAACAAGATGGCGTGGTGGAAGCGTGTCGTTGACCGCCATGACGGCAAACGGTCCCCAGAAATAGACAATGGACATGGCCAGGCCGGCGCCGAGAAGCAAATGATTCTGGCCGGGCTGCTGCGGGCGCCTCACAGGCTCGTCAATCTCGAGTGGAAACAAGGCCATCGCGTCGAGGGTTGCAGTGTTGATGAAGCTTGCAAGAAGGAACAAGGGCGATGAAAACGGATGAAGGGGTGATGGAAACGCATGGCGCGGAACGCAGCTAGAACTTTAAATCTGGGAGCCCCCAAAGCCGCAACGAGTGCAATAAGTGGGTACCGCCTCGATACGACTGTTCGGTTGGCCCGAGTTGTCACATCAAAAAAAACAAACACGCACGCAAGCCTATGTGGCGTTGGATCGCACACCGCCAAGGCTGGAGGAAGGGTTCTAAGAAGATCATGACTCGGGGATTTTCCTTCTTTTTTTTGTGAGTCTGGCCAAAGAATGGAAACAATGGGGGGACCGTTCTACTATTAGCCACGGGTGTCGCCGAGCTATAATTAGCAACGAGCCAACCAAAGGTCTCACTGCTTTGAGCTAGTCTCAGCTAGCAAATATAGTCAGGTACGGATAATGAATGTTGACTCTGACACTGGACAGGAAGCGTGTACGAAATATACTGTGTTGGACATCGCCAAGAAGCGGCGGCGCGCTGGTAGGTTTGTTATCAATTACCAAAAGGAGATGGCAATAGGGATGAGGAAGAATCGTATGGGCCATGACAACGTTAAGGGTGTCTACCCCGGATGCGTCTCGACCTACATCCTGTATCCGTACCAGTATTGCACCCGGGCGTGTTATAGGATCGACAAACATGTGGATGCGAAACAGGCTTACGATCCCAACCACGGCTATCGCGGAGCCAATTGCGACCAGGTTGGTACAAAACTTTCATTTTCAGCCTGACTAGTAGTATTTGATGGCGGCTCGATAGAGGATGACACCGCCGAGGTCATCGAGAGTCTACACTGTGATTGCACTCAGTGTTGCTTTACTACAAATCCGACGCACCACCCATCATGTGTCAATGGAGACGCAAAAAGAAGAGCTCAGCAGCTGTCGAGTATCACGGGGAGGTGAGTATGCAAAAATCGCTGATCCAGTTCTGAGAATTCTTGGAAACTTACAAGACCACTGAATAGCCACATGACATCTACGCAAAACCTACATCAGATGTAGTTGCCGTCCATCAGCCACTTCCTAAGTGACTCTGAATCGCTTTCCCGATACTCTGCAAGTCCTCGGATCTCTTCCTTGGCCGACTCGAGAGTCGACCCAAACGCCGCCGTGTCCTTGTCCGCAAAGAAGCTCTCCACGTCGAGCGCCATGGCCTCCGTGCTGAAGCCCGCCAGGCTGATGCGCAGGAAGTGAGTCATCAGACCGGGATCGCTCACCACCTCCGCGACAGCTGCCCACATCTCTTTGATGACCGCCCACTGCGCGTGCCGGCCGATCGGGTGCGCGGACAGGGCCATCAGCAGGACGCCAATATCGCCCATGCCGACGGCCCCCGAGAGGTTGAGCTCCGTCAGGGTGCTCAGCTTGTCCGGGTCATCGGTGGCGGCCAGAGCTCGCAGCATGTCCCGCTTGCTGTCGCTCGAGTCCATCGCAGAGGCAGCAGCCTGGATGGTGGTAAAGGCGGCGCTCGGGTCTTTGCTCATGGCCGCGTGGAGCGCGATTCGGCGCATGGAGGGATCGATTTCGGTCCCGCTCACCTCCCAGTCGTGAAATACGGGATAGAACGCATCTATAGTTCTGAGACTGGTCAGCATATGCAGCCACAAAATCGCGGCGTTTTGGCTCGAGCAGCGGATCGGGAATACTTACTGGGGGTGTCCGCACTCGGCTGCCCTGGTCAGCAGGGATCGAAATAGAGACTTTTGCAAAAAGTCATCAGCCGACGGTCCCTGTTTGATAAGCTCTTTAGTCTTATCTCCTATGAGCTGCAGCGTGAACTGCCTCAGCCCAGCGCGGATCTGCACATCTTCGGCAAAGACGTAATTCACTTTATCGAGAGTATCCAGGATGTGAATCCAGACGACAAAGTGTTCTTCTCTGCAAAAGCCCCGCAGAAATGAAAGAAGCGACACACTTGAGCTAGCTCCTACAAATGCCAGCGCAGCCTGCGATCCTATTATGGAGATTTTGTCCTCGGGCGTGAGGCGATCCAGCTGTGTGCTGAGCTTGACAAGCCGAGAGGGCGGGTAGGCAACTCTGTAGAATCCTGCACCTTTCGCGTTGACGAGATAAAAGTCCATATCTACTCCGACAACGGTGTCCTGCTTTGTGAGCAGAAACGGATCGTCGGCGCGAGCCATCTTAAAACCTTGTATGCCGAGCGGGATGCGCCAGACAGTCTTGTCGTCGTCTGGCTCGACATCTCCGCTGGTCAAGAAACGAGACTGTCTCACACTAATCTCGTTTCTTTGCAAGTCCTCAGTCACTTCGACCACCGGATAGCCAACGTGGTTCAGCCAGCAGTCTGCCATGGCACCGACGTCTTTCCCCGACGCCGCGTCGAGACACGCCCAGAGCGCGCCGGCCGTCGCGTTTCCGTAGGCATTCGATTTCAGATATTCACGGACGCCCTCAAAGAACACTCCTGCGCCGATGTAGCCCACAAGCATTCTAATCACCGCGCACCCCTTACCGTAGCTGATCTGGTCAAAGAGCTCGTGCACCTGCAGGCCGCTGTCCGCCGGTATGTGCACCGGGTGGCTGCTCCGCAGGCCATCAGCGCGAAACGCATCCTCCATGCGGCCGCTAGAAAAGTCGCCCCATATGTTCCATGATGGGAAAAGTTCGTTGACCGCGTAGTGGCCGACCCAGGTCGCGAAGCCCTCGTTGAGCCACAGCTCGTTCCACCAGTCCATGGTGACCAAGTTGCCGAACCACTGGTGGGCTAGCTCGTGACATACATTGTCCGCAATGATCATTTTGCGGCTTTCGGGTGAATCTTGCCTGTCGAATAAGATCTATGTTGTTTTCTCCTGGTCAGCGGCATCGCTCTATTTTGTCAAGGGCACGCATCGACACTCACACCAGGGGGCTGTGAAGTGATCAGACCCCAGTGTTCCATGCTGTCCATTGGCATCTGCGGTACGGCAAGAATATCCATCTTCTCCAACGGATACGGGATGCCGAATAAGTCCGAGTAAAAGTCAATCACTCTTGGCGCCATGGCCAGCGCGTATTCGCCTTGCTGCTCGACACCTCGCACAGCGTAAACACGAACTGGGATACGTCTGCCGTTGTACGTTTTCTCGGTCAAGGCTTCCAGATACGCAAAGTCGCCCACAGCCCATGCCAGCAAGTACGTGCTCATGACTGGGCTTGTCTCAAAGGAAACCACGCTCCATCCTTGTCGCTGACTTGGCACCGTCGCCTTGGTGGGCATGTTGCTCAGCGCCGTCAGGTCAGAGGGCACCTCGATAGAAAACGCGAACGTGGCTTTGAGATTGGGTGCATCGAAGCACGGAAAGGTGTGCCGTGCGTAGTTGGCCTCAAAGTGCGTGCTGAGGACGTAATGGGCGTCATCGTCCCCTCGCGGGACCGAGGCGGCATGCTCTGTCACTGGCTTGTACGTGGAGCGGTAGAAGCCAGAAAGTGTGTCGCTGATCGCGCCCTGAAACGCGATCACGATAGTCACTCCATTTTGGGCCGCAATTTCTTCACCGAGCTCGATGGTGGTCGTCTCCCTCGTGTCATCTTTTGAGAAAGATGTACATTGTACGGCGACGTTGGCGTCGAGAAGCACCTTGGCGCTCCTGAGCTCTAGGTTAGTCGCGTGAAGTGTGATGGATCGGCATGGAGTCTCGAAATCGACGTAAATCGACACCATGCCGTCATACGTCCATGTCTCAAAATTGAGGTTCGCGAGGTCCAGCTTGTAGTGACGTGGCACCACGGCGCTGGAGAGGGTATCGCGGTCGCCCATGGCCGCGTTTGGCTTTGTATGGCCTTTTCAATCTCAAGATTTTTGATTGGGCACTCGAAAAAAGAGAAATGAATACTTCAAGAGACTGATCAGTTAGAGCTTTTTCGCGTAGAAGCGGGGTGTATGTGCTAGTTACCTACAGCTGGCGTTGTTAAATCAGGCTGTCTAGGCTGAGGCCCAGAAACAGGAGCCAGCGCTCGAGTTACGATGGCGTAAACGCCACCAATATCTGCTTACTTGTTAAAAGGGATGTTACTCACAGTCTCGCTATTTGGAGCTAATTTGGGCTACTTCTCAGCTCTCGCGGAACACCCCAACAAAGCCTTTGTTGTATGAACTCTAATCTGATTCGTGCCCCGATCCTCGTGTGATTTTTTTTTGGCATGCCCGCCTTAAGGCGAATGCAATGCCGTCGTGATCATGACCAGATACTGCAGAAGTCACAAAATCGGCTTGCGTCAGAAATGACGCATCAAAAATCGTGCGCTTCGATGTAGCGAATCCGGAAGCAGTCCGGACTTTTAAACTGGCTTGGATTTCACTTGGTGCGCTTCAGGAAGAGGTTTTTCCATAAATGCATAGTACACCGTATTTAAGGATCTGCGTGTTAGTGAGAACCGGAAGAGCTGAGACTACTGCTCAGTTGGGAATTTCAATGATAATTCATGTGTCAAGTGAGTCTGTTCGTCACCGCTTCAAGAGTCGCCATCTGCCATTTAACGGCAAAGAGTGTCCATCCCCTCTTCCCTATTGAATTGGTAGCTGAGCCCGGATCGAGAAGGAGCTGAAGCATCGACCTTTGTGTCCGGGTATGAGACATGACAGCTGGCGATCAAGAATTGGGGCTCGAGGCCTAGGTTTACCTCGAGCAGCCCTGGTGTACTTGCTCTCTCATAGACAATAAAAGGCATGTGCCCCCTTACAGGTGGCCGCGCCCAACTTATTCGCCGCTTTGAAAACTTGCCAAATTGGCGCTTCACTCATCCCTTCCAACCGCTCGAACCCTCAATTTTGCTTTTCTTATCGGTCAACATGGAAAGTGTCGCGCAAACAGAGAACGCCACCCAACTCCCAAACTTGTACGATGTGATTGTGGTCGGGGGTGGCGCGGCCGGAGTTGGCGCGGCCATTGGTGCTCGTCAAGCGAGCCCCTCTGCGCGGATTCTTCTGGTCGAGTCGGAAAGCTGTCTGGGCGGCGCGGCCACTCACCGGAATGTCGTTTCCTTCTGCGGCCTGTATACGTTGGAAAAGCAACCGCGTCTGGCCGTCGGCGGCGTCTGGGATGACATTTACGCCAGGCTGCAGCGCTCGGGAGGGGTCTCACCACGACCCAGCAGGCGTCGGCTCGGCGTTTTCCTGGTTTCTGACTCTCTCTCGTCTTTCGCATCACAACTACTTTGCTAACATTGATTATTGGCAGGTGGTGGAGCCTGAGGATTTAAAGGTGGTTCTCGACGACATCGTTCTCGACAATGGAATTGAAGTGCTCCTCCGCACCACTGTGACGGGGGCCACTAGAGGCACGTCGCTCATCCGCTCGCTCGAGATTCAAGAGAAAAGCCGGAGACGACTGCTCTTTGCAAAGGCATTCGTTGACTGTTCCGGGGATTGCGATCTGGCCTACCACGCCGGGGCGTCAACGCGCTACGGGAACCACGGCACCGTCAATCTCGGGTCGCTTTCCGCCCGGTTCGGCGGCCTTGAGCGCGCAAACCCGGTACACGAAGACTGGGAGAATGCCGTGATCCAGGCCAAGAAGACGGACCCTTCCCTGCAAGCGCTCTGCAGGAAGAACCGCTCGGCGATGCTGAGACTGCCGCGTTCCGGCGATGTTGTCTCCTTCCTCGCGACAGAGTCGTATGACGCGAGGTCCTCGGCCAGCATCACCTCGGCAGAGATGTCTGGGCGGCGACAGATCCAGAGATATCTGCAGATCCTTCGCGCCCTGCCCGGCCACGAAAACATGCATCTCGTATCCTCTGGTCCGAGCTTCGGCGTGCGGGAGAGCCGACACCTAAACGCCCGCTACTCGCTCCGGGAGGCGGACGTGATGAGCAACGCGAGATTCGGCGACGCGATCGCGCTGGGCGCCTGGGGCATGGAGTTCCACGACGAGGGCGACGCCGACTGGGGAAGCAGCTTCAAGCGCCCCCCGCACGGCACGTTTGAGATCCCCCTGCGCTGCCTGCGGAGCAACGACACCGACAACCTCTTTGCGGCGGGCAGGTGCGCCGATGCGGATCAGTACGCGGGCAGCTCGATCCGCGTGATGGGAACGGCGCTCGCCACCGGCCAAGCAGCCGGGGTCGCCGCGGCCATGTACGCTGCGGGTGGTGCCGACTCGAAGCTGGACGCCGAAGCAGTGCGGGCTTGCTTGCGGGCTCACGGTGCGCTGCTAGATGCCAGCGCTCTTCCGAGTCTCGAAACAACTCCTGACGAACCTTTTAGTCGGCTGAACTGAGCGGGCCAAAACGACGCTGGCTGGGCGATTACACTGATTGGGCAGAGTATACTTTGGGTTAGTACTCGATTTGTGGTGAAAATGCACTGCTGTTACTTTCATCATGATCACCCAAGACCGGTCCACGTTTGGGTCATCTTTGCCGTACATCCATATAGAGCACATCGATAAGGTCATGTCGCCTGTCTTTGCCTCTCTGTGCGCAGCTAAGCATGGTCCAATCAAGCATGGAGACGATGTCAAACTTGCAAGCCATCTACCCGCGGCATGGTGCGGATCGCTATGACGGACATATCAAGGCGTGAATTCATTCCGTTGGGGTTTACTAGAATAATCTATCAATCGTACTTCCTCTATAGCCTCGGCAGGCAGGTCTGATCTAAATACCTTTGCCCATCATGATGCATGCGCTACACAAATCCCTATCATGAAAAAAAAATGTGTGCCATCAACGAACAAACGTCGCGTGTGAAAAAAAAAACCCCCCAAAGACAACTTCAGTCGCGCTGGTAGTACTCCTCCTGTTGCTTGGTGTGCGCCTCGTCGACGCCGCCCTCGGTGCCCTTTTCGCCGTGGACATGCGTCCTGGCGCCCCAAAAGGCCTCGCGCTCGGCGATGAGCTCGTCGGCCCAGGCGCGCGTCTCGGGGAGGGTCATCTTGCGCGCGACGTAGGCGAACTCGCCGAGGTCGAGGCGGCCGTCGCCGCGGCGCTCGTACTCCATCATCTGCAGCAGCAGCTCCATCTTGTCGACGTCGTGGACGTAGTGGCTGTCGAGCGTCTGCGCGTCCTCGTACTCCTGCCAGATGGCGCGGATCTCGGCGCCGGTCGCGGGGCCGCCGGGGACGCCGCGCAGCAGGCCGCCCGTGAGGTAGTCCATGGTGTCGGCCTCGCGCCGGCTCTTCTCGGGCTTGGGCACGCCGTCGACGGGCGTGATGTCGCCGACGAGCAGCTCGGCCATGTCGTGGATGAGGCACATGCGCATGCACTTGGGCAGGTCGAGGCGCGGCGCGAGCGAGGGCGGCGCGAACATGGAGATGAGAGACATGCGGTACATGTGATCGGCAATAGACTCGCCGCTACGGGAGAGGAAAAAGGTTCAAGACAAAATTGTTAGCGACGTGTTCGGGCATAGAGGTGGGCAGCAACTGTCCCGGGGGAGGGGTGCTTGGTTTGATTCGTACCGCTCGATGCCAAAGCGTCGCCAGCCCTCGCGCTTCGTCGTCTTGAGTCGCTCGAGCATATGGAAAAAGGCAAGCGGTGAGCTCGATCCCTCGACAGGCGCATCACCGGGTATTTCCTTGACCACCTTTTCGACCGTCCACGGTTCGTCGACCTTGATCATGGGGGTGAAGCCGAGGTCTGCGATACGTTTTATAAGCTTTTATACGCGTTTCTGAGTCGTAATTCATACTGGCAATGTCTTCCTTGACATTTTCGGATTGTCCCGGCTGCGAACCCATCTTGTCTATGTGTGGCGAAGGAGAGACGAGGGTTGTGTGGGAGAGAAGCGGTTTGCGACCCGACCGATGGCGGGGGAGGGGTCGTTGTTTCGTTACCGCCTGTGGTGCGAAGAAAATGATGCAAGGACACACGGGCCTGTGGCTCACAAAGTATTAATTGAAGGGAAAACAATAAGATCAAGAATGATTCGGGCCTGGAATAACATGCAGTGGACCGGAAAGCAAAAAGGGAAGGCGAGTCACCACAACCTGAATCGACAGCAGGTGTAAAAACAACAAACAAAAGAAGACGACGACAGGCAATGGCCGGCATCATCCGTGCCTGGCCCACCTGGGCAGCTGTACGCAAGTCATTGGGTGAAGAATGATTGGACCAAATTGAACTCGCGACGCCGCCGGTAAGCGGACCTCCAGATCCCACCAGCCCCGATTCGGTCACGGCGGTATAGGGTAGTTAACGATGATGGAGGTAGTTCTCGAAGAGCGGCACAATTTACAGTAAAGACGCTGCATAGTTCTAGATGGTTTCGGAATCATTCTCCAAAGATTCTCCTGCAGAATAAAAGAAACAAGGCAAGCAAACAATTGGTGTTGATACAGATCAAGTGAAATCATATGTATAGAGTGCACAGTATTTGTGGAGGCAAGAGCGACTGGTGTGAGTGTCACTACAGTGCGTGCAAATTTTTCTTTCAGCGGTCTTTGTTTTCCCGGAATCAACAAGGACGGATAGTCAACAAGGAAATAGAGAGCAAGCCATTTATTGAGCAAAGCAATAGTTCCACCTTAAGCCATTCATCTAGTAATAGTACAAGCCGGGTCTGCCAACCCCACGGCACGACATTGCCTCTTGTATACCCAATAATCCTAACAAATTCAAGTTCCGACATCACAAGTTCCACAACCCCATCCATAAGCCATTCAGACATATCCATCGTCAAATTCATCCTGCGTTATTATCCTGTGCCCATCCCATCACCGTACGGCTTCTGCTCTAGGACTCCTCATACGAGAACCCATCCTAAAACACCATCACCGTCCGTTTGTTGTACAATTGCGTAGCCATCGAGTGGCAAAGTAAGGACCGAGCAAGGGATTCTGAGCCTAGCCTCACCTCATCCTCCTGCCCCGCCCCCTCTTTTTTCTTTTCAAGGGTTGGTGCAGTAGAGGCGACCCCGGCCCGAGGGTCCCGGGTGGTACGGGGCCAGGGCAGCGGCGCGTTGCTCGCGCTCGGCGGCGCGCTCCGCCAGTTGACGGCGAGTGGGGAACGGGACGCCCGCGTAGTTGACATAAACCTCGTCAGGATCTGAGTCCGAATCGGACGAGGCGGTTGAGAGGACGTGGCGGAGCCCCGAAAGCGGCGCGTTGTCTTCCTCGTCCGCCCCAGAGGCAACGGCGGACGCGGTGCGAGGCCGCTCGTGGTCCGGTTCCGAGTCGGTCCGCTGCGCCTCCGCCCAGCGCACGCCAAGGAGGGCCGTCTGGTAGGCGTCCTCGTCCTCGCGTTGCAGCCGCAGCGCGTCGCGCTCGAGCTCGATGGCCTCGCGCTCGCGTTCAAGCTCCTCGAGGGTGAACTGGGGGGGCTGGACGCAGCCTTGCTGGTGCTGGCGCTGGTGGTGGTGCTGGCGGCGCATGGGGCGCTGCGCCGCGTGCCACTCGGTCCACTCGCCGCCCGACATCGCCTGGCGGGTGCTGCGACGGTAGGGAGGCTGCATGGGCTGCGCCGGCCCGAGGCGGCGGCTTGGGTGGCGACTGTCATCGAAGTAGTAGTCGTGGTAGTAGTTGGCGCTGTCGGCGAAGACGACGAGCTGAGGACGCGGGCGACGCGGGCGATGCTCGATGAGCATGCCGTTGCACGACGGGCCCTCGATCGGGAACCCAGGGCCGCGGTAGGCGGTGCTGCGACTGCAGGGGTACCGGCCACCGGGAAGATCCGCGCCGGACGCGGCGAGCTGGGCCTTGAAGGCTGCGATCTCGCTGCGAGTGTACTCGCGGCAGCGCTCGGACCGGAGTTCAGGGTGGATGAGGTAGTTGATGCGGTCACTGATGCGACGCAGAGTACCCCGAGGGTTCATCGTGGCGAAGACCATGTTGACTGCTGTAAAGCGAGCGTGCTTGGCGTTGAATTAGGCTTGACTTTTGCTGCGATACTGGTCTGGTGTTGATAGTCGAGGGGGGATGCAAGGCCAATTGGGCCTCGTGTAAAAGATTGCTGAGGTGATAGGAAGCTGTTCGTCCTTTGACGAGCCAGAACAAAGAGGTTTGATAGGATTTGAGGTAGTGAGGAAGGGAATTGAAGTGTTTTCTGAGGTGGGTTGTATGCAAAGGAGGGAAGAAGAAACGAATCTTGGTCAGAGAGGCGGCCAGTTTAAATGGCCACAGAGAAAGGAAGCAAGAAAAACTTTTCAAGCCTAAAACAAGATATAGGAAGTTATTTTTCCAATGGAAAAGTAACTTTCATGGCGCCGCAGCCATTATCGTACCTTGATACACAAATTCTCAGCCATGGCGTCGATTGCCGAACCCACGATCGATCTCATGTTCCCCACTGCAAGGCAGGAACTAAAGAAAAAGAAGAAAATTACTTTTCTCCTTCTAGTAGTTGTCCCACAGATCTTTGCGATATCCCTCCGTCAGCCTCTCATCCGAGCCGTACTCTTGCTGCCAGCCCTCGAAGCCTCTGTCCAGCACCAGCACCTCCTGCTGCCCGTGGCTCGGCACGTCACTGTCCGCCGCCGCCTGCCGCTCTCGCAGGTATCGAAGGGCCGCACTCGGTCCCCTCTGCTGGCTTAGCGCGCAGTGAAAGACGACCGTCTTCTTGCCCTCCAGGCGGCGCAGCAGCGTCGGCATCAGGGCCTCGAGCTGGGCGCTGGCGGCGTGGATGCCACCTTTGATGTGACCGCCGATATAATCTAGAGTTTTAACGAAATGCAAGGTTAGCCGTGCTTGGAAGCTACAGTGACAAAAATAGTAACTTTTTCCCCAGAGGAAAAACCCGGGGAGAAAAAAAAAAGGTCATAGGACGCTATAGTGACAACACTTACCATCGTCGCGTACATCGACAATGGCATAGGTCGGTTCCGCGCTGTCTCGCTCGGCAAGCATCCTCTCGGAGAGGTCCTTGGCGGAGATTCGCTTGAGAGAGGCTATGCTGGCCATTTTAAGACGAGCGGATCGGGTGACAGAGCTGAAACTGCGAAGCATGTAGCTGGGAACCGGCGTTGTAAATGTTGAAGTTCTCGCACCTTGCTAGAGGTGTCGTCGGCAATAAAGTGGGGCGTGGGGCTGGCTGGTGATGACTCAAGTCTACCAGTAGTTAGTTACCTTTTATGGTGGTGACTACAATCAATAAATGCCACAGAGACAACTTGTTAGCGATGTCATTTCTACAGCAGGTTCTAGAAAGGAAAAAAAATTTGAACAGCCACTTTTTCACTTCCTTTTTTCAAGTAGCGACACTGTGCTGCTACATCATCTTTGCTACGATAAAATCACCGAAGCACTCGTTACCGTATGTATTGGAAAGCAAGAGGATATCATTCACGCTGCTTATAGAAACCTGCTCTGTAAACAACTTGGTCTACCGTACGCCCATATACCTGACTTGTAACTGTACCTACACGTAGCAAAAACAAAAACCCAACAAGTACTCCATGGCTGTTCCGAGCCAGAATTAAACACTGCAGCCATCCGCACGCCGGGTAGAAAGAACCCTTGCTCATCCATACAGCCTATGCCTTTCCAACCCAGCCGGCATTCACAAAAAAGTCGAATATCCTTGCTCCCTTTTGCGAGTCCAGCCGGCAAATGTCTTTTGCCTGTTTCTTCTTCAGCGACCCGTTCCCCTTGAGAGCCTCTTTCAAGATTTGTTCTTTGATCATGAGGTATGGCTTGGGTTGCAAGCGTATAATCTCGCACAACTTGGCCTCGTCTGGCGTGAGCAGATGCAAATCTGGCGCATTGTCTTGGGTGAGCTGTAGCGACTGGACGCCAGAGATTGGCTGAGGGATATACTTTGGTCGTGGCGGTGCACCATGGCCGTTGACAACAACACCATTGGCCTGTCCGTTGACGGGCGCTTTGCTATCGCCATCGGCCGTGCTCTGGTTAATGTGACTAGGCAGCTCAGGTGCAACAAGCAAGGCAGCGCCACTGGGAGGCTCAGGTGGTGCAGCCTGCTTATTGCGCTGCGTGGAGGCAAGACGTTCGCGATCCATCGAGCCCATGGGGATGGCTTTCTGTATTCTGGAGGCCTTTTCCGCCTCAAACTTCTCGCCGCTTCGCAAGTCGCCGATCTTGAGACTGCGCCATTCTTGTAACTGTGCAATAGCCTGCCTCAGGTTTTGCTCGTCGACCAGTCCTTGGCAGAGATCGTCGAAATCTTTGCGATTCATCATACGCGCAAAAGGTTTCGCCTTTTGAATCATGTCCCTTTCTTCCTTGGTCCGCTTCTTCTCTAGCTTTGTGTTTTCTCTGTAATCGAGCAGGTTGTGTTCGAAGATGACCTTCTTGCGATCCACTCGCTGCGTGAGTCGGCAATTGTAAATCTCCATGACGGTGAGCTTGAGCTCCATCTCAGGCTCCAGCTCTCCCGTTTTAGGATTGAGACCATCACCGGGGTCAAACTGCATGAGTTGTACGGCTTCTTCCGCGTCGTTTGCGTACTCTGTTTCAAACTCTAGTCGACCGGGCATGTAGCCTTGAATTTCGTGACAACTCGGTACCGAGGCCGTCGGCTTCGTCTTGGGTTGAAGGGCGGGCGCATTCTTGGCAGCCTCTCGGCGCTCTTCGATCCTGCGCTTCTTTCGAGACTGAAATTCCTCTCGAGGAATCTCCTTGGCGAGTTCGTTGTCGTGTGGGCTGCAGCGTTTCGGTAGTGGAAAGTTGGGTGAGTCGACGTATGTCTTGAGATAATGGTCGCGGACTTCGTCCTTTTGACGGAAACCACCAATGTGATCCGATATGTCGGCCCAGGAACCGAGTCCATATATTTCAGCACCTTCAATAAGAAGCAATTCTTCATCTGCACCCCATTCCTCGTCGAAAATCGGAAAAGAGTTTTGTTCAATGACGCGGAAAGCATGTGTGGCGGGGTCGTGTGCATTGCGCGATTCTCCCTTGGCAAAGCAAGAGACACAAAGGTCGAAGTCCGTGCATGCTGAATCTGCGCAACGAATTCGGACCTGAATGCGCGACCAAGATTAGCGATTGGCGGTGCAAATGGAGTCGGCTGGGGTCGCGCCAAGGTAATATGCGACAGAACTTACAGTAGATGTGATATCGACGGAGCATGCATCACAGACGTATTTAACACCTCCTTCACCTCCTCTGTTCACGGTCTTTTTGCGTATCACCCCCATGGCGGGCTAATGGTGTTGTGTTGATGCGCGCCTCGCCGGCCCCAGTTCCGCTGGCAGCTGGGTATGACGCCACCTGCGCAGGTTCCAGGGTGCGTCGCAGCGGTAACGAGTGAGAAGGGACGCAGGTTTTATGCGTTAAAAAGCATATTTTGATATCGAGTTTGAAAATTCGACGGGGGTTTTGATGAAATCGAGTGGTTTTAAGCTTTGGTAGATGGCGACGCCCGCCTGTCTGGATTGTCAGCGCAAGGCTGGAGCAATGCGGCGGCGTCGTGATCCCTAGCAACTGCGCATCGAGCGTCGCGCTAGTGGGCAAGGGAGGTACCTAGCCTTGCACGTGCCAGGTCATGTGATGCTGTCCGGGGGAATAGACATCTATTCGAAGATGCAACTTTACGTTTTTTTCTCTTTCATTGTAGTAGAAAAAGATGCTGTTTATGATTATCTGGCTTGCGATCTCTATATTGTTATTGCCAATTTTTTTGTTCTTACACTACTGGGCTTCTGTCTCCAGCTTACCGTGCTAGTCTGCTTTACTATTACGACTGCACCTGTTCCGGTGCACGTTACATTCGTACCTTCAGAAAATAGTTGAAAGACAGGGGAAAAAAAAAAAGCGCCCCAAGCTAGTCATTATAGCTTGATACTATGTAATCCTTCTTCCTTGACCCCATTCTTTAATTCGGCTGATTTCCTCCGAATGATTCGCCGTAAATTGGGGTTGCGTGGGGTGCGTGGTGCCACCGAAGCTCCGGGCTGCAAGACCATGATATCATTGGAGCGCTTACTGCTAGATAGCTTTCGGCGTCAAGTCCATCTCAAGAGCGTCGCATTTAATACTTGCTGCTGACCTGGCAAATTTCGAGCTCGCCTCAATTTTGACTTAAACTCCCTTCATTCTCCTACTGGATCACGGCACCAGCATTACGATTCCATACTTTACCTCTCTCAGGTCTGCTCTTCCAGTTGCTTTGTCGTGGCATCCTGACGCTGCCCCGCCCCCGCCAACATGCCGGACAAGATTCTCGACGACATTTCGCACCGCCGCTACAACCCGCTGACTGATAGCTGGCTTTTGGTTTCTCCTCACCGGACGAAGCGACCATGGCAGTAAGCTTGAACGTTATGCAGCCTTTATCACTGGCTAATAGTATGCTATAGAGGCCAGCAGGAGGCTGCTGTTGAAGCAAAGCTTCCAGAGTACGACCCAAAAGTAGGATGTTTCAAGAGCCGGAAGTCAGAATTCTCAATTGACCTTCTGCATAGTGTTATCTCTGCCCCCGCAACACACGTGCCTCTGGTGATAGCAATCCCGACTACGAAAAGACATTTGCATTTGTCAATGACTACAGCGCTGTCAAAGAGCAGCAGCCCGACTATGAACCCGAGCCATCCTCTAATGGTATGCCATCCGGCCCTTCAATGCACGCAATGTTGAGAGCTGATGAGTGTTAGACCTTGGATCCCTTCTCTTGCAAGCCAAGAGTGTCAAGGGCGTCTGCTACGTCATGACATTTTCGCCCAAGCACCATCTCACGCTGGCCGACATGCCCGGTTCCGCTATCCTGCCCTGCATCGATCACTGGACTCGCATCTATGCCAACCACCTTGCAGCATCGAACCCACTCACTGAGGTGGCCAGCAAGCTCCAGCTCTCTGTATCTCGCGAACAGGCTCCGATTCCCAAGGACGAGTATCGCTACATGCAAATATTCGAGAACAAGGGTGCCGCCATGGGATGCTCCAACCCCCACCCACACTGCCAGATCTGGACCACGTCAACCATGCCCGAGGAGCCAGGGAAAGAGATTACACAGATGAGCAAGTACAAGAAGCAGCACGGCCGTCACCTGCTTGCCGATTACACCAAGCTTGAACTTGAGAAGCAGGAGCGCATTGTCTGGCAAAATGATAGCTTCCTCGTCGTCTGCCCGTGGTGGGCTATCTGGCCGTTCGAGGTCCTGGTGCTACCCAAGCGTCATGTTCGCGCCCTGGTTGACTTTACAAACGAGGAGCGTCTGCACTTCGCGGAGACAATTCAGGAGGTCACCCGCCGTTACGACAACTTGTTTGAGTGCAGTTTCCCCTACAGCTCAGGTATTCACCAAGCCCCTCTGCAAGGCACCGAGGACGAAATTGAAGACTCGTACCTCCACATGCACTTTTATCCGCCGTTGCTGCGATCCGCGACAGTGCGCAAGTTCCTTGTCGGCTTCGAGCTGATGGCCGAGCCTCAGCGCGACATTACGCCAGAGCAGGCTGCTGCTCGTCTGCGCGACTGCGGTGGCGAGATTTATAGAAACCGAAAAAATTGATTGATTTTCTTGTTTTTGTTCTCGAAACGGGGAGAGGGTGTTTCGGTGTTTAGATGGGACTAGTCATACAACAGATTAAGGGGAGTGCCCAGTCGGAATCCAGGTGGCAGCAACACGCTTGCCCGTTGAATTCGTTCCAACTCGCGCTCGTGTGATTCTAGTTGAACTCGACGTAGTAGTCGCGAACCGCGGGCATCCAGATCAACGCCGTCGTCGCCAGGCAAAAGGGGAACAGCTGCGGTACGCCAAACGACATGCTCCTGAAGACGAAGAGCTCGCTGGCAAAGTGGCCCAGCGCGACGACGTAGGTCCAGATGGCAATGTTGTAGACGGGGCCGATGTGCAGGTGGTACGCGGCGTAGCAGCGGACGATGCAGGTGATGAGCGTCCAGGTGCCGAAGAGACGGCCGGCGAGCGGCGTCAGCTGGTCGGCGGCCTTGGGATCCTGCGGGTCGCGCGCGGGCACGAGCTTGTCGGTGCGGTCCTCGGGGTCGCGCCCGTCGGCGGCTGCGGCCTTGCTGAGCTGCGGGTTGGGCACGAACCGGCCGTTATAGACGCGCCGCGAGAAGTGCAGCGTCAGGTAGGCCTGTAGGGAGTTGCCGATCGAGACGACGGAGAGCTGCAGACGGGACGAGGTGGCGATTAGCGACGGAGCTCGAGCGACGACGGAGCGGGTGGGTGGTGGCCGGATTCAGGAGAACCTGGAGCGAGACTCACAATCAGCATGTAGTAGGGTAAGATACCCTTACCGGGCGGCAAGATCGATTTTAAAAAGTCCATCGTCTTGAGCCTGGTGTGTTAGCCGGTAAATCAATGGCAAGTCGCTCGTTAGACCTCCTGCGATTATCGTGGTGGATTATAAGTTAATTACTGGTGATAGCTTTTTGCCCAGAGCCTCCAACGGTCGCGCCTGTAGTGGGGCAGCCAGGTCCAGCCACAGGCCGCAGAGTCTCGCGCATGTGCCTATCTCCTCAACTGCGCCACTCTTGTAGGTTGCTTTCAAAACTGTTCGAATCTAGATAATCACCTAAACCACCATTTCTCTCCGCCGTACTATCCGTTTCCATCACTTGGCTATGAGGAGCCCGTCTGCCGATACGAAATCCACGTTTGAAAAGTTCTTTGCGTCTAGCGAAGGGCAGTATGAACTCTACGAACGACTAGAAACAGCTAGGGTCGCGCGACAAGAGGCAACTCCTGAGCCATCCTCTTCTGACCACAGCTCTATTATGGAGGACTATAAATGGCAATGCAACATTTTGCATATCCAATTTGAAGGGCGGGAGCTTGACTGCATGCGACTCGCAGTCGCGCACCCTGATTATTGGAAAGTTGAATGCCAACAGTACGCGAACGAATTACAACAGTTGCTCCTGCGAATACCGAACGAAAAAGAAAAGGAGGGGGAGCCGACCGCTCAACAATGGCGAACGGCAGCATTACGCTATAGGGATATCGTGCAATCGTACGGGATGTCCTTTGACGAAGCCAACCGTATACGACATTCGATTGACAATCAGAAATATTGGGCAGAGGAGCTCGAAGTTGTACAACAAAGCGTTGCATTACGAGAACATCAAACCCATGAAGCCACTCGGAAGAAAAAGATGGATATCCAGCGACGACGACAAGAACGGGTAAAGCGCTGCCTACAGTCCATTGGAGAATTATCACCACCGCGACCGATGCATCTGTCTCCAACACAAGCGCCGAGGCAGGGCGGCAGTGTCGTGACCAGGACAAGATCAAAGACAAGAGTTGGTAGGACGCTTAGACGTCGTGGCGCACAAGGGGATGAGGCCGGTGCCAATAAGGCTGCCCGCACAGAGGACAAGAAGCCTTCCAGGTAAGAGAGCCACGCCAGCCTTTGCCGCACATAAGAGTTATCTTCGCCCGCCCACGTCCCAACTATATCAGGTTCGCCCTCATTGCTACTAGACAAGGCGGCGAACTGGTAGTGAAACTGGCCGACTTTGGTAACTCAAAGCAAAATGATTCAGCCTTAATGGACACATTTACAGCAACGGAGATCTACATGACATGTTGACACCGCAGACATGCGAATGCCCAAAGTCGGTTGGACGAGGGCTGTGGGCATTGACAATCTGAGTCGTTGCGAACTTTATAGCGAGCTCACTTCAGCGCTTTCGGATTGTCCATTGACTGTGTCGCATTGTGGCCAATGGAGACAGAAACGCTACAGTGCCGACTCCACCAAGTATACCTCTCGTTGACCTTGCGCCGTGACAGCAAAAAGCTTTAGAAGAAGAGCAAAGTTGAGTGCAATCATTCAATTTTTGAAGTCGAGTTTCAGCCACCGAATGATCTCGACACTTCAATTTTGATGCTTAAGCCGGCGTATCAATAATACATGCTCGGTATACTCGACGCTGCTATGAGGTTGCTGGATTTCGTAGTAAGATTAAGAAGAATTAATATAATCTAAGAATGTAATAAAAAGATAAATCAGTACTTAGAAGAGAGAGTATTCTCTTCTGTAGCTAGGTAGTCTAGATCTCTATTCAGTAATCTAAGTAATAGTTTTACTATTGAGAGTTCTACACTTGACGATAGTTCCCGTAACATTACTTAATATACTACCCTATATAGCTTTAACTTAACTTACTTCCTTAGAAATAGGCTTACTGTGACTCAGTTTTAAGCCATCGTTATACTGAGATTTCTAGCATGTAGGTGCTTAGGGTTTATCCGCTCCCCAACTCAATCGTCGGCGGCCTTGACAGTGGCGAAAATAAAGCCGTTGAAAACCGGTGTCGGTATCATGGGATGACAAGTGACGATTGGCACCAACGTGGCCTGCACCCTTTCGTCTTTCCCAACTTTCGTCAGAATATTCTCCTCACTTCCTTCGCCGACCTGGCCGTCCTTGAACATGGAAGCAACCACGTCGTCTAGAAAGATGCATCCATTGGGACGCGTGAGCTTGACGGCCCAGTCAAACTGCTCGCCCAGACCAATCATGTCAGCGTCGACAAATACAATGTCGAATTTGCGTCCCTCTGCCACGAGCTGCGGTAGGACATCTGTTGATGAGCCGAGGATGACCTCCACGTCGAGTCCTGCCACGTTTTGCAGGGCGACGTCGCGATGCTTCGCATCAATCTCGATGCTGGTGACTTTCGCGCCGGCCTGCGCGAAACATATAGAGGAATATCCGCCGAGTGTACCGACTTCCAACACGTTCTTGGCACCCATCACCCGGGTCAGGACGGACAGATACTGGCCTGCTAGAGGCAGCACGCTGATGGGTGGTAGACCTTCGGCCGCGGACTTGCTTAGCGCAGCATCGAGCTTTGCGTTGGGACGTAGAAGAGCAGCCTGTGCCTGGGCATCAAGCTTGGGAGCGGATCGGAAATTGTCAAAGTCGATGATGCTCAACATGCCCTTGTCCTGTTCTACCATGGCACGTAGTTGCTCTGTTGGATCCATGATGTTGGTGAATTTGCCTTCGGACGACGAGTAAAGTATGAAGTCTAGTAGTGAATGGAAACTCGGGTACAAGTGGTACTTATGGTCGCTGCGTCTTCCTTGACAAAAGAAGCACCATGACGGACATCTAATATATATCTATCCCGCTTCTATGTAGATTCCGGAGATAAGACCGATCGGGCGGGACTGTCTCGGACTCGGGCTCGGGCTCGGGCTTGGGCAAGGCTTGCAAGACGCGCAAGACGCTCGTTTGAGGATAAAATTCCGTGCTGTAAATCGAAAACCGTGAGAAATAGGTGACAGAGAGCTCATGAAGCGACAAGCCTACGCGTGATCATTTTCTAACCTTGTCGATCCAAAGACGAGAGCTAGGCTTACCTGAAGTAGTGAAGCTCATCGTAAGTTAGGGGCAAAGCCTCAGGTACCTGCTCTCTCTCTCTCTCTCTCTCTCTCTCTCTCTCCTTTTGTTTTTTGTTTGGATGGACATGTCATATTCCTGCGATATCTTGACGTACGAACCAAACTGAAATTTACATAAGGTGCAGCTGCGCGTATGAGGCTATGACAGGGGCCTCGGCGCTGTCCTGGGTGTAGACCGGTTTCATGTTTCGAAAAGCTGTTGCTCAAAAACGAGGAGGAATTATTCTACAAGGAAGCACCGGAATAGAACCGTCAGTTCTTGTTACTCCAGGCAGCCAACTTACCAATTGGACGAATGGAAACCCAACAGCTAATAAGCATGTGAATCGGTGGCGGGACAGGGGCAAGTGCCATTACAAGATCCCGCGGCTGGCGGACCCGCAGCGCATGCAGCCCACGCTGCCCACCAAATCGCTAACTACCTTAGTTACTGCTAACTATCTGCCCGGGATTCCGGACTGAACCCTTTTTCTCCTGCTGGCCCCAACGCAGCTCTCAACAACATCGTGTGCTGCGAAACCAACATCCGCCACGCCCGTCATGGATCAGATCAAGCACTATCTCGGCGAATTGCCCGCTATGCCGCACTGCGGTCTCGTGCTTCTAGCCACTGTCGGTGGTCTCTTTGTCGCCTCCAAGCTGTTTAGCTACCTGCGCCTCGTCCTCGGCTCCTTTGTCCTGCCGGGCACCAACGTACGCCGCCCGCCTCATCTGCTGCCCGCCTTGACCTTGACGACGATGCTAACCTGCCATTGACAGCTCCGCAAGTATGGCAAGCCTGGCACCTGGGCCGTAGTCACGGGCGCCTCTGACGGCCTCGGCAAGGAGTTTGCCGCGCAGCTCGCCGCCAAGGGCTTCAACCTCGTCCTCGTTTCCCGAACGCAATCGAAGCTCGACGCCCTCGCCAGCGAGATTACGGCCAAGTTTGCCGCCAAAGCACCCCAGGTTAAGACTTTTTCCATGGATTTCTCCCAGGACAATGACTCCGACTACGACCGCCTCGCCGAACTTGTCAAGGGCCTCGATGTCGGCATCCTGATCAACAACGTTGGCCAGAGCCACAGCATCCCCGTATCCTTCCTTGAAACCCCCCGCGACGAGCTCCAAAACATCATCACCATCAATTGTCTGGGCACGCTCAAGGTTACCCAGGTTGTTGCGCCGATCCTCAAGCAGCGCAAGCGCGGACTCATCCTGACCATGGGCTCCTTTGGCGGCTGGACCCCGACCCCGTACCTGGCTACTTACTCTGGCAGCAAAGCGTTCCTCCAGCAGTGGAGCAACGCCCTGTCCTCCGAGCTCGCCGATGACAATGTCGACGTCCAGCTCATCCTGAGCCACCTCGTCACTACCGCCATGAGCAAGATCCGCCGCGCAAGCCTGCTCGTCCCCAACGCCCGCCCCTTTGTCAAGGCTGCCCTCGGAAAGGTCGGCACCGGCGGCTACCAGACCGCGCCCAACACGTATACTCCGTGGTGGAGCCATGCATTTATGCTGTGGTTCATCGAGAATATCCCTGGCGTCAACAGCCCTCTGACCATCAACATCAACAAGGGCATGCATGTGGACATTCGCAAACGTGCTTTGCGCAAGGCTGAGCGCGAGGCCAAGAAGCAGTAACTGGATTTTTTAGATGCTGGTAGTGAAATTGCGCGTCTTTTTCTCGGAATCCGTCATTCAATGAATCACTATGCTGGTCTCTGGATTATGGGCGCACCCTCGGGCTGAAATGTGTAGCTAGTATGAATTAGGCGGGTTGTGCACTGCGCAGCGCCATAATCTTGAACAAAATAATGAAATGGTTTCAACTCAATATGATACTTGTTGTACTCGGATACCTTTGATGTGCACAAACAAACAGCAAATACATTCATCGCGCTGCTGTTCTCACAAGGCCCTGCGAGAGCAAGACCGTTTGGCAACTTGAAGCTACCAATTAGGTTTAGCGCCGCTACCCACCCCTTGTCGAGAAAAATGACAGAGCTCCAGCCAAACAGCGCGAGCCAGGCAGGGCAGCCAGGCTAGGAAACATTTTGAAGTGCCAAAGCTTCAAAAATTCCATCTACAACCCTTACGGCGGTCCGACGCCAACACAACCCATTGCTCATCACCGTCTACCGCAGAGCGCTCGCGAAGAAATAGGCTGTGATTCCCGGCGGCTGTTCATCGCTCTTCTCGGCCTTGCTCCTGTCTGCCACTCGATTACGCGCCCAGACGCAAGCATCAACAAAGTGCCCAGACGTCGGCGAAGACTTGCCTCGTCCCGCCCCGGTCGCTTCATGAGCTGGGCCTGAGCGCGTCGCCTCATTTTCCCCGGCTGATTTGCGTCACTCGTTGTTGGTGCTACAACAACAAGCTCGAAAAGCACTGCGCAGTCGACGGCGTAAACAACGGCTAGCCCCAGCCTCCCGACCTCCACCATGTCGTTTCCCGAGACGACGCCGGTTCGCGTCGTCCCTGGCGCGTTCCTCAACACTCCAGCTGTTGCTTCGCGATTCCGCAACGAACGGGATCCCGTGAGCAGGCACCTCTTTCAACGATCCGAGGCCACCCCGGGAAGCGGCTCCGGCTCGCTGCGCAGAAACTCGTCCTCGTCGTCCACGTCCCGGTCACGCTCGCTGGCCCGCTCCGGCCTGGTCCCTACCAGCAAGACCACAGGCTCCCTTTTAGATATGACTGCACGATCAGGCGATACGACTGCTGTCGCGCCTGCAAACCCTGCTTCTCTACGGCGTGTGGAAAACGTACCGCCAGTCATGCGTGCTGCCAGAGCCATCAACGGCTGCCTGTCCAGCGACGAAAACTTCCCTGATATTGACTCCTACTGCAGACGTAAGAGTTTCCCAACTTGAATGCCTCGCCTTTTGTGCGAATTTTACTGACGTGCTTCTTATCCAGAGGGAGCTTCATCCGACTATGAAATCCCCCCCACCGATACCGCTTGGTCGCCATTTCACAAGATTCAAATGTATCCTATCCCGAATCAAGTCTTCGATCACTACAACACTGGCGAACTGCAGACTCTTATGGGCTTATTCGCTGAAATCAATCATGCCTGGGTTGTTATTGACAATTCGCTCTTCCTCTGGGATTACACCAACCCCGATGCTGAGCTTATTGGCTTTGAGGACCAGCCACACACCATTCAAGCTGTCGCACTTGTGCCGCCCAAGAAGGGAATTTTTGTCAACACCATCACGCATATTCTAGTCGTCGCCACTTCATCCGAAATGATCCTGCTTGGCGTATCGGCTGCTTCCACACCGGCTGGCACGAGATCTGTTTCACTCTATCAGACCAAGATGTCACTGCCTCTACGAGGCAGTGACGTCCGTGTCATCACAGGCTCAGCTGACGGTAGAATCTTCTTCGGTGGTACCAATGATGTCGATATCAGTGAACTATATTACCAGTCTGAAGAGAAGTGGTTCTCTAACCGCTGTGGCAAGATAAACCATACGAACCCCGGCTGGTCGTCAGTCGTCACTCTGCAGTCTGGCTTCTGGAGCAACAAGAACCCCGAGCATTTAGTTGACATGGTGATTGACGATTCGCGAAACCTGCTTTATACACTATCTAGTACCTCGACGATTCGTACGTACCATATGGAGGCACCCGATCGACTCAACAAAGTCATCGAAAAGGAAAAGGTTCATTGTCTCCGTGACATTGCCCACATGATTTCACAGTCCAAGCTCCTCACAGATCGAATGAAGATTGTATCCATCAGCCCGATTTCGAAGCAGGAAGCGTCAAAAATACACCTCATGGCCGTGACCGACACGGGCTGCCGAATTTTCTTCAGTGCTACGAGCGCTTCATCTTATATTTATGGCTCCCAAAACAACATGATTCCCCAGAGCATGCAGGTCCAATTCATCAAGTTTCCACCAAGCCCGGTCTCTCGCCGATCTGCGCAGATCGCACAGCCTGTTGCGGCCGGTGGCGAGAACAGCATTGAGCTAGGTTCTGCTATGCTTATTCCCAGCCGATATGGAACACGATTTGCGCCTGGTGTGTTTGTCGACTTTGTCGCAAAAGAGGACGACGCCAATGCCGACACTCTCTTTCTTTCTGCCCCCGAATCTGCCCGAATCAAGAACACCAATAATGCCACGCCCCTACGCTACTACGAACAGGCGTCTTGGATCGAGATCGGAAGCCGTGCTGAAGCCGTTGGGCTTGTTACAAAACCCTTCGCCGCTACCAGCTCACCATGGGGCTTTGGCAACGAACTCGCCGTGCAGTTCGATGATGCGCCACCCGAGGTTGCCATCTTGACTAACACTGGTGTTCATGTTGTTCGCCGTAGGCGACTGGTCGACAACTTTGCTGCTGCAATTCGCGATGCGCCTGGCGAAGAGGCCTTGGACTTGGTATGCCGACGGTTGATCCAGCTCTACGGTCGAGTAGAGACCGTTTCTACAGCTCTGGCTGTTGCCTGTGGACATGGAGGCGACGCACGAATTGGCACCGCCCGGGCTATTGACCAGACCACTCAAGACCGCGCCCGCGGCATCTTCGTTGAGATGGGCGGGCAACCTACTCTTGCTGAGACAGATGGCGCCAGCTTGACGACTGATTCTGTGCGGCTGTCTTCAAGACATGATGCTCTCTCCCTTTATCTCTCTCGTCTCGTCCGAAAGCTTTGGAAATCCAAGGTCATCATTCAAGGCGTATCTCCCACTGGCGGTGTTGCCGTCGTCTCTGCTGTACCCATCGACAGGCTGAGTGCTACCCAAGAAAACCTGGAGCGGCTCCGCAAGTTCATCGAGGCCAATCGTGGCCTCATTCAAGGTATGTCTGGTCCGGCCGATCTACAGCGCACGGGAACACGCCAGGAGGAGATTGCTCTGCAGGCCGAGCACCAGGCTCTGCACGCGCTTCAGAAACTCATGGAGAGCATTTCAGAAGGCATCTCCTTTGTTCTCATGTTGTTTGACGAGCGCGCTGCCGATGTTTTCATGCGACTTGAAGAGACAGCTCGACAGCAGCTTCGCGATCTTACATATGAGGTCCTATTTTCGCAGGCCCATGGCAAGGACCTGGCTAAAGTCTTGGTCAAGGCGATTGTTAATCGCAACATTGAAAGCGGCTCTAATGTCGAGACTGTAGCCGATGCTCTCCGCAGACGATGTGGCAGTTTCTGCAGCCCCGATGATGTTGTCATCTTCAAGGCCCAGGAGCAGCTAAAGCGCGCTTCTGAGCAGCCTGTTGACACCACCCAATCGCGGAACATCCTTCTCGAGAGCTTGAATTTATTTGAAAAGGTTGCCGGTAGCTTGGCGTACAACAACCTGCAGTCCGCCGTCAGCCAATACGTGAACCTCAGATATTATGCCGGCGCTGTCCAGTTGTGCCTCGTTGTAGCCCGGGAGAAGGATCGCGGCAACACTGCCCTCTCGTGGATTCAAGACGGCAAACCTACCGGAGACCCGCGCGCCGAGGCTTTTGAAGAGCGCAAAAAGTGCTACGATATGATCCATCACGTACTGCGCCATCTCGACCAAACCTCGAGTAAGGAACCCGAGCTTATAGATGGAAAGCCGACTGTGATAGCGATGAAGAGAATGGAGACTTATGATGTTGTGAATGGCTCTGATGACGAGGTATTCCACTTTGACCTTTATGAATGGTATATCGAGCAAGGCTGGACGGACCGCATTCTTGCGATAGAGTCGCCACATGTTGTCACGTTCCTCGAGCGCTTAGCAGGAACCAATGTCGAGCACGCCGATCTGTTATGCCGTTTCTACACTAATCGCAGCCGCTTTTTTGCAGCTGCCGAGGTGCAAGCTGGCCTAGCCCAGTCTGATTTCGCCATTAGCATCAAGGACCGCATCAAGATGCTCAGCTTGGCAAAAGCCAATGCCAGTGTTGCTACAGTTGGTGTGAGCAGACAGCAACAGCAGATGCTCAACCACGAAGTCACGGACCTCCTAGACATTGCCAACATCCAGGATGATCTACTCGGACGCCTACGTGCCGACGAGCGCATCGACTTAGAAAGAAAGGAGGAGATCGAAAAGGCTCTTGATGGTAGTATTCTCGACCTGTCAGAAGTAAGTTCTGCCTCGCAGGGTGTACAATATAGTTACTAACCCATTCCAGCTGTTTAATAATTATGCGGACCAGGCAGGGTACTATGATCTGTGTCTTGTCATCTACCACACGGCCAACTACCGCAATCCGACGACCATCTCCTCCACATGGAGCAACCTCATTCAGCAAACCCACGATGAAGTCGTTTCTCGCCTGGAAGAACTGAAGCCCGGTCAAGCCGAGCCTCCGCTGCCGTATGAAGCCGTCAGCAGCAAGATTCAGAACATTGCGCACTACACATCACTAGACAGCTTTGTCTTTCCTATTCAAACCTTGCTACCAGAGCTGTGTCGGTATGCCGTTGCCTACCAACAAGATGCGACTATCGGAGCCGACCCGATGTGGCCTGCGCAGCTCTTCCTGACGCTCGGCGTCTCGCATAACATGATTGTGCAGGTGCTGGAAAACATCTTTGACACGCAAGATTATGGATTTTCCGGCATGGTGCGCAACCGCATTATTGAAACTATTGTCTTTGTGGTCAACGATTGGGCCGCCGAGGTCAGACGACGCGGTGGACAGACTAACGGCGGGGCAATCGGTTCTGCGGTCGGCGAGTTGCTCGCTCGCTGCGAGTCGGCGCTGCCTCCTCCGGGACATGGCAATAACAACGGTGGCGCGGATCTTGCTGACATCAGACGGGTGATTAAGACGCTGCGACGCGAAGTCGCTGGCCTAGCAGACCGTGTATTATCTGGTGGTAGCTTACGCTGGTAAACAGGATCCTGGACATGGGAAGCAGAGCAAAAATGGAGCAACATTTGCCATTGGTCGCAAAGGTATATCCGCATGAAGATTGGAGAATCATTTACTACATTTGTGTGTGTCCTATCATTTAATTTCTTTTTGGAAGCTTTGAAAAACAATCACGAGGAAAACAAGACTTTCTTTCTGCAGTCTGGTGTCGTGACTCGGCTGCTCTGTGATTTTTTTGGGTTGGGGGATTTGTTGTGCAGGTCTTTTTTGGAAGAAATCTCCTCGTAACTTGAATTCTGTAGGTTTATTTTTGTTCCATTTTTTTTTCAATTTACACGAGATCTATTTACCGGGACATCCCAAAGCCGCCAAAGACTTGACGTCGATGTTGGCCACCTAGTGAAGATGCGGAAAGACTTGCTGAAACGAAGTCTCTGAAGCCAACGTCTTCCACCACTGCCGCGTTCGAGGCCCGACGTGGAACCCCGGATTCGACCTGGCAATGGTCTTTTCCAACGCAGTGAAATCCTGCACCTGGTGAATGTCCGAGTCCGCGGCCACCATGGCGTGCGACAGCCACGGGGCCAGGTGCAAGTCGGCCTCGCTGAGCGATGCGCCCGCGGCGAAGGGGAGGACGAGCAGCGTCTCCAGCCTCGCCATGCCGTCCGCGAACTCTCTGTGCAGCTCGCGGCTGCGCGCGAAGAAGGCATCATTGTCATTGGCACGAACCCCGGCGGCGGCTGCGTACTGAGCATGGATGACCCCGTTCTCCTCGAGCTTGGGGCCGTAAAAAGGGTGGGCGGGGTGCGCGGCGTGTTCCTCCTCCAGACGGCGCTGGCGCGTGTCGATGAAGCCCTTGTGCCAGCTCTTGGTCCTGGCGCCGAGCTCGGCGGCGTCGCGCGCGCGGAAGAAGAGGATGTTGGTGTCCAGCTGCGGCGAGTGCACGAGATCAATGAGCTGCTGGCCGCGGTCCCTGCTGGCCGCGTCCAGGGGCACGAGAGGAGGACGTCGACGGGCGGTCTCTGGGCGCAGGCCGTCGAGGTGACGCAGAATGTCGACGCTGTCGATCAGAGGCCTGGGCAGGGAG
The DNA here is from genome assembly GCF_051103115.1 of Cordyceps javanica. Taxonomy (NCBI): domain Eukaryota; kingdom Fungi; phylum Ascomycota; class Sordariomycetes; order Hypocreales; family Cordycipitaceae; genus Cordyceps; species Cordyceps javanica. The sequence continues at coordinate 2,673,873 of NC_139300.1, read as the reverse complement.
GGCGCAGTGGGAGACGGGACGGTGCCGTTGGGATTGATGTCGAGGTACGCGGGTCAAAGTTGTCGGCGTTGCCTGCGCGACGCGTCGTCGTCTTGTTAACAAAGGGTGCTGTGAAGAAGATGGGGACTGCGAGCTTTTTTCCTAAGGGGGGGGGGGGGGGGGGGGGCAGGGGGGAAAAAGACTGACCCAAGTCGACCTCTGTGATGTCGTAGTCTTTTCCTTGTGCGAAGCCCTTTTCGGCCAAAGCGAGATGGACAACGCCCGCCCACTGGGAGCCGACGAAGGAGTATATTTGCATCTGACTGCGCTGTCAGCTTGGTGCTTTCTTTTCCGCGGAGAGAATGCATCACTGACTTTGGACACTGAAAGTATTTTGTGGAAAACGAGATGGGGGGGAGATTGTACTTGGATATCGTAACCACAATTGAGAAGGATTGATTTGCGGTTCCACGAGGAAGTAGTCGGACTGTTGGTGTGTTGAATATAATGATACGAGTAGATCTCGTATATATCTATTCACAGTACTTATAAGAGAGACTGCTTTTATTTGACAAAATGTACCCAAACAAGTTGTTTCGTTCGACCGTTGATTCAATTACTTCATCTTGCATGCTAGAAGCAGGTAACTACAATGCGTACCAGCCAAGCCCGCACATGAATGAACTACAGCATATGGAATCAATCTCTGTACACTTTACAATAGATCTACTCGGTTTCTAGAAACGAAAAGGTGCCCATTAATGATTCCAAACCTGCCCGGTACGGTGGCTCCACCCCGAGTTCGACCGAATTCGGTCCAAGCAGATCTCAACCTCTTTGATGGGAAACATTGAACCACTCTGTGTCATTTTACTAGCCGAATGAAGAAATCCTTTGAATCGAAACGGTGGGGATTTGCACTAATGCGGGGATCTCATCTCGCGGGAACTAGCAGCTCACGGCATGATTCCACATCCCGCACCTCAACCCGTCTGTTGGCACCCTTGTCTAGCTAGACTCTCACGGCGACATGGAGACAGACTAAGCGAGCAATGTTTTCATGCTCACGGTGCAGTTCGATCCGGTAGTTCTGGAAAGAGACACCAACTATGAGATCCTGCTCCCGCCGGGGCGCTTACTACGGCCACCACCATATGCGCTCGAGCCCAAGCACCGGACCGTGGCTTTGGCTCCGGTGCGGAGAGCTCGAGCTAACCTTTGTTGTTGCTGCGAGAAACGCCGTCCTCTTTCCCTCGTACAAGACATCAGTGCCGTGGTTCCGGATCCTATTTTCATGTGGAGATGTTGTTGGAATCTTGAAAGACACTTGCGTATTTGCAACTGCCCGAATGTTGAATACGGTATAGAATGAATATGCTACAGGATAGACCAAAGTTGTGAGCAAGTTTGAGAGTATTGTATATAAGAGCCACTGCTTGTCATCACCCATCATAGCACTCGATAGCTCCTCAAGAACATCTTTACTTTCTCTTCCCATACTGATATCCAAACAAAGTCTTCTCGCCAAACTCAGTATGAAGTTCAGCACCACTACTCTTCTCCTAGCCGGCGGTGCATGTGCGGCGCCAGCCACGGAGAATGACAGCTCTCCGGCCGCCGGTGCCGTCTTCGCCATGACCAACGTCGCCGCCTCCAACTCGATCCTCTCCTTCACCCGCTCGGCCTCGGGCCTCCTCACGCCCGCCGGCACGTATCCCACCGGCGGCCGCGGGCAGGGCGTCGACTTTGACACGCAGGGCGGGCTGCAGCTCGGCCCGGACAACAAGTACCTCTACGCCGTCAACCCCGCCGACGACCTCGTGTCCGTCTTTGCCGTCCGGGGCGCCAACCTGACGCTCGTGCAGACCGTGTACGCCGGCGACCAGCCGCTCAGCATCGCCGTCAGCGGCACGGGCTACGCGTACGTGCTCGACGGCTCCGTGGCGTCGACGGGCCTCTTTGGCTTCCGCGTCAGCGCCCGCGACGGCACGCTGGAGCCGCTGACGAACCGCACCATCCCGCTGAGCTCCCCGATCGGCGTCCCCGGCGGGGTGGCCTTTGCGCCCGACGGCCGCGCGCTGGTCGTGACGAACAAGGTCGGCAGCACGCTCGACGTGTTCGCCGTCGACGCCGAGGGCCGCGCGAGCGCGTCCCCCGTCACGACGATGGCGTCGAGCGGCGAGCGCCCGTTCGCGGCCGCCTTCTTCGGCAGCTTCCTCTACGTCGTCGAGTCGGGCCTGCCGTCGCTCAGCAACGCCGCGCTGTCCACGTACCGCCTCAACGGCGGCGGCGGCGGCGGCGACACGCCCAGCCTGACGGCGCTGACCAAGGCGGCGCGCAACGACCAGACGGACGGCTGCTGGGTGGCGGTCACGCCGGACGGCCGGTGGGCGTACACGGCCAACTTTGTATCCGGATCCATCTCGAGCTACGCCCTCGCCGGCAATGGCACGGCGTCGCTGACCAACGGCACGGCGGCCCTGCCCGGCGGCAAGGATAGCCAGCCTGTGGATCTCGCGCTGAGCGGCGACGGACGCTACTTGTACAACCTTCTGCGCGGATCGGGTGCCGTCGCTGGGTATGAGATTCAGCAGGATGGCTCACTCAAGCAAGTTGGAGGCCTGTTTGGCAAAGGCAAAGGTCTTCCGGCCATGGACGGCGCCTCTGGCCTGGCTGGCTACTAGAGGATTCTCAAGTCTATATCTATTACCTTTTCTTCTTCACATATATGTATTTAACCTTGGTGGTGATTATTTTATGCGCCTCGCACTAGTTCTACCCGCAATATGGTCACCCTTAGCTCAATCTTGGGCTCGTATCGGTGACTAGGCCGGGGGGGAGGGAGCTAGATATGTGCATTGAGGCCATGACAAAAATTGAATTACATGCCTGCAATAATGTAGAAAATCGTGCCATATACTTTTGTGATGTTATTTCAGTAGTCTTACGACATGCGCGTACCGTCGCGTGGCCGGGCTGCTCAGCGAGATCAAAAGTCTCCGAAATGTGGCCGGGCCGGGTGCCGGCCCTCTGTGGGGACTCGGGACATGGCAGACATCGGGGCCAGCAACAATTTGATCCACAGGCTACGGCACATTGGGATTTGGAGGCAGTGTATACTCTTCGAAGCAACAAGGGCATGCTAGGGGTGAGAATAGCTCAATACGAAGGGGCTCACCAGATAGACTGCCAACTAGTGCAGACAGAGTGACCTAGAGCGAACTAAATAACCAGTTGATAAGTCGCGCCGACAGTATCAGTTTTCTGGCCACCGAGAGGTTGTGGCGGACTGAGCCTGACCACGGACGGGACACCGTCACAAACATTGCAGCGGCTGAGCTGCTCTGCCTAGACTATCTTGGCCAGGGCAAGGATCATGCGACTTTACATGGCCTATCAGAGGCATGCTCAATGAGCACCAGCATCGTTCTATTCGGCATTGAAGGGCAATGGCACAAAGCTGCAGAAAAAAAAAAACCGAACCTGAAAAGGCCGCAATCTGCCACTTCTAGTACATTATCCATGATGTCAGTTCGAGACAGTATGGGGACGGCCTGTATGCTACACGTTTCTCTGGTAATGACCCTGTCTTAGATAGCAAACTCGATTGTAAATGAGAAACCACATGTGAACTGGTATGCAGACCCTTTAATGTGCATGTACGGCTACGAAAGCCTGCCTGGGTCGCTCCCGGAGCGTGGCTTCGCGCGTCGCAAAGGGTTTCTTGTCTTTAGCTTTGGAAAGGGGAGTCCTTTCGGGCCGTACTGAGACACAAACTCCGCACGACTTACAAAAGAGTGATGGGAATCGGGCCGCAGGAGGCGTTCACTGTTGGCACAACGTTCAGGCGGACCTCAGCCTCGCCATGTCTGATCTGGACCCTGTGACGGTGTAGCAGCTCGCCGGATAGTTTGGCACACATGTGTTTCTGAAGGATCTCACGACGGGTTTGGGAAGATTCGAAGAAGGCTGCAACGACACGATGATGAGAAGCAAAACGAGTTCTTCCAAAGGTTACGCGCCTGACGCTACCTATCCGTCTACTTTGGAAATCTCCGCTAATCTGAGCAAGCTGAGCTCTCAACATATCGAACTCCGCTGGCCTCTGAATGTTCGCTACATATCGGCGAACAAAATCTCCACCTAATTAAGTTGCTAGTAGACCCTGACCGAGTAATCAATTTGGTGGCTGATTAAACTGAGAACATATCGATGTTAGTGCCACAACATCTATAGCTCCGCCTCTCCAGCTGGCAGATCAAAAGTCTCCGGGCCTGCCACTAATAGTCGCCGGCATTTTGTATATATAGTTGGATGGTCTTCAATAGTTTTTTTTTTCAAGACTTCATCATTGATAAGCTTCATGAAACTATACTTATCTATTATACGCCCACTTCTTTCTTACAATACCCATAGAAACATGTCAGCACAGACCGGACACCTGGATAAAATGTCCAGCACCATGAGCGGCGTCTTTACCGGCGCGGACAAGCACGAGAACACATGGGTGCGCACTAGCAAGACCATCATCGCCAAGCTCGCGGCACCGCTGCTTCCCAGGATGGGGTTGACGGCAGACCGCACGGCGCCCGTGACGTTGCTGGACAATGCCGCAGGGGCGGGCGTCATGGCGCAAGAGGTGAACAAGGTGCTGCCGCGCATGACGCTACAAGCCGGGTCGATCCTGGCCACGGACTTTTCCGAGGCGCTGGTGGGCATCACGCAGGAGCGCATCAAGACGGAGGGCTGGATCAACACGGAAGCTCGCGTCGCGGACGCACAGGTATGATTAGACGTTTGGCCGTGCGCCTGCGCCGAGACTGACATGACGGACATCAGGACACAAAGCTACCAGACAACACATACAGTCACGTCTCCATCTTGCTGGGTCTGCACATCATTCCCGACCCGGACGCTGCCGTCAAAGGTGAGCCAACCCTCCCCCCTCCCCTCCCACAACAGCTCCGAGAACGGCCAAGTTTGCTAAACACATCACGACAGAGGCCATCCGTGTCCTCAAGCCCGGTGGCGTCTTTGGCGCGACGACGTTCCCGGCGCACAAGGAGAACAAGTTTTGGTTCGCCGACGTGCAGACGGCCTTTGACGCCATGCCGTTCGACGCCCCGTACCCGGAGCAGATGCCCATGCAGATGCACACGTCGGGCACCTGGTACGAGCCGGCCTGGGTGGCGACGCACCTGCCGGAGCTGGGCCTGCAGGACGTCAAGGTCGACGTGCAGAGCGACTCGTACTACATACGGAGCGCCGACGAGTTCGTCGACATGTTTGGCATGATGCTCGGCTTCCTGACCAAGATGTTCTGGAGCGAGGAGCTGGTGGCGGCGCACCCCGCGGACGAGGTCACGGAGCTGGTCCGCAGGCACCTGGCGGAAAAGTACGACGGGCAAGGCTGGGAGGTCAAGTGGGATGTGATTTACATGACGGGCCGGGCAGACAAGTAACTAGCAGCCCCGGCAAAAGATGACGGCGTAGCGAGGGGGCAGTGATTGCCGAGGGGGGCGCGGGCTGAAGTGTGAGATGTAACCACATGTAGGGTGCCCGCCTATCGGCTGCTTGGTCCAAGGCACACCTCTTTTTATATTGCTTGGCGTATACCATCACAGACGGAATCACAATATTCATAGATTGATACTTTTCTAACTGCCTTTTGTCCCAGCCAGTGTCATCGTTTCGCTTTCTCAGTCTGCAATCCATGATGCAAAAGTCGCAGTAAATCCATTCCAGCTTAGCATCAGGCTGCGATCAAGATTCGACCTGTCTTACCTCAAGTTCTACATCATTGAAGTAGAGTTGCAGTGCGCGCCCTAGAGTGCCAGAGCACGTATCACTGCCAAGGACAAGCTCTGCATCCGGATCAGCCCACTTGGCCCAGCGAGAATATAGTCGAGGCCTCTGAAGGGGTGTCATTAATCAGGTTTGCTGTGTAATATTCAGCTCGTAACAGCCTTCTCTTTGATGTGCCTCGAGGCAATAGCAATGTTTTTTTTTTCAGCTCTACGCCCGCACTACGGGCGTTCTGGGAGTAGAAGCTTGAACCGACAGGATTGGTGCCCGCCACAAACACTGCATGAATGCATGTGTCGGAATATGCGCTGGCATCCTGCCTGCTGCTATCTGTGGTTCCTCTAGGCAATACCGCGGCCCTAGATATACATGATCAGAAAACATGCTTCATTCACATATGCCGACCTGCGAGAACAATCGAGGCCGAGTTCACGCAGCATGCCTCAAAATGTGTTGACATCATGGCGCAGCTTATAGCAGACCACCGGATGTTTGCTGTGTAGATTGAAAGTTGACATAGGTATTGCCACACGTATGACAGTATATTCCCATCTCAGCATTTTTCAACAATCGAGGTTTCGGTAGAGCTACCTCTTTCCAAGGCCAGGTACCGAAACACGACAAAATCAAGTCAATGTTTCTTCCTCTGGAGCTGCCTGCAGCGCAGATATGCGTTTCGGAATAGGTTGTGGTATGGATAAATTTCAAGCCATCGCCGCTGTGCCTTATTGTCCCTCAGCACTTGGCTTCTCGATACGAAGTCCGTGTAGCGATGGCTAAGCGGTACATCGGTGGTAAAGAGGACAAGTCACTATTCGTGTGTGCTCACAAGCCTTCAAAGCGAGTACCTGAGATTGGCGCGTCAAGGTTCACAGAAGATGTCGAGCATCTACAAATACGTGGGCTAGCCGGCCAAGCAGAGGTTGTTTCGTGCTTCAACAGCAATTTCCTTACCTCCTTCGGTTTCACTTGATCAAGCCATCTTCACTACCTCTTTCAAACACTTTCGCCAATAAAACATGAGCCAGCGAGTCGTGGGCCCCTTTGGCAAAGACACGAGCCACCCATTCTCGCTCTTCCCAAAGCGTGACTCCACGGCCAAGGTCTTCACCGTGTGGTCCGGGGAGGGCTCTGGCGACGCCGAGGGCTTCATCGTCATCAAGGGCATCGAAATAGAGTGGTTCAACGGAGAGATTCAGAGGGTCTACAATCACCCTCAGCCAACAGACGCTCGGTCCAGCTTCGAGTTCCAAGAGGGCGAGACGGCCGAATGGAGCCTCAGAGCAGGCTGGCGCATCGTCAAATTCGAAGTCAACACGTCGAGGGGCCGATCTTGGGCATTTGGAGGCAACTCTGGCCAGCTGTACCCCAATATTGCAAATGGAAAACTGATTGGGTTCGAGTTGAGTTCCGGCTGGGAAGTTGACTGGGCCAAGATTACATTCTTGGAGTAAGCTCGAGCGCGAGGTTCAATGGGCACATGTTTAGATGTGCATTGAGATATTGAGTAGCGCTAGCTATGAAGAAATTAGATTATTGTTAGTTGCCGCCTCCCTCATATGATACGAGTTTCTGATTGCTATGATGCAATTCGAGTGCGGTCGTGAGATGCGTGTGTCCCAGTGAAACCTAGCCCTTGTTCGGTTCAAACAATTTAACAGGCACTTGCCATGTCCCGAATAACTCTTCAGTGGTCGACCGACAAGATGTGCTCAATCGCCTGCGCGATGTTGCTTTTTTATGTCCTTGTCAAATTGTATCGTCATGTTGTCGTGTGTGCGTCCCAGTACCGCACGTCTGCCGTCCTCGACATTTGAATAACCTTGAATATAACAATATGATGCGCATAATCGATTGAGGTCCCGATCTCAGCATAGTGGTCAGTCGGTTGTTTCAGCTCTTCCCATGTGCCTTGAAACAAGAACCTTTGACTTGACAAAGTGAGGTTGTTCACCTGTAGTCGCGGCTTGAGCCCCTGAAGTGGTGGGGACTAGCGCCTGAATCACCTGCAGAGGACTGCTGAAGGCGCTGTAAAAGGCGCCAGAATCACTAAAAGAGGGCATCTTGTAGGCACTAATCGTACGTGCCCAGAAGCCAATAGGCCAACCAACCATAGCACACGTGATGCTAGACAGTTTACGAATCTCGTCGGCCCGATACCTTCATCGCCTGACGCAGAAACCACTCCTTAATAAAGCCAATTGCCTATTGTCTAATCTGTACCGTGTGCGTCGCCGGCGTGGATTGACGATTCAGACATCTGCGCACAGTACCATTGAAACAGCGACTTTGGCGACCCCCATGTCGGGATAGCCCACCCCCGTCCAGCCTGCCCCTCGCGTTTGAACATCAAACAGCAGCGACAATCCCGCCCACCGACGATGCTCTTGCTGGCGCTTCTTCCCGCGCTCGCTGCGCTCGTCGCCGCTACCGACATTGAGCACATGGCGCTTCCTTCCTACCATTATGGCGCCCCCATCCAGATCGAATGCATGAACCGCAGCTCGTACGTCTCTAAAAAAAAACTCCCTCCCCTGGCGGCCCTCCTCCCGGCCTTTACTGCCTCCGTACCAGTGCAGAAGCTGATAAGACCACTGCCGTCCAGAGAAACCGGCGAGCACATCGAAGACAGCAACCACCAGCTCCAATGGATCCCCTTTCCCATCTGCAAAGAATCCGGCAAGCCGCTCGAGTTTGGCTACGGCATCGAAGGCGAGGTCAACTGCACCATCCCCATCTCCCACGACTTCTTCCACCTCCTCGAGTTCTACATCCACAGCGACGCGCCGCTGTCGTGCCGGCTGCCCTCCCGCCCTCCCGCCGAGGTCACCATTGTCGGCGAGACGCCGCCTGCCCAGGAGCACATCCCGCTCGTCTTCGCCATCGCCGGCACCCTCCAGCTCAGCCACATGCACATCTCGACGCACATGAACGTGCTGCTGCACTCGGTGCCCAAGCACCACGTCCACCACCATGACAGCGGCGTCCTCGACTCGGCCATCTCGTACAGCACCAGCCCGCTGTCCCACATGGAGGGCTCCGCGTCCACCAAGCTCACAATCGGCGAGCCCTTGCCGCTGCGCTTCTCCGTCCGCTGGTTCCCCACGCCGCATCTGCCACACTCCGAGGGCCGCGTCGAGTGGCAAGGGCTCGGCGGCCACATCTACGCGAGCACCTTCTTCTACAGCCTGGTGTCTTTTATCGCCGGTGTGCTGCTGGCGGCCATGTACACCCTGGGCGTCATTCTGCCCAGAAGACTGAAGAGCCGAGCGCTCGGCGGCGCTACGCCTTTGGGTCATGGACTCGGCAATGGCTGGGGATATTCAAAACGCGTGGACTAGGCGTATGCCTTGAACGAAATATGAACGGTGTTTGTACGAAAATGAAATGTGGAATGCGGGGAATCAATTCCCCTCAAGGGCATTTAGGCGTTCTTTTTGTTTTGGTTTCAATCTGTTTCCACCATGTACCGGTACAGCGTAGACATATTACTATCCGCTTTAAATCCGAGGCTTTGAACTGCTGCGCTTATTCGTCCTTGTCTTTGACGCCTGTATCTTGCACACGAGGCAGCAATCGCAGAAACATATCCACGGCCAAACCAGCGGCTATTACGTTTGTCAGTTGGAACAACCTCGCACTGCAAAACAACACGAGATCGGGGGGGGGGGGGGGGCGAGGGTTGTGATTTCAGCACTCACGAATCACGACAAAGGGTAAATAGGTCCCGTACAGCAGCCGCGTCTTCTTGTCCGCCGCCACGTCCTCGGGCCCCATGTGCAGCAGCTCGTAGCAGCACGCCGCCGAGCCCATAAAGGTTAGGCACCCGAACGCGAGCCCGGCCAGCTCGGCGGGGCCGCCCATGCGCCGCGGCGACGCCAGCGCGGACACGAGGTACGCCGCGAGCGGGCACTGCACGAGGCCCTCGACGTAGAGAAAGGCGGCGAACCACGGGGCGTTGGACGCGGACGACGCGGAGAAGAAGGGGTCCCCCGTCGCGGCGACGTAGCGGCGCCGCAGGCCCACGAGGAAGTGCAGCGGCGCGCCGGCGGGCTCCCACAGCGGCCTGGGGTAGAATGCCACGAGATCGAGCACTGGGTCGAGCCAGGTCAGTGGTGTGTGCGCGTGCGTAAGGGGGGGGGGGGGGGCGGCAAACGTACCAAGCATGCCGGTGAGTTGAAGGCCGATGATGGCCAGGTAGATCCAGTCGCGCACGGGTTTATTGGCCATTTTCAACGCTTCTTGGCATAAAATTGTAGACAATGAAAAGTCATCTGTTTTCTCAATGCGATGTGGTGAGATGTGCCCGTGGAGCGCGATGATTTTGGTGATGCAGGGCAGCTTAGCGTTGGAGTCTTTGCGCCTTGTCAGGGGAAATCAGAGAGATATTTGGTGGATCTCTGGCCCCCGGCCCCCGGCTCCGCGCATCATCCACTTTCCCCGGATCGGATTCCGACGAACTGCCGACTTATACGGGGAATCTCCACACGCTGATTCTGCGAAAAAAAGAGAGAAAAGCTGAATATGTCAATATGTACGTATATACATTATATTTACATGTGCTATTTGGCGTGTTGTTTGCTTCATATATTCTATAAAGTTCCGTTTCCCACATTGTACTGCCCAAACGCCGCCGGCTGCGGCGTGCCTAGGAGCATATCCTGCCAAAACGCCTCGTCAAACTGGAAATCTGGCAGGAAACTCGGGATCGGCTGCTGATCCGTCCCCAGCATGTCCATGCCGGCCATGGAGGCGTCACCGCCCAGCGTCGGGTCCTGTCTGTGAGCGTCCTCGGGAGGTGTGATCATCGCCATGCTCGCTTCCGCCTGCGCCGCCTGCGCGTGCGCCGCCGCCGCCGCCGTTGCCGTCGTCGTCGTCGTAGTCGTCGTAGTCGTCGCGCCGCCTCCAGCAGCACCGGTAGCGGTCGCGGCGCCGCCTTCCGCGGCAGCGATGGCGTCGGCCGCGCTGCGCGCCTCGTACCACTGGGCGATCCAGCGGAGCTTCTGGGCGTAGAGGATGAAGAGCGGCGCCTTGTCGAGCATGGGGCGGCGGCGGCCCGTCGTCTTGGCCCAGGCGTCGGCGCGCTCGTACTGGGACGCGGTGTCGAGCATGATGGCGCCGTAGTCAAAGTGGCGGCGCGCCACGGCCGGGTCCCAGTCCTCGGCCTCGTGGAACAGCAGCCGCGACGCCGTCACGATGCCAAAGGCGAGGAAGCCCGTCATGGTCGAGGGCCGCAGCGCCGTCTGCGCCACCGTCAGCGTCGCGCGCGCCGCGAACAGCGCCCGGCACGCGTCCGCCAGCTTCCACAGCATGTCGGTCCGGCGCAGGGGCGGGCGCGCCGTCGCGTTGGCGCTGTTGTCCGGCTGCGACACGGTCGGCTGCATCCCGAGCACGGGCTCGTAGAGCCGCACGAGCATCACAAGGTACATGTGACGGAACATGACTAGCACAGAGAGAAAAAAAGAAGAGTTAGTTCGATGACGAGGCAGCGGGATGCAGAGCAAGGGTGGCGGGGGAATCATAGTTACCGTCATTTTGAACCTCGGGCGTCTGCGAGTTGAAAAACTTTTCCATGTTGCTGGACGTGAAGCACAACGTCATCTCCTGCGCGGGGCCATACACCGTCGACGAAGGCCCCCAGACGTAGTCGGTGCCAGGCAATGCGCTGATTCCCTTCTGCACGATGCGTTGCAGGCGCACAGTCGCGGCGAGGGTTTCGTCGAGCGGGTGCTGGCAGAGCGCAGCGATGGAATCGCAGCTCTTGGTCAGGTAGTTGTTCCACGCCATCCCCGGCCCCCGACGAAACATGGACATTGTTCTGGGGCGATTAAGTTAGCGGGCCTGCGCCAATATGAAGCGGGTTGTGTACGGAGCGGGAGCATTGCACATACACTGACGTCGCATAATGAAGTCCTAGCACCGCCCGAATCTCGGCGGGCGTGTGTGCTTTTCGCCTTCTCATCAGATGCGTTTTATTCATGTGACACCAAGCAGCCCCAAGCATTGAATGCTTATATATCTGGCCTTGCTCCGGCGGCCAATCCAGCTTCAGGTCCAGCACGATGTTCTGCGCAAGGTTCATAAATAGTGGCGTTTCGGCGTCGATGTAGAAGTGAAATGATCCCCTGGTTAGATGCCATCAGCACACTCCATTCTTCAGTTGTTCGGCCGGGGAAAACAGTGAAGGGGGGTCACCACTTACCATATCAGATGCACGAGAAGTGCCTGCAGCAGCTCCAGCGTCTTCTCCTGCTTGACAATCATCTTGTCGGCAATGTGGTGCCGCAGCCACTTCTTGATGGCCGTGTCCACCTCCTCCGACGTCTGCGCCACGGCCGCCATGATCATCCAGAAGAGCGCCGGCGCGCTGTAGTACAGCTCGTGCGGCTTGGTGTTCTCCTCGATGATGACAAAGGGAAACACGGGCATGTAGTCCTTGCGGTAGATTTGCAGGTACTCGGCCGCCTCGGCAAAGTTCATGCTGAAGCCGGGCACGAGCTCGACCGTCTCCGCGATGCCGCCGCCGCGGTCGGCGTACGCGGCCGCGCCCTGCCGCTCCTCGCCGCCGCCGCCGCTGGGCGCCCCCGCGTGCTCGCCGGGGGCCGCGTCCGCGGGGAGCTCGCGAAAGGGCCACGCCGTGTTGCCCTGGCTGTCGGGCGTCAGCGGCGAGCCCTCGTCGCCGGCCGTCGACGCCGACCCTATGCTCGACGACCGTCGCTTCGGCCTCTGGCTGGATTCGAGGAGTGACATGATGCCATCCAACTTTTGCTCCAGCTGAGCGACGCGACTACATTGTGAGATGACTCATTAGCACAGATCCTTGAGAGGGAACGGGGTTGCTGGATGGGTTGCTGCTGGCGAGAGGGGAGGGGGGAGGGGGAATCCGTCAATACGCACTTTGACTTTGCTCTTCTCTTTCTTGGCACATTTGCTGGGACGCCGCAGGCGATGCCCAACCGGTCACATCTGAGATACCCGCCCGGTTAGTGAGTTGTTGGTGATGAGGCCGTCTCAGCTTAGTCTCACCTGGTGCACGCGGTTGCATCGGCCGGCGACGAACCAGCGGGCCAGCGACATTTCATTTTGAGACGGGAGCAATTCGCGCACGCCCTCATTTTGATCCCCGAAGGCTGCGGCCGCCTTCCGCTACTTTGGGCGGACGATTCCATGTTTTTTTTTTTCCTTCTTCTTCTCTTTCGCTTGTTTATTGAGCTGCTGTCTCGGGTTTTTGCCGATCGTACAAATTGACAGAGACACGCAAGGGGTGAGGAGAGGGGAGGAATGGCGCCCGCCTGCAACGGATTGAATCACAAAAGAGCTGATCAAGAGTCCAAAGACATTCGTAGCAAAGATAAAAACACGTCTTCTTTCTTTGTGACTTCTCGAGAGGTGAAAGTGTCGGATGACGACACAAAGCGTGCAGTTTGATGTGTATAAGACAGATCCGGCTGTCGGAGTTAGTGGAGCGACCGGTCCGTACCAAGACGCCTCTCAACAAGGCTGTGCACAGCCTGGTCTTGAAAGAAATACGTAGTCGGAGTCGGGAATAGTTAGTTACCGTACCCGTGCGGGCGTCGTACCGTTATTGGGCACAGCCGCAGCGTTGCGACCGCATTTTAATGAGACAATAACCAAGACGCGCAGTACTTTGATGAAATAGACGAAGTTGGAGCGATTAGATTAAAAAGAGAGTTAATTATGGACAGATCGTTGCCGCCACGAGAAGAGGAGTACACCAAGCTCAGGGTATCGAGAATAAAAAGCGCCCGTGCAGCAAAAACAGACAACGAAAAAAAGTATAGAAGAGAAATATAAAAAAAGGCCAGGTCAGTGATGGCCTGCTCACGACTGAATTTACACACGCAAAGGTTCCATCCACATTACATTTTTGGTTTTGGTTCTTCTTGTCCTTCATTCTTATAAAAAAAAATACAAAGAGATTCTTGTCCACTTGAAACGGTTGTAGCGACTGGCTTTTCAGACAGTCTCGGCAGTGCTGGTGGCATCAAAGGAGCGACGCTGACGGACGTATTTGGGCCAGGTGTTGGTGAGGATGAGATACTTGATGCTGATTTCGGCGTCGGCAAAGACATTCTCGTCGAAGCCGCTCGGGATCGGGCCCACGTAGCGGAACGCCGCCGCCGCATTGTCGGCGGCGGTGCGTGGCGCTTCGGCAAAGGGCGTGGCCGGGTCGTAGGTGGACTCTTCATTGACGACCAGCCGGGCGGCATCCTCAAAGATGGACTCGAGCTTGCGGAAGTCCTGCGACGACAGGTTGATCTGGAACTCGGCGCAGGTGGAGCTGATAAAGTCGAGGTAGATGTGGAGGGCGCTCTCAAACATGTCGCGCGAGCTGGTCTTGGTCGGCGTGAGGGGAGGCTTCTCGTCTTCGCTGCCGCTCAGGGCGCTGCTTGCGCTGCCTAGGCTCTTGGGAACAGTAATGCTGTGCTCAATCTTCCAGTCGCGGACGCGCATGAGGAAGGCAACGTTCTCGCCGGAAAAGTCCTTGAGCGCGGAGAACTCCTGAAGAGGCTCCGGGTTCTTCTCGAGCGTGTGCTCGAGAGCGTCCATGGTCAGGATGGAGCCGCCGGAGCTCGATCCGACAGACGGCGCGGCGCGGGACATGCGCGAGGCCCAGGTGGTACCAGAGACCTCCGAGTGCATCGACTTGACGTCCTTGGCGCCGCCGCCGCCGCCGAAGCGCTGGCGCGACTCCCACCGGGCAATGGACTCGAGCGTCTCCTGGCTCAGGTTGCGGGCCTTGCGCACCTCCCAGATGGGGACGAAGACGGTGAAGATCTCGAGGAACATGATGGACACGGCGATCCACATGGGAGGGATGAAGTAGTTGTTGACGGGGCCCATGCCGGGGGCGTAGAGGGCAATCAGCCACATGGGGGCGGCGTGAAGGCCAGAGAGACAGCAACCAATGGTCTGGAGTCGCCAGCCCTGGGTGTCGTGGACGTTGCGGGAGCGGAAGAGAATGACGGGCGCGACGATCCAGGCCCAGAACAGCTGCCAGAAGATGGAAGGCCACCACTCCCAGCCGCGACCCTGTGCGACCTTGCGCTCCATGGGTGTGCCGGTCACCTCGGTACCGTTGATGCCGTACGAGTCATGAAACTTGCGAGAGATGAGGAACATGAAGACGGTCAGGCTCACATGCAGACTCATGCCGACGCCAACGGTCGCGAGGGTCTTGTTGCTGTAGTCGAGCTGCTGCCACCAGACCTTGACGGCCTCGCGCAGGGAAACGCGGCCGGGGCGGCGGGTGAAGATGCGGTACGGTTCGGTCGTGCGCTTGGCATACTTTTTCTGGGCGTTGGCGACGTAGAGGAAGCGCGTGTTGGAGGCGTGAAAGAGGGCGATGCCGAGCGGCAGCCAGATGCCCATGATCCAGTACTCGGCCACCTCTGGCATGAGCGGCCCGTAGACGTAGCCCGTGGTCGCGCAGACCCAGTAGACGTGCATGAGGAGAATGCCTGCAAAGGAGATGGGAAGACCGCGGATGCGGAGGATCTGGGTGTTGCGCCTCAGCCAGAGGTAGGACATGCCCCCAAACAGGGTCAACGTCCACACAATGGCGAAGACAATGTAAAAGACGCCGAGGCCATTGAGACGGGTCTCTGGCTCCGTCTCGGCCGTGTTGCCAAGTTCAGAGCCCATGATGAAGAAAGTTGCACCTGTCTATCCTAGGAGCAACGATAAAAGAGAATGTAGAGAAGGGAAGGAGGATGAGGTGAAATTTCCAAAAAAGAGAGAGTCAGTCAAGCAGTGATGAGGCTGCAGAGACGGAAGGAGCTTGGGTCACCAAATAACGATGAATGTGACGAGGAGATCGGTCCTGATATAATGGCGCTCAACCCCAGCCGAGAAGGGCCCAGCTTCCCTGTCAACCGGTACCAGACGAAAGAGAGAGCAAATAGTCTCCCCCCACCGTTGTCGTACAAGAGAACCAGGGATCTGCTCGCACGGTTCGAGCTGGCTCTCCTAGTTGTTGGGGCTTCTTGGCTACCAACTGGCAACGACCAAAAGCAAAAGCAGGGAGCGTTGCGTCGCGGCGCAAATCCGGACAGCTGGGGCCAAATAGGCGGCGAAATCGCGGAAAATCTGGGGCTCTGATGAGCGCACGGCCTTTGAAATTTGGGGTTTGTCAAGAGTTGCCAACGCCTTCTTCCCAAGGTTGAAGGCTGGTTATCAGTAGTAGGTGACAGGTCGACCAGGATGCTCGCTTGCTCGCACACCTGGGGATGGTGGTGGTGGTGCCGAGGAGGGACCTAGCTCAAAAGTCGAAGCGACGTGAATGCTGATCCCATCCTCCATGGATCACTGAGACATCCCAAGGGCTTTTTTTTTTTTTTTTTTTCATTCCGACTTTGCTTTTGAACGCCGAGAGTTGTGGCTTGCTTGCCTGCGATATCCCAACCAACCACATGGAAAAGCCCGCAGGATTTGTCTCTGATAAACCGACACTCACACGATTCAGTTTCGGACGGGCGTTATGGATTTGATGTTTTGTATGGTTAGAGTTTCTCCCTCACTGCGCGACGATGAGCCCAAGTCAAGATTCCTTCATCGCACCGCCGGGGCTGCCCGCTTTGATGCGCGCTTCTCGTCGTGAAGATTTTCTTCTCTAATGAGCGCAGCAGGGTCCCCCCGAGAATTGTAGGTAATTAAAGGCTGAAAAAAATCTACGGTTCGACAGGGCTCATGGGCCTGACCATGCCCGGCACTTGGGAATTCTGGCAGGGAGGGCAAGCTTCCTGGTAGCTGATCCAAGACACCTGCGTGACTGGCGCGCGTTCGCACCCACACACCAGCAGAGTTTACCAAGAGTTTGTCATTGTCACAATCACACAGCCCATGCAGAGAGCCTTTTGTCGACGACACACTTTAGCGGTTGCTTTTTGTCTTTTTTCTTGCAATAACAGCCGGTCCGAATCTGGCCAGCTGTCGCATCTCACACAGCAGCAGGAGCCCGTGCGATGGGTGAAAAGGAATGACCATCAAAGAAAATCAAGCAAGAAGAAGGAAAAAAAGCGAAACAAAAAAGCAAAAAAAGAAACGTTGCGAGAACAGCGCGCCGCCGTTGCGTGGGACTAATAACATGAAGCTAACAAAACACAGGACGGACTTATCTTCCCATCGTGGTGCAACAACACAGCGGCCAGAATCCCTTGGGAGTTCAATGTCGGCCGAGACATGGTTTTGGGGCCTAGCTTTTGATGCTCCCTCCCTCACAAATAGGCAAATAGGGCATCGCTCCTCTGCGGATCGGAGGGGCGGCCGTGTTGATAGACGCAAGGGCGGGTGGGTTGGGCCTGGTGGGTGGCGGTGATCGGCAGTCGGCTGCAAAAGGAAAGAATAAGAATATTCAAGAGCACCACGCGATAAAACGGCCAGGTTTCTTTTTCTGCTCGTAATTTCTTTTTGGCCATGTTTCCTCTCATGATGATGATGTGGTGGTGGCCAATCTCCTCCACCGTTGAGATGAAAGAAAAACGAAACATTTCTTGTCCAAGTGCCGGATTGGGCGAGAGCACACAGCATCGAGTGGGCATGGGTCCAGCCACGAGCTTAGTTTATACTGATTCTCAAGTATCGTTGATCATGGTGGACAAAAAAGACTCAGTCTGTTGCAGCTTTGTGATGGTGTATGGGTCAGTTGTGGCTGGCCTTGATCAGAAGAGCTGCCCTCCCAGGAACTCGGTATCACACACATCGCGAATGCCCTAAACAATAACCCAGTTTAACCAGGATGCGCCCTCGATCGCCGCCTATGAAGAGCCCGAAATTGTCGTCACCTTGTTTAGGTGTACCCGCTGCGTGATCAAAGAGGCCAGCCAGCGCCGCCGCCGTCACAATATTTCCGCGACTCATTTCCAATGCTCCCCCCCACGACTTAGACCGACCAGTAATTTCTTTTGTTGGATCGACCAGGATGCGGCTCCTCGTCCGCACGGACGTTGCCTCCCCCTCAAGCCGGAACGGGAAGAAAAAAGTAAAAAGTAATCATCCAGACCCGCGGTCAGGGATGGCCCATGGGTGACTTGGCAAAAAAGCAAAGCGGGCTGAATTCCGCTGGACCAGAAAACTTTTTTTTTTTTCCCCAGGTCGAACCTGGATACCTGGTGCCCTGCGAAACCTGGTCGCATAAACAATCATGGACATGTTCGTATGTACGCGTTATGCAGGCACAGATGCGCCACTGCGTCCCATCCCCGTCCCCTTCTGCCCCTCCGTCCGAAGCGGCTGTATGCATCTAAAGCGGCTCAGACATCAGCTCAACGCTCACACCCATCGACACCACTGCAGCGGCCAACGGTGCCGTCCCTAGCGCTGTCATTGCTCTCTGTTCGGTCTACGCTATTCCTTCCGGCAGTTGAGCTACTCGCGGTGACACGAGTCACTAAGCTCGCTCTAATCTGCCCCCAATGCAACCGCACCGGAGAAAATGCTGCATCATCTGCGATGAGGTTGCAGACGGATGGGCCAGAATTCGGCCTAGGATGCTCGCGCCGGCTGGAGGCTTCCAACTTCCTAGCTCGTCCTTGAAGACCCCCCCCCCCCCCCCTCGGTACAGCTCTTTGTAAGTATGGTGTCTTGTACATGTGTGTCCGAATGGCTCGCTGTGATCAGCGTTTTTAGCACTCGGGGCCTGGACAGTCGAAGCACGTCAGTGCCAACAAACAGGATGGCATTTTGTTGCGAGACAAGGGTGGCCGATCCAAAGCAGTCTAGTGTCGTGCATTTTGTCGCAATCTAACTGAGTCAGAACGCCTGGTCGCTGCTGCAACTATGACGGTACCACTGGGCAAGGATATCCATCCCAGTACGGCTCATGCACGGCGCATGCTAGGCATTCGGAAGTGGTTCCTTGTCACGACGTAGCGATTCAACTCACAGAGCATCACGTCCTTCTCTTGCCCTGTTGAAGGCGTCTCGACTCTCCTCTGCTCTCCGAAGCAAACTCGATGCACTCTCCCGTAGTTCCACAGGCCATGTACTCGAACACTGGCACCTTGTCCTTCGAGAGGTCATAGCGATCAGCCGGCACCCGATGTCGTCCGCCATGCCTTGTAGCTACGCAAACAACAGCTCCGGTCGAGAGCGCGACCGGACGCAGAGACAGAGTATATCTTTCTAATAGATGTTGCATATTCTGTCGTCAGCACGATGCCGATCTCTGGAAACGGACCAGAGCCCTAGAAACGTCGAGCTCCCGTCACGCGTCAAAGCAACCCTCCCGAGCTGCTCTCAGGTCAATGGCAAGAACTTGACATGGTATTTGGGGGAAAAAAACAAAAATTTAGTTCAACCTAGCGTAGTATCGTGCCTCTTGGCAAGTTAAAGTGTCTATTAATCGATGTTGTCCTGTAGCTCATCATGCTCGCTGCCAATTGAAGAATACACGAATGCCGCACGCGCCTGCCGATCGGCACACTCGCTCTATGAATTCGTCCAGGTACGGATCAGATGGCAAGGCTTTACGGAGCTGGTCAGTGGCAAGGCGCCGCAGCTCTGGTGAACCGGTATATTATCATCAAACATGCCAAGAGAAGATTGCAACAGAGTGTACTTGAGCGCAATGAAATCGCCAGGTGTGTCCAACTGCACAGTTTCTATCATAGTTTACGAGCTCCATGTACGCTCATCTATCAGTCCTCTCAAGAACTGCCAGTATTCGTGCGTACATCTTCGGGGGCCATCGTCGGTATTCTCATTTTGTGAATCCTCTGCGTGTGCTAGGATTGCCCCTGTAAACCCAATTTCCCTTACGCCCGCAACCGTGTCCGGAACCTTCCGCGCATTCTCACCTGCGCAGAATTAGCTATACAGGGACTCGTTCAAAATGATTCTTCAAAATAATATGATCCGAGCTGAGAATCTTCACTTCGTTGTGCGCCGAGATCCGTAACTAGCAAAACGATACAACCAGCGACCTAGGCAAGGAGGGCACCGTGCTTGTCGCGAGTGAACATATGATTACGGATCATGGCAGGGTCTATAGTGACTGATGTTGAGCGGCAGATGGCATTTGTTTGGTAAAACATTTGTGCTGGTTGTGCTTGCTTCTAGTGACAGTGAAGACTTACTGCCCTTTGCTCTGGGGCTTTCGCTCTGTAAACTTGCCGCTTAAGCTTGCTTCATCGCCCATTCTGACGTACTCGCCATCGATTCGGAGCTAAATATGCCTCAATCTGAATTGAATTTCCTCGGAGCTTTGTAAGGGCTTCGTTGTCTGGAAAGACGCGGGGTATTACTGGCTGTGTAGTCGCGCAGATACATCGCCTGTAGCGACATGTGCCACAACTCCCTCTCATTCGATCACGATACATGACGAATATCAAGATATTCTTGTTTGCTGGCAATCATTGGCGGTATTGCAAACACCATGACCACGGCAGGGTGTTGATGTCAGAAATTGTAACGCCATGATATCTAGTGATTAATTTGCAAGGCAGGGAACACTTGTGGTACGCTCATTACCATGGCCAGCCGCTACCGTCCAATCAGAGGCACAGTTTTTGCGCGTTCCTCCACGACCACTTTGCTACGCTGGTCAACGCAATAACGCTGGCTGTCATGCAAGCGGGCTGGCGACCGAGCACTTGATCGCCATCGTCGTCAGTGACTCAAATGCGTCCCTGCGTGACTTGGATTTTGGTTGCGTAGTCGTTGCTGCTGCTGCTACTGCTTCATTGCCCTCGCCCTCGCCCTCGCCCTCTTCGCCCCTCTCACCACCCATACCTCCTCCGGACCAGCTCCAGCTGCTGCGACATCCACTATACCAGCACAGGCCGATTATTCACATCCTCCTGAGAAGCCCAGAAGTCTTCCGTTTCCTTGATAAACTGCTCCACGACCTGGTTCCTAGCTAGAGCTCGGGCCTCTGCCTTGATCGCAGCTTAGTCGTTGCTTCATCTTCCGCTTGGCCAACTGCGGCCGAGAGCCAACGTTCTGCATCACAAATACTCTCTAGCGTTGCATGATTCGCTTCACATTTTACCGGCGAACTTGGATGCTCTTCACCCTCATTATACTTAAGATAAGATCCATACACAGTATTCCTCTTTCCCTATCTCTTACTCTTTGTGAACACGGGTGGGTGTTTGGTTGTTAACCCTAACCCAGGCCATCACCCGCGCGCGTCTATGTGTACCTGGCTGTGGGTGTAGTCCAGAATTTTCCGAGTCCGCAAATGGTCAGTTTCTACTAGGTATATTATAGAACAAAGATATAATCTAAAGGATTTTTCTTATACGTTCCAAAAGATACATCTTGTCTGTAGGGTACGGACCTGTTAGTCTGTTAGTGTGGAATCAGTTGTAACGTGCGGTTCTCGGAGACAGCTATATAGACTTACTAAAACGACGAAAGAAGCATTCACCAGTATTCTATTGATTGCTATAAGCCCAGAAGCGACAATTCGGTCACATAATAAGTAAATCAGCATAGACGGATGTGGACTCAACAGAAAGGTTTCCAAAAGAATCACGTGCTACCAGAAGAAGAAATTGGCAAAAGGCCTAGAAATGTAGTTTCAGGACACCTGGCAGCAAAAACTGTATTCGGCTTTACACGGAGTACTCTCAGATCGAGACAGAAGAAGATTCCCTCTCGTATAGCACGCAGATTCGGCACTCGATACCTCCAGGAAATGTAAATCAGGCCACCAATGGAGCTCCCCTTAATCTTCGCCGACACGCAACTACCGAGGATCCATCAAGTTGGCTTCATAGCCAAAGACAAACGACATCGTCTCTTCCACCTGCCAGTGGGCGTCATTGTCGGCGTCCCCCAAGATAGCCAAGGCTCGGGCAACAAACTTGTATCTTCCCGGAGGAGCAAACTGGCCAGACTCGAGAAGACCTGTGAATTCAAAGGCATTTTCGTTCAGTCCACGGCTTCTGTGATCATGGGAGTAGCCCGGTATCACACCCAAGGATTTGATGCCTCCAACCTCGCTAAGGCCCGTCTCGGGAACGCAAGCTCTACCTAAATCGAGAGAGCTTGATCTGCTAGATTCCTCCTGGCAAATATCCAGAGGGACGACATAGACCTCTAACCGCGGTGTTCCAATAAAAAGGTTAAAGCGTGCGACGGGGTTACCGTGCTGAACGTTGGCTGGCCACTCAAAAGACTGTATGCGGCCTGGTTGTGATTTCATTGACGGCGGGTCCTGTACAACTGTTGACTCAACATCCTTGTAGCTGAACTTTTTGGGACGCCGCATATCTCGAACCGCAACGGAGCGGGCGCCCTTCTCCATGACAGTCATTGAACGAAGCGAGCCGGCTACGCCAAGATAAGGGACAGTCAACGATTTATTAGCAGACCCAGACTCTTGAATCTTGATATAACCAGACCACACTGGCAAGCGATCAACATCAACTCCCTCGGGGTTCGATGCCGAGATCTCAACAGAGATCGTCTGGCCTGGGCTTAGAGTAAAGTTGCTATGACTTAGCTTGATCTGATCCGAATTCGCCGTGGGAGGCATAGGTGGATTCGACGACGAAAACTTGGCGCCCTTCTCGTTGAGGGTATGAACAAGCTCCGCGGCGACGTTGGAGAGCTGGTATTGTACGTCCGATTTAGCCCCGTTCGTGATGCTCAGGCTAAGTGTGGGCACCCGGTGGTCGGTGTCGTTGAAGGCGAGGCTTGTAGGACGCACAATCGTTGAAGCATGAGCGGCATCCCACGCCTGAACGAGGCCAGCGCCTTGGAGGGCCACGGAGAAGGGCGCCCCTTGCGGCGCAGCGGTGGACATGAGGAGAGATTCTAGAAGGGCGGGGTCAAACGTGCCTCTGGCTTCGGCTACAAGAGCCATGATGCCTGCCACAAGTGGAGCGGCGAATGATGTTCCGCTATCAGAACCATAGGATCCGTCGTTGTTGATAACAGGCACCCGCTCGCCCGGCGCGCCAACTTGAGGCTTGATATCAAGCTCCGGAGCTGGTCCGGCAGCTGACTTGACTGCTATGCCACGGTAGTCTGTGAAAGAGTTGACGGCGATCGCACCGCGCCCGGAAGCGGTGCTCGAAACTTCGAATAGACCTCTGGATCTTTGATTCCCCAAACCTGAAATGCAGGGGATACCTTTGGCGACAAGGCGAGAGATAAGAAGTGCAGTTGGCATCTGTGCCCAGTTGCCACCTTGTTGGCCAAACGAAGACACAATAATCTGCATTCCGTCTTTCTCTGCCTGAAGCCAAGCAGCCATAATGTTGTCCTCTCCATAAGTAGCGATATTGTCCTTATCCAGTATCATGTAGGCACCAAGTGTTGCATCTGGCGCGGCACCCACAAAGCCATCCTCTTTGCTGTTGCCGGCCAAGATGCTAGCGACGATTGTGCCGTGGTTGATTACAGACATAGGGTCGGGTGTTGTGGTATAACCGTCAAAAGCGCCCCCGAAAGCAACTCGACAATTTGGGCCGAAGCAGCCACCCAAGGCTGGGATGCTGTAGTTGACCTGTGATGTTGTCAGTATACTAGACGTGAAGACAGTCACACTGATAGATGTGATTGTAGCAGCATGCGCTTACACCAGTGTCGACGATTCCAATCTTGATGCCTTTCCCAGTATATCCTTCTTTATGGAGCTTGTCAACTTGTGTCATGATATGAGTCCACGGCGCCTTGTCAACGGTATCGCGGGCTTTGTACCCTCGGCTGTCACGCCTCTGCATATTTTCTAGCAACTCCGTCATCTCTGCTGCTGAATCTGTTGGCAAGGTCATTGTTGCAACCGGCCACACATTCTTCACACCACTTCTTGCCTCTATTTCGGCCTGAAGGCCGTCTGTTTTGTTACCACTCCCGCCTGGTAAACGTGCAGAGAGGCCCAGGAAGGTATCAGAGGTGAATTTGAAGCGTATAGTACCACCTAGGCGCTCGATCTCTTGCGCAAGAACCTCTACATCACTCCGTTGTTCGCACTCGAGTATGAATGCGCGGTCTATAAAATGAGTTTCATCCTGGCCGGCTCCTGCTGTCTCGGTCGCTCTGGTGACATGTGGTACACTGGCAGCCAAAGCAGCAGTGATCAACGGCCATAAAGCAAACAAAAAATAAAGAGCAATCATGATATGATATATTTGGTAGAATCTTGAATCAAGTATTGCCTTGTAGGTATGTAAGAAGAACTTTGAACAGAGCTATGAGAATCGTTTGGAGGAGGGCACTTGAGGGTCATAAATTCAGTTGAGACTGAGACCAAAAAGACCGACTCTTTTATATAGGTCCTAAGAAAACACTACCGGCGTTTTCCCGATGAGCATCTTGTGAGCTCTTTCCCCGCTCAGAGTGCGTACTCTCGCATATATGCCGTGGGTGGAAAGGAAATTGCAGTGTCAGGCATAGCCACAAATATAGGACCGAGCTCTGTGCCTCCGAAATCGAAAGGTCGATTCGGCATTGCAATCCTAACTGGAAAATTGATATAAAAGAACTTATAGTTGATCATCCCTGTTTAGTTCCTATGCAAGAAGTACCATATTAGCTAGGCATCGGTCGCTACTCATTAGAGTCTCTAATAAGTCTCAACTTCGACAACCCTGCGTATTGTGAAGGGCCTCATACAGTTAGCAAAGCAGTGCTAACTAGTATTTGACAACAACAATACTATGATTTGGCAAAGTGTTTTGGTGGTAACTCACTACTTGGGTGTCTCACAAAGCCTTCATACCTCGCGCCTTATTCTACAAACTGGAGTTATAAACTTGGTGTAAGTGCCCTGCTATGGCATTACACGACCCAGTCTACGATACTGATCACGTACAGCGAACTTCTCACTATCAAATCAAGATAGTTGAGTCGTTAAGCAAGTTGTAAAAGTTGCACTCAGCCTCGCTCGTAGTTGTCTTATCATTAGTAGCCCCTTTACAACCCTCAGCATAAGTAATGACTGGATCTGTGTATGATCCATGACATGTAGCTGTAATAATTGTGCTTGAGGTTGCGAGTTCTTATGAGGAGATACCTTGCTTTGAGCTTGTACTCTTCGAATTGACAGTAGAGTCAATTTCCGTGAATGCTTCCCCGTTCCAGTGAATTATGAGAGGCTCAAGGCGAAGTATTACCCACTCTGTTTTGATGATTGATGCGGTAAAGCTGATTACGCCATACGAGACTTGATTCGCGGATGCTCATTACATTCACTCTGCACTTTCGCGGGAGAACTAAGCAGGCACACTTGACATTCAACATCTCGGTCATACACAGGGCACTACGTGCCGAACATTCAACCCTAACTTTGGATGGTGGTCTAATAGCATGGATTTTGTAAAAGAATGCAAAGACAGTACGGGAACTCCAGAGTGGGTTTGGTGCTTTTGGAGGGAGGGGAGGGGAGGGGGTTCAACTCGAGCTGTTACATTCAAGCGAGGAGCAAGGAAAGGTATGTCTTTTCACTGCTAAGATGTCACGAGTCAAAGATCGCGAAGACACGGAAAATTAGGCTCCGTAGAGGCATGGCTCTCATCGGCATTTAGCCACTCCACTGGAAAACCATGTGGAAAGAAATTAAAAGAGGAGAATAGAAGGTGCATGATTCAACCTTTGATGCAAGGTATGCTATAACAAAATGTGCGGCCATTGGCCAAGACGCCAAGCTATGGAACCGGACGAGTCATGCTTGCGCGCCTTTTCTCTCTGTCGCTGAATCGATCAAGTAAAATTGCATGTACCGAGTACATATTAGTTAGTTACTTGATGAATCAGTAGCACCCGCGTTTCCAGTCACTGGCGGAGCATGTGCCGGCAACGACCGTTTCCCCGGGTTTCCGGGGCCGACCGAGTCAAAGGTCCAGAACCGCCTTGGCACACACGGTTCAAACGCAGCATGTCAATATGGATCAAGCATACCTACGTCCGAGAGCTTTTTTGTTACCGCGGATCAAATTCGGGTGGCCTCGTCCTGCCGCAGTCAATGAGGTGCCAAGATGTGGGAAGAGGCTAGGTCAAGGGGACAGTGAAGAAGCTACTTCCACGGCTAAACCAGCCTGTCACTTTAAACACAAAAGGCCCTTGATGCTAACTGGTCTTGTCGGACGCAAAAGCTAGCTCACTATTAGTACATGTTCGCCCACATCTCCCCACATCAACCGTCTGCCGCTGGCCGTGCCGCTAGCTATGATTTTCATCCGATCCATCATTCCGTCCTTTGGCGCGATCATGACGACTTTCAAGAGAAAAAGGCCCAACTAATGCCGTCGAGGTGAAATATCGCATCGACTGCACCCACAATACCTTACACTGGCAAAACTCCCCCTGGTCAGCCAAAGGCAAGGGGGTCACTTTTCCAGTCAACGTCTCTCTCGCGGTAGCTGTAAACTTTACCGAGTCGGAGCACGGCGGCCGTGATACAAAACCGCCCGGTATCTGCTTCCAGATTTGCCAGAACCTGCCTCTACCCATACTTGATAGAGTTGCAGCTATTCAGCCTTTTGCACAATTTTTGTTCCAGATCGAGAGACACCTCCTGTAGTATCGCCCCACCCGTACAAGTACCCTTCCGAGCGGGCTTCCAGCGCCTTTGCCAAAGCACTGAGCTTCGATTGCCGCCCAGCACTTCTTCCTCCTCCATGGGATCGACTCTTTCCTTTGAGTCGCCATGGAGAAGCGCCGCGAGTCTGGGAGACTCTCCGCCAAGGCTGCCGACGCTGCGGTGACGCGACTGGCCGCGCCCGCACCCCACGGTACGTCTCATCCTGTCTTAGTACCAGACACGCCGCTATGCGGTGTAAAACTGTCGGCGACAAAAAGGCTGGGAGGAAACGATTCAGGAAGCAGCCGCCAGAGACTTTGGCGGTACTGTGATGAGAAACTGTTCATTTCCGCTCCCAACACCCTTGACGGCATTAGTTACAAAGTACTGACCGATCAAGATGACCATGCCGCAACAACCAGTGATGATACTGGCAGAGCAAACGTGGCAAACAAACGTCCAAAGGTAACCGAACTGGAACAAAGCCGCGAGACTGTACATAATATATCCCATACCCACAGCTTGCCAGAGGCGCAACCCGATCCGTACGCGACTCCAAATGATGGAGCTTGCGGTGGCCTGCTCCACGGCGACGCGGAGATCGAACCAGGTGGGAGCGACGAGGACGGCGAGTTCTCAGCGACCGACTTTGACGCCGACTCAATCATAGATGACCGTTCCGACTCTACATCTCTGGCTTCTAGCATCCTGGAGCACAGCTACGTCAACGGGCGTCGATACCACCGCTATCGCCACGGCCGCTATCCCATACCCAATGACGAGGCCGAACAGAACCGCGAAGATATGCTGCACACCATGATGATGGAGTCCACCGACGGCCGGCTGTTCTACGCGCCCGTAGGGCCCAACCCGCAAAAGGTCATCGATCTCGGAACCGGCACGGGCCTATGGGCGATAGAATGTACACACAAGACTCTCTCCGCAACCACGTGTGTGAACTTGCAACGCTTACATGTCACCTAGTTGGAGACAGGTACCCCGGGGCCGAGATCACGGGTCTCGATCTGAGTCCTATCCAGCCAGCCTGGGTGCCCCCAAACGTCAGGTACATCAAGGTGACACTCGGCTCATAACAGGCACCCTGTTGCTAAAACCCAACAGATTTCTCGTAGACGACGTCGAGGCGGAGTGGCTCAACGGGGACGACTTTGACCTTGTCCACCTGAGAAACATGATTCCCATCCTCAAATCGCCCGTCAATCTGTTGAAACAAGCGTACGGGTAAGTCGGAAGAGCCTCTTGTCCTGCATCCGAGGGGGGGGGAAAGGGCTACTTTCTGACATGAAGCGCAGGCACATGAGGCCGGGCGGGTGGGTGGAGCTGCAAGATGTCGACGGCGTGGTGCACACGGATGATGGCAGCGTACCCGAGGACTGGCCGCTGAAGAGGCTCACCGAGCTGCTCGTCGAAGCATTCGCCCAGTTTGGCACCAACGCCAACGCGGCCGAGTTTGGGCGCCAGTACCTCGAGGAAGCCGGCTTCGTCAACATACAGCACAACTATATCAAGCTCCCGTACGGCACATGGCCCAAAGACAAGTATGCTCGACGATAACTTTCCCGCCCTCCCTCCTCCTTCCAACGCAAAAGCTATCCTCCTGCATCACCCCCTTTGGAAATTCGTTCTCTTCAGATTGCTGACAATGAGTGCCCCAGGTTGATGCGCCTGGTGGGCATGTACTACCGGACCGCCTGCGAGGACTTTTTGCCCGCCGTGGGCGCCATGCACTTCCCAAAGATGGGCTGGGACAAGGCCGAGATGGAAGTCTTCTTCGCCCAGGTGCGCCTGTCCATGCGCGATCCCAAGGTACACGCCTACGGCAAGATGCACTTTTGGAGCGGCCAGAAACCTCTCGGCGTCTGAGCCAGTATAAAAAAAAAAGAAAAAGAAAAGGCCTGCTGATCCCGAGACACGCAGAAGGGCACAAACACACGTCTTATTACTGAGCTACTACATTGCATCAAGATTACATGTTGGGCGGTAGCATTTACTGAATTATTGGGGAAAAGGCGGCGATTTTCTGTTTGCATTTCTGTATTTCGCAATGACATGAATTTTTGGTTCGCACCTTGTCCCAATGCTGCTGCTATTTCGGACAACACTGTTCCCTCAAAGCCTATCGCCGATGAGTTACTTGCCGCATTCTTTCGCATATACTATTTGCGCGTCCTTGTGTAAAAAAAAAAAAGTTGTCCCGCACATGTCCACGTGCTACCGAAATACTAAACTGTACGCCTATATACATGATATGTTTGTCTGGTGCTCGGTTATTCTGACCTCATCAACGTCTCGCCTTCGTCTTTTTGCTCTTTCGCGTCTCCTCCCGCCCCGTCGACCAGTCCGCCGCGCGCCTCTTGCGGCGCCCCTCCTCCAGCACCTTCTTCATGCCCTCGGAGCCCGTAAACTTGGGGTTCGACGGGTCAATGGCATACTCGTGACTGTCGAAGACGGCCTGGAAGCGCGCGTCCCCGACGTCCATCTCAAAGTCTTGTTGCAGCGCGGCGCCGGCGCCCCCGCTCTTCTCCGCCGCCGCCGCCGCCTTCTTCTTGCTCTTGCCCTTGGCCTTGGCCTGTTTGCGTTGCTGCTTCTCGGCCCGCAGAATCTCCTTCATGTCGAAGTGGTCGAGGTGCTCGGCGCCGGCGGCATCACCCTCGTTCTGAGCCATAACCTTGTTGAGCTGCGCTCGCTCCTTGGCGTCGGCAGCGTCGGCGGCGATGCGCGCTTCGCGCTTCTTGAGGCGCTCAGCCTTGCGAATGGACGATTTGGAGGCCTGCTCCGGCGCCTCCGAGGTGAAGAAGGGGTCATCAAAGCCGAGATCCTCCTTATCATCGTTGCCACCGAATGTCATGGACATGCCGCCCTCTTCGTCATCGTCGTTGCCGCCGAATGCCATGGCCGCACCGCCCTCTTCGTCATCATCACTGCCAGCAGCGGTGTCTTTCGCCGTCTCGCCATTGGCAGCAGCACGACGAGCACGCGCGGCCTCGCGCTTGCGTTCCTTGCGTTCGCGCTCCTTGCGCTGGTATTTCTCGATTGTAGTCTCCTCTTCACCCTCAGCGGGCTTCTTTGCCTTGGACTCGGAGAGGGCAGGCGTAAAGGTGATTTCCATCTCACCGACGGGGCCACCTTTGGCAGCCTTGGGCGCAGGTTCCTCGCCCAGACCAAGCGCCGCGCGCATCTTTTGGCGCGCAAGCTCCTTTTTCGACAGCTTGGGCTTGGCCGCATCTACCTCGTTTCCTTCACCGTCGTCACTGTTGTTGGCATCGTCTCCGCCAAAGGTAACAACTTGTTTGCCGTCTTCTTCGTCAGAGCCCTCGCTGTCGCTGGCCAGGTATGCGCGGAGATCATTCTCCTCGAGATCCGCTCGGCTTCCAGTAAAAGCGCGCTTGATGGAGTCTTTGCGTGTCGCCTCCTCGGGGTGTAGATCCCACGTGAGCTTGACTTTGGAGCTCTGCAGGGCCGTTGTAACAAACTCGACGGGCTTGTACGAGTCGGACAGCTTCGTGCACTCGTCGCGGGGCTCGTCGTCAAACTCGACCTCGTCTGGCACGAAGCGCAGGTCGAGAAAGTTTGAAGAGGACTGGTACTCCGTTCCGTCGGTGGCTTCATAAATCTTTTGAGCAATCTTTTCGTCCGAGCACTCCATAACGGCGTAGTAATATCGTAAGCGATCGAGCTGATACTTTCGCAGGGCATCGCTGTCGAAATCCTGGTCATCACCCTCTTGGATAAGCTTATTCTTAATTCGTTCGTTCTCGTCGTCGGAGTCTTCCTCCTCGTCGCTGTCGGAGTTCTCGTTGCTTTCTTTGAACAGCTCCTTGGGCGGTCCCTCAATCTCTTCTCGCTGCATTCTCTCCTTGCCGAATTCACTGGGATATACAGACACTTTGGTCACGCGACCGGGGCTATCACCGATGAAACTGCTGAAGAGGGCGAATAGATCTGTGGAGTTGACGTGGTCCCAATCGAGGTTGACAATGGCTATGCGTTTCGAAACCTCGCCAGTCTCAACCTCGGCCTGTTCATCCTGCAGCTTCTGCAGGTCACCCTCGGTGGCAAGTTCTGCACCACCCTCTTCGTCGTCGTCCGAGTCTTCCTCTTCTGACGAGTCCTCGTCCTCGGAAGACGAAAAGCCACCACCACGGGCAGGGTCGTAGTTGGCGCGCTTGTCACGTTCATGAACAGCAAGTAGTTCCCGCTGTACAACATCATCATCGTCGACCTCGATCTCAGCCTCGCTGCCAGGCTCTGCATCCTGTTCCTCGTCGCCTTCGGCCTCGTACAGGCGCTGTAACGCCTTCTTCTTGGAGTCGGACTTCACCTTGCGGCCGTATCGATCGACGTGGGAAGTAGATGTAAAGTCTTCGTCATCGAGCATGCCCGCAAAACGCTTGTCGAGCTTCGTCTTTGCATTTTTCTTGGAAGGCAGGCGAAACCGGGGATCGGTCTCGAAGTTGCTGAATCGTGCATCGGCGATGCGCGCAGGAGCCGAAGCCCCTTTCTTCTTTTCGGACTTCATATTTTTTGCCCTTAATTATGCATGCAAAGCGCAATCGAGGTGAATATCGTGATTTCGATGGTCTGTGCAAGGAAAAGTGTCCACGATGAGGCCGACTCGAACTTTTTTGGCGGTCATGATTTTTCTGCCACTTTGGCGGGGCCACCTGCAAGAAGCCTGTGGGGCATGCCGGCTCGCAAGTTTAAACGATCCTGCCCTGCATGCCTGCTTCGACGGCTCGCCGTCAATCTTTTTCCACTATTCTGAAATTCACGAATTTTATTTTTGAACGGAGACCATCTCCGACGGTGAAACCCAATTTCAAATCCTGGCTATCATGTATTCCATTTTGTGGTTCCAGGCAGCTAAACTGTTGACTGGTTTAGGCAACAGGATAAGGACCGAGAGTCTCAAAATCGGTAGCAAGATATAAGAGTCAGTGGCAGATATTGGAAATAATCTATATCAATCCAGCTGCGGCTCTTAGCAACTCGTATCACATAGCCTCAATCACCATGGCGAAGCCACAGTTCACCGAGCGCATGTCGCCGCTCGACCTCTTGATGCCAGGGGCCAACATTGGCACCGTGTTGGTCTTTCCCACTGAGATCCCGCACTCTGACATCCTAGCACGCTTCCAATTCGCACTTGAAAAAGTATGCGAGCGCATCCCTTGGCTCAAAGGCCGCGTGGTCCCTACTGGCAAGGCTGCAGGAATGACCCCGGGCTTTGAAATCCGCTGGGATGCCGAGGACAAAGCGCCGCGCATCCTGGACAAGGGCGTCCTCCACGGCGCAAGCTACGAGGACCTCGCGGCGGCAAACATGCCGTTGGATGGCATCCCCAGCGAGGCGTGGCCGATCGAAAGCGCCGTGCAGCTGGAAGCGGGATCTGGCGCCTCGGGAGCCCCGGTGTTTGCTGCGAGCGTTTTTGGTTTCGCCCGCGGTGACGCTGTCGGGCTGTGCGTCCAGGCGCATCACAACGCCACAGACGGCTTCGGATTCGCTGCCATAATTCGCCTCTGGGGAGAGATCATGTCCAACAAGGACTCGAGTTCACTCTTCAATTCGGCCGTGGGACGCACCGCGCGCCTCGACGCGGTCCTCAACGGTAGCGAGACATCTACTGTAAGCGTCGACGACCTCTGGGCTAGACACGCCGAGTATGCACAGGAGCCGCCCTGCATGCCTGCCTCATTTCCCGACTGCACGTCCGAAATCCTGACCATCCCCATCAGCGAGATCAAGGACGTCCAGGACCGCCTGCAACCTTACCTGGAGACCCGTCCGTCGACCAACACCGTCGCCTGTGCCCTAGCGTGGTCCGCCGTCATGCGCGCGCGCATGCAGCGCATCCCGGATCTTGCCTCCCAAACCAGCAGGCTGCCCATGGCCGTCAATGGCCGGAAACGCCTCGACGCCACGCTCGCTGACCCAGACGACCCGTATCTCGGCAACGCGGTGCTCTTTGCCCTCGCCGAGACGCCCGCCGCGGACCTGCTGCAGCAGACCCGCGGCGGCATCGACGACGACGACGAAGCGTCCCGGAAGCACCTCGCCGGTGTGGTGTCGGCCGTCGCCGCGGCCCTGGCGCCGGATCGGGTCGATGAGGCGCACGTCCGCGAGGTGTGCGAGCTCGTGCGCGGCGTCGGCGACCACCGCCGCATCTTCCCCGGTTGGCAGCTGTTTGGTGCGCGAGACGTCTTCGTCACGAGCTGGGCAGACCTCGACTTTTACGAGCTTGCGTTCGGGAAGGGGCTGGGCCGGCCGCGGTTCGTACGGATCCCGTACGTGCAAGCGGACGGCAACATCATCATCCTGCCGAGGAGGAGAGGGGATGGGGCGGATGAGGTCCTCGAGCTGGTCGTCATGTCGCGCAGGGACGACTTGGAGATCCTTAAGGCCGACGCTATTTGGAGCAGGGATTAAGAAAACAGTGACTGACCCGCGCATGCCAATGTGTCGAGGCTACTCACAGTTATCCTCGTTACTGTCTACGGTGCACTAGCACACAGCACTCGCTCTTCGACACGCTTAACCCGGTGATGTGGTCAGCATAGTGTGGCGCAGTAAACGTCTTCTGCGGGTATCTATTACATTTATATAGACAAAAAATACATTCATCCATCCAACAAGCCAGCGGCAAGCTTCTCGAGATCTTCCAGCGTCTCGGGCTCTTCATCCACCTCAAACACCTTTCCGCCCTTTTTGCTCTTGCTCTTGCTCTTGCTCTTTTTCGTCTTGCCATCCTCCTCCCCGCCGTCGTCCTCGTCCTGGAACCACTTCTTCGCCTTCTTCTTTGGCGGCTCCTCTTCCCCGCTCCCGTTGTCGTCCTCGCCCGCAATCGGCAGCGACCGCAGGAACTCGAGCGCTTCGTTGCTGTCCCCGCCGCCGACCAGCTGCGGCGCCTCGTCGCCATCCTCTTGGTCGTCGTCGTCACCACCGTCGCCGTAGCGCTCCGCGCGCTCCACCGCTTTGCGCTTCTCCTTCTTCTCGCGCTTCTTTTGCTTGGCCAGGGCCTTGTCGTCGGCGTCGGCGGCGCGCACGCGTGCCGTCTCGCCCTCGAGGAATTGCGCGCGCTGGGTGGCGGCATCGCCGGCCTCCTTGAAGTCCTCCTCACGCTGCAGCTCGTAAATCTCGTGTGAGTTGCCCTCGTCGTCAAATACGAGCTTGGAAGAGTTGCCCATGAACTTGAGCATCTTCTTCTTGGATTGGAGCGCCTTTTCACGTCGTTTCGAGTCGATTACGTAGGGCTCTTCACCGCCCAGGCCGTAGATGACCTTGGGCTCGTTAGGGTTGGCTTTTCTGGACTCGGCATCCAAATCATCGTCGTTCAGGCGGCGTTTCACGGACAAGAAGTCGTCATCCGAGTCATCGTCAGCGACCTTGTCTCCATCTACCACGAGCTTGCTATAGTGAGCAGAGAGAACATCTTGATTCGTTCGCTCGAACATCTTGTCATATTTGGTGCGGACTTCGTTCTTCTTTTTCGTCTTCTTGGGTCCGTCTAGATCCATGTCGGATTCTGAGTCGCTAGACATTCCTTGTCTCGACGCGTTCTTGATCTTCTTGATATCGTCACCCTTTTGAAACTTGATTTGTGGCGTTCCGGGAAGACCTAAACTTGAGGCATATGCGTCTAGATCTAGCTTCTTGAGATTGAAGACTTCCTTGTCTCTTTGTAGATGGATGGACCGCGTATAACTAATGAATGACTTTTGGCCCAGATACTTGAGGTCTGGGTTCTGGAAGCACATATTTTGCAAGTCATTTTTGACACTGCGCTTCTTCTTTTCTTTGATGTTGATCTTTTGGATCGGAATCTTCTTTTGCTCCAGCTTCTTAATCATGCCATCCTCCTCGCTAGTCTCGAGGAACAGCACAGCACGACCATTGCTCTGGAATCGGGCAGTACGGCCCACTCTATGGATATAGGTGTCGGTGTCTTCCGGGCAGTCCACCTGGATGACCCAGTCGACGGCTGGGAAGTCGATACCACGAGCGACGACATCCGTGGCAAAGAGACAGGCCTGCTTGGCTTCCGTGAATCGGTGTGTAATCTCGAGCCGCTGAACTTGCTTCTGGCGGCCGTGCAGGTGGAGCAGCGGAATACCAGGCTGAAGATGTCGGAAACTCTCGTAGACGAAGCGAACCTGTTTGCCCGAGCTCAGGAAGACGATTATCTTGCTCTTGAGCGACGATTTGATGAACCCGTATAGCGTGTCGAGCTTCTCGTGCAAGGGCGTGACAATGTAGTGCTGCTGCAGGTTGGTCGGGGTGGCCGAGGCGGCAGCCTCGTGCACGGAGACGTACTCGGGATCCTTGAGGCTGAGGCGGGCGAGGTCGGACACCTTCTTGCTCTGCGTGGCGCTGAACATGAGCGTCTGGCGCTCCTTGGGCAGGTGCTCGACGAGGGCGTCGACGGCCGACTGGAAGCCCATGTCCATGATGCGGTCGGCCTCGTCCAGGACCAGCATCTGCAGGTTGTTGGCGTCGAAGCCGGCCGTCTGGTCGAGGTGCTGCAGCATGCGGCCGGGCGTGCAGACGAGGATGTTCATGCGCACCAGGCGGTCCGCCTCCTCCTTGAGGTTCTTGCCGCCGATGACGAGGCCG
Organism: Cordyceps javanica; assembly: GCF_051103115.1. Lineage (NCBI taxonomy): Eukaryota > Fungi > Ascomycota > Sordariomycetes > Hypocreales > Cordycipitaceae > Cordyceps > Cordyceps javanica. Next base: position 2,638,964 of record NC_139300.1, on the reverse strand, counting down.
GCCGAGAAGCTGTGGTAGCGGCCAATCTTGCGCAGCACCTCAAAGATCTGCACCGCCAGCTCGCGCGTCGGCGAGAGCACGAGCGCGCCCAGCCCGTCGTACTCGGCCCACTGCGCGCGGTGCAGCTTCTCGAGCAGCGGCACCAGGAACGCGAGCGTCTTGCCGCTGCCCGTCTTGGCGGCGCCGAGTATGTCCTTGCCCTGCAGCGCCAGCGGGATCGCGCGGGCCTGCACGTCGGTGAGGGTCTGGAAGTGGGAGGCGGACAAGCCCTTGGTGGTGGCTCTCGAGAGCGGAAGTTCGGAAAAGTTTTTGATTTCGGTATTCTTGGGGTCCTGTCGTAAAATAAGGAAGAGCTGGAGTCAGCAGAGACGCGCCTTGGAGTGCAAAAAACGCAGCAAAAGCGGCCAAACCTACCAGTTCGCGAATGGCCTCTTCTAGCGTCGTCAGATCATCCTGATCACGCTTCCGCTTCTGGTGGCGTATATCAGTTTTGTTCTGCCTTGGCGGCCGCGACTGCCGCCCGGATACGCGAGGATTGGCGGCCATAGTGTATGCGTCGCACTTTTGCCGGTGCGTTGGTGAGGCAAGACTGCTATACAGACGTTTCAAAACTTTTTTTTTCGGCTGTCGATAAGAAAAAAAAGTTGCTGCTGGCGATACGCCCCACAATCGGCTGTGGTGGGGCCGTCGCGGAACGCTTCTACGGAGTTCACTCCCATGTGTGCCTAGACTACTTATACAGAACTCGGTTTTGAGGTGGATGTCAAAGCATAATCGGCAGAAGTTATTGCAATCAGAATATAATATGAGAGAAACAGTAGTGCATTGAATACCCGAGTGCCCTCACTCGTTCTGCTCCATGCTGGTCAAAAATATGCTATTTTCCATCCATGTCCTTCAAACGCCAATCTCTAAATATGTCAAAATAATTTACCCTTTTGAAAATACAAAAAACACGGTATTCTCTTCCTCTACTCTTACACCCGCTTCCTTCAACGGATCTGCGGGTTCAAGGGGAAGCGACTTCTTCCAAGCGCTCCCCGTATAGACGCACACGATAAAAGCACGTGTGTGACTTGGCGCCGTAGTTGCTGACGGCACGGACAATGACATGATCCGTCGCGACGCCCAAGTTGAGCAGCTCGTCGCTCAGTTTGTGCACCTGCACTCCGTCATGAGGTTGTGCGTCCTCATAGACAAACTGGCCAATCTTGACGAACCGCTCTGGAAGCTCGGCGGGGCTGACGTTCCAGCCCTGGCTCTCCTCATCCAGCGGGTAAATGTCCGGAAAGTGCGTCGCCGAAAAGTCCCTGACGAGCTCTCGGAGGTCTGCGTCAATTTCGGCGTAGACCTCAATCTCCTTGGGCCGCGCATCTGGGTCCGTGGTGGCCGCGGCTACAATGTGCTCGACGACAATGTGCCGCGGAACGATGCGGTGGCCTAGCTGCACAGCTAGGATGGCACCGTGCGGGTTGCCTCTGTGATTCTGAGAGCGCGCCGCGCACCAGCAGTCTCCTTCGTCTGACCACGGCTCGAGGGCCGCTCGCGCAGTGGGCGTCTGAACGCCTCTCAAACCCTTCTGCTTCACAAAGACGGAGTCTGCAGGTGGTTTGAAAGGGGGCGAACTGTGCTTCCCGTCGATTGTCGCGCCGGCACCAACACCAAAGTAGTTAATCTGGTGTCGCAAGGTGCTATCCCAATGCGAGTGGATCTGACCGCGTGCCATGGCCTCGAGATTCATGTCCGCCACGGCCTTGTTAACCAACCCGTGGACGAGAGTGACGATTTCCGCCTTGCTCATGCTCTCTGGCGCCCCTTTTCCGGCGAGCTCGGTGGCTTGTCGAACCAAGTTCTCAAGCTGAGGCTGGAGTTCCGCTAATTCTGTGCGTACCTCTGCTCGATGTGCGGCGAACTCGTCTTTGAGATGTCGCAGGAATTCCTCACGGGAGATGACTGAAGAGTCTCTGTTGCTCTCATCAATGTGCTCCTTGACGATGCGCTGCAGTCGCTTATCGAACTCTCGCTGGGAGCCAGCATTCTGTATCTGGTCAAGAGCCGACCCAAGCATCTCTGAAATCTTGGCGTCATTGTTCTTGATCCAGGTGTCCCAGAAGCCTGCTGCACCCTGCTTCACGCGCCCCTCCATGCTCTCTACCGTGGCGTTGATTTGCTTGGTAAAGGTGGGGTCTTTCGTGATGCGAGACGCGATGGCTTTCCAGTGTGCTTCGGACGCGATCTCATACTTGCTTCCCTTTTGTTCAAAAGTAAGAAAGTCACCGTCACGATGAATGAGATCTCTTAAAGCGTGCCAGAATTCTTGCGCGATGACGGGCTTGCCATCTTCCAGTTGGATATGCACCAGCTGCGGCACAACTGCTTCCAACTTTTTTATGGAGCTACCATGCAGCTTACCTGCCTGTTGTACGCGCTCAAACTCGCGCTGGTACTGCTTCAGGTACACGTCCAAGCGTGCCAGGCCGTCATTGTCCAGGTGTGATAGATCTGGCAATAGAGAAGGCTGCCTCCAGGTGGGCCAAGAGAATTCAGGTAGCAGGTCATGAGCCTTGCTAGCCATGTATCCAAAGTTTGGCCATTGCACCTCGGGCATTGCCAAAAGGCGATCCATACTAAAGTCGCCATCGACGTTGCCAAAGAGGGCTGCGTGCCCTACGCTTACCAGAGTTATCAAAACAATAACCGCGGCGACGAGATAGAGAATCGTTTCCAGCGAAGAAGAGATACCATCCATGAATGCTTGGGAAAACAGCTTGTTGATATACTCCAGAGCGGAGGAATATGCGGCGCTTAATGCCCATCCCAAGGCCTTGAAGTAGGTGTATGGTTGGAGCAGCTGCCACCAATTGATGGTGTCCAAAAGCATGTCGTCCTCAGCACGTGGTGTATCGCGGCGAAGAAATGGCAACGATGTCAAGGGCCTTATCCATGACCAGCGTTGCTCGCCTTCTACCGAACCACTCTCGTTGGACTCTATCTCCCTCTGCATGGCATCGTCCATCTCGCTATGATCCGAAGCGTAGTGTGGGCGGGTAGAAAATGGACTGGCCGAGGCCGCAAGACTCTTGGCCCGCGCAAAAAGACTCGGGCGAACTTCCGTCTCGTCTTCCGCCTCGGCGTTTCCGTGATCGGAATTTCCACTTCGCTGGCGAAGTGGTGCGCGCTGGCTGGTCTCTAAACGCTTCGACAGCCGCTTTCCCGCTTGCACGATACTCTCCGCCGTTAACCTTTCTCGGGATGTCGGCAACGTTTGCGCGCCGCTGGCCTTTGTGTTTGAGCTCTTTTGAGGTACGCTCCGGACCTGGGTAGACGGTACAGCCTCCTTGGGCTGCTGAAGCTCGAGGGTACTCGCTTTGGCCTTTGGATACCTTGGTCTTCGAGGACTACTGCGCAGACCTGGTGTATCCTGTGCGCTTGGCGAGCTAGGGCCGTCATTTTCAGCATTGGATGACGGGCGATCCCTGGCGGGCGTTGGAGCAGGAAGATCTGGCGAGCTCCGGGTTTGGTGTTCGGAAACTCGGCTCTGCTTCATTGTGCTGTATCTATGGCGGGTCGCGGTTGCTGGCGCAGTAGCTGGTGTTGATGCGATCGAGGCCTCGCCATAAAAGTCACTTTCCGCTGCGAAACTCCGCACATCATCTGTATCGCTGTCATCCCTTTGTTCTAGCAGAGACTCTGATTCAATGTGTCTCGATGGCGGATCTTTTTCAATTAGCAAATTTCGAATTATGGAATACGAAACAGTACTCACCTTGAGCTGGAGTGAACGAGGGTGGAGGCATCGCGAGCAGGTCAGCCACTTGCCTGCTCTCCGCACTACCTTCACGGTCTTGACGCTCAGCTTCCTCCAGAAACAGGTCAGGTGCTGATTGCCGGCGCTCATCCGCCACGCGTCGCTGCTCATGTCTGTCGAGCGCGCCCTGAACTGCACCGCTGAGGTCGACGACGTCGCCACGTAAGAGTGGTCTTGCCGGTGAGGGCTCCGCAGCAGCGCCGTACGTGTATTGCCGGCGCGCACTCGGCGTGCCGTCAAGCGGCGGTAGATTGGGTTTGCGAAACTCATTCGCGTCATCCTCGGGAGCTGGAGTCTCTCTGGGACGCGCGCGAGGAACAGCACCCAGACGGCGACGAAAGGGGGTTCCTGGATGTGGCATCTTCGAAGAGCAAATGGATCGCACTTGGTGATGTGTATGGGAGATTATGTGCAAGGTGAGGAGATGATGAAGTCGCGGGACTTTGGGGTCTTATTAAGTGAGTTGAGTGAGGCCAAAGTCAGTTTGCGGATAACGGTCTGCCCGGGCCAGGACGGCCGAAGGCGTAGTGGGGTGTACGCAGGCGCAACGTAGTTAGAGCTCGGACGCGGTTGTCTTTGAGCTATATCGAGAACTTCAATCGGCCTTTGCCATAAAACGTGGTACGAAGGTGAGATGCCCAGCAACAAAGAGCATCAATGGTGAGCTGAGCGGATAAGGTGGAGCCAGCGGACCAGGTGGCGCGAGGGTATCTTTATTGTATTCTGCAAGGAGGACGGAACTTTGTCCAGCACCAATAAAGGACGCGGCGGTGTTGTCAAAGAAGTCCAAGAATATGTTGATACGAGGCCAATAAAGGAAGAAATTCGAACGACAAAGGCTGTTGGCACGGTCAATCAAGCATGCGCCGGCCGGGCGACTTTATATGGGCGTGTTTTGGTCGCCAGCGAGGAAGCGCGACTTTGGTACTTGGCGGGCGTGTTGAGGGCCGAAGATTAGGCGGAGCCGCTCGCTGGCTAATACAAGGTGGCTGGTGAGGTACAAGTACAACACTGATCTGCATATGCGAGATATTTTTCTCATAATGGGTAAATACGATCCAATTGCATCGGTATTGGCCTTGTGCAACGCATTTTGCAACTGTTTTTGTTTCAATCTTTTTCCAAGTCGCGGCGCACAATGGTATTGCCAGGGTTTGTGATATGTGTGTGATGTGTGTTGTGGCTAGGCAGATGTGGCTATTGTGGCTATTGTGGCTATTGTGGCTATTGTGGCTGCTGTGGCTAGATAGGTGTTGGCAAACTGTCGGCCGTAGTTGAATATCCGCACCGTACCGGCCGAAGAGGCTTGATGGAACGTCTATGTGATTACTTTGAGGTAAGCTTTTACTCATTTGGAGAGGATTATCGTTGGACATAATTTTTAGTCTGATGATCGCTGTCAATTCAAATTGCGTCATTGTTGATCTCTCACTAAGGCGGTGTGAGCAATGCAGAAATGCACCAATATGGCCAAGAAAGCTCTTGCACAACATAGATGCAGATAAAATGCACGCTGACATGCGGCAAGCGGGCCAATCGGATCGAGGACATACGTAGTTCACGGCAAGCAAACCGTCTCGTTTTTAAATTGCGGCCATGAGAATAGTAACAAAAGCCCACTGCGTCGCTGAGAGCGTCGCGGACAGAATCCCTCGCTATAAGCGACACAAGCTACCACAAAGGCACGCCACGGCTGGCGCTGATTAGTGCGGTAAACAGTAGCCAGCCATCCAGCCACCAGCAAGGGACGACGCACACCTCGTGGGCACTAATTTTAGCCCCAGCAGCCCATTACGACGTTTCTGCAGGGTGTACGTCATGCAGTACTGATAATGGGCAAGGCTTTTGGGAAGCGTTTCTTATTCCGTGGTTAGAGGGACAAACTGATTCATAATGTGCTTATTAATAAGTACGAATGATCACTGAAAGATGGCGGACTAGAGCCCACTGTAGCCACTTGCCACTGAAAGAACACAAACATGCCTTATAGGTAGGTAGGAGCACCTACATTGTCACGTGGTGCCCACCACTTATCACATACTAGATACTCCATTAGCTAGCTAGATAGAGAATAGATTATCATCTTCTCCTAAATGACCTTATAAACTAGTAATAATTACTTATAAAGATCCCTAGCCCTAGCTACTAGTTATTTTGTACTATTATATATTTTCTATTTTCTTATATAATTATTCTTTTCCCTTTTATTACTTAAAGTACTATTACTAATTAACTTAATATTACTCTTTAAATACAAGATGCGCTGCTGGAGCCACTACATCTGGCGGGTTCTGCCGCCGTTTTAGCGGCAACAGCAGTGAGGGACTCCCGCTCCAGGCCCACCCCTCTCGGGTACCTAAGCCAATCACAGACAGGAGCCTACTACGGCAAGGAACACGGGCTATCGTTCAGGAAGAAGGATGGTCGAAGTAAAATTAGTAGAAAAGTTATTTTATTTATACTATACTAGGGTAGAAACCACACCTAGCTCCGAGCTCTGGCGCGGGCGGCAGAGCTATCCTGACCATCTGACCTTTCCTATACGTCGTGGATATCATATACTACGTCGCGACCTTCCAGCTCTCCTTGCGTAGCGCTATAGCTTTCTCCATATATATAGCGTAGGTTATATTGCCTACCTAGATTGGTAGGGGCAGCCGGCGAAAAACAAAACCGGGGGGCGGACAGGGAGCTCCTCCTGTTAACCTATGCGCGGCTGTCGAGCGCCGAAACCACATATTCAGTTCGATGCGATTAGGCAGAGACCTAGTTCGGTCTAACGGAAGAGACGGGCACTGCTGCAGTGGCTGTCCCGTCAGAATGTACCCAATCGACTACGTTCAAGAGTACCGTCTTCTCGTCTACGTCAACTGCCACTACGCGGTCGTGCTTGCGAGGTTCACGGCCACCTCCGAAATCAGCACAAAGAGATCAAGACAGAACGACAAAGACGGGCCCAACCCATAGCTTGATCGCACAGGCTAGGCGGTCCACTTTGCCGGCCACACGAAGGACAGCCTCATCGCACTAAGACAGCCTATCGCGACCAACGAAAATCTCGTCCAGGCCATCGCAGACTCGACCTCGCGGGTAATCCAGCACGCCAAGAGTCTAATCAACCAGAACAAGATAGGACTATCAGTACTCTTAAAGACAAACAGGACCCAGGAGTTTAGAAAGCTAAGGATACCACTAGCCAAAGTACAGGATGAATTAGACCATTATCTAGTACAGGAAAGAATCCATCACGATCATCATCGCACTAGTCCGTATGCTCCAGTCGCACGAGCTAATAGTCCTAGACTCGTTAAGCTAAGCAAAGACTAGCGAAATGCTTTAGGAGCAGCTAATAGAAGGGTGCAAGCAACACATACGCCGTCAGCGATATAGTCGTAACTAGCCAGACCAGGTGGATAAATAGTGCCGTCTATGGCTATAGTCTCTGATCTCACACGAGATCAGAGGCATAGAGCTTCGCAACGGTCTACTCTCCGCGCTCAGAGCCACCTCGATGAGGGACGACGGCGCATAGGCGCCAGCACAGGACACCACACAGCGCCTATCGGCCATAATCCAGGTCACTCGCATACTCGCTCCGCAGGGCTGCTAGTGCGAGCGGCAGGAGCTATTACAGGGCGAGCCAGTAGATGATAACGAGGAGGACAGGGATGAGCGGGAGCCAACGCTATACAGCATAGTCCGAGACAGTACATAGTGCGTACAGGAGACTATCAAGAGTCCAAGCCAATACCCATAGAACTAGCTTCTAGAAACCAGAACCTACGGCTTCAAGATCAACTTTACCACTCCCAGTATAAGATACATATAGTAGGACGGCCAGACAATACACTATAAGATAATCTCGTTCTACACAAGCAATCTCAGCAACATAGTCCTTAACATAGTAGAAGAGGCTAGGATCTCACTCGTCCAGGCCACACTATACGAAGGGCAAGGCATAGCTACTCTACCGCGCATTCCATAGTCCAAGTTAGAGGACGACACCGGCCACGACGAGGTCGACTATTTTTTCCTAGCCGACTACCACAACGAATAACGAATAGGCGCAGGCTAAGAAGCCCACACTGCAGAGGAAGTAGCTACGCGGTCAAGGGTTCAATATCAAGACAGTACGCCACTAGGCAGTCCATACAGACGACATCAGAGAGAAACTTTTACTCTTGATGCACCTTACGTCCATGCCCGCCCGCGGCACCGAGATTATTAGCGTCCAATATCGCAACACGGCGAACGGCGGGCTGAGGAACCTTGTCTACGGCCGTGAGATAGCGCTTAGCTGGTCCGGGTTTCCTAGCAAGGTAGAGGAATTCCGCGCCATCATCCACAGCTAGTACGCATTTCTAGGGTTTAGCACACCCGACGTCCTAGCATCATCGCGGCCGAAGCAGCAGTACATCATCGCCTAGTCAGTTCGCGACGAAGCTGTGCAAAAACGCGCAAGCTTTCTTCAGTCAACACCGACTGCCAACTAGATAACACACATACTCGGGCCAGGGGCGCGCGCGCGGACAGCAGGAGGCTGTGCTCGAGGCCGTCAAAGCGGGCCACTCACTCATCCTATATATATTGCCGATACGGGTGAAGAAAGGGAGGCTGACGTCCCTGCTCCCGGCAGCCATCACCCCCAGACGGTGTTACCATTGTCATTGTCCCGCTACTGCTACTTGAAAGCGGCCTCCAAAGGCGATGCGAGGCACTTGGCATCAGCGCGACTGTGTGGCAGGCGAACCGGGCAAACAAGATAAGCACCGTCATTCTAGTCACACCAGAAAGCGCATCAACCTCGAAATTCAACGACTTTATGCGGGCGATGCTGAAGAGAGGAGACGTAGACCGAGTCGTAGTAGATAAAAGCCACGTAATACTAGACGCCAGGCGACCAGAAGGCCGGGAGCCTGAGTTCCGCCCTAGGCTATTTGAACTCGGGGATTATCCGTCTATGTGGGGTCTTCAGACTATTCTCATACTTAGTAACGGCCACACTATCACCAGGAACCAGTCCAAGCTGCTCAACCGGCTCGGGCTAAAACATCACCAGCCCACAGTATTCCGTATTCGGACAACGCGGCATAATATCAGGTACGCAGTTCATCCCGTCAGGCCCACAGGGTCTAACTCTAGGAGGGAACCTTCTACCCCTATTTACATGCCTAATCTTACGAGGGTTCTGCCCTGTGTGTGCTTTCTACTGGGTACCTTTCTGACACCGGCTCTTTTACGGGTCTCTAGATAGAGATGAATCATGCGCCCACCACTGACTTACTCCGCCTTCCTGCTTGACAGTTGCCGCTCCCATCAGTCAAAGGAATTCGTTCCGTCGTTTCCGGCCTTTTCATGCCACCTAGCTGAGCCATTGACTGGCAAGGTACGTCTTCTCGGCATAAAACTAGTCACAGTAGAGACAGTTCACAATATGTCATTCCACTCTACTATAACTCATATCCTTAATGCCGATCAGTTATGGATCATCGTTTTACTGTACCTGGATTATTTGAGGGGCCTGCCAAGAAAAAACTCCAAAATTCGCCTTTTCCAAAACGCGGCGCTTTTAGCTATGAGTGTTTAGCGTACAGTATTTCCCTTGACATGAACTGTGTCGTTACTTTTATCAAAATAACCAACGCAGGCTATGCACTTATATTAAGTCTCAGAGGCTGTCGATAGAGTTTCCTCCGAGTCACGGAAGTGGAAGCACCGAGCTCTAAGTTCTGGGAACGCTGCTAGGATTTGTATGTGAATCCCTATTAAATTCAGAAGTCAGTCTCTGGACACGGCGATACTTTTTATAGATAGGGTTTTAGTCGAGATCGAGGTTCAAATCATGACTCTGTAACGAATGTAGACATGGAAACCTCGAACGAGGACGGCTCGAATCGTTATGCCGCAGCTGACCAACCGCCGGAGAACGCAAAGTGCAGGAATGAGGTCGTGGGCCAGGTCGCGAGTAATAGGGAACGAGTCAGTTAGTTACGGAATTTTATGTGTACGGGCAGTGTCGAGTGTCAGATAGAGACTATCATCGCACAGCCTCTTGCTGGTGGATGACATTGAAACCTACGGTTCCATGTGTGGGCTGACTTTCGCCATCCAGGATGCAGTAATCTACCGTCTATTCTTTACGAATCATGTAAAAGATGGGATAGCCGATTGCACTGCTGAACTGGGTCGACTATTCTTGCGTATAAAGACAGTCAGCTATCTCCCCCTCTCTGCCCGGCACATACAAGCAGCCAACATTCTTTTACTCGAGCTACCAATTCCGTTTACATACACACACTACCTCTTCATCATGAGATCCTTTATCCTCCCATCGGCCCTTTCCGCCTTTTGCTTGGCCGCATCTGTCGCCGGCCAGTGGACCGGATCCTACAACACGACAGACGTGCCGAGGGGTCAAGACCCTGCGGCAAAATGCTGGATCGACAGCCTTGACAGCAGCAAGGGGGACTACACGGCCGTCTACCCGTGCACCTGCACCGGCGGCAAGGTCGCGCCCGACTGCAATTGGAAGGATGTCGACGCCATCGTTTTCAACAGCGTCCGCGATGCGACCTGCAAGTGCGCCACAACCAAAAGCTTTTATGCAGAGCCCGAGGAACTGCTGGCGTATGGCAAGAGCCAGCCCAACGCCGTGAGGCAGTGCATCTGCGATCCCGGCAAGGAGCCCGCCGGCGCTGATGGGCTCCTCGTGCCGGCCCCCAACTGCTGGTGCCCGTCCAAGGCCCTCAAGGAGAACAGCGGGTTGCAGGAGGCGACCGCCCCAGCAGCCTCCCCTGTTGCCATCCCCTCGGATCTCAAGGATTGTCACGACGAGATCGAAGCCAGCAAGATCAACCTGAAGGCCAACTGCGACCAGATCCTTTCGAAGAGACTCAGGGAATTGCCCGCAGACATCAAGCCCCTTCTGCCAAGCTGCACGTTTCCTCGCTTCATCGATGTTTGCGGGCTTCTTATCAAGGGACGAAACTAACTTGTTGGTCTTGTTACATTCATCTCCGATGGCCTACTGGCGATGAGAAATAGCCACTGCAATGGCATGGGGAAGAACAGCTCTATGCCCGGCCAGGACAGGCAGGGTACAGGTTTTTACGAGGTTTCCTAGGGGTTTTTACTGTATCCTAGTAGTAGATGGATTTATAGAGGTACCCCGAGGCTCTACAAGCCGCGCGGTGCTAATACATGCGTACATGTTACCTGCTGCTGGGGCTGCTGCTGCTATGAGACCAGTCGGTGTTGGCGGTGTAGAGTCAAGTAGGATAGAGGAGGCGACGTTGGCAATGATGATGCCGACGAAAAGTAGTCGGCAATCTGGTTGCTCGTGCTTGAGCGACGCTGTGCTGTACTCTGCTTGGCCACTGAGTCGCCGGAAGAGGTGCGATCGAGGCATGAGGGTGACATGGCCCGGCGATTTCGATTGACGCCGTGCCTTGTATTGTTTTGGGAACTTGCTTTTCTCGGACGTTTAGTCTTGGACTTGAGAGAAAAAAGACACTGCCGCTGATTTTCCGAACAGGCCTCGCAGGTGTGCCTTCAGAGCCGTGGTGCGAGACACGACAGCGTATCTTTCGCTTGTGGCATTCCTCACAGGCTAATCGAAGCTCACTCAGCTCAACAGGTGGCCAGCTGCCCAGAACAGGGTCTTCCATAGTAAAGATGGTGCCAAGCATGGAATTCGAGTTGCGTATCGGGGAAAAAGACCAGACAATGGTTTATCAAGGCGCTTCTTTCAAAGCGGGATGGGATCAGGCTACGCCCGGGTAAGCTTGCTCAGCAGAGCCGGGTGAAGCTACCCGGTGGCGACATCTCATGTAACTTACCGCATCAAGCATTGCCAACAAAGGTACTCTACTGCTTTAGATCCGACCAGCCAACCAGCCTCGTGCAATCGCCGCCACCTGCTGCTCCACGTCACATTTGCGGGATGCCAAGACGGCAAGACCCCGACCTTAGCCTGAATCCTGACCCTTGTTTGACATGGATCCGCACCAGAAAACAGGTTTGTACTATGTAGTATATCAGATGATATGGCTGCAGCATTGATTGCACTTAGACCAATCCATCTTTAGGGCAAGGCCTAGGCCCACGGCCAGGCTCGCTCGCCGCTGCAAGGCCCCCTGCCGCGAAATCTTCTGCTGCAAGGCCGCCCAGCTGCAGTGGTGAGGATGAATGTGGCTTGTTTGCCAGGCGGCTAAGCGACTGAGAGGACTTTTACTGGCTGCTGGGCGGTTTTGCTAGTTTCCCGTCGTCTGAACTATCCCCCGGATCCCCACTGAAATCGTTTAACTCATGGACCATGCGGGGGTCTTTAAATATAGGGGAATCCTTCACATGCCACTGGTAGTGAGAGTAAAAGCGGAAAGCCATTCGTTGCGCTTCTTGTTCGAAACATGCAGCAGATACTGAAAGCTTTTATTCTAGGCTCAATCAAGTCTCATAAACGATTACCTCGACATCGCGCGTTGCTTGTCCTTGGAAACCATGACAACCTCAAACCTTCTGACCACGCGCCCTCCCGACGACTATATTTTCGGACCGACCGCGAAATGCACTCTCGAGACATGTCCTATTGAATGGAGCACTTATAAATATCGGCCATCATTGCCAGCCAATATTACTTTATTGATCATCTTTATAATTACTTGGAATATACACGTCTTCCTCGGAATACGCTGGAGGACAGTGTGGTTTATGAATTTTATGATGATAGGATGTGGTTCTGAGATTATTGGGTATATCGGCCGTATCCTTATGTGGAAAAATCCGTTTGGATTTCCAGGATTCATCCTACAGGTCATCTTTATCACTGGAGGGCCCGTTTTCTTCTCAGCGGCAATCTACATCACTCTATCTGTAACGTACGACTTTCTCTACTCACAAATAAAGAGTGTCACCTGCTGCCTCTGTACCTTCTACTTTTATAGAGCTAACAGGCAATAGGATAGAGCAATTAGCCCCTGAGCTCTCTCGCCTAAAGCCGGCGATATTTTATTGGATTTTTATTTCTGCTGATATTATCTGCATGGTGCTGCAGGCGAGCGGCGGTGCCTTGTCTACCATTAGCTATGGGGCAAGTGAAACCGGCGTCAAGGTGGCTTTAGCCGGCTTGGCCGCACAAGTCATTTTTCTTTTCGTGTTCTGTATTTGCTTTGCTGATTATATGATTCGATATTTCAAAAGCAGCACAACGCCACCTATGACTCCAAAGCTACAAACATGCTTCAGCTTCCTGGCTCTTGCTGTTACTTGTATTCTTGGCCGGTGCTGCTATCGATGCTATGAGTTGAGTCAAGGATACAGAAATTCTACTGTCATCACTAATGAGGATCTTTTTATTGGTTTAGAAGGAGTGTATGTTCTATCATCATCAATCCTGTTAATCTGGCCATCTATTAATATTCGAGCAGTCTTGTCCTAATTGCCGTTTTCGCGCTTGTTATAGCACATCCAGGCCGCATGTTCGAGCCTGTCAACAAGCCGACATCTGGACCAGAATCTCCGTCTATGATGGGCGGAGATGGACTGAAACCAAAGCCTGGAATGTCAGGCGCGACAGTATGAAAGGATTTGGTGGATATATTCTCGGGCGAAGTCTGTGGTTTGATGACCTTGGCCCACTCCTGATGGGTAGAAGGCCATCCATGCAGGAGAAGCAGAGGCACAGCGTTTTCATCACTCGATCTTCCATGGACAAAGTGAAGAGGAAGCTCAGCGTCGTAGCGGCTCGTTTTCGGAATCGTCACTGTGTAGTGAGAGAAGTCTGAGTTCATCTTTTGCTGAACTTCGTACCAATCAAAATCTTCAGCCCAGTATTTGGCCAAGGCAGATATGGTTTTAGCTGGAGGCCCATCAAACCATTCGCTATCGCTGCTATTTCTCAGGTCGATAGAAGGCTTGTAGTTTCGCGCCCTGACTCGGGTCTGCTGAATGAACTCGGGAGTCAACGCGAGCTCATATGGCTGTGGTACTGGACCTGAATGAAAGGGAAATGGCGCAGCATTGCCCAGCGCTGTGTCCAGTATAAAAGACATGATGAGCTAATTTCAGAAAGGGAGGAACAAAGAAGCAAGCAATTCGATGAGTGGACTGTTGATTTCGTCTGGTTTAGAACTACACCACCGAGGCAGCATGCCGTTAGCTTATATACAATTTCGGAGCTTTGCCCAGGGCCCACAGTTGCGGAAATCAATGGCGTTAGCATATAGCTTCTGATGCTTAGCAATGCGGTTATATATTGAGAAATTAAGCAGCGCTGTTCTGTGTGCCCTGTAGCATGATGAACTGTGCATCTGCGAATAACCCCTGCCATGTTTCCAAAGAGCGCGCGATGATGGTACGGGTCAGCTTTGCGCTAAGCCCTGAGTACCCAGTTCTAGCGCCGGACTACAGGGCACGGAGTCTGATATCGAGGTGGGTGCCCCAGCCACCTTGTTATAACCTGGCCTGCTACCCCTATTTATTATATAATAGGTTAAAGGTATATAAATTTAGCTAGAGTCTATACTTATAAATAAGTATCTTTTATTTTTATTAGAATTCTTTTTTATAATCTCTTAAGGAATAATAATTTAATTTTATTATATTATTTTACTTCTTTAACTTAGTTATATATTTAAGCCTATTAATTATAACCTGGCCTGCTACCCCTATTTATTATATAATAGGTTAAAGGTATATAAATTTAGCTAGAGTCTATACTTATAAATAAGTATCTTTTATTTTTATTAGAATTCTTTTTTATAATCTCTTAAGGAATAATAATTTAATTTTATTATATTATTTTACTTCTTTAACTTAGTTATATATTTAAGCCTATTAATTATTATTATTATACTTAAGTTTATTTATATTATAATAATTATAAGCCTAAGAGATTTAATTTAAGTAAACTTATAATTTTTAATAAACTCTTTTTCTATAATATAAATTATTTATTAAAAATAAATATTCTAAGCTTAACAATTATTTTTTTAATTATAACTTTTTTTATTCTAAAGCTTAAAGATTTTAAAACTTAGGATAAGTAGTTTTATATTCTCTAGATATATAAAAAGCTTATATATCTAAAAAAAAATTAATTCTATTATATTAAATATTCTAGATAATACTTTAATTAAACTAATATTTTTAGATAAAGATTTTATCTAATAAGAGCTTAACTAAGTATAATGAATATAATAATAAAATATCCTAAATCGCCTCACATACATGGTCAGCTTGCAGGCTGGCGAGCCCCTGTAACTCTCTATTCAGCCACGTCTGGCTCACCATCAAGAACCCCCACTGAGTAACTTACTAAATAAAATACCCCTGTAACCACTTTATTTTGATGCCCCTTCCAAGACAGCCTGCCGCTCATTACTCAAGACGCTGCCCCTCGCCACCCCACCTCCCACCATCTCAGGCTCCTGTCTATTGCGTTTTTTCTGCTTTTGAGTCCCTTCATTCTGCATCGCCCGTCGTTTGTTCAGCCTCTTCGTACACAGTCGGAAAATATGCCTGTTGGAACTGTCCTCGTCACCGGGTAAACTATGGCCTCCGCGAATATCTCCTGACGGCCCGCGCGCAAACACCGCAGCATGGCGGGGCTAACCATCGTCACAGTGGCACCGGCTACATTGGCTCCTTCACCACCCTGACCCTCCTCGAAAACGGCTACGATGTTGTCATCGTCGACAGCCTCTACAACTCTTTCGAAAATGTCCTCGACCGTATCGAGAAGCTCTGCGGACGCCGCCCCGCTTTCCACAAGGTTGACCTGACCGACGAGAAGGCTCTCGACGCTGTCTTTGACAAGCACCCCGAGATTGACTCTGTCATCCATTTTGCAGCCCTCAAGGTATGCCAAAAAAAAAGCCCATGAAAGAGAATATAGTACATCCAGAAACTGAAACTAACACTTTCAGGCCGTTGGCGAGTCTGGGGAGATTCCTCTTGAATACTACCGCGTCAATGTTGGTGGCAGCATTAGCCTCCTTCGCTCCATGACCAGTCACAACGTCTCTAGCATCGTTTTCTCCTCCTCTGCCACCGTCTACGGTGATGCCACTCGATTTCCCAATATGATTCCCATTCCCGAGCACTGCCCAATTGGCCCTACAAACACCTACGGTCGCACCAAGTCGACTATTGAGGACGTAATTACCGACCATGTCAACGCCGAACGCAACCGGCTGAAGAAGGAGGGCAAGCCTTTCGAGCACTGGAATGGCGCTCTTCTGCGATACTTTAACCCCTGTGGTGCCCATCCCAGCGGCATCATGGGCGAAGACCCCCAGGGTGTCCCGTACAACTTGCTCCCGCTTCTCGGCCAGGTTGCGACTGGCAAGCGAGAGAAGCTCCTCGTGTTTGGTGACGGTACGTGATACATCCAGCAACTGGAGTCGTCTGAAACATTGACAAGAAAAACTCAGACTATGCTTCTCGCGACGGCACTGCGATCCGCGATTACATCCACGTCATCGACCTCGCCAAGGGACATCTCGCTGCCCTGCAGTACCTTCGTGACAACAAGCCTGGCGTCAAGGCCTGGAACCTCGGTTCCGGACGTGGCAGCACTGTCTTTGAAATGATTAAGGCCTTTAGCACCGTCGTTGGCCGCGATCTTCCCTATGAGGTTGTTGCCCGCCGCCAGGGCGACGTGCTCGATCTGACCGCCAACCCCACCCTAGCGAACGAGGAACTGAAATGGAAGACTGAGTTGCCCCTGGAAAAGGCATGCGATGACCTGTGGCGCTGGGTTAGCAACAACCCCCAGGGCTACCGCCAGGAGCCCCCGGCTGAGTTGATCAACGCTGTTCAGACCCCCAAGGTTTAGCAGCGATGCGTGCTACCTGGAGAATGGAGAACGAAAGACATAGAAGGGTGGACAGGTTATACAAGCGAGAGATATTTTCGAATGATATAGAATTCAGGCCAATGAAAGTAATTGAGGGGCTATGAAATGGTATTGGGAAAGCCAGGACTAGCCAAGCAAACTAATGATGATGGAAACAAAAGATTGGTGCGGACGAGTCGTGCACCTGCCCAAGGCCTAAGCTGCTTTCTGCTTTGTGGTATCAATTTATCCTTACATTGTGACGGTCGTTGAATTAGTTGATTCTGATGAGAAGTTTGCCAACCGTCTTTCGGCTCTCGATATCAGTGTGTGCCTTGGCCACGTCTTTGAGGTCATAGGTAGCGTGGTGGAGCACCTTGAGCTTGCCCGAGCGAATAAACTCAAACAGCTCGCCGGTGTACTTTTCCAGAGCCTCACGCTCCTTGAGGTAGCCAAAGAGGATGGGTCTCGAGAGTCTAATGTTTTTGGGGCCGAGAGTCGATCGGATGTCAAAAGGCTCCACATTGCCCGACTGTAGAGCTTTGCGTTAGTCGATGGCTTTCAATCTTGAAAGTTGAAGAACAGATGGCTTTCGTCTACTTACGGCATTGCCAAGCATGACCAGACTACCACCAATCGCAATGGCCTCGAGGTCCTTGTGGAAGGTGGCCTTGCCGACGCCGTCAAAGATGCTGTCGGCGCCGTGACCGCCGGTAATGTCGTTGACCTTGGCGACCCAGTCGTCGTTGGAGTTGATGACGTGGTCGGCGCCGAGCCCCTGGACGATGCGGAGCTTCTCCTCGGAGCTGGCCGTGGCGATGACCTTTGCCCCGACGAGCTTGAGGAGCTGCACGAGGAGCGAGCCGACGCCGCCGGCGGCCGCGTGGACGA
Source organism: Cordyceps javanica (assembly GCF_051103115.1). Lineage (NCBI taxonomy): Eukaryota > Fungi > Ascomycota > Sordariomycetes > Hypocreales > Cordycipitaceae > Cordyceps > Cordyceps javanica. The sequence continues at coordinate 2,621,430 of NC_139300.1, read as the reverse complement.
GCGCCCACTCGCCGGGCTGGGTCAGGGCCGCGCGGCGGATAAAGGTCCAGGCGGTCAGGCCCTGGAGGTAGGCGGCGACGGCGTCCTCGGGGGTGACGCCGGCGGGGAGGGCGACGGCGGCGGCGGCCTTGACGGTCGAGTACTCGGCGTAGGTGCCGGTGCCGTTCATGAAGACGACGGTGCTGCCGACGGCGTGGTGCTGCGGCGCGGCGGACCCGACGGCGACGACCTCGCCGGCGCCGTCCTGCCCGAGAATGCGCGGGAAGGCGGGCGACGGGTACTGCCCAGAGCGAAAGTACGTGTCAATGTAGTTGACGCCGGCGACGGCGTTGCGCACCAGAATCTCGTCGGCCTGCGGGACGGGCACCGGCACGTCCTTATACTCGAGCACCTCGGGACCGCCGTTGGCGGCGATGGAGACGGCCTTCATGGTGGTGGGGATGGGAGCCATGATGCTGCTGCTGTTGCTGCTGCTGGGAGCGGGGCGGCGGGTGTGCAAGAGGCGCGGGTGGGACAAGTGGGAGGATGGAAAGGCTGCGAGGCGAGATGAAGAAGAGATGAAGCAGGAGGAGGAAGAGGAGGGAGAGGAAGAAAAGATGTGCTTTGCGCCAGGCCGGAGAGGATGTCGTGCTTGGTAATATAGAGCTGGTGATGGTGGGGTAATCAACGGAGCTCCAGGTTTGGAGTGCGGGGGACGACGCTGGGCCGCGAAGCGGATACAGAATTGGCGCAACATGTTGACGCAAGTTGGGGCCAAGAAATAGAAATAAGAAAAAACTTAGGAATTAGATTGGCTGAGTCGTCCTCACAGCCGAATCATTGATGTATTTTGTTGGCACTCAAAAACGTTTTGGTGTTTGGTCCTGGCGAACCAAGTCTTGGTCGTATTTATAAGCAGGACCACATTGACATTGGGTCCAGAAGAAAAGGGCGTAGAATAGACCCATCTATCATGTCGTTTGAAAATAAAGTCGATTGAGTCGATCAAGTAAAACCATTCTCTACAGAAGCGAAGCGAGTACTTAATTGACAAAAGTCCAAGGTGCGGCACGGGCTGTGAAAACAAGCACACGAGGAGCTCAAGCATGGCCCGTCAGGACTGTAAAATGAATGTCAAGATGAGTAGTGCAAGTCACATTGCAACATCATATTCGTCCATTAAGAGAGAGATTTCAAAATTGTAAATGTAATAATACAGCAAATGCTCTCAATGATTGTCGACAAAACATGCCCGACAAGGCCGGACACGAAGTGGGAGCTTGTGTCTAGGGAATGTAAAAGCTGCATGTCACGCGATGAAAATCAAATAAGAAACGGCATATACGTTCAGCTTCGAAATTCCCAGGAGGAAACTGTCACGTTTCTCCAAGTTCAAAAGTAAAATTTTCAGCGCTGCGGTGGTGGTGCCCGATGATGCCAGTAGGCCTAGCCGCGTTCTCCAACTGGCCAGAGCGGGACGTTATGCCTTGGGGTTAAGACGCTGTGGATTATGACCGGAGCGCAATTTTCTTACTGGAGTTCTGGGATAGGTCTGCATTGAATGCCGCCAAGGTGATGGATCGATTGGTGACGCGGCCGGCTTCCGTGCCGACGACCGGGGTTTTTCGCCAACCACCGGTCCGAACCCTCTTTTGTCTTCAAGGATCGAGCCCGGTGCTGCAGCGAGCACTTGAACTAGTATCAATCGGGAACGAGGCTGATGACACATGTCCTGTCCAATGTTTACGCATTGTAAGATTCTGGGGGGGGGGGGGTGAGGATGGGATACAGCTTACCAGGGCTTAAACGCCACGGATACGCTGGACCCTTTTCATAGCCTCGACAAAAGTTCCAAAGACAGACAAGACCGAGTTTTGTGGCTTTTGATGGCACCGCCTTTTTTTCTTTTCCATTCATTGTGGGGTGGAGTTTTGTCGTCTCACAGCAACTCGGCGCACCAATGATCTTTATTAGTTTCAGTATTGGTACTTTTTTACTCCTCCTCCGCGTCTGATGGGCAAGATAGGAAGGAAGATAGATGATCTTCATCTGCGCCGTCACGAACAAGAGTCCCATTTAAAGCGTACAGTACCCGGCCGGTGGCAGGCGTTTGACTGCAGCCTTGTGCTAGTGACTCCAACTGAATGCTACCTACGATCGTCGAGTCGCAAAAGTCGTGGTTTCAGGGGAGCAATATGTGTAGTAATGTGATCTTTCTCTCGCGGAACTTTGATATACCAAGTAAAGATGTCTTTGAGTCTGCTTGACAATTTTATGCATCGGCCAAAGCTGTGCAGCTTTCATTATTATACATGATGGATTGCACAATGCTTGCCCCGCGATCCCGCCTTCTTCACCCCACCTCAGGTCTGCCCCGCACATCATTAGGCCACTTCATCGGGGACTTTATGTCAAGCTGCCAGCATATAAAGCGTTGGCCTTTGATTCCTCTTTTCGTTTCAGCATTACACTTGGAATCACCCAACAGAAAAGACTTGGAGATTGCAAGACCATGGCCGCCGTGACGCAAAACACACCGCCGCAGGCGCCACCGCTCTTTAACTACACTCCGGAATCCATCGCCAGCGGCACCGAGGAGCTCGCCGCACGCGCCAAGGCCATCATTGACAAGGTCGTCGCCGAGACCACTGTCGAGAACGCAACGTTTGAGAATACACTCAAGCCTATCCTTCTCGAGGACAACATCACCGACCCCCTTGTCGGCGTGATTGGCTTCTTCCACTACGTCAGCACCGATGCCGCCCTCCGTGAGGCCTCCCTCAAGGCCGAGGAGAAGCTGTCCGAGCTGGCTGTCGAGCTCCGCATGCGCGAGGACATCTTTCAGCGTGTCAACACTGTCTACCAGAACCGGGAGGCTGCCGGCCTGGACCCTGAGTCGCTCAACATTCTGGAGAAGGAGCATAAGCGGTACAGCAATGCCGGCCTTTTGCTCCCAGCCGGTCCTGAGCGCGACCGCTTCAAGGAGATTCAGCTTGAACTCACTCGCCTTACCATTGAGGCGAGGAACAACGCCAACGGCGAGACGGGCGGTATTTTCTTCACCCCCGAGGAGCTGGCCGGTATTCCCGAGTCGTCTGTCAACATCTCTGAGCTTGAAAAGGGTACGGGCGAGAACGAGGGCAAGGTCAAGGTCGGCTTCAAGCCCAACATCAGCATTCCACTCATGGAGCATGCCACTCGGCCAGAGACCCGTCGCGATTACTACATTGCCAAGGAAAACAAGGTAGGCGGACGCGACTTTGTTCCTACAGGCATGCTAATCGTGCAATAGTTGAACATCAACACTCCGCTGTTCAAAAAGATTCTTCTCCTACGAGACGAGGCTGCGAGGCTTGTCGGATACAAGGATCACGCTTCGCTCAAAATCTCGGAGAAGATGGCCAAGACCACGGACAACGTCAACACGTTCCTAGCAGACATGCGGACTCGTGCCTCGGTTGGCGTCAAGAACGACGTTGCTCAGCTTCTCAAGCACAAGAAAGCCGAGCATGAAGCGCGCGGTCTGGAATACGACGGCGAGATATACATCTGGGATATCGGCTACTACGAGCGTGTCCAGAAAGAAAAAGAGTACAGCGTAGACGAGCAGGCTATTTCCGAGTACTTTGCGCTGTGGCCCACGTTCAACGGCATGCTCGGCATCTTCCAGAAGCTCTTTGGCCTGCGCTTCGAGGAGCTCGACGAGGCGGCCCGCGCCAGGCTGAGCCCGACCGGCAACGCCAAGGACATTGTCTGGCACGAGGACGTCAACCTCTACGCCGTCTGGGACGCCGACTCGACCTTTATGGGCTACCTGTACCTGGACATGCACCCGCGCGACCACAAGTACAGCCACTACGCCAACTTTGGCATCGGCCCGGGCTCGTCGGACAATGTCGACGGCCGCCGCCACGAGCCCTTCACCGCGCTCGTGTGCAACTTCCCCAAGCCGACCCGGGAGAAGCCCGCGCTGCTGCAGCACAGCGACGTCGTCACGCTGTTCCACGAGCTGGGCCACGGCATCCACAACCTCGTCTCCCGGACGCGCTACTCGGCCGCGCACGGCACCCACGTCTCGCGCGACTTTGTCGAGGCCCCCTCGCAGATGCTCGAGCACTGGTGCTGGGTGCCGCACGTCCTCAGGACGCTCTCGTCGCACTGGGACACCAAGGCCCCCATCTCGGACGACCTCATCGCCAACCTCGTCAAGACCAAGAACGTCAACAGCTCCATCTTCAACCTGCGACAGCTCATCTACAGCACCTTTGACATGCTGATCCACGGACCCGAGTCCCACGAGGCGCTCGAGGCGCTGGATCTCGCCAAGGTCTGGAACGAGCGTCGCGCCGAGGTGTCGGGGGTCAAGGGACCCGAGGCTGTTGGATACGGCCCGTAAGTTTTACCACCCCAAAAATCCCAGATTTCTTTGCCTTTTGTTTTGTTTTTGTTTTTGCTTTTGTGTTTTCTTCTTTCTTTCTTCTCTTCTCTTACTTGTTTTTTTACTTTTTTTTTCTCTTTTCTTTTTTTTTTTTTTGCCAGATGCTAACATCGATATATAGACATTGGAGCGAAGGCTTCAACAACGTTGGTCACTACATTGGAGGCTACGACGCCGGCTACTATGGCTACATGTACTCCGAGGTCTTCTCAGCCGACATGTACTACACCGCCTTCAAGGCCGATCCGCTCAACTCGGAGCAGGGCCGCCGTTACCGCCACATTGTCCTGGAGCGGGGCGGCAGCCGGCCAGAGATGGAGCTGCTCAAGGAGTTCCTGGGCAGAGAGCCCAACTCTGATGCGTTTTTCGAAGACCTGGGCCTAGCATGAGTTAACGACAGATAGATGTGGAGAAGGTACCGGCGTTGATGGTTGGGTACATTTAGAGCGTAGTAGACATTGCAATACGTTGTGTGCATAAGGGACCAACTGACTAGCTGAGATGATGCAAACATGGCACAATCCCAAAGCAATTTATTATAAGAACAACTCTCTACTCAACTCAAACAGCGAACAACCATCCAATCGATGCATCCTCCCAGCACGTTATTCTATCTTTACAAGTCTGTCTTTCTTGGGATTTTTGAATCATCTTGTGGACGGCGCGCGCCGCTGCAGCTGCAAGTTGAAAATTGACTTGGTCATGCTGCAATTGGCGATACAGGGGGGGTGCGGTATCGCTCAACTTTCAAGGAAAGCAGATAGGTATGGTCACTTCACCTCTAGGTCTCCATCTCGCTAGGCTCGGCAAATTACCCGTACTTCTGTTTCCCGTCAATAATTCACATGGCTGCAAGGCTGGCCCCGTGGGAATATATTCATCAGCTCCATGCAGTTTGGCCGAAATTGCCTGGCGCCGGCCGCGAGGCGGGCAATCCCACTGTTTAGGCTTGGACCGCCCCAGACTGTATGCGGGTATCCCAACTTCTAACCAATGGACCTGTACATGCCGCGATTCTAGTGCATGGTTAATAGTGAGTGCATGGTTGACGAGCTACTTGTTGCCAGCCTTTCCGTCGTTTGACAGGGGCAGAATAAGTAGAGCAGAGCAGCCATGTACATGTCCGTACATATAAGACAATATGAGACTGGAGCCGGTTGCGCCACGCTTCAGTCTAGGCAATACCTTCAGCCCTCGTTTATTTTCTTTGGTCTCTACCGATGTCGAATATATATTAATTGCGCAAGGTCCCTATAGTCATTCATATTGTTGCTACCGTCTTTGGCCCCTGTGATTGATGATCCTTGCTCGCGCTGACGGCGAGACGCCACCAAGACTTGATTATTACTTTACATAGCTGCTGACCGCACCTTGTTAAACGCATGGCAGCAGCCAGCCAAGTATTCGTACTACTGTGTGCTGCAATAAATCGCGCCCCTCTGCATTGATTGGTGGTTACGTAAATATTGAGCAGAGTGCGCGCGCGGGATGAGCGGCAGGTCAAGATCCGGCGTATTGCCCGAAACTGCATCAGCCGCATCATGATCCATTCAGAACGCTGTGCATTGTTGGCCGGCTCTTGCCAGCGCCAACTTCTTCCCCTCGGAATGTCCCTCGGCTTTGCCAGAGCGCATGGCATTGCTACGCCTCCAAGTTTTGGTTTTGCTATTCGTGAAATGTCCGCACGCGACGTCGCTCGGCGCAAGGGTGCTTCGCGAAGTCGCAATTGCATGACAAGCATATCGGCGCATGCATACTGAGTATTGCGGTTGGTTTTTAGGAAGCTTATCGAGGGAATGGGTTGCAAACCTTGTCAGCAGGGAACCTTGATTTCCCCCGCAGCCTACCCAATATTCGCCCTGCTCCTTCATCAGCTTTTCTAAAACGGACCACCGCGCGGGTGGGTAGCGGAGGGCCATCGGGCAGGCAGTCCTGCGGGCCAAGGCGAGCCCCATCTCTACAGCCCTATCGCATGCTCTAGACTGATGCAAGTTAGTCTGTGCCAAGTACAATATAACAGGTGCGGCCGCCTCAATAAGTTGGCTGGGCATCGCATCCAAACCGGTGTTATCCTATTGCAGTACTAGGTCTTACATATTTGCAAAGGCTGTCTTCACGAAGAGAGAGTTGGAGAGAAAGCCACAGAGTACATCAACTGCCGACATGAGAGTCCAGAACGTCTTGTCTCGAGAGATGCGGCCGCTGTTCGTCTTCTGCCTCGTCCTAGCGAGAGAGCAACAAGGGCGGCAGAGACCTGCGCAGCATCTCAGCAGTGGCAGAAACAAGCTGGAATCACAAATTAAATCTTCACGTGGCTACCTGTAGATTTCTATAAATACTCAAACTGCCGCTCATCTTCCATCCAAGCTTTGTTGTTCTCGGACACAGTCTTACAAAAGCAACTCGACAGCTTCCACCATAGGCCTAAGCCTCAACTTTGACCATTGTCCTGTCTACTTCCCGCCTTGAAATTTACAAAATATACAACGACCTAGCACATCATGGTCGCTACCAAACTCGTACTTGCGGCTCTGGCCGCCTACGTCTCGGCCACGCCCGTGGACTCGGCCCCGGCCCCGGCGTCGACGCAGTGGACCGCGCTCAAGATTGCCGACTCGGACATCAACTGGGACGGCGTCGACATGCAGGCGTACCACGACCCCGCCAACTGGAAGCAGGACAGCAGCAACGAGACGGCCGTCGCCGAGCGCGTCTCGCCCAACCCCGCCGCCGCTGCCAAGGGCGACCTGAGCATCCTGTCGGGTCCCTGCTCGCAGGGCGACTGCCCCGACTACAACGCCGCCTTTGACCTCGTCTACACCTTCACGGCCGTGCCGCTGCCCCCGGACCCCAACTGCCCCGGCTGCCCGCCGCTGACCATCTTCTCCTCCAACTCGGACATTCGCGTCAACGACTGCGGCCAGTGCCTGCGCAAGAAGGTCGGCAGCAGCCTCGGCGGCGAGGTCCCCGGCGGCTGCTACGACTTCAAGGCGTGCGGCCGCGACCAGGTCATCTGCGTCGACCCCGGCAAGTACCGCGCCCACCGCATCTGGAAGGACAACGGCCACAAGACGTGCTACAACATGAAGGCCGATTCTCTCGGCATGTGCGGCTTCGTCAAGTCCCGCATCATCAGCCACCCTACCGGCGAGACGGCCTGCAACTGGTAGACATGCTTGGATGCCGCTGCTATATTTGGCCAAGATTTCAATTGACTCTTTCAAAACTCGCGCTTCAGCAAACATCATAGCTAGCTTAAACTAGAAAGAATTTGAAGAGCCCTTCTCTGTTGAGCCTTGTACAAGCTTCCGTGCAATCTCCATAACAACTCTGGGCTTTACTAGACAGCTTTAACAAACGACCCTAGATATGTACTTGCTTTGAACACTTTGCAAGCAATCTTTGGCTGGCCATGCATCAGGCTGCACTTTTCTCAAGTTTGTGGCCGGGCAGGTTGATCAGGCTACTGGCACGGGTTTCACCATGCCTCCCAACAAAAACCACAGCTTGGATCCCTATCCCCGGTGACTATGAGCTCATTGGAAGCTTCCGCCAGGAAAATCATAACAAAAATATACATTGATTGGGTAAGACTTCCAATTGGGTCGATGTGCTTCTATGCCAGACTTTTCTGCCATTGTCCCCTACAGTCACCAAAATGGGTCGCGCCGTCCTGTTGGGCTCCGCGCGAGAGCCACACAGCACCACATTTTTGCGAAGCCTCAACAAAATCTTCCATATATACATGGACACATTTCACGTGCGTTGAGAGTTCGAGCCGATGTTGAAGCCTCGGTATGAGCTGAGTTGAGAGACGTGGTCCTGACAGTGTATCTATTGTGTGTCTACGGCCGCGCGTATTCGAAACAGAAAGATGTAGACAGTTATATATAACTACACTACTGGTCGTAGCCCGGCTTCTCCGTGTACTCAATAAACTACACAATTCAGGATCGGCCCTGTTTGATCAAATCTTGCAGACATGGGGAGTCAAGAGAAGACCGCTGCGGTGCGCCGCGTGCACATCACCGACCAGCCCATGACTCTCTACAATTGGCATCAGCACATCAACTGGCTCAACGTCACATTTGTCATTTTTGTGCCAGCCATTGGTCTTGTGGCAGCCTACGTCTATCCCGCACACTTGTACACCATCATCTTTGCCATCTTCTATTACTTCAACACGGGTCTTGGCATCACTGCAGGTATGCCTGCCTTTCAGATCCCACCTCCCAAATAATCTGCACACACTGACGCGGCGGGCAAGGGTATCATCGCCTTTGGGCTCACGCATCGTATAAAGCAAGTCTACCGCTCAAGATCTATCTCGCCGTCTGCGGCCTCGGTTCCGCCCAAGGGTCGATCCGGTGGTGGTCGCGGGACCACCGCGCACACCACCGATACACCGACACGGACCAGGATCCCTACTCCGTGAAGAAGGGCTTCTGGTACTCCCACCTCGGCTGGGTCGTGATGAAGCAGAACCCCAAGCGCATCGGGCGCTCCGACATCACCGACCTCAGCGAGGACCCGGTCGTCGTCTGGCAGCACCGGCACTACGTCCCCGGGGTGCTCCTCATGGCGCTCGTGGTGCCGACCGTCGTGTGCGGCCTCGGCTGGGGCGACTGGCGCGGCGGCCTGGTGTACGCCGGCATCCTCCGGGCGAGCCTCACCCAGCAGGCCACCTTTTGCGTCAACTCCCTCGCGCACTGGCTGGGCGAGCAGCCCTTCGACGACCGCAACTCCCCGCGCGACCACGTCCTGACGGCGCTCGCGACCCTCGGCGAGGGCTACCACAACTTCCACCACGAGTTCCCGTCCGACTACCGCAACGCCATCGAGTGGTGGCAGTACGACCCCACAAAGTGGGCGATTTGGACCTGGAAGCAGCTCGGCCTGGCCTCGGACCTCAAGCAGTTCCGGCACAACGAGATTGAAAAGGGCCGCGTGCAGCAGCTGCAGAAGAAGCTGGACCGGAAACGGGCCCAGCTCGACTGGGGCGTCCCGATTGCCGAGCTGCCCGTCATCTCGTGGGACGACTTTGTGGACCAGGCCCGGGACGGGGGTCGCGCCCTGACGGTTGTGAGCGGCGTGGTGCACGACGTGGCCGAGTTTGTCGGCGAGCACCCGGGCGGGAAAGCGCTCATTTCTTCCTTTGTGGGCAAAGATGCCACGGCTGTGTTTAACGGAGGTGTGTATGACCATTCAAACGCAGCTCATAATCTGCTGTCCACGATGCGTGTCGGCGTCATTCGTGGTGGTGGCGAGGTGGAAATCTGGAAATCTGGCGGCGAAGAAAAGGCGAAACTGGGGGCACCCGTCTCATAGAAAAGCTGGCTTGGGGGGTGGAGGCATAGGAGACTTGAAAAATACAGTAGACTCGCAACTCTATTAATGTGCCCATATTATGTCGCATAGATGCCCAGTTTGGGTGCGTGTGTGATGTTGTCGTTTGTTTTTATTTGTCCCTCTCGGAGGTGTCATTTCGCTCCTCGAATTTTAACGGAGTGATTATACTAATTTACAAGCGACATAATTAACAGAGCTTTCCACTTGACTGACTTGTCAACGTGCCATGACTGTAGTCCTGATAGCTTTGCTGCCCAGCATTATCGCTTCTATCAGGCGCCGCCATGTAACGTAATGCGGCCAGTGATACTATGAACCTTGGAATAATACTCGTCTTGAAAATTTTCAGGTCGGAGCTATCAAACCTCAAGCGCACCTTTTAACGTGTACCAACCGCTTCGATACATGTGGTGCTGGGCTGGGGAGGGAGGGCTATGCGCAATCGACACTGATTATCATTGACGGATGTGATTTTGCGCCGACAGCAAACCCCGCCTTGAAGAATATTTATCTCCGTGCTTTTAGCGAACACACTAGACACCCCGCAACAAGATTGCCGAATTAGCTGGCTGGCATTAGTAAGACTTGGACCCCGTATGCCCTCCTCCCCCCGGCGCTCCCGAGGCAGTGTGACCAGATTGGCAGGTTCCCTTGCAAGCCGTCAAATGATCGAAACAGTTTCCCCTGCTCCCAAGAAGGCAGCGCTGCGTGTAGGGCATTGCAGTTTGTTGGCGGCAAGGGGCTTTTCACGTAAGCAGAGAAGGATGATTCGACGGCGGCGCCGATCACTACCGGTGCTCCGGTCCGGGGGCTGAAGTGCGGAGCGGAGCGGGCAATCCACCAGCCCGGCTCCGGCTCCGGCTCCGGGGCAAGTCAGGATCGGCGTTATTATACAGGCGCCATGCCACAGACAGCCACGATTTAAAACCTGCCCCTTTGCCTACACTGTTTCTTCCATTCCCGATTCATGTTTGGTTCGGTTGGAAATTACTTATTGGAAATGGGTATCGCGCGCCATTGCGAATATCGCCACGGATCGGCGCCCCCACCCAGCAAATGGATGATTTTCATCGCCGCAATCACCTTTACTGAGTTTCCCGTCGGCAACGGAGTAGATTGGCCTGTGCTCACAACTTTTCGGGATTCCAGGGTGCGCGCGCGCGCCCCTTGCAAGGACCATGACTTGTCTCTCTCTCTCTTTTTTTTGCCGCCCCGGTCGAGACGTACTGGGGCTGGGCCGTGTTCCACTCGCCATCGAGCGGCCCATCGCCGGCCTGGTGCTCGGGCTCGGCTGGGCCCTGCACAGCTTGCCCGAGCCCGTCAGGCTGGACTGGCTGCGGCTGCCGAGCGACACCGGCGGCAAGCTCCATGTGGGAAAGTGTCTGCTCTCGCCTGGACCCTGACCGCCGCGGGGGCGCCGCAGTAGCTGCCTGGACGTACGCGGAGCTGGGGGGAAGAGCTGGTCTAATCAGGCCGCGGCGTGTTGTCGCAGCTGAAAGCTCGGTGAAGAGGCTTGAGTAGTAGCGTATGTGATCAGTTGGCATGAGACGTGCGGACTGTGAGACGCAACAGATCCATGTCAGTGTGTGCCGGCCTCCAGCGTCATCTAGCAGTTCAAATGACGAAAAAAAAAATTGCTAAGAGACCTCACAAGTCAGCCCACCTCGCCCTGCGCGCTCTAGTGCGCTGCTCCGGCTGCTCCGGCTGCTCCGGCTGCTCCGGCCCGCCTTTGTTTGGGCCCCTTGGATGCATACCTTGTGCTTAACATTCGGTCTGTTAATACAAGTATGTACACGTCTTTCTCGCATGTTAGAGGCTATAAGGCTACTCGCAGAAATACTAGTTTACATGGCCAAGTTTACATGGCGAAGGTGAGTATACCAATGAGCAAGGCTCGAGGAGAAGGGTGCTTTAAAAAAGAGAATTGGAGATCTGTTGAATTGTAGTACCATTATGATGATCTGGGGAAAAAAATCCATTTTCATAGTGTACTTGAACTACAGTGACCCCTACCTCCATGAGACACAATACAGCACATCACATGCCGTGCAACCGTTGGGAAAAGCAAGTAAAAAACGGAATAGTCGCTTAGCATTCAATTCCGAACAGCATGTTTTCAAAAAAAAAATCGGTACAAATATACAACTCGGCATGCCTCTACATGGCCGTCATGGAAGAGGGTTTTGCTGCCGACTCTAGCTGTCGCCCGGGGTTTCGTCCAAAGTACACATCCATGCAATTTACGGATAGAGTTTCGGCGTCTTGTGACGGCGCTAATAACTGACGGCCAGGAAACAAAAAACGAGGTGCTGGCGAGCAGGACATTTTGTGACGGTTTGTGACGAGCTGCGTCTTCATTCGAAGAGTAAGACGGATGACTTGAAATGTCTTTGAATTGCTTTATATTGGTTAAATTTGTTCTGTTCCATTTTATTTTTATTGACACATTTTGCGTCAGCCGCCCCCAACGCTGCCTTTTCTGATGCATTCCTTGTTGACACTTTGAAGGATTCGGCCGAGACAAGTCTTGGCCACCAGTGATGACCAGGACAAGGCTACCTTTGCAAAAGGTCTGGGCCAATCCCGTACAAATTGACATTCGTTGCAGAGTAATCAGTACTGCGCAAGATTTAGCTGCATGTACCTCCAAACACAGTACCAAGACAGTACTTGGTCGGCCAACAGCAACCCGCTGTAGAAAATCCGCTGTAGAAAACCCGCTGTAGAAACCCCGTCACCGGCACGGTCTCCACAGCGGACGTTGGGGGGGGCCTTGGCGGACATTAATCAGCTCCGATGCCCGATCCACAGAGGGCAGTGACTCTTTTTCAATTTTCTTGCTTGTGCATAATTTTATAATCAAACATACGAGTGGGTTTTATTGTATTTTATTTTTCTATTTTTCTATTTCTTTTATTTTTTTTATTTTTTTTTTCCGCCTGAATAGCCAGAAAGCCAAGTACAAGAAGCGGAAACCAAAGTACGTACGTGCGGCTGGCAGCTGCTAATGTGGTCGCTTCGCTTCTGTCGCATTCGGTCGCCGCCCCCACCTCATTCCCGGCCAGCTGCATCGAGGCAACTACCTCACTAATAACTAACTAGCTAAGCGCCTAGTTAGCTCGTCGCCGGATCGCTCGCCTTTTTCCTCTCTGCCTTGACGTCTGTCGCTCATTTTCTTCTCCTCCTGCCCTACTTTAGACCATTGTTGGCGCCAACGACTTGGATACCCTTTGGCGACCTTGTTTTTTTTTCTTTTTAAATTGGCTTGATTCCGTTTTAATCAGCTCTTCGTTCTTCTCTCCCTTTTCCCCCGCCGACGTTGCACTTTTGCTCATCTATCCACCACAATGGCTTCCAAGGCCCGCCAGAGCCTCGACGCACCGCCCGTCTCCCGCATCAAGTCGTCCGCCTCGACCGTCAGCGCCCTCAACTACCCTCACGGTCACCTCAACTCGCTCAACGACCAGCAGGAAGAGGCCCTGCAAAAATTCAAGGCCGTCCTCGAGGAGCGAGGCGTCTGGAAGCGCGGCCCTCCGCCCTCGCACAATGACCAGACGCTGCTGTACGTTGCCAACCGCCGCTAGCTCTCTCTCTCTCTCTCTCTCCCCCTCTGCTTTGCCGGCTCTGGCCGCACAGACTTGATGACACAGGCAGGATGAATGCACAACTAACGCTGCCCGCAACGCTCTCAGCCGCTACCTCCGCGCCCGCCGCTGGATCGTCGAGGATGCCTTTACGCAGTTCAAGGAGACAGAGGACTGGCGCGCCGCCAACGAGCTCGACCTCCTCTACGAAACCATCGACCTCGACGCCTACGAGGAGTCGCGCCGGCTCGTGAGTCTTGCCCGACGCCACTAACCCCCCTTACCCCGGCAACGAGGCCTTCCCCCCGGATCGTCCGGAAATTGACGCCGCAGCCGTGCCATGACGCTGACACATGCCCCTCCCCAGTACCCTCAATGGACCGGCCGGCGAGACCGGCGGGGCATCCCGCTCTACGTCTTTGAGATCCGCACCCTCGACAACAAGACGGTCGCCAACTATGAAAAGAACGGCGCCAAGTCGAGCTTTTCAAAGGCCAAGTCGGACGGCAAGACGCCGCCGGGGCTGATGCGCCTGTTTGCGCTCTACGAGAACCTCACCCGCTTCAGCCAGCCCTTTGCCACGCAGCTCACCGACCGCGACAGCCCCGACATCCCCATCACCCTGAGCACCAACATTGTCGACGTCGCCGGCGTCGGCCTCAAGCAATTCTGGAACCTCAAGGCCCACATGCAGGCCGCCTCCCAGCTCGCCACCGCCCACTACCCCGAGACGCTTGACCGCATCTTCATCATCGGCGCGCCCTTCTTCTTCAGCACCGTCTGGGGCTGGATCAAGCGCTGGTTCGACCCCATCACCGTCTCCAAGATCTTCATCCTCGCCCCGCACGAGGTGCTCCCCACGCTCGAGTCCTTCATCGAGCGGCGCAACATTCCCAAAAAGTATGGCGGCGACCTCGACTACACCTTTGGCCAGCTCGGCATCCCGGACCCGGCCTGGGACGGCGTCGTCGCCTGGGAGAATGGCTACTCGTCGTTTCCTTCGGGCCCCATGATCTGGGAGGACGTCGCCGACCCCGCCGGTGGTGGTGCCCAGCCCGAGCGCCTGCAGTGCGTCGCCTTGGGCTACAAGGACGGCCGGCCCCGGCGCGAGGTCGTCTGCACCATCCCGCGCACCTGGTCGCCGCCCGGAAGCGAGGCCAAGCCAACGACGACGACGACTACGACGACGAGAAACGGTGCTTCGGCGGACGCTGGTGGTGTCGCCGTGCCGGTTGAGGACAAGGACGCCGCCGCCGCCGCCGCCGCCGCCGCCGCGTCCAACGTGGAACAGCAGGCCACGGAGCAGAAATCCCCAGAGTCGTTTCGCACAGCGGATACCCAGGTGGACACTCAAGTTGACAACAGCGCCGACGCCATGGAGAAGCTCGCCATTGACGAGAAGAAGACGGCGACCGCCGAGGCCACCCCTGCCGTGGCCCAGACCGCTGTTTAGTGGAGCGATATGCGATGCTTCTACTGAGCAGACAAATACACACAGACACTCACTCCATCCCTGACACACTCACTCACTCACACCAAAGTACCTCAAAAGATCTTGAGTGCCGAGCACACAGGGGTAAGGGGCGACGATGGGGACACGTGCGCGTTGAAATGGGCCATTCTTGTATGTACTGCTATCGGATAGCAGCAGACGGGCATCATCCATCCATAGGATCATGGCGTTGACAACCTACACCTCTATTTTTTTCATCTTTTGTACCATCTTTTTCCTGTCTTTTTCTTTCTTTTTTCCTCTTTATATACCATCAGGACGATCCCTGGGACCGGGCTACCCCTTACATTTGCCTCCCTATATAGACGTACGTGATATACATGATATACATGACTGTTTCTACTCTAAGAATCTACTTGATCATGTCCTTTGCTTTGCCTGTGCTCATGGAAGACTCTATAAACTCGTAAATCCGGCATGACCACTTTTTCTCTTCTTCTTTTTTCTTCTTTTTTTTGTTTTATCGTTCCGGTCATTTCGTACGTTGCCCATGATCATATAGCCCCCCAACCCGAATTTTTATATCCCCTCTTTTGTTTCCTTCTTTCTGCATCTATACATGTATACTCCGTACATGTATAGTCTATATGTATATTACGGCCCCCCGAAAATTTCACCTGTACATGTTCAATTCTTCTTGTACCCCCTCCTCTTGCGCCACTCCTCGACGCCCTTTTCGACCTCGGCCCAGGACATGCCGTCGCGGATCAGGTGCATGGTCAGCCCGAGCCGCTCCGTCTCCATGTTCCTGCTCTCGTCGTCAAAGAAGAGCATGTCCTCGTATCGGACGCCGGTGCGCTTCTGCAGCGCCTCAAAGTGTTTAATCTTGCTGCCGGGGTAAATCTCCATGCCGGCGTCAAAGACGTCGCCCGCGCGGCGCGCCTTGCCTCCTCCTCCAGCAGTACCAGTAGTAGCGCTGCTGTCCGCGGCGGTGCCGGTGCCGGTGCCGGTGGTGGGGGCGGACGGCACGTGCAGCAGCTTGAGAAGCTCCCGGGCCAGGGCCGTGGCCGATGTGCGGGAGGCGACGCCGAGCTTGATCGGAGCTGCTGCTGACGCGTCAGAGGAAGTAGTGGAGGAGGACCCGGCGCCGAGACGCGGGAGCTGCTGCAAGATGTGAGGGACGTCCTCGTAAAAGGCAAAGTCCTCGCCGTAGCGGTCCGCGGCGGCGGTGTGGGCGGCGTTGGCCTTGAGGGGCGGGGTCGGGTGCGTGTCCACCCAAAAGGGCCACAGCGTGTAGTCCAGGTCGAAGACGATGAGGCGAGGCAGCGGCAGGGTCGGGTCGGTGAGCGACGCGGGCACGCCGGCGGTGGTAGCGGGTGCGGCGGCGGCGGCGGCGGCAGCAGCAGAGGAGGAGGCGGTGGACGTTGCCGTCCCGGTGCGGGAGAGTTTGCGCATGACGTATTGACGTGTTTGGCGCCGCGGGGTGCGTGTGTGTAGGTAGGTGACGCAGACGGGGAGAGAAAAATAAAGAAGACGAGGAGGAGGAGGAGGATCGACGCAATGGTTGAGAGGGAAACAGAGAAAAAAAAAAGACGAGTCAATTCGGCAGCCGCAAATCCAAGCAAGGAAAAAAAAAAGAAAAAGTAGACAGAAAGTGATGATGACGACGGCCAAGTTTCGTCGAGGACCGCCCCTCCGCCCCCCTTCTCCACAAACGGTATAGGGTAGCACGACTTGGAACCTGGACGTACAATTTACTACACAGCATAAGCCCCCATTTCATAATAACAGTATAGTCGGTGACTGAGTGGTGGAACAGCAAAGGGTGAACACAATGTGACCAGACATGACTCGTAATACAGAGCAATACTAATCAAGAGAGGGCCAGAAACTATGTGTGTGACATTTTTATTATTCAACCAAGCATGCAACGTTTCCGTCTGGCACAAAACTAGGACTGCAGACATTCATCAGGACCTCGAGTCATTCATCGGGAGAACACGTGCAGAGGAAAAAAAAAAAATAAAACAATAATAACAAAAATGAAAACTGTCAGATTCATCAAATGACGGTAGACAATTATCGCGAGAAACTACTCGGGGCTTTCTGTTTTCGACTTGTGACAACGTAACCCCCCCCCCTGGGTGCCTCACTTGGATACGATGCCAAGCTGCATAATCTGTAGCCAATTGCTTGCCTGACCTTGACAAGACTCGGTAGTGACCTATAGACGGGGTCTATTTTTTTTGTCCTTGTCGGGATACGACTTTGGAAAGAACCGCATGACAATAAAATTAATCTCGTGACAAATATTTTTTCGTCCAAAAAAAAAAGTCCTGGCCTTTATCAATGCGACCGCTCACTTTGCTACCATGACGTGCATGCGTACTCGTTTACAAACAACCCCCCAGTCAATCTCCACTTGCTCCGATCGCCGTATGTGCCTCTCTCTGACTGGGACCTTTTTTCGTGTTTTCTTTTTTTTTTTCTTCTCTCTGTAGCTTAGAAGAAGAAAAAAAAGACAAAAATGTGCGAAAAAAAAAAAGGGCAACATGGCTTGACAGTTTCCATTAACCCGCCCCCCGGGGGGGGGGGGGGGGGGGATTCACGTCACACGTTCGTCTAGTATTCGAACTGACCGGCTTTACTGGGTATTAAGCAAAGTCGCCAAAAAAAAAAAAGTGACCCCCCCCCCGGCAGAAAAAAAAAAGAATGTGGCAGTGGCTGAACGGGGTGAACAAGGGTCTGGTCTGGCCGCTATCCGTCGATCGACGCGAGATCCATCGCCTGTCCCGCGTGGGATGCCCATGCCCATCCCCTGGTCATTTTCCATGCGCCGGCAAACTTTGTTGACAAAATGAACTGTTTCTACGAGAACGTGAGGGGGGCGGGGAAGGGCAAGGCTTTTTGTTTCGCCGCTTCTATTTTCCTTCTTCTTCCTTTTTCAAGAATGAAATGATACGCCATGTTGGTTGGGCAGACCTACAGAGGGATTCGCGTGTCAAAGAAGCTGAAAATCAAAAATAAAACACGCGGCATCATAGACTTTGGCATATATATAGCAATACAAATGACGTAAAAGCACATGGCGAGCTTACAAGTCATCACGGCAGTCAACGCTCGTTACCAAATTGACCACAAGCTCTCACGGGAATCAGGGACAAGTTTGGTTTTTTTTGTGTGTTTTTTTCAACCAGGTCAAATTGCAGCTATCAGCCTATGAAAGCAGAATAAAAAGAATTTTGCAAAACAAGAGAGAGAGGAAGAAAAGAGAGTATCTTGTGCAAAAAAAGGGGAGGCCTCTTTTACAATCTTCATCAGAGCAAGAGAGTAAAAAACAGCTTTCGCACAACTTTCCCCCTCTCTCAAAAAATCTCTTTTTTTTATCCTTCAGTCCGCCCCGACATATCTTGTCACGGAAATCGATCGTTGCTTGCGTTTCGTCTCAAAGTCGAGCCGGGTACTGCTGCTACCGTTGCCGCTGCCGATACCGCTGAACCGAACCGCGCTCGACGCTGGTTGCTGTGACGGCGGTTGTCCGCATTTAGTGGCCGCAGCTGTCGCACTTGCAGCTGTCGCAGGCGCCGGAGCAGTTGCAGGAGGAGCAGTTGCTAGTCTGGTCAGCCGACGGCTCTCTTTGCTGGAGCTGGGGAAGGTTTTTGGTTCTCTTTGTTGGCTCGGAGCAGTTTTTCATCGGGGAGGGAAGAAGGAGGGTGGAGAGAGAGAGGGGGGGGGATGCTCAGCCAACCATTTGGGGTCGACTGCTGCTTGTTGCTTGCGGTTTCCGAAGCACTCTCTTTTCTCTCTCGCCCCATTCTGGGCAAGTGGCAAAGAGGGAGAAATCGAAAGGAAGATGTGATGCAAGGAAAACGTACCAGGGATCCATTTTAGAAAGGTTGGTGTTTAAAAAAACTTGGTTGGTTTGGTAAGAAGAGTGTGTAAGTTGTGATATTCAAGAGTCTGATGGAGAAGAAGTAAAAAAACGAGATGGAGTTGATGGGCGGGATGCAGCCTCTTTTATAGACAAAGAAGATGCAGATCAACCCCCTCCCTCCTTCAGCTTCTCTCGTCAAGACTTGACTGCACTACACCAATGACACAGCTCCAAAATCAGGCAAAGGCACAAGTGATGCGCGCAGCCCGCGCATCCGCCACGTACATGACCCAAAGACGCATAATAACGTTGCCTCCACTCCAAGCCGCATGTACCAGCGGGGTAGAGCCTCACGACTATTGGACCAGACAACTCTCTACCACGACGCCGCCACACAACACCACACAACACCACACACAACGTCCAACTCCCCTCACGACAAAGCTTTCAAGGCTCTCACCCTCCGGCTGCTCCATACCAGTACAGAGATGGTCCAAGTCCCTTGTCTCATCAACACGCCACCGACGACCCGGCTTGCCGCGGTTGGGTGCTCGAGTGCTTTCCGCCCCCCTCCCCCTTCCCCTCCCTTCGAGGCAGCAATACAACACTTGCTTGCCAGCGCAAATATAAAGCCGCAGGCAGAGGGAAGAGGACCATTCACCCATTAGGAGTGAGGGCCGAAGGACCAGGGTCCCGAGGATCCTCAGGTCGCCGGCCGGGCTTCGAGGATCCATCACCTGTGCAACAACAGATGTGACCGCGGAAACTCCAACGCCGAAGGCTTCGGCACCTTTCCATATCCAACGCCAAGTATCCACAGCATCAGATAGCTTGTTTTCAGGCACGAGGTACTTGAAGCACTCCAAAAAAAAATCAATCCAAAGCAGATGTTAAGCCATGATCAGCTCCACAAATAGCCAATATGGATCTGCTACTGGAGCAAGGGTGGTAGTCCCGTGTGAGGTACATCACCAAGCAGGCTCTGAGCATAAGTACGCATCATGCTTGGAAAGCGTAAGACTGAGGCGAGCAGGTCCCGGTACTCCGTAGAGTGAGCGATGCCTGTTAGGTTTCGACCCATGTGGGATGGGCCGGGGCCTCGACGCCCACACTCTCACGAATGACGGGCAACGGGATACTCGATTTGGAGCAACCTGAACAGACGACATGGAGACGGGCAGACTGGGTCGGCAGCAAGGAAAGCGGAGAAGGGGGCGTGGGCAGGGTAAAAGGTAAGTGTATGCGGCACTAACAACGAAGAAGGGTCCGGCGCAGGCCGCCGTAGTCAAGACGTTTGGTTCCCATGACTTTTTCATGACAACGCCAAACCTCCAGGCCAATAGGAGACCAGCCGATATCAGGCAAGTGTAAGAAAGGTGTGGGTAGTGGCGTGAAAGGATAAACCTTCCCAACCCAGCCAAAGGCAGAGAGGGAAGGGGAGAAAAAAAAAAGAGAACACGCCAGCAACCCGGCAAACACTAGCAGGCCAAGCCCATTCTCTCTTTGTCTGCGCTGTTTTTTTTTTCTCTTCTTCATTTCGCGAAACAAGACCTGCCATAACTAGCCGGTGGAGCTGCTATAGGAGGGAAGCGTGACTTTGGCCATGCTGGGCCATGCATGAAAGGCCGTGTGGCGGCACCAGCGGTTGCATCCAATAAGCCCGCAGACTAGCTTGCGGGTATGGCCGCAGCTGCCCGAGTGAAGGTGGATCGTCAAAGGAAGATGGTGGGTGGGCGGGCTTATGCGTTGGCAGGAATAGCCAAAGTAGTCCAGAGGGAGGGGAGGGACAAGGCAAACGCTCCCAATGTCTGATGTGGAAGCACAGGAAGAGGGGAGAAGGGGAGGGGGGGGGAGGAGGACAAGACAGGTATGACGACGATGCCCAACAAACAGAGAGGCACCTCGGCCCAAAGGTCAGCAGCAGCAGAGTACCTCGCTCGTCGAGAGCATAGAGACGAAAATACGCCGAAACCAACGGTCTCCCCCATCCATGTTCCTATCCGACGGAAGTACAAGGGAACAGTCGTCGATATGACATGGATGATGGGGGTACCAACGATGCGGAGCCTCGCGAGGACGAAGTAAAATGAATGGGAAAGAAAAAAAAGGCTCAAGAAGAACAACAACCGGTTTCAGCCTGCCAGTGAGTGGCTGGGCGAGAACACGGGGGAAGGGGGGGGGTTGCCCTCAGCTTTTCCGTACCAGGTTTGTACCTGCGAGAGGACCAAAAGGGAATGGGAAAGCGCAGGGGAAACGTGGAAAACGCGCGTAAAAGGAGAAGAGGAAAAATGAAAACTCTGACCAGATGAGGTCAGAGAGAGAGACTCAACTCCAGCGTCATGGCCCAGGGTTTCCGGGAGTAGGCTGGTCCCCCGACAGTGACGGGCTGCGAGACTCGTCGTTCATTTTGTCTGTCATAGTTTTCGCCCTGAGGAAATAGACAAGCCTTGCCCTCTTCCCCCATGATCCTCAGGATAGTAGGAGAGCTGCAGAGAGGGGGGGGCACCATAGATGGTTCTATGGCTGCTTGCGTCGTCGTCTTTCTCTCAGTCGTTGAACTTGTGTAAGCCGCTGCTGGCAAGCCATGTTGTCAAGGTTCGTTTGCCCATTCTCTCATCATCGATGGCCGAGGTTGAAGAAAGGCCCATCCATTCGTCTCGAAAGCGACCTCCAGAGAAAGGAGAAAGAGAGGATACAACAACAATCAAAAGACTATCAGGGAAGGGGGAACAAGAGAAAGAAGAATTCCAAGTCAAAGAGGAAAGGGGAAAGCAAAAAGGAAAAAAGAGCCGCATCATGACCTCTTTATACACATTGCGGCCATACACTAAAAACGATCTCCCATGCGAGCCGTTTTGGGGAAATGCATATTTTTTTTTTTAAATTCGGCCACGTTTCTATTTATTGATTTCCCCGTCTTCTCCCACCCCGTCCACACACGATGTCTCTCTGTGTGAGAAGAAATAAAAAAAATTAGGGAGGGGGGTGGGTGCGTGTGCGTGTGAGTGTGTGTGTGCGGCGTGGCCACCGTTGCAGCAAGGCAAGAAAAAAAGGACAAAAAAAAGCGCGCTATCAAGGTTTTTAACCATCAAGGTGCGCAAGTCAACGCGGCGGCGCATGAAAAAAAGCTGGGGTTTTGTGGTCACTGTCAGATGGTTGTTGGGACAAGAAAAAGAGTAGGAGGAGAAGGAAGAGGGGGAAAAAAAGGGTTAGGGAGGGGGTGTGTGTGTGGAAGAAAAAGGTGAGATGAGAAAAAAGGAAAATGAAGGGAATTACGGCCCTTGTGTTGGCTTTCCTCCTTTGCTCGTCAGTTTTTCCCCAAGAGGTGATCGCGGGGTGCGACATCGCCATGTTGCACACCGCAAGAGATCGAGATGGCTTCGTGCGGAGGGTCTTGCCCTCTCTTGACTGGTATGAGATCCAAGACACGACGAAGAAAGTGTGGGGGAGGTTACACGACAGTCGAATCTGGGTAATCACGCCTCCAAGAAACTTGTCGACAGGAAAACAATTTGCCATTACGCGATGATACTAAACAAAATATACTGGTAAACTCATACTAATATTCAACATCCAGAAAACCTGTCCCTCCACATCGTACCACAACTTCTTCTCGGTATGTTGCACACTCCCCTCGCCCTCACGCCGGCGAAAGAGCTGCAGGCAACACGTCGACGCCGAGACGGAGCCTCCGCTTGACCGCCTTCCAGCCCTCGATAAGAGCTATATAGGCAGCGACGCAGCCGAAAACCACCCCCCATTCCCAATCCAGACCCTGGTGCTTAAACACATGTGTATTGACAAAGGGGATGTAGATGACGGGAAAGGTGATGACGAACCCTGCGATGACCGACCAGAACAAGAAGCGATTGTGGTACACTGTCTTGAAGACGGCCAAAGGTCCCGTGAACCGCTCGTCCATGGCAAAGAGACTGCGTTGAAAGTGCTTCACCTCCCAGGCAGTAATCAGGAGGAGGAAGCTCAGCGTCGCAAAAGTTGCTGCTCGCGCGCGGAACACCAGGTCGCACCCCGTCGCACCCTCCTCGTTGCAACCGACAGGCAGGTCATGATAACCATGGCCAGAAGATCCGTATGCCACCACCATAAAGGCGGCCAGGCACAGGCTTCCCATGAAAGTACCATACATCAGCTGATCGCGAACAAGATCCGTGGTGAAGACGCCAGAGCGAAGACTTCGCGGCGGCCGACGCAAGATATCCCGCTGCGCTTCTTCGAGACCAAGACCAAGAGCAAGGGGCGACGAGGTGATAAGGTTTGCCCACAAAATTTCCAGCGGAGACAAGGGAAAGACGGCATTACCCTCCTTGTCCTTGAAGGCGAGACCGATCAACAGGAGGATAACTTGGGCAAGATTAGAGGTAAGAAGGTGGAGAAGGAACTGCAAAAGATTAGCCAACCGAGACGACCGAATATTGATGAGCACTAGACACATACCTTTTGGATGTTGTCAGCCAGTCGCCGGCCTTCCTGAATGCCAGTGACAATGGATGCAAAATTGTCATCCGTCAGAACCATGTCTGATGCCTCCTTGGCAACATCACTGCCCCGGTCACCCATGGCGATGCCGACATCAGCTTGCTTAAGGGCTGGAGAGTCATTGACACCATCGCCCGTCATGATGCAGAACGCCTTTCGTCGATGAAGGGCCTGAATAACCCTGACCTTGGTCAGAGGGCTACACCGAGCAATGACAAGTGGGATGGCACTCAGAGCATCGACCTCATCATCGCTCAGGTTGGCGAATTCAGAGGCTGCCATGACAGCATTGGGAGACAGGGGAGCATGGCTTGACAAGATGCCAACTTCATATGCGATGGCCGTTGCAGTCTTGATGTGGTCGCCCGTGACCATGTGCACAGAAATGCCCGCTTCACGGCATTGGAGGACGGCGCCAGCGGTCTCTGGCCGAGGAGGATCATAAAGGCCGGCCAGACCCAGGAAACGCAGACGCGATTCGCATTTTGCGCGATCATTAGCTTCATCAGGAGAGTTCTCGACCACCTTATCCGCGATGCAAAGGACTCGTAGACCTTCACTGGCAAGTGACTCGGCCTTTGCATGGATAATGGCCTTGAACTCTTCAGTCTCATTCAGGATCGGAAGCATGACTTCCACGGCTCCTTTAGTATGAACGTGGTGAGACGCATCGAGGCCAGTACCGTAGACCACACTCATCAGCTTACACGAGGAATCAAAGGGGTGCTCGGCAATCAACCGGTCCGCGTTGTTTCGCACCTGACCGTACCGCATGGCGTAGACTTTGAGAGCAATTTCGGTGGGCTCCCCCACCGCTCGCCACTCGGCCGGTTCAAAAGCAGTCGTGACACTGCTAGTGTCGGTCTCGGGCTCTTTTTTCCCATCCGTAACCATTGAGTTGTTGCATAGATTGATCGTGTTGAGGAAAGCACTGAAGCAACTACCTGCCAGAGACCCAGACCAAGCAACATTGCCGCTGCTGGGATCGTAGGGGTCAGATGTGGCTTGCGTAACTCCAGTAAGATCATCACGTAACCAGACCTTGCGAGTGATCATGCGACCCTGGGTGAGGGTTCCAGTCTTGTCGGAGCAGATGTTGGTGACTCCACCGACAGCTTCGAGAGAAGGCATCTGGCGCACAATTACATGGCCCTTGACCATGGCCTTGGTTGCAACAGCCATGGTAACTGTAAGAACTGCGAGAAGAGATTCGGGGATTACAGCAACACCTACGCAGATACCATACAGCAGAACATCATCGTTGATGCGCCATCGGCTGACCGAAAAGACAATGACGGCAAGAAGGATGGCTAGACCGAATAGAACCAGGGCGAATTTGCTGAGAGTCACCTGCAATGGGGTTCCCTCGAGGCCGAGAATATTACGAATGCTTTGGCGGACATTGTAAATTGCCTTTCTCGTTGGGGTCATACCTGCAGTGTCCTTTTTCTTTTGGCGCAACAGTTCTGCGATTTGTCCGACTTCGGTTTCCATGCCGGTAGAAATGACGATACCAGTGGCACGGCCACGAGTGACGGAGCTACCGGAGAAGACGAGATTGATTCGGTCACCGACGGGCATGTCGGCATCATCAAAGACGGCATCAGGCTTCTTGCTGATGGCGACGGACTCGCCCGTCAGATGGGCTTCATCCGTGGAGAGATTAATGCCTTGGACGAGACGCAGATCTGCTGGAACGACATCTCCGGTGACAAGGGAAACCAAGTCTCCTTTGACAAGAGTTTCAGCCTTGACAGTGTCGCTATTACCATCACGAATGACTTTGCACTTTGGAGTGGACAGGGCATACAATGACTGAATAGTCTGTTCGGCACGGTAATCCTGGACAAGACTGGGCAGGTTAGCAGGTCAAGCAGGAACTTGCATGGCTGAAAGCTTGGACGTACCCGACGACAATGTTGAGCACAATGACTGCGACGACGACGCCTGCTTCGATATAGTCACTTATAGCAAAGGACAGGGCGGCGACGGCAATAAGTACTACAGTCAAAACATTGGCGACCTGTTGCAGGAAAATTTCCCAGATGGAAAGTCCCTTGGCACCTTTGATGGCATTGGGGCCGTCCCGCGCAAGGCGGTCAGCAGCCTCTTCACAAGTCAAACCATCGTAGAGGTCGGTGTCGAAGTACTCAGCAACTTGATGTGCTGATAGGGTGTGCGGGCACGTTGGTTTCTCTATAACTACTATGTCCGGGGGCTTCGGTATAGGAGGCTGGTCGTCCTGAGTAGGAGGAGGCGACAGGTCCGAGGTGGTGGCGTTGTTGGCGTTTGTTGCACCATTCGTAATAGCAGCGGCGGTTTCTCCCATCGAATGGTGGTAGTTTTTATGCTAACAAGCAGTAATACTCTCAATCGAGACGACGGAGGACTTTTTTTTAATTGCTTTTTTTGTTGGTTTTCTTTGCGACGAGTTGCTTTACAGTGAAGCAGCACAGGGGAAAGATATAGTAGGAAACGGTTCTAGTTCTTCTAGTCGAGAACGTTGCTACCCTTGGAGACTTTCGACGAAGCGGAATGAGGGAACGATACGCAAGAGGCAGAAGCCTGATGGGCAATGGTGAGAGAGGAAAGGATACGACTCGATAGACTGGGCGGGGGGGCGTCCTCTTTTTGAAGGACTGCGGATGCTCGCCAAGTGCCTACCTACGGGTGGTACCTGTCGCTGGCCAGTCGGCAGATTAGTTACCTGATGAGAGGTAGACATGGGTGATGGGGTGGCTAACAAATGGCCAGAGGATTATGGATGGCCTGAAGTCGCCAAGTTAGGCCGTGGACAGTGTTGGTGGCGGTGGGGATGTTTCAGTGGAGGCTCAGGGTGGATTTTAGGCATCCTTTAGCGTTCCACCGCCTCGAAGTGCGGGGGAGGACTCAGAATGCTGTGTCGATGCCTTAACAGATGATACTTGATGTGCCAACAGCGAGGCGCCCCGTCTTTGGTTGCCAGCTGGCGGCCAAAACAAGGGGGCGGGGGATAGACAGCTGACAGAGGAGAAGACTCTTCCGCCTCTGCACGGCAAACGAAGGTTTCTCCATCTTGTTCTCTTCTCCTACACCATCGGCATAACCACCCAATATTTCCGTACAACCTCCGTCCTCCAGCGTAATATTGACACATGGATCGTCGAGATTAAGTTGACAACTGGGGCTTGCTGCCACTAGCCCGTTCCCCCGCCCGTCAGCGACCCAGCCATGTGGATGCCGCCAGCGCTGCGCCCTAATGCAACAGCTTTGCAGAATGCAGCTTAGAAGAGAAGCTCCAAAGCTACACGTGGTGCGTCCTTCCCGGCGCCGTCTGGTCACACACTGTTCTGGCGGTTGGAATTCGCGGTGCGCGTTTGACGTTGCTCTGATGTTGCTCGGCTGGCATGATGTCTCTTGATTTTCACGGATCTCGGTGCCGGTCCCATCAGCCTCGGATCTCTTTGCCGAGCCAGAACCGTTGCGATGGAGTTGTTGGGGACTCAGACAAGACGGCCACAGTCAGGAATGGATGAGCCCTATGGCACGAGCCGGGACACTTTGGATGGTGTCTCGCTCAGCAATGCAGCTGTGGTGCCAATGTGGACTTGTTTCGATCACGCGCCAGCAAGCCTCTCAAAGCAAACTCTCCGTACAGGTGTGCAAGAACGCATAGTAACGGATATTATCAATGCCAAGTATGTGTAATCCACAGTGCACTGACTGCACTGCCTTGTTCTAAAGTTAGGGAGTGTTGATTAAGCTCTAGCCAAGAAACCAGCCACTGTTGATGAAAGGCTCAACAAAGCAAGCTTTCCTCTTGGACGCCACCTCAATGCTCGTGTCCAATAGCACACGATAGCAACTTTGTGAAATCCAGCGACTCCATCCACCATGGGCCGGGGGCCAATCGTTGGGGTGGCCAAGTTCAGCCACGCTCCACTGTGAACGGCCACCTACCTCTTTAGTAAGGAGATAATCATGACGATATGACGAGAGCACAAGCTTTCGTAGTGACAAAGAGACTTAATCAATTAAGCTCATCTCCCTATCAAGATGCAATTGTGGATGTTACGTAGTCTATTACGTGGACAAGGAGGATTGGCAATCCGAAGCACGGCTCATCATTTGAAATTTGCCTGGTCTAATTCTATACGATTTTGGTTGGATCTAGCATAAACAAAAAACACTGTGTTGAAGTGTTGAAGTCACCGAAAACGCCGTTCCTCTGAATCAAATCTGGCTACCAGATCATCTCTAAAACCATTTAAACAAGTAGTTAAACCCAAACGACCAGCGACGAACGCGGACAGTGTAGATGAAAAAATACACGAGAGCCCAATTACTGATGCAAAATGCGAGGAAAATGCCAAAGTCGCGCCATTTTTGGCTGGGCTCAATGTGAAGGGAAGCCAAGTACTGGGTACCATCGGCATAAGGGCAGTAGCCGCAGATATCGGTGGCATTCGGGTCAATCAGGTAGCCTCGGCCAGCCTTGGCGATGAAGTCGTTGGCAAAGTCGGCGCACGTCTTGCCAGACGGGGGCTTGAAATGGGCAGCCTCGCGGTCGTCGCAGCGGACTTGTTGGTTGGCGAGCGTGCTCGAGAGAACACCGCCGACAAAGTACGTGGACGGGTTGACATAGTACATCCAGTAGCGCCAGAAGACGACGAGCTGCTGGTACGGCACGAAGACGCCGTTGAAGACGGAGAACATGACGAGGAAGAAGGGGAGGACGTTGCTGATGACGGTAAAGGACGGGGCAAAAGCGCAGATCCACTGCGCCCAGCTGGTCTGGAAGAGGAAGAAGAGCAGCGTCATCAGGAAGACGAAGCCGGCGGTAGCGCTGTCGGTGGGCAGCCCGGTGGCATAGTACCAGAGCACCCAGTAGAGCACCGCCGAGATGACGGCGCTAGGGATCTCGGAGAGGATGGAGGCGGAGCAGAATGCGACCCAGCCGTAGATGCGGGACGGGTACTCGCGAGCCTCCCAGAGGGCGCGGTCCATGAAGAACTTTGGCAGGACAGCGTTCATGGTGGCGGGCAGGAAGAGCAGAACCAGAAAGGACGTGAACATGCGGCTCTGCATGTCCTCGACCGTGTTGCCGAGCTGCCAAAAGGTGAAGCCGTTGAAGATGCCGATGAGAACGGCGACAAAGAACTTGCCGTACACGTAGGAGGGTTGGCGCCACTGCTTGATAAACATGCGTCTGGTCAGGAGCATGGTCTGCTCGTACACGGAGGCGGCGAACTCGTCCGGCTTCGCCGCGCCGGAACCGTGCTGCAGCTGGGCAGCGGCCTCGCCGCGGTCACGCTTGATGCGCTGGATCTCGTCGGTGAGGCTCTTGTTCTCGTCGGAGCGCAGCCACTGGTCGTTCCAGAAGTCGCGGCCGGCGGGCTTGGCGCCCTGCTCGACGAGGAACTCGGCCACGTTCTTGCCGTCGGGGCACTGGGAGCCGCGGGCGGCAAAGTAGTCGACGACGGCAGCGCCGTTCTCGCCGACGGGGCCAAAGTAAAAGACGTTGCCGCCCGGGTTCAGCGCGAGGATCTGGTCAAACTGCTCGATGAGCTCCGACGAGGGCTGGTGGATGGTGCAGATGATGGCCTGGCCCGCGGCGCACAGCTTGCGGAGGAAGCGGATGATGGAAAAGGCCGACTGGGAGTCGAGGCCGGACGTCGGCTCGTCGAGGAAGAGGAGCAGCGACGGCTTGGCGGCCAGCTCGACACCAATGGTCAGGCGCTTCTTCTGCTCGACGCCGAGGGAGAAGACGATGGCGTCCTCGATGGGCTGCATCTCGAGCAGGTCGATGATCTTGTCGACGTAGGCAATCTTGTCCGCGCGCGGCGTCTCCTTGTCCTGGCGCAGCAGGGCCGAGAACTCGAGGGCCTCGCGCACCGTGGTGGACTCCTCGTGCAGGTCCATCTGCTCGACGAAGCCGGTGCCGCGCTGAAAGTCGGTGGGCAGGGCGGCGCCGTCGACGAGCATGCTGCCCTCGACGACTCCGACGACCTGCCGCTGGGATAGCGTGTTGAGAAGCGTCGTCTTACCCGCGCCCGAGGCGCCCATGAGGGCGACCATGACGCCGGGTTTGGCGTAGCCCTGAACGTTGTTGAGAAGCTTCTTGGGGCCGTCGGCGGTGGGGACGGTGTAGTTGACGTCCTCCCAGGTGAAGATCTTTTCGCTGCGCTGGAACTCTTGCAGGATCTCGTCGGGGGTAGTGATCTGGCGCCGGAGCGTGTCGTCGCCCTGCGTCTCCTTCTTGCCGGACTCTTCGTCGGCCGCCTGGGTCTGCTTTGCGGCGGCGGCACCGGCCTTGGATTTCTTAAAGACGAGGATGCCCATGCCGGAAGTGGCAAACGAGATGGTCTCGGTGGCCAGGACGGTGACGAGAATGTACAGAACGGAAAATGCGATGAGGACGGCCCAGTTGCGCCAGAGGTTGGAGCGGTGGTAGTCGTAGTTTGCGTTGAGATAGTCGGCGCCGTTGACGGTCGTGGCACCCGCGGCGGAGCCGGGAACGGCACAGCCCTGGTTCTCCGGCAAGATGCCGGGCCCCTGCGGCACGAGCTGGCTCGGGGCGCACTGCATGTTGCGATTGGACAGCTCGTTGGAGATGACGCCCTCGAAAGAGTACGACACCGGGTTGATCCAGTAGAACCAGCCAAACCAAATCTTGTCGCTGAGGAGGGTGGGCTTGCTGATGGCGTAGCCGGTAAAGATGAGGAGCAGGTTAAAGGTGATGCCGGAGAAGCGGACGGCGTCGTCGATGGAGGGGCTGATGGCGGCGAACATGCGGTAGAGGGCCGTGATGCAGATGGTGGTGGTGTAGATGTAGAGCAGGTAGATGAAGAACTTGCCGGCGTCGAGGTCGAGGTTGCACATGAAGTAGAGGATGACGCCAAAGACGACGACCTCGAGGAGGAGGAGCGGGAAGTCGGCGAGGATGCGGGCAAAGTTGACGGCCGAGGGCCGGTAAAAGGCGTACTCCTTGTGGCGCTGGATGACGTCGCGGCCGGCGATGGCGCGGATGAGCTCGGAGAGCTGCAGCCAGCCGAGGAAGAGGATGGAGAAGAAGGCGGCGCCGCCGCGGAGGAAGAGGCCCGAGGTGTCGTCGGGGATGTCGTAGAAGAGGGAGCCGACGATGAGGCCCATGCTGACGATGATGGCGAACTTTGTGTAGAGGGTCTGCTTGTCGCCCCAGAGCAGCCAGAACTCGCGGCGGGTGCAGGCGAGCACCTGGCGCCAGTAGCTGACGGTGTAGTTTGAGCGGCGCGGGACGGTGCGCGACTTGGCCTCGCGGACCGACTGCCGGAAGTCGGCGGCGTCGGCGTGCGCGGTGGCGGCCAGGTGGCGCTCGTAGTCGGCGACGTCGGCGAGGACGGCGGCGTAGGCGTCGCTGGCGCGGAAGGCGGCCTCGAGCTCGGCGGGCGTCTTGGGCGCGCGCGCCTCCCAGTCGCCGTCGCCGTCGTCCCGGAAGCGGCGGGCGTTGACGTCGCAGACCGAGGTGAGAAAGTCGGCCGTGGTCTGGCGCGGGGGCGCGTAGAAGCCGAGGTCGACAAAGTACTGGCGGGCCTCGGCGGCGGGGCCCTGGTAGAGCATGCGGCCCTCGTCGAGGACGAGGACCTTGTCGGCGAGCGCGTAGATGCCCTCGCCGGCCTGGTAGAGGGTGGTGAGGGTGGTGCGGCCCGAGACGTCCGTCATGACGCGCAGCGACCGGGCGTAGTCGAGCGCCGTCGACGCGTCGAGCCCGCGCGTCGAGTTGTCCCAGCAGGTGACGGTCGACTTGGTCGCCAGCGTCTCGGCAATGGAGACGCGCTTGCGCTCGCCGCCCGACACGCCGCGCGTGTACTCGTCGCCGACGTTTGTGTTGCGCGTGTGCGAGATGGCAAACATGCGCAAGAAGGCGTCGACGACGAGCCCGACGGCGCCCCCGTCGTGCTTCTTGGTCTTGGTCCGCAGCGCAAACGCCAGCGTCTGCCCGACCGTCAGCGACGGCAGGTGCCGGTCGTTCTCCGGGTTGTACACGACCTCGCCGCGGTACCGCCGGTCCATCTCGGCCGCGTCGATGCCGCCGTATCGCACGTCGCCCTCGACGGCCGCGTACCCGCCGCGGTTGTTGGCGATGGCCTTGAGGAAGGTGGTGCACCCGGCGCCCGGGCGGCCGAGCACCAGCATCATCTCGCCGGGCCGCACCACGCCCGTGAAGTCGTGGATGAGGTCGCGGATCGGGGGACCGTCACCGCCACCGCCTAAGCGGCCCAGCGCCGGGACGAGCTTGGTCAGGTGGCCGTATAGGTCCGGGCCAAAGGTGCCGAGGATCGCCTGAGGCAGGGTGCGGACCGTCGTGGCGCTCAGGGCCACGCCCTTGACCGTCAGGTTCTTGAAGACGACGCCGACCTTTTTCGTCGACTCGCCGCTCTCCGGGTGCCGCTTCTCGAGGTGGCCTTGGCGCATAAACTCGTCGAGCTGGAAGTCGTCCTCGTGGCGCTGCGTCTCCTGGCTGTCGGCCTCGACGTCGGGTTCCCGCTTGGGCTTGCGCAGCGCCGAGAGCAGGCCGCCTCCGCTGCCGCCCCCGTCGCCGCCGGCGGTAGAGTGCCTCTTGGCCTTGGGCACGCCCGAGGCGTTGCTGGCCCGTCGGCTCAGCTCCTTCTGGAGGTCACTGTAGCCCCGGAGGGCGCTTGCCTGGCGGACGGGGCCGCCGGCGTCGGCATCGCCCCAGTAGCCCTCGACGGAGGCGTCGCTCGAGGAGACGCCGGCCGAGGGGGACGGTGCGAGAGCGGCTTCGGCGCGGCGGGTGGTTGTCGTCTCCGTGGTGTTGGTTGCTGTGGTGTCATTGGTGGCTCCGACGGTGGCCGTCGTCGGCACCGTCTGCTGCTCTTCGGCAGCCATTATGGAGCAATGTGTTGCCAATGGGCTCCCTCTTTCTATAATGAGTTTTGTAGAGAGAAAAAAAAAGTCTTATTGTATTGGTCGTTATATAGTCACCTGTCGTTTGAGGACGTTGGCGAGTCTCGTTGCTTGTGTGTCTCACAGCGTTCAAGAGGTGGGACGTGGACACTTATATGGACTGGGAAGCTCATTACGACCGCAACAAGGTCGGATCCGTTTCAACTTTTTTTTTTTTTTTACTCTTGCTACTCCCTTCGGCTCCGTGGTAATCCCATGTCATGACGCACCGCCCCTGTGGACCACCGGGGTTGGTTCCGCCGAAGAGGAGAGCCAATGAGTGCCGGCCTG
This sequence comes from Cordyceps javanica, assembly GCF_051103115.1. NCBI lineage: Eukaryota > Fungi > Ascomycota > Sordariomycetes > Hypocreales > Cordycipitaceae > Cordyceps > Cordyceps javanica. Next base: position 2,589,040 of record NC_139300.1, on the reverse strand, counting down.
GATAAGACGTGCCTGGAGATTGTATTTCTAATCTCCGGGGTGTGTGTGTTGACAAAATAAAAAAAACGTCCACCCAGTCTGAGCTAACCCAATTGTTGCTTTTAATATGGGTGCGGCTCGTTCCTTGATGTGCGGTTGCTTTGGAATTCCTCAAGGGTCAAACTCGGTGGAGCCGTGATGGCGGACAGAAAGAAAAAAAAAAGCGACTTTTTTGCTCAGTATGTAGACAAGCGCGGAGACTTGTTGTCACCTTGTTTCCACCGTTGCGGAGACTTTTTCTTTGCACCCATGGCATTAATAATTGCATATAGTTCATTATGAGCATGTTTCCCCCCCTCCCCCTCTTCCTTCTCACGGTCCTGGGCGTCGTGATAACGGGGGGAAGGGGGGGAGGATCAAGGCAGCCGCATTCGGCTCGCCGTTAAGGCGGCTGTGCCCTTGTCTGCTTGATGTCTGACTCTGCAAGGCTTGCCCTGGGCTTCTGATGTTTGAATGATTCATTGTGGAGAATCTCTTTTCAGTCCGGCATGGGGCTCTGGCGTCTTGGTTGGCAAGTTGGGCCGGGGATAACGCTACTGGTACGGTGGGTGGCCCGTGGAAGGCAAAGGAGGTTAAACTCGTTGCGGTAACTGATACGCAACGCCGTCCATCATGGGCATCTTGATCTCTGACGGCATCTGAGTTCATCCGGGCAAACAGTCACCCACCGAGAGACCACCCACCAAAAGAAAGAGCAAGCATACTTATGCGGCATCATCCCACAGCAAACTCTCAAAGTAAATGGGATTCGGGAAAAAAAAAACTTGGGGTCTCAGCGTCCACTTTTGGGATTTGCAAGCCAAGCCTTTTTGCCCTAGCTACGGAGTTACTCCAACAAAGATGCAGGACCCTCAACTCGAGTCTTTCCCATGTTCCCCTTTTTTTGATTGCTTTGACATGATACAGACTATTCGTAATCCGCACGCATGTCGGAATTGACAAGCATTCTATTCGCAGGAGAGCGATGACACCATTCGCCTGCGCAGCCTTGTACTGATGGGTGAAATTGCACATTGCATTGGCAGCCGTGACACGGGCTCTCAACCGCCGCGGCCGAGTCTCTTTTGGGAGTCAAATTTTTGATTTCAAAGCAGTTGTTTCGAAGGAAAGGGGGGGGGGGTGTCTCTTGATAGACTCCAGATAAATATATGGGCCAAAGGCGCGGCGGCGCCAGGCTCGCCGCTCAACCTGCTACTCGAGCTCCGCCGCGGCGCTCCCAACTTTTTTTCTTGCTTACAAGTTTGCTGCTGTTTTCTGAATTTAACCTCTTTTTATGTTCTGTTTGTTGTCATCTTCCTTTTGTTGGTCGCTCTAATGTCAATCGGCCAAGCCCCTGTCATGTCTGGACACGCGCAAAGTCAAAGTGACGTAAGGCTGTCACCAGTTAGAAACAAAAGCTTAAAAAGCCCGAAAATATTGCCAAATTAGGAACTTGTTTATTCGTGAAATGGTCAGCAAAATGGGCTTAATTAGCCCACGTTTTTTTTTTTCGGGCGTATCGGCAGCAACACAAAAAAAAGGCAATACGCTCGCTCACAGAGAGACCTGCACATGCAGATGCCGCCTACATGTCGGCAACTATCAACTATGCACATGGGCTGTATGGCGAGCCTTGGCACGTGCTGATCAAGTAAGGGTGACAGGGATTTATTACGGATGGAAAGAAGAGAAAAGGAAGGGAAAAAAAAGGAAATCAGGAGCAAGGCTCTGTAGTTTTCAACGGCTGAGGGTGGCTCACCTACTTACTGCGTTGGGCTGCAACCGCTGCACGACGAGTCAACAGTCCAGATGCAGCCATTAGCCTGAAAACAAGAACAAAAAAATAACGGTAGAAACCTGAGACACTCTGATGCGTGAAAGAAGTCGTGATGAGACTTTTTCGTCGCACGGATACCCGAGATATCGGTGTTTAATGCCCCCATAGCAGATGCGTTACGGAGTCGGGCATGTTGGACCGCGGCGATAGGTGTTTAGCAAAGGGCTTTGCTGATGATGTCCGCGTTACTGGTCCCCCGGCAAAGGGTGGGTACCACACCAATTGGTTAAAGTATTTAGTATCATGTATTTAGTTTGACAGATGATGATCCCTTTTTCGGCGACTTGAAGGGGAGGCCGCGCGGGCCGCGGCCTACACGCGCGACGCACGGGGGAGAACTGATGTGGTGCTTCAAAACGTGAAAATGCAAGACTCAGACAGGGCCACCCTGATGTCTGTTGGTAAATCCGCCGTTCACGGCACAGAGTACAGAAGACGTACATCTTGTCTTGGGGAGGGGGCGGCTGGCGTGAATTACTGTGCGTGCGCCGCACCACCGCCAAAGCCAAGACGCACCTGCGGCGCAATATGGATTGGACACGGGGGAGGGGGGGGCCGAGTATACTGAGTAACTCCTTAATCCACACTAACCAAAACAGATGAGCTGGCGTCGTTGTGACTTGAACAAGAGATGCACAATGGCTACGCCTTGATGGCACAATGTCTGTCTGCTCATGGCAGCTAGAAGAGCGCGAAATCGACTCCCAACACGTCGTCCCAATCTTTGCCATTTGGAAAATTAGGAACGAATCTTCTTTTCTGGGCCACTTTTTCGTTCAACTAGATCTACCATTACATTAAAGTATAATCTTGGGAACGTATTTTTTGTCAACGAGGTCCCCAATCTGACCGTGCGACGTTGCGCCGGGAGAGATATCGCGAAATGCTACCCGGGAGAGTGAGTACCAGGTGACTGATGTACGTATTCACACCTTGGCCGGGCTTGTCAATTCCGAGCTCAATGTTTGCTCTTCTCGTTCCCTCTCTCTTCCTTTATCTTTCTTCTTTTTTGATGTTATTGTTGTTTCTCAAGAGCAATGCGGCCAAGACTTAGTTCCGCGGCGGGGCCACGAGGCATTCCGAGATGGCTTGCTTCGAGGTTTCGGTGTCCATCAAATTCCAGAGACGTATATGGGAAAGAGATTGGAATTAAAATTTAATTATGGTATGAATTTATATATAATAATTTATACAATGTGCTGCCAGTCCGGCGGCCTCACCATGACATATCATTGAGCGTCCCCCCCCTACCCCGCGTCCCGCGCCGTCTTCTTTCCTTCTTCTTTCTTCCGTGCTGACCCCCCTTTTTACTGGTCAAACTCGCCGGCGTACAAGACGTCGCCGGGCTGCCCGTTCATCTCGTCCCAGACGGCGCGGGCCTCCTCGTGGATGCTGCGGCTGGCGATGTGGTTCTCGGTAGCGGCGGCGGCGGCCGTCTTGTTGTTGTTGTCGACGGGGATCGTTGCCAGCAGGGCGGCGACGTTCTCGCGCTCGAGCTGGACGTGGAGGTAGACGGCGGTGCGCTTGCCGCTGAAGAGGGCGTAGGGGATGTTGGTGGCGCCGTCGTTGTTGGCGTCGCCGACAGCGTAGAGGCCCGGGACGGTGGTGGCGAGGCCCTTGGTGGGGTCGACGGCGATCTTGCCGCCGTCGTCGAGCTTGGCGCCGGCGTCGCGCGGCAGCGTCGAGGCCTGCTCCGTCGGCACGTTGATGATGAAGGCGTTGCGCAGGGTGGAGTTGCCGTCGGCGAAGTGGACGCGGAAGAGGTCGTGCTCCGGGTGCGTGGGCAGGCTCGGGTCGGCCGACGGGTCGGCGCCGTCCGCCAGGCGCTCAATGGACGTCATGACGCGGTCGTCGACGGTCACGTTCTTGGCCTCGAGGTAGGCGTGCCAGCGCGGGAAGCTCTTCTCGGTGGCGTCGAGCATGGTCTGGTTGGCGGCGGTGCCGTTGGTGAAAGCCACGACGTCGCTGTTGAGCGTGGCCACCTCGCGGTAGGTGCCCGGCGCCGAGGTCACGGGGCCGACGATGCCGAGCGACTGGTCGGCGTGCTCGTGGCCGTCGCACCACGGGCACCAGTAGATGCCCTTGCCAAAGTTCTCCCGCAGGCCCGGCGTGCCGGGGATGACGTCGCGGAGGCCGGTGCCCAGGACGACCTTGCGCGCCCTGTAGGTGATGGCCTGCTCGCCGCCGCCCGTCGCGTTGAAAGAGTACGTGACGGAAAAGTACGTGTTGTTGCGCTCCGGCTGGATCTCGGTCACGGTGCCGTTGGTCATGGTGACGGTGCCGTAGTTGGCAATGGACTTGCGGGCGACCCAGCGGTAGTAGGCGGTTTGCTGGCCTGGAGAGGTGGTGAGTTTTTTGTTTCTTCATTTTTTTGTGTTGATCAACGGAGAATGCGTAGGGGAAAAAAAAGAGACAGGAGGAAGAGGAGAGAGAGAGAGAGAGAGAGAGAGAGAGAGAGAGAGAAAGAAAGAATCCAAGAAAGAGAGAGGGCCCGGTCAACTAGAGTGTTTCGGTTCCAACGTACCATCGTTTCCGGGTAGATCGTGGAGGTGACGGGTGGCGGCGTTGCGGTACTCGCCCGAGTCGACGAGGAGGACCTTGCGGCGGACGCGGGCGAGGCCGCTCAGGGCGGCGAGTCCGGAGGGGCCGCCGCCGACGATGATGGCGTCGTAGTCGATGCGGGGGAGGGCATCACTGCTGCCGCTGCCGTTATTGTCGTTGTTTGTGACGGGTGCAGAAAGAGCAAGCAGCGGGAGGGCTGCGACGAGTGCGGTGCGAAACCACATCGTTTTTTGGGGGGGGGGGAAAGGGCGAGGGGATGAGGCTGTTGGAGATGTGCTTTTGCCTGCGTTTGCCGCGAGGATGTGGTGTTGCTGCACAGACGACGACGAGGACAACAACAACAACAACAACAAAAGGACAAGATATGAAAAAAAGGGCAAATTTTACGCAGCTATTGTAGCAACGGGAATTATGGATAGAGGGAGAGATTATCAAGAAGAAGAAGAAAACATGAAAAAAAAGTCTGAGCATTCGGTTGAGACAATCCCCGTCATTTTTATACTTTTTTGTCTATTCAAATTTCCCAGCTTCAAGGTTCCCCCGTCTCCCCTCTCCTCACACACACTCTCTCTCTTTCTCTCCCCTCCACCCATGCCATGGTAAGCGTCGATGGAGCTCAGATCAGCCGACTTATTACGATGACAAGCTAGACTGGAAGGGGGGGGGGGTTGAACGCTATGCCAGTTATCATGCTCAACCGTGGAGATGCACTTTTTCTCGTATTACCATCTTTGGCAGTTGCCGAGCAATGCATTGAATAGAAAAAAAGGTCTTGTTTTTTTTTCTGCTCGTCTTGTACTATTAGGGCGGTAAAAGGGTGATTCGAATGTTGTCGAGGTTGCGGTGCATCATGCATGAAGCTTTTTGGAGCTAGTTGATAAAGATCCCAACTCTTTCAGCGGGTCCGTCTTTTTTCTGTTTCTTTTCTTTTCTTTTTTTTTTGGTCGGCAAACTTGAAAGTTGGTGGCTGGCTGGAGCTGCAGTCTGGGTCCGGTCGGAGCTGGGGCGAGGAAAGGCCAAGGGAAAAAGGAGGGGAGGCTCCGCCCGGCAGAGGCGCCGTTCAATCTCCAATTCGGCAAAGATGAAGCGAGAGAGAGTTTCGGTAGGGAAAAAAAAAAAAGGTTGAAAGAGGGGGGTTGCTGAAGCTAAGATTTTTCTTTGCTCCTTGTTTTTTCTGTACAGAGAAGAGGCGCAGAAAAAAAAAGAAGGGTGTCAAAGAGAGAGAGAGAGAGAGACAAGAAAGAAGAGAGAGGGAGGGAGACACCAAATCACAACTGCCCTACAAGTTGCTACAGCTGTTCCCGGTCGCCCGTCTCCTCCTCGTCAAACAATCAAGAACATGTCAAGACAAAATTGACTTGGCTTGAGGACCCGGGGGGAGCTTGGACGGCATCCCAGACGCACAATGACGTACTCCACTTGGCCAAGCAAAAAGCTCGCCATCTGCCAAAGCGTTACATCGTCTTCTTCTCACCCATCACTCAGCCCAACTTTTTCCTCTTCTTTTGGGCCTCCTCCCGCCGCTTGTCGCTCTGCCGCTGTCTAACTCGATGCGGCTGACGTGCAGGACATGTACATAAACTAACAAGTATCCGTACTTACTGTGATCAGCGAAAAAAAAAAAAACAAGATGGAAAAGTAAACAAGCAGGCAAGTAAGCAAACAAACAAGATGAAATAGAAAAAAGCATAATACGAATTCGCCATCCCAATGCGAAAAAAAAATGGTGTACTATGTACTCCGTACGGATACACTGCAATCAAATGCATCAAGAGACTCGGCTGTCGGCTGTCGGACGTCCGCCTCTGACCCGCGTCCTCGTATAGCTGATGAGCCATGTATTTATTTATTTATTTATTTATTCATTTGTTTTCGAGTCTTTCGAGTCTTTCTTCCTTCTCCTCTCGATTTATGGAATCGTACAGATAACTGTAGACCATCGGCACATGATTTCTCTTGTTGCACTGCTTCTGCCTCCCCCCTTTTTTTCTATATGTCTCTGGCAATTGAATAATGGACATTTGCCGCAAAAGCCGGCCCCAGGTAAAAAAGTAGACCTTGTACCCGGTAACTCGGCTGAGAATGGCTGACTATATCGTGACCGGGATATCGGCCATTATAGGTTTGCGGCAACATTTACGGATACAGGAGCGACGAGTTGGAAATAAAAACTAATAATAATAATGATGATGATGATGATGACGAGAAGGATAATAATAGAAGTCGCCCCCACTGCTTGCCATGATGTAAGAAAAAAAAATCTTTTGATTCCCATACCAATGTACAGAAAAGTCGCGAAGCACAGTTCGCGCCAAGCTTACACAGCCGTCGGCTTGGCATGACAACACCTCGTAAGACTCGACCCAAAGGAAAAACTCTATCTCAAAGATGCATGTTTTTTGCTTTCTCGTCGCTAGTTTCTAAACCGGGAAAACAAAAGTCCAAGACGGGCTGTCCACACTTGAATTCCCGAGCAGGGAAAAAAGAGGAAAAAAAATCATCAAAAACTATCCTAGCAAATTAATAAACGGCTCCGGCCACCGTCCCCACACCAACGGCCGGTCCCCCAGCCGTCCGCTCACCGGTGCCAGCATCTTGACCTTGCGCTTCTGCTCGTCCACGTCGGCCACGTACACGAATCCCATCACCCCGGCCGTCCGTATCGTCTCGGGCGAATCTCGTACCGACGCGTGCATCACCGCCAACGTCCAGTGCTCCATGGACGAGCACGCCTCTTCCCGTACTAGCGTTTCCGTTTCGTAGTCGGAATCTGGAGCTGGTTGTTATTAAAAGAAAGCGACACGTAGTTGGCAGAGGGTATGTGTGTGTGTGTGTGTGTAAAGCGTTCCATGACGGTATCAAAGAGCTTACAATCTGGTAGCCTGTAAATGACGAGACTGTCAAAGTCGACCTGCTGAATCTGCGGGCTCAGCGTCCGTCGCGCGTCCCCGAAAAAGTACTCCTTGATGACGGCCTCGCGGCTGTGCTCCGTAAACGCCTCATCCCTGTCCACTACGCCGTCCGACTTGTCCAGCGTGATGACCTGGATCGGCTCGCCTAGGCTCGTCTTTTCCGTCGCGAAGCGCTTTGCAATCTCTGCATTCAGGCCGCTCGTCCCGACAATGACGACAATGTTGACTATGATCAAACCCATCAGGTCAGCACGTTTTGCTGCTCCACTTCTCTTCTCTTCTCTCTTGCGGCATTCGCCATCATCACCACCACCATCACCATCACCACCACCACCTCCACGTATACGTACCTGACAACTCATCCACCATGTGCGCCAGCAGGTCCAGCCCCCTCGCGCTGCCCGCCTCCACGCCCATCGAGTCCACCAGCACGCCCGCCGTCTTGACCTCCGGATCCTCGCTGAGACGGGCGCTGACGCCGTCGGCCAGCCGCCCAAACAGGCGCTTGTACACGTCGGCGTCCTCCTCGGCCGACTCGCGCCCGTAGTAGTACGCCAGCGGGAGCTTGACGGGCACCGCGCTCGGCCCGCTCGTCGGCGTGCTGCCCCAGCCGTCCGCCGCCGCCGGGTCCATGACGGTCGCGAACACGCCCGCGCTCAGCGTCCCCGCCAGGCTCAGCAGGCCCTCGCTCGGGTCCGCGTTGACCACCAGCGGCTGCTGGCCCTGCCGCGTCGCGTAGCTCGCCAGCGTCCGCACCAGCGTCGTCTTGCCCGTCGCCCGCCCGCCCGCCACCAGCACCCGCGGACCCTCGCGCGGCGCAGCACCCGCGCCCGCCGCCGCCGCCGCTGCCCGCATCGCCGTCAGCTGCCCGTGCAGGTTCAGGTGCGACGCCGCCGGGTTCTCATTGGGCGTCCGGAACGTCGCTACGCCGTCGTGATCGGCCCGTCCGTCCACCTCGAGCTCGCACCCGTGCCAGGTAAGCAGCTTGCCGCGCAGGGGTCCCGTGAACCGGTAGGCGTTGCGCGCCGCCAGCTCCACGCCGTCTTTCTCGGCCGTCCCCGACACTAGCTTGACGCTGATTGACGCCCCGGGTGCGAGCTGAAAGCGCCATTCGTCGGCCTTGCGGAGCGCAACGGTGCGCGTCGACGATTCGACATGCTTGAAAGGAAAAAATAACGGCGTTAGCTTGCTCGTTTGGCCGCAGGCGAGCGCCGTGACGCAACAAAAACATCGCAGATGGGGAAAGGGGGGGAGATTGGGCTGGTTTGAGATTGAAAATAAGCTTACCTGTGTAGGGATCTGCCCTAGCCCTGGAATTGACATGCTGGGCTACATTGAACACTTTTGTGTAGGTCGGAAGCTTTTGTTCACGATGCAAGCTTGGAGGGGCATAGCTACCTTACCTCCTACCTACAGTGGGGGGTGTACTACTAAGGTAGTGGGTCGGCGATTAAGCTACCACTGCTCCGCACAACAGCTCACATTGACAAAAGCTTCGTTTTTTAGAAGTGGCATAAACATGCAGTAAACATCGAATGAGTGATATATAAACAAGAAAGTAAGGGGATGATGACGTATATCTACAACGTCGTTTATGCGTTGCCGCGTAGCTACTCTGTAGGCAGCTAGAGATGTAATGCTCTTCTCTATATGCATGTGTACAAAACCCAGCCCAGACGCCGTGCATGTTGCCGTCGTCTACAATGGAGACGGCGAAAAACAAGAAAACAAACAAACAAACAGAAAGGGCTCAAGACTGAATGCGAATTCGGACGGCCACTCATTTCACCCCGAAAGCTGCTTAAAGATTTCGCGCACACTTCGGACGCCCCCGAGCAAGTTCTCGTCGGGGCCTTGGCCAGGCGTCCACTGCGCATGCGCAAAGTCAATCAGCTTTACCGAGAAGACCTGCGGTCCATCGTCCATGTCCATGTCTACGCCGTCGTCCTCGTCGTAGTCGTCGTCACTGTCTCCCAGGATAGCCGCCTGGATCATCTCATCGTCATCGCCCATGGCAATGCCACTATCAGTGCGCAGGGTCGTGCGGTTGAGTATCTTGGTCTCGACGGTCGTCACATTTTCATTGTTCTTGCCAATGGCGGCGCGCAGCGCGTCGCCGTCGCCCTCAAAGATGAAGAGCAGCGACGATGAGTACATGCGGGTCTCGTGCGCCTCCAGGATGTCCTGGATGTGACCAACTTCGCGCGCAAACGCCTCGCACACGGCCCGGCCGAGCTCCTCATCAATGCCGGCGTTTGAGTTGAAGACAAAGTGGCGGAAGCCGTCGAGAATGTTGTCATTGTTCATCGTTACGCGACCGTAGTCCTTGTCGTAGACAAGATAGCCCTCATCATCGAGCTGCGACGTGTCGTCGGACCCTCGGTAGACGCGCATACCCGCTATGCGAAACCCCAGCTTTTTGTGCGTCGTCTCGGTCGCAATCTTGTCGAAGCGCGCCTTTTTCGCAGCGGGCGCGTCGTCGGCCCACAGCCGCGTGCCGAGCTTGACGTCGAGGATGTTGGGTTTTTTGAAGCCCTTGGCAGCGTTTCCAAGCGCGACGGCCATGTTGGTCTTGATCTTCTTTCCGTTGGTGGGGACCCAGGAGCCGCTGTTGGCCTCGGCAGGTGCTCGCGAGACCTGCTCCGCGACCGTTGCTTGGATCTGCTCTTTCGCAGTCTGGAAAGCGCCCGTGCTTGAAACGGCTCCCGTGACGGCATCGTCTAGATTGATCGCGGAGGGATCGCTGAGTTTTAAGCAACCAATGTAGGAGGGCATAATATCGGCAAATTCGGGGTATCGAGAGGCGGAGTCGTAAAAATCAATTTCGGCCTGCGTGCAGGGCTTGATGAAGAGCTCCCCATCGGCGTCGCATAAGGTGCCAGCACTTATATGGTCAGTCAAGATCCCACTGTCACACATTTCTGTTGTCTAGGTAGTTGCTTACTGTCCTGCGACGGCATAGTTGTAGTCGAGCAGTTCTTCGCGTTCAGGGATGCGCTTGTTGTTCATCATGGCGAAAATGCGCAGCAGCGGCTGAGAGTAGAAGCTTTAGATCGCTGTGTCCATATAAACTGGTGACCAACAGGGACTAAGCCCCCCGGGTGAGGGAAGAGTTATATCCTGCAAGGCTCAGAGACTGGAGAAGAGTACGAGGCGAAGCGCGGCCGTATCGTGTCGTAATCAGATGGGTAAAAGTAGAATGCAAGGCAGAACCAGTGCGGGTTGGCGGGATATATATTAATATGGCGCGAGGTTAATACATGAAAGGACTGTTGTCATGACCTGGTAGTGTAAACATGGAGGTGTGGTTGTGAATGGGAATTCTGCTCCGGAAAGGCGGTGGTACAGTTTGCGCACCAGGACAGTCATCAAAGAAAATGGATTTATTACTGGTATGTACCTCTTACTGACTGCTGCGATGCAGCCTGGCCCAAGGCAGGTTGGCAGGTTGGCCCAGGGCCAAACAACGCCACCTTGGGCCGCAGTGGCGCTGCTGAGGTGGGCAGGTGGGGTGCTCCGAATGCGACCTGAGTGGTACAGTGCGTGAGTGAGTTGTGCATACGCCATACACACAGCCCAACGCTGCAGGTGATTCCGAGCAGACGACGCACAGTGATTCTGGTCACGGTGACTTGTGATTTGGCCCAGGTGCTGTCCAATCATCATCCTACAGCGAGGTTGGAGGCAGTGCGTGCATCCAGAGCCTGGCCATTTGACCATTTGTTACCCAAGCATCCCACGAGCCCTTGTGTACTATGCATATACTGTGGACTCTGCACTGTGCAATGTGCATACTGGGACAAGTAGCCTGGTCCGGCTGACGTGGGGTCGCACAGCCACAGGGCCTTGCCACCTGGTCGGCCGCCGTTTGCGTGGCGGCGTCTCGCTGTCGCATCAACTTGCCGTCTCATCAGCCACCATCTCTCAATCATCTCTCAACTACGAACCTTGCAGGGCTCATCATCACCTCACGATTCGCCAGCTCGTCTCTTCTCCTCTTCCATCGACTCCCCACGTTGCACCAGCATGGCTTGCTTGCCACCCTGTCCCTTGCCAGAACCAGAGGGAAGAAGCCGGTGCCGCAATGTTCCCGGCTGCTTCCAGAGCCCCTGAAAACTGCCTACCAATCTGCCTTGGCCTCTCCCTTCGCGTCACCCCCGCATTGGGCCTGGGCTCCCAAGTATTGCAAAGCGTTCTGTTGGCATTGATGAAAGAGACAAAACCCCACGCCTCCACTGCTAAATACAGATTCTCGACAACCCCATCTCCGCCAACAACACACGTCACTTCTATACCTGGCCGTCCTGCTTCACCTCAAACACCGTCTTACCCAGGCCGCCCTTGCCCTTGTACGTCTGCCAACACGCCTCGCGCACCTTGTCAATGTTCTTGAGATCCACGCGTGAACCCACCACCGCCCGCAGCTTGCCCTGCTCCGCCCCATCCTTGAGTAGCGCGAGGTCCTCGCCGTTTGGGTCCAGGAAGATGTATTTGTACTCGACGCCGTAGAAGCGCGCCCTGAGCTTACGCAGCTGATCCGTGGCGTCGAGAAACACGCGGGCCACAATCGGTAAGCGTGGCTTGTCTGGAGTATTCATGACGCTTGAGTTCTGCAGCGTCGCGCCAGAAGGGGCAGTCGAGATGGACACTACCAGACCGCTACCCTTGACTAGCAGCGGCATGAACTCTGTTGCCTGGCCGGTGGTGTCGAAAATGAAGTCTACGGACCCAGCTGGGATCGTGTTGACGGGATCATCCTTTGTATAGTCAATGACTATGACGATCATTAGCATCGTAGTAACACAGATTACCGGCAGTGCACGTACCCTGATCAACAACATTATCGCCGAGCAGCTCGGGCACCTTGGGCACCTTGCTCGTCGACACAGTCGTAATCACCTTGCCTGCCTTGAAGATATTTTTGGCAATCTGCAGACCGTATGCGCCGGTACCGCTCACTGTACAACGTTAGCTCCCGACCAGGATCAACGGTATGTCAAGGGGCACGCATCACTCACGTCCGGCGGGGATAAAGACTGTCTTGCCTTCCAGCGAGCCTTTGTACTCGCGCAAGGCCTGGAGCGCCGTCATGGCAGCCAGCGGCAACGAGGCAGCATCGCCAAACGACATGTTCTTGGGCTTGAGCGCGATGAAACTCTCCGGGCACATGGCAAACTCGGCCCACGCACCTACCGTACCAATCCAATCAGCCATTAATACCTTGACATTACTCATTCAGTTACACACATACCTCTACTAGACTCTGGAAGCCGCACGTACACCTCATCGCCTGCCTTGAACGACGTGACACCGCTTCCCACCTCCTCCACCACACCGGCCGCATCGTAGCCAATTTTGTACGGGAACCTGCCAAGCGCCCGCGAGTTAGTGCCTTGGCCATCCCAGGAGAGGAGATCGGGCGGCTACGCGTGACGTACGTGTCTTTGATGGCCATCTTCATGACACCGTCTGCCTTTTTGACGTCAACAGGGTTAATGCTCGCCGCGTGCACCTTGATCAGCACGTCGGTAGGCTGCGATACGGCCGGCTTGGCCAGCTCGCTGAGCTCGTAACCATCGGGGTTTGTGTACTTGGGCGCCGTAATCGACAGCATCTTGGTCACCATGTTTGCAGCGGGAAAAATCAGCAGACCGACTAGACCTTCTCAGGATAGTGAGACAAAGAAGAGGGCAGCCTTCTGGCTATTTTATACAAAGTATAGTACCAAAGATCTTTGCCACTTTGAGGCCAAACTGGCGAGGTGAGGCCATGATGCCCGCTTCCGAAAAAGAGTGGGTCAGTAGCCGCCGTCTTGGGCCAAGTCCGCAGCGGACATGATGGGTCCTGTGTCCGGCAAATGCCTTTTCTTTCGATCTGTGCCTTGCAGGGCTGAGTGTCTACCGCGTTGTCGGAGTTTTGGAAAAGTGAAAAGAAAAAAAAAACGTTGGTGATGATTTTCTGTTACTGGTACCATCATCCAGGATACCCACTTTATGGGTAGTATATCGACTGGAATGTAGACTCTCAGACGACAACTGCGTTGGTTGACTGAGACCTTCTGGTTTGCGGAGTTGCTTTATAATGAGCTACAATCTGGCGGAAAAAGATGTTCATTTTTGGCAAAGCCGAGGCTGCCAAAAAGTCCGTTGGAGAAATTGGAAAGGACCAGAAGATGGAAAGTGTTGCTAGCCCGCGTCGATGAGCCCCGTATTATTCCCGGTCTTAATTCCCGTCTAACCGGCTATTGCAGAGCGGTCTCTCTCCGTTTCTATAATGGATGGTAGCTGATGATTCAGTCGTCCACGGGCAGACTGCGAGTCGTGTATATTTTTATCATGTTTAAAAAGAGCTTGCAAGTTCGAAATCACCGGGACTATTCTGTCCAACCCAACATGCTGTGCCACGCCAGCCACCTTTGATGCATGTGCCTGACCTTGTGCGTTTGCTTGTTGTGCCTCTGTACATTTATGCACGCGGGTGTTTGACAAGATGACAAAAAAACAGCGTACAAAATCATAAAAATTGAGCCCTTTCCCCCTTAGCTTTCACACTTGCAGTTGCAATAGCCACGTCAACCACCAGAAGGCACAAAGTCGCCTGGAACTGAAGCATCAGCATGGATTCGGACCACGAACATGACGGCCTCGAGCTGGACCCTGTTTCCAACTTCCCTGTGAAACCAAAGAAGAAGAGACGCGGAGGACGAAAGAAGAGGAGTCCGGCCACTGGCTTCGAAGGTACGATCCTGGTTGCTTCACCCATGATCTTTCCTCTCCAAGTCTAACCACCAGGCAGAATACTATGCTGATGCGCCTACAACACCCGAGGAAGCACTCCGTGAGCAGCAAGAGCTCTACGCCAGGTAAGCAACCCGGCGTGCCCACCGCACCGCGACACCTCCCGTACTGATTCTTGTCACGCACAGCTCGATCCCATTTGAACAGTGAGAACCAGCCACCTCTCTACAAAGTTCCTTCCCCCCCAACCCCCAGGGGGTTCCCTTCCCTTCACACGCACAGCTAACCGCCGCCCTCACCCCTTCCGCAGACGCATCCAGACCTGCATTCACCGCTACCGCACCCGCCGGCGTCTCGACACGGAGCTGAACAGCTACTTTACCGAGTACATGTTCCTCGGCGGCATCGACACCAACGGCACGCCCTTCAACGACGCCGACCTCGAGGAGGGCTCGCTGATCCCGCGCCGGGCCGACGACGCCGACGCCGACGCCGCCGCCGCGTCGCGTCTCTACGACGGGCACGCCCGCAACTGGACCGTCGACTTTGCCGGCGTCGCCGCCGGCTTCCTCTCCGTGTCCATCCTGCCGCTGACGGGCGTCGAGCTCGCGCCCACGGAGCGCGCCGTCGCCGTCGTCGAGAGCTTCCTGCGCTACGTCCTGCAGCACGATGTCTGCCCCGAGCACGCCGACGACGTGACGGGCGCGCTGGCCGTGTGCGCCCGCGCTCGCGACGAGTGGCCGCGCGTGTGGCGCCTTAAGAGTCTCCTGCCGGGCCGCTTCAACCTCGCCGCTGCGCAGACGTTTGAGGTCCACGAGGCGACGGACTGGTCCCTGCATAGTAGCGGCGGCGGCGGCGGCGGCGGCGGCGGCGGCGGCAAGTCTCTGGACGGGGATGAGGCGCCCGCCGCCAGCCCGGAGCTCGTGTTTTACGCGTCCCTCGTGGCGGCGGGCCAGCCCGTGCCCAAGACGGCCGACGGCCGCAGCGACCTGCGCCTCGTGCGCCGGTTCACCTGCTCCCTGGCGCTGCGAAGCGTCGAGATGCCCGGCGAGGACGTTGCGGGCTACTTTGGCCGGCTGGCGCTCGGCGGCGGCAGTGGTGGCGGCACTGGCAACGGCAGCGGCTCGGAACACACGCACAAGCGGCTGGGCCTTCAGCCGCTCGGGCGCGCCCTCTTTCGGCCGACCGTCATCGAGGACGGCTGGGTGCGGCAGGTGCCGCTCGAGGCGCTGCCCGCGGACGAGGACGTCGTCTTCTTCTTCGAACGGGACCTGCTCGCGACCATGACGTTGGGCATGAAGGTCACGGCGCAGGTCTGCGAGCTCAGCACCGGGTTCCGCTTCGTCAAGACGCTGGAGACGGTGCAGCCGTCGTTTTACACGTTCCTACCGCAGCACCTCCTAAAGGACTACAAGCCGCCGAGGGCGAATGACCGGCCGCCGCCCTCGATCCACGACGGAACAGCGCCAGCTATCGAGGAGGCACCCGAGCCAGATGACCAGGGCCACGCCGAGTAGAGAAGAAATGGGGTAGTTTCTGAACTGAACAAAAATTGATCAATATATGTGCATTTATTGCTTTCGCTATTAACCTGTCATCCAGATGAAAATCACCTCTAATATGATACGTGAACAATGAAACAAGGTGCATTCAACGCCATACGGACCGGTTGGTAGTATCCCGAGCGGAATCCATCAAGTATGCCAAGAAGAAGAGAACGCAAACGAGAAATACAAGACACACATAGGCACAGACACAGACACAGAAACAGACACACATTCGCCGAAACCCAGCAGCTGCGAAAGGACCCGCTCATGAATTCCCGATTGCGGCAGACAACGGCAGCAAATGCCCATCGCTGTTTTGACCAGACATTTGCTCAGCCGCAAGCGACGAGACCCGGTGACGCCGCGGGGAGCCCGACATCACCGTTTTCATCGAACCCATCAAAAGCCACTCTAATCGTGCGACTGCACCTTGTGGTCGCCAGCGACTGCGGCCGCGTACGAGGGAGGGGTCTGTCCATTGGAGCGACCCGCGCCATTGTTGGACGTCACACCGTGCTGCTGGGGCTGCTGCTGCTGCTGCTGGGAGGAGACGTTGTTGTGACTGGTGCCGTAGTTCATGGCGCCCTGCGGTCGGGGCTGGGCCTGGGGCTGGTGCTGACCGGGAGGCGACTGGACGTAGACGTAGTGGACGCGGCCGCAGCCGCCCTCGCCGCCGGCATTGAGCGTCTCGTACTCGTAGGGCGGCTCGGGGAACTTGGCGATGATGTACCAGGCGTGCAGCAGTCCCGGGATGTAGCCGAGGACGCAGAGGAGGATGTTGATGAGCGAGTCGGCGCTGCAGATGCCGCACTTGACCCAGACTTGACGACGAGAGAAATTAGCCAAAAGATGGAATAAAGGAAGAGGATGGAAATGTTTTCGCGCCTGCGAGATTAGAGAACCGTGCTGCCCTGGCGGTTCTTTGAATTGGGAAAACCAGGCGCAGACAACCAGGTGGCGGGGCAGACAAGGGAAAAATAGAAGAAAGGAACGTACCAGGCAGGGGAGGGAAGAGGATGGCGAGGACGCCGAGAAAAATGTCAGCGGAACACATGGCTATTTTCTTTGGCTAGTTTGGCTTGCGACTGTCCGCGAATAAAGTAGACAGGAGAAAGGGGAAGAAGAATGTCGAGAGCGAGGATGAACTTTTGCCGTGGAACGATGCAGGGTTTACGTTGTCATCAAAACTGCAGCCTAGGTACTTATTACAACCTGGAGGGGGAGGAGTGGCACAGTGGGCTTACTTTGTTGTCGGCCTCCAGCGGCGACCGGCGCAATCGTAGGTACGTCACGCGGCAGGTCACGCTGGGGCGGCCAGCCTGCCAGCGCCTGCCTGGCCCCTGTCCCGTTTCTCGCGCAGGGCTGGCTGGCTGGGGCCTGGCTTGGGGCTTGCGTAAGGTTGTCGCGGCTGAAGCTATGTGATTGGTCAAAGGGAGTGGTAAGTGGGACCGGCGGAATGACTCTATATCGGGGGAGATGACCGGGGAGGGGGGGGGACTCTGTGACGCCACCGCCGGAATTCCACGTCAACCAATTTTTTTTTTCACCTTGGATACAGTGGTTTATATCTCTCTCTTTCGGGTTTCGCTGATGATCAGTGAAGAGATTTTGACCGAAAATTCGAAAGACTTTTTTGGTGCTCTTTTTTGAACGCTGACGGGCAGCTAGATGTATATGACTGATCGTGTTAAAGAATAAAAATTAAATGAACCACCCCTCATCATGCTAGTATTAAAGCCTTGGAAAACCTTCAAGAAACTCCGAGCGCCGCTTGAAATACACAATTGAGTACAGTAGCCAACTGGTGTCCAATTAACCCCATGTGCCGCCACCGCCACCGCGTCCTCCCCTCTTCTGCGCGCTGAGCCGCCAGTCGTCCTCGCCCGCGTACTTGTTGTACAGCGGCAGGATCCTCTCCTGTGCCTTTCGTTTACTCAGCCTGTCCGTCGGCGCGACCTTGAAAAACGTCGGCGCCGCCTCGACCAGCCACTTGGGCTCAATCGCCGTCGTCCAGTGCATGTACTCCTTGGTCGTCAGCACCAGCTCGTGGTAGATGACCCACTCGGCCTGCTTGCCGAACAGCGCCGACGACGGGTGCAGGTACACCGGCGTGCCCTCGGTCAGCGTCTTGTAGCCCTCCTGGGGGTCCTTGCGGGCCGCGCTCCGGAAGAAGCCCGTGCACAGCGCCCGCCGCACCTTTTGCGTGTCCCGCCCGCACGAGATGACGGGGTGCCGGTGCCGCTCCATGATGCGCAGGATCTGGTCCCGCACGTCCTTGGCCCGCCGCATCGACCGCGCCTGGATAAAGTTCTCAAAGCACCACGGGCTCGAGAAGCCGCTGTGCTTCCACGAGTTGTACACGTTGAGGAGCGTGAGGTGGTCGCCGTGCGGGTCGTGGAATTTGGCCTTCTTCTGGTCCGCCTGCGTCTGCTTTTCCTTGGGCCGGTAAAAGATGGTCGACTGGTTCAGCATGGCCACGATGCTCAGCATCTCGTCCGAGCACTGATAGTCGACCGCCGTGATGAGCACCTTGGCCAGCGACGGCTCCATCGGAAAGTCGGACATTTTGCGACCCAGACGCGTGAGGAGACCCTCGTCATCCAGCGCGCTTAGGGCGTACAGCTCCTCCAAGGCTGTCAGCATTGTATTGACAGGCGGCGGATCCATAAAGTCGAAGTGCAATAGGTCGTTGATGCCCATGGCCTTGAGCATGAGAATAACGAGTGCCAGGTTGGCCCGCTGAATTTCAGGAATCGTAGTCGGCAACATTTCTGACTGATACGCGGCTTCGGTGTAGAGGCGGAAGCACTTTCCAGGTCCGGTACGCCCTGCTCGACCGGCTCTCTGGTTCGCTTGCGCCTGCGAGACGGGAGTAACAATGAGCGAGTCCATGCCCAGTTTAGGGTCGTAAGCGCTCTGTTTCACGAAACCTGGGTCAATGACGTAGTAAATTTCGTCAATCGTGATGGAGGTTTCGGCAATGTTGGTGGCAATGACGACTTTTCTCGCGCCGGGCGGAGCAGGGTCAAAGATTCGGCTCTGCGCCTCTGCCGGCAGCTGAGCATACACGGGAAGGATGAGCAGTTCGGGCACCCCTGGCCCCAGAGCCTTCATTCGCTCAAAGAGGACCTCGCACGCCGTGTCGATTTCTTCCTGGCCCGTAAGGAAGAGAAGGATATCACCCTTTGGTTCCGTCAGGTGAATCTGCATGACGGTGACCAGAGCAGTATCGAGATAATCCGATTCAGGTTCCCGAGAGTACAAGATCTCGACAGGAAAAGTCCTGCCAGGAATCGTAAAGATGGGACATTCGTTGAAATACATGGAGAACTTGTCGGCATCGAGAGTAGCAGAGGTGACAATGACTTTGAGGTCAGGACGGCGCTTAAGAGCCTTCTTGAGCAGTGCAAAGAGCACATCGGTTGAAATGGTGCGCTCGTGCGCCTCGTCCAGCATGATGACTGAGTAACGTTTCATGTCGGGGTCACCGAGAATTTCTCGGAGGAGCATACCATCCGTCATGTACTTGATCTTGGTCATGGGGCCAGTCATGTCATCGAAACGGACATAGTAACCGACCTCCTCTCCCAGCTTGCATCCGACTTCTTCAGACACGCGCTTTGCCACCGACATGGCTGCGACTCGTCGCGGCTGCGTGCAGCCGATGACTCCGTCGTTGGCGAAGCCAGCCTCGGCAAGATACTGGGTCAGCTGTGTAGTTTTGCCAGAGCCAGTCTCGCCAACCACAATCAAAATCTGATTCTCGTGAACAGCCTTGATGAGCTGCGAGCGGAAAGCATACACGGGCAAGCTTTCGCGCTGCTCTTTCATGCTCAGATTTGTGCGCTTACCCACCGCTTGATTCCGCGGTACGATTGCCTTCTTCCACTCTGGCACGTCGTCTGCGCCAGAGTTCATCTTGGCATTGCGCAGGTCGCTGGCGAATTGCCTCTTTTCAGGGTCTGCCATTGGATCTTCCCACTGCGACGACAGGTTTTCCTTTGGCCTTTCCTTGGCGGCGTCGGCCTCTTGCTGCTTCAATTCCTTCCTCTCCTTGGCCAGAGCCGTACCGGACATGGCAGCTCTGTTCATAGAACCGTCAGGTGCCTTAACAACACGTATAGGCGATAGCTCTAGTGACTGTTTTGTTTGGCCCGCGAGGAAGGGCGGCTCTTCGTCGCGAACCTCAATATCAACGTCCTCTTCGAGCTCCATCTCCCCGTCTCCGCGCAAAGTAGCATTGTAATCCTCTTCCAAGTCAGGATAATCAGACGCTTTAGCCACGCCGGACGCAATTAGTTGTCTAATTTCCCAGCGTTCAGGGGATGTCATTCTCTTCTTGTGCTTTCTTGGAGCGCCAAGGTCGTCTCTGGGCATACCGGCCGATACATCGGTGAAGCCCCGACCGCTCCCACCCAATGCCTCCATGTTGGCGCCAGTCGTAAGTCTAGCTTGCGGCTCATTGTCCATGCCTGTAGCCTGATCGACGGCGGCCATGGAGAGACTGATGCGCTTGCCCTCGATACTGATGACCTTGACCCATACTTGCTTATCCTTTTCAAGGAGATCCGAAGGGTGGTTCACGCGCTGGTGGGCCGCGATCTTGGATATGTGCACTAGACCATCTTGCCGCCCACGAACATTGTGGAGATTGACAAATGCGCCAAAGTCCTTGATGCCTGTGACATGGCCCTCGTACACCTTGTTGAGCTGTGGTTCGTCGTCTATTTCTTGAGCGGGAGCTCTTCTGAGTCTGTCATCGTTATCATCACGATCGTCTCGGCGTCTGTGACGGCTCTTCCGGGAGTCCCTGTATCCGTTCCGCCAATCTTCATCGCCTCGGTCTTGTGAACGTGAGCGCGAGCGAAATCTATCGCGCTTTCGCCCTTCCCTAGACCGTGATCTGTCTCGTCTTCGTCGTCGCGAATCGTCGCGCGGGCTCCGGCTTCGTTTGCGTGTACCCTTGTCTTTGCGAGCCTTGCCTTCAAGGCCCTCGAGCAGCGCTAGAGTATCGTCAATGGCATCGCCGTCGTCTCGGAGGGGTGGCTTTCCGTCTGCGAGAGCAAGACCGCTGAAAACTTTCTCCTTTTCCTCCAGCGACCGGCCGTGATGCTCTTCAGGTTCAGCCGCCGCTTTGCCCTTGCCTTTGAAGCGTGGATGCATGGTCAGTACCAAGCGGTCAAGACTGTCCACCAAACTGGACGGAAAGTCGGCACCGAGGCCGTCCAGCTTTGTGCGAAACTCGTCCGCATTCTTGCTGTCGACGCGCTGGGCGATGAGGAACTCGGCCAAGGTCTTGTCGCTTACGCCGACATGATTCTGGAGTTCTGAGGTGACCTTTGACACAAGCGAGAGCAGCTCCAGGTTCAGGAAGTCATCCATGGTGACGGCCTTTGCCTGCGC
Organism: Cordyceps javanica; assembly: GCF_051103115.1. Classification (NCBI taxonomy): domain Eukaryota; kingdom Fungi; phylum Ascomycota; class Sordariomycetes; order Hypocreales; family Cordycipitaceae; genus Cordyceps; species Cordyceps javanica. The sequence continues at coordinate 2,568,024 of NC_139300.1, read as the reverse complement.
GCAGCAGGACGTCGGGTATAGGGTGTCGGTGTGGCTATCGTGCGGGTGTGAGGATTTGGAAAAGGCCCAAAAACTTTTGGCGTTGCGCGAGCACCCGTCGATAGACGTCAAAATTTGGTGGGTCATACAGGCAGTGGTGGCGGGGCTGGAGGTGAAGGGACAGAAGCAACCGAACCAAAAACAACAACACTGTCAAGTGGGCAATGAGACTGAATTTTCTTCTGTATTATTCTACGAGCTCAAATCATTTTTTTTAAAATACTGAAATCGTTCGAATTTTATTGTTGTTAATCACACTGAGTATCTCTCGCACGCCTATATCAATGAGGGCCGCTACGGACTACAGAAAATTCTAGAAAAGATTGAAATAAGCATAATGAAGGTGCAGAAAAACGTGATAGGTACTACTGTAGAAATATAATTGGCTTTAGGAAGACACTACCACAGCGTTGACTGAGCTGCACCTTCACCAAGCGAAATTACCTTGAAGAGGCTGCCGGAGCAGTGTGGCTGCGAAACAAATGCAGCCTGCGAGATCACGGTGAAATTGGAAAAATTGCTTACTTGAGCTACTCTCTCGGATACATTTAATCAAATTCGGCTTGTATTGAATCCTGTAGTGATAGCCGAGCCTCATCAACCGGGCGCAGGGCCCATACTGCCTTCACAAGTCTGACACGAGGTTACAGTTAAATTCACATCCCTAAAACTCAGCAAACTATCCTCACATACCTCGGAAAGTCGGTTGAGAATGAAGATAATGTATACCCGCCAACTGACTTAGGCGGTTTTATTGGTCTCAGAAGGATCCCAACCGGTTGCTGAGTTGTGTGCTAGATGCGAAGAAACTCTAGTGCCATCGCCTGCATTTTAAATGCTTTGAGTTGTCTCCATCATCAAGACAGAAACCTCTGAAAACTAAACGCAAAGGGGGCCTAGGACCAATTGGTGTGGCGTTGCAAAACATTAACAAGGTGCTACCGGGTCCTGCTCAATTTCAGTAATCACAGCGAGTGTCGTCTCTGTTGGAAGGGGAGAATCATCAACTTCACGTCCACGGACAATCCGGGATCAAAGGAGCTCTTTGGCGGAGATACTCGACACCACCTGCAGGCTTTGAGAAAGGGCTGAATTTGGGTATGAGTCGGACGACTGCCACGAGGTTTTCGAGACTGTCACCCAGAGAAGTTGCCACCCTGTATCTGTCCCACGGTGTACAGCTGCCTGCGCCAAGGGGCTCACGTAACACTGCGAACTGGAAGTAGTCGTGATATTATTGGAAGTCGAATTGGTCGCAGAGTGTTTGTCATTATTTGTACTCCGGATTCATCAAGGACGATCACATCCGGCAAATGTTCGTATTCGACACCTTCCTCATCGTCGATACGTAGGCTTCCTGCCTTTTCGGGTAAAATACAAGAGAGATAGGCCGATTGAACCCCCAAACTTTCATTAATTAACACAAGTTTCTCTCTTTCGTTGTATATGAGTTCTTCTAGAAATTGCGCTTCAGCAAAAAGGACTACATTTGTGAGGGATGGGGTCGAATTCCCATCATTGTCTTGTGTCGGAGCGGTGATAAGCAACTTGGGAGAATTTTTATTCCGGCTTCGGTGTATTGGTGAGCTTAATATCAATTTTTTTAGCATGACAAAATATTGTTCTTTTATCCGCCGTGTGTACTCTGTTATGCAAGACATTCTTTACATCGCTATAGAAGCCCGGCTCGGGCTGTCAGAGCCACATAGGTGAGCTTTGCACCTGACCTTGGTGATGGCCCCAGAACTCCAGCTGCTGTCATTTAGTAGTCTATACTAGACTCGATTCTCAGACCACGGGGTTCTCCGTCCCGCGTGGCCACAGGGGGTGACCAGCTCGAGCCATTCTGCTGCCACCACACGCTCCCGGCCAAGGCGGGCACCAGGCCTGGTCTGTAATGCTTTCTGATGCATACATACTGAGGCGCAGAGTAATGGCAAAAGTGTCAACGGATTCAAAGACGCAAGCAACATAAGTGAAAGAAAAAGACAAGTAGCTTTATTGAAAATCGCCCTGTGCCCACCGTCGCCTAGTTACTGAGGGTGACGGACCATCCAGTACGTGTGGTATACACAATCACGGAATGGACGCAGATCCTGGTGCTTCTCTGCCAGTTTCTGGAATCCATGCTTTAGATACGCATCTTTGGCTTTCTCTCCCATTGCGTAGATGGTTATTGGTAGTTTGAGTTTATCCGCTTGCTCGCATCCTGACCGGAGGAGCAAAGAAGCCACACCCCGTTTTTGGTGCGCCTGCTTACAGCAGAGATACTCAAGGCCTGCCAAGATAGCCATTAGTGAGCCATTTACCCAGAAAGATCAGGTACTGGAAAATCATAGATTCGGGCCTACAACGTACTTATGACCGGGCCAGTAGGGGTATGAGCTGCTCTCCAAGCGGAGACGTGGTCGTCCGTACCCAGGCCATCCTCAACAAATTTCCAATAAGCATTGTCAAATTGCAGCTTATAGTGAGATTCCTGGTCTTCACCAACTGCGGGAGTTTGTGCCTCGAGCCAATCATCGGCGCTCGGCACAAACCACCGCGAGTAGCCTACAATCTCGCCCGTCGGAACGTGTATAACTTTTTGGTGGCGGCGGATATCTCTCCCTGTGAGCTGATTATGAGGTTCGCGAAGAACCATGGAGTCGTAGATGGTCTCGGTTCTATCAGGGGCGAATTCGCTGGTCCACCATGGCTCTTTCGCAAAGGACTCAACCTTGGCCTGTGATAACCCCACAGCATCATCAACCGTGCAACGAGGAATTAGCTGGTAGTCGCCCGCCATGGAGCAGTATTTACAAGTGCCAAAGACGAAGAAATCAAAAGAGGCGGCGGCGGCTTGAATGCGATTAAATCTGATAGCTAGAATGGCCCCATCATGATATTTATGTTCTCCAAGTCTGAGTGGAAGCCAGAGGACAGGTGGTAAATCGGCCTATTCGGGACTAAGTGCCTCGTGTGCCGACGAAAGACTACAAAATGGATAGCACTAGCCTAGGCAGCCAGATTAATCATGAACGATCGCCAGGGAGCTTATTAATGTGTTGATCAGTGCTGGTCATGTCATCGAGTAATTCGAAGTCATCGCATATACGGGGTTGCCTAAACATTGCCTCAGACTGGACCCGACTTCCTGAGCATGTGCGCACTAGAGGGCAGATGGTAGTGTTTCGCTGAATGATTAAGCTTCATGAAAATCCCAATACGAAAACAAGACACAATGTCATTATCGCAAGTTCATTCTGGTGCTCACTTCCTGGAGCATATATCCTTCCCATCCTTCCCATCCATCCGCGCCCACCGCTAGTCCTCACAGTGCGCAAAGCACGCCCGGAAAATTACACTGTGTAATTTTCTGTGCGTATCACCAGCCGCAATAATTTCTCAGGGCGGGTTTTCATCAACAAATCAACCAGAGACGACACTCAACCACGTTCACGCCGTCAATTAGGACTCACTCCCTCAAAAATTGAGTTCAATTTCGTAGATTTACTCCTCACAACTCGCGTGCGCCCATGTGGACGCCGGCAGGGTGCAAACACTCGAATCCCCTTGCCAGTCGCGCAATGCATTGGACGCGAATGAGATGATGGCTGAGACCAAAAATGGTGAAAGGGAGCCCAGATTAGAATCCAATCTGGTAAATCATGACTTTGATCCTCGATCTGCTGTCCCAACTTCTGAAATACGACCTGCAGAACCTCCAGCAGAGAGGCCGTCTGCCAATATTGTCGCGGCATGGCTTCGCATTCTGCTGGACCCGGCAATGAACAGGGAGCCGGAGGAATTTTATCTGGAAAGAAACCTTCTTCGACAATACAGAGAAGCTCACCCGGAGTATTCAACGGCTGCACGATGCTGGCCGTTACATGCCCTTCAGCACTGGGACACTGTTGGCCACATCGTGAAACAGCTTTTTGCCTGTCAGTTCAACTTCATGCAGTGGGCCCTTGAGTACGCCCGAGAAACCTATCCAGAGATATATGGCCCCCAATCTCCATCTAACGACGCCATTCTCGACCTTACCGATGTGCTGTACGACGGAACATTTTCCCCGCTGCACATCAGCGCAGCTCTAGGGCTCGAGCCGGCATGCCTGGAGCTGATGGAAAAGCCGGAGGCCCCAGGCGTCATGTTTCGAGAACGCGCTGCTTCGCCTCTGTTTTGCTCACTTGCAGGGCCTCAGATCTTCACTTGCAGAATGTCCATGGAAAAGTGGCATCAAGTGATACATCGGCAGTATCCGGAGTTGCAATCGCGCCTCCCAGTCATACGGAAGCTTTTGGAGCTGCATCGCCAGAAGCGCATCCTCTACGAGTCGACTGGTCGCAAGGGCCGCTTGTTGATGTTCCTCGCCTTTCGTGCTACCGTCTTGACAGGAGACTACAGTCTTTTGAAATTTGTCTTGCAGGGTGGCGGCGATGTCAGGGCTGTCATTGACTTGATCAACGACGACGAGTTTTCCTACTACCAGCCAGCCGATTCCACCATCACGTCCAAGATTTTGAGCAGTATTCTTGATTTGGTTCTTGCACCATCCAAGCTCAACCTTGTCGAGAGGGACAGACAAGCCCTCATCGACGCCATCCAGGACGCATTTCTCCTCAATGCAGGCGCTCGTGTGACCTCAGGGCAAGTCGACATCACAGACGCCGAGTTCCAAGAGGCGCTCAAGGATGCTTTCCTCGACGATAGCATCATTTGCTTCCGGCGCCTCATTCACCACCCAAGCTTCGATCCGGACGCCGTTTCGCCGACCGGGCCAGGCAATGGCACCTTGCTTCACCATGCTGTATGCGACGGGCTTGTGGAGTTCGCCGATGCTATTGTGGAAGCTGGCGGCAATTTGGACGCGCGAGATCACATGGGTCGCACCCCGCTCTTGCTGTGCAACGACACCGAAACCCTGGCGATGCTCGTCAAGGAGCACGGCGCCAAGACCACGGCGGTAGATCATGAGGGCCGTAACATATGGCACTATGCCGCGTCTACCAACGATGTCCCGATCCTCATGTGGTTGGCGGGACACGACTCTTGCAAGCTCGAAAATCTCAAGGCTACGACGAAGCAAGATGCTACGCCTATGGATCTGGCCATGAGGAGCGGCCTGGAGTCACTTGATGCCAACGATAAGACACGGCTAGATGCTACCATAGTGCTGCAGGTCCTTTTGAGCAATGACGCACCCCACGCGGAAGAGGTCGACGGCATGAGTGCCGAGGTGGCCATCTCAAAGATACTCAAGAGCCAGCCGCGTCCAGGAACGGAAAGCCAAGGACTTAGCATCATGGGGAACCTTCTTCGGGATAGTTTTGCATAGAAGCTGCATTCAATATACCGCTTAACTTATGATTGCCGGATCAATCACTTGCAAATGATGGCCGATGTTCCACATTTGCCTAACGCGGCTCTGGACAGATCACCAGCAAGCGCGTATTACATTCGGAGAGAACGAGAAGTCTATCATCTATGTCGTATATTTTATTTAAGTATTTGGTGCGTGCGTCATTAAACGAGTCTGCCAAGTTCCATACGTGGCGGGACTCAACAGAGCTCCCGGCTGTCACCACTACTCGGGCGCCACAAAGGGAGTCTCAAAGGGAGGCTCGGCCTGCGGAGTCAGGCGTGCTAGGTGACGGCGCTGGCCGTTCTCCCAGTCTACCAACGCAGTATGTTGTGTCACGCGGTTGTCCCAAACAACAACGGTACCCTCCTCCCACTTGACGCGGGCCTGGAAGTCGGCCCCGTACGCAAGGTGGTCGTAGAGGAACTTGAGCAGTGTATCTGATTCTTCCTTCTTGAGGCCAACAATATCGCGGGTAACTGCATTCATGGTCAGCCATTGAGGGAGTTTTCATATCTCATTCGGCAGGATTGACTTACACTGAGGGTTGACGTAGAGCGCCTTGTCGCCGGTCGCAGGGTGGGTGCGTACGATGGGGTGGTCATTGACCACCGGCTCGCGGCGCTTGATGCTGTTTCTGGCAGCCGCCGCGTTCACCTGCTCGATTCCAGAGTGCGTGGCGCGGAGGCCGTGGAGGCGCTCCTGGAACAGGGGGCTGAGGCGCTTGTACGCCTGCACCGAGTCCACGAAGAGCGTGTCGCCGCCCGTCTCGGGACGGTCCAGGATGTAGAGAAAGGTCGTGCCCGGGGGCTGCTTCTCGTACGAAATGTCCGAGTGCCAGGCAACGGAGCTGGTGCGCGCCTTGAAGTACGATTCGTGGCCCTTGTCGCCGGCGCCGCGGTGCACGAGGTGGATCTCGGGGTAGCCCTCGGGCGCGCCAGAGGTGGGATGGATGTGCTGGCGTCCAAAGTACTCGCCGTACTTGAGCGCGTCAGGGATGGAGAGGTCGGCAAAGTCCTGGTTGCGGAACGCTACGACCTTGCGCTTGGCGACGTAGTGGGCGAGCTCGTCCTTGCCCTTGTCGGACAGGGCGGAGAGCTGGATGCCGTGCACCTCGCTGCCGATGGTGGGGGTGAGGTCGGTCACCTTGCTGCCCTCGGGGAAGAGGTTCGGGTATGATGTATCGGCGTCTTTTCCATGCTCGTAGTGCTCGTACAGCTCCAGAGCAGGCCAGGTCTGGGTGCGATCCCACGTAGGAAGATAGTGAGGGTACTGGAAGCATGTTAGTCGAGCGGGCCAGCTTGGCAGATGTCGGGTCGACCAGGACATACCTTGGCGGGCGGCTCGCCGGTCTTGCCCTCCTCGGCTGCCTTGTCCACAAATACGGCATCAATTTCCTTGTACTGGCCAAGGTGCAGCTTGTACTGCTGCGGCTGGTCCTGCTCAGCGGCAGTCTGGGTTTGGGTCAAGGAAGGGGCCATGACTGCGATTGGGGTAAGATATATTGTTGATGTAAAAAGACTAGACAATGTTCTTTGACACAGCGCATGAAAGCGTTGGTTTTATTATATACCTTGCTTCTCGACCAAAGCAGGCCCGAAACTCGGACCGCAGGCCTCCCCCGCAATGGCATGCGTGTCGCAAGCGATTGCGAAATTGCCCACGATCGACCGAGTCACACAACGCGCTCCATTATATGATGTAAGCAACCTTCTCATTGATTGATTAGCAAAGCGCCGGTTTTGACACCAACACTGCTAGTGTGACCCCGTGTTTTGGTGCTGTGTGGGTTGTTGATGCTATCCCGGGAGGCAATCACGCCATTCAGCCGTCCGAGTACAAGTGGCATAGAGAATCCAGCGGGATGACACCACAACCGCTCGGAGACAATCCTAAAGCACGCAATACACACGGGATGAGAAATAGAGCGCTTGTACGTCCCACGGTGTTATACATACCACTGCATGTTTTAGGTGGTCGAGTAAGCTAAATTTCAGACACCACAGTAGGAACTCACAAACCTGCGGGCGAGAGCCGTGAATGAAGATACTGCGCCGAATTTTTTTAAGCCTTTTCAAGCCAAATATTGAGGATCATCGTGCTCTTTTCATTCCAGGCGATGCTCTATCCTAGGACATTGATCTGGTGGGATGTAATGCTAGGTTACCTAGCAAGACACTCTTCAACACAATTGGTAGACATTGAATGCGCGATCAGCAGTGCTTTAACAGAAAGCAAAAGATTAAAAACTAGTTTGTAAACACGGTAGAGGCAAATAGCTACCGAAGCGCAGTACATATAGAAACTACGAGGACACGCAATCAGAGAGCAGAGCTCAACAGTAACAATGGCCGAGAGCATCTGAAAGAGCATTTGCAGGTGAGCCGGCATTTTCGTCCCTTCTTCAAAACACTGTACAAACTAGCGACGGGCATTGGTGTCTTTGCGTCTGCGGAAGCGCAGGTTGTCACTATCGGTTTTGCTAGACAGTAAGTAAACCAGGAGATGGAGTAGCGCGATCTACGATGCTGCGACATTCCGGGAGCTCTATTGAGGAGGGGTATTCCGTGTCATCCTCTAGCACGAACTTGCATAAGCGTGGATGGGACTTTTTGAATACAGCGATGAAAAGGGGGTAGGTTCTGTAATGGATGCTGCGACACGAGCATAGTCACCACAACGACGGAGTCGTTGATATCGTTATGGGGAATGATAGATTCTCCTGATCTTGGCCTTTTGTCCTCGGCCAGGTACGCACCTATCTGCCGGCCTTTTAGAGGGTTCTTTTTTTCGTGATGCATCTCTAGAGTGTCACTCAGAACGACGTATCTCCAGTAGCGGCCGCACACGCCTATTCATGCTTCATTGAACCCATACAGCCTGGTCGTGGGAGGAGTATTGAACCCGATGTGGCCGGTCAAAAACTGCATGAAAAATTGAATAGTTCGATAATCCAAATTCATGGCAAATGGGAGTCGAAAACTACAGGCACCGACTTCAAAGTCATGTAGAGGGTCCCCCGAAGAATGGCTGATATGAGCTGCCTTGAAGGCGGCCTGTGACGCCGGCCCATATCCCTCCCCCGCAATATTAGAAAGCCAGCAGGGGTCACCTTTCACTACGATAGAGGTAGTCATGATCTAGGACGTTGCCCAGGTGGGTTTTGCTATCCTTGGTGAGATGCAAGGCGAACGGAGCCGTACGAGGTGCTCGTGGGTGAATTCGTAGCAGTATCACACATGCTAGTCATGCAACGTGAACTGCTCAATAAGGGTTGCTAGGTATTTGAGACTAATTTGAATCAGTAATAACTATCTAGTCATTTATTTATGACTCACGAGCATAGCTTGTTTCACTTAATGACCTTGTTTGTTCTTGTGTTGTCGTGTGATGCGATCTCGGCGCGCGACAGCTCTCATCAATTATTTTCCTCCGCAAATACGTCCCGAAGTCGCTCTTCTGACTCGCCATCATGCATAGCGAGCAATCCGCTATTTCTGTATATAATCCCGTCTCCGGTATTAGCTCTCTTCGGCATCCACTTTATCACGACTGCTGGATTTGAGATGTCAGTGCAACAGAAGAGCCAGAGTCGGCGTGTTGGGGTGGTCCCGAAAGGTGAGAGAGGGGAGAGCCGAGAAGGTTGCAAATTTTTCAGACGAAGAGGGAGTCTAACAGTTCCTGTGAAGGAATCACAGCCTTGTCTGCATGGTAGATAGCCCGTTGATGTTGGGGCAGAGATCGAGAAGTGCCGAGCCGAGCCTCGAATAGCTACCCCGTCGTGGTGATGGTCAGGCTGCCACACCGAGCTATGACGAGATATGACCGAGGGGGTAAAAATGGTCTACCAGCAGGTCAGTGAATCATGAGAGCTTGAGCGATTCAGGTTCGCAGGCCTTCACTTCAAGAAAAGCACAATTCCTGACCCTGTGTCGAGCCCGATCGTTCTCACGCTAGGGCACCCCCCGGACAGCGCTTCCCCGGACGGCCAAGAGTCTGAATCAGGCTCGGTCTTTGTATTACAGAATACAAAGCCGAACTGCATTCCTTGGCTTGGCGTGTCTGAGGTCTGCGGTCGTAGAGAGCGTAATAACCGGCAACCACCAAGAAGCGGCTGTGGCCCCGTTGTTCTTGACCACTATCTACTCTCACAAGACAACCAAAGTCTCCTCCTCGCGTCATCTTGCATGGCTTAATATTAATTCTTTTTCCATTTCTCCATCACAGCCAACCCGCTTTTCTTCAGACTCGCTTGCCATCCTGCATCGCAACGCGGGAACGGTACCTCTACCGTCGGCAGCCGAAGCCAGGACGGCATGAGATATCATGTCATCTAATTTTCTTCGAATGATACGCACTGGTTTTCCCCTCCATACCACTGGCTCACGTCCTGTCCGATCCCGGGTTCAGACTCTGCCAGTGTTCTTACACGGGAGGGGGGGGCGAGGCGCTTGGACTGGAGTCAGCCCATGGGTACTGGCTGACTGCTGCCTATGGACGGGATTGAAGCAAAAGATAACCACAAATGCTGGTAACTGTCTAGATTCAGGTTTCCGAAGTACCAGACGCTCCTTGATTCAAGGTGTTTCAAGGTCAAAAGGTTCAAGGTCAAAAGGCGTGGAGCTGGGAGATATCAGGACACGAGCCTCGTTCCCCAATAGGCAAGCAAGGCTAGTTAGGATGAACGATGCGACTAATCTCTCAATTCATCACGAAGGATATTGGCATTCGGATATCCGAATATGTCTGGCAAGCCTCCAGTAGGCTGGAAGGGCTGGACTATCACCATGTACTATCTGATAATTATGGTCTACAATACGTCCATGCGCCAATTGCTATTCGCCTAGGTCCCCCCCCCCCCTTTTCCCCATAACAAGCAATCACAGCAGCACATTGCTACGAATATTCGATATCATGATTATATGAGTATGACGTATATTGGATCTTGATCTGCTGTAAAGTCTGTCTACAGTATGTCCAGACGTGAAACGGGCAGTCCCTCCGTTTGCATTGTCGAGCTCTCAATTCATGCCGCGCTCAATATCCCAAGGCAACCTCAAGACTAGGAGCAGTCTGACTTGCAGTCGTTGTAATACATCTGCTGGCAGCTCTGTATGCAGGCAACCTGGCCGGGAGGTGAGCTGCACGCTAGAGGGCACGTATTGATCGCAATGCTGTAGCAAGCTTGGAAGCTGCCCCCGAGACATCGCTTGCCGAGACTCGGGTCGCTGACCTGCTCATCTCCGTTTGCGATGGATGAAGCCGGGAGGGCAAAAACATGGCTAGCCTGGATGACCAGGAGTGTCTTGAATGGATGCTGTGTAAGCCAAGTAGAGAAAGAGAGCGGTGCGAGAAGAAGTACATACCAACGCAGTCTGAACGCTAAGCTTCATTCTGTTGAGTTATGTTCTTTTGGAATTGTTCTTTTGGGATTGTATTTGAATGATGATGAAGGCCTGAGTGGTCAAAATGCCGAGTAAGGCGGTAGATGAGCATCTTATACTTGACGGAGAGCAATCAACACGTGTCGCGATACCGCTTGCACGGGCCGAGTCATTTTAACGAGGCTGTCATGATACCGGTGAGAGCAGGCTGCAGTGATGTGTCAGTGACAATAGCTAGACTCGTTCACCTGCCAGGCAACCAACTGATGGATTGAAGGACTGTAGATATCAGTGACGTCGGCCAAGGCACAGCATACTACAGCGCGGCGATTACCCGATCAGGAGGTCGTACGAGGCTGTAAAAAACGATACGGCCCTGCGCTGAGATTTACCCGATCAGGGTATCGTCCAATGCACAAATTGGATCCTTGATGTCGGAGACATATCTATGATGCTACCGAGGGCCCGAATGGTGCGGAGCATTCGCAGTTGCAGGGTGTAGCAAGCTATTTGATGTTGAGAAGCGTCAGGCCATTGCGATCCGCCATCTGCCTCTGCCGAAAATAGCGACCAAGTAAACTCGACTATCTATCGCCAGCATCTACATTCCGGACCGGATTATGGAAGGCACCCTCCCCTGTACAAAAAAAAATACGGAGCGAATAAGCATGGAAAGAGGTCGCAATCACCCAAACATTGCACATCTTGGGAGGCTTCTGACAGGTCGCTGCTGGCGGGAATAAGGCTGCCCCTCACCAATGCCCGGGGAAGATCACCAAGTCCTCCCCAGTCCCTTGCCAAGCCGCCGAAAAGCGGCTTCCTGTCGGGTACTGCGTTGCTGTGACCGACCATTTCCGTAATCATGGCTTGGAAAAAGTGACCGGAGGGTCAAGTGGGTAGGTTGAAGCAAAGGATTCCATAACTAGGCTGCCCAACCCGCTACGATATCGCAAATATGAAGCCCGAGCAGCATTGGTGTATTTTTATTGGAAAACAAAATCGCATTCTTATCACATGTTGGTCAATATTTCTACGAGTATGAAAACGTGATTTGTTTCAGTAATCATTGCGCATAGAAGACAAAAAGTTAAAGGGATTGGCTTCTTGCACTTGCGACTTCGGGGGGGGGGGGGGGGGGGGGGGGTCAACCAGTTAGTACGATACTGTGTGTTTGACAGAAACTAAATGGGAAAGATGGGTTTGTCCAGACGATCTGCGCCTGTCAAGGTCATGACTGGGAATCCAAATTTTGTAGAAAAACAAGCGAATCAGAGAGTTGCATGCGCCGCTTGAGAGCCGAGCTCCGGTGTTGCCAGGGATGCGACGGCACAATTTTCGGTTTCCGAAAGCTCACTTGCTGCGTAACTAAAAAGAGTGGTATACAGCCTGACCCCCCTCCCCTCGCCGTCTCCGTTTATCACCCGGTTCCCTACATCAGCTCCATGGGGCAAGTTAACCCGGCCCTCCACCCACAACCCCGAGGCACCAAGTAATCCGTGCCAGTGGACGAGTGCAAGGCAAGGCCGCAGGCTTGCATTTGTTGAGCAAATAGTAGCCGCTAGCGTTTTGGCAAGCTTTGATGATGCTGTGGGGCTACCAGTAGACAATAGAGAAGAGAAGAGGCATACCTGCGCCTTTTTACTGTCGAAGTTTTTTAACTGCAGAGCGGCAAAGACGGCACGGAAAACAGCTCGTAGTGGCGCCAACTAGCAGTAGTTAGTTTACTGGTGAGGAAAGTTGTGAAGACAGTCCTGAGTGTGATCGCAGCACACGTACGCCAGTGGTCAGGCAGGCTCCACTACGGTCCTTATCAGATGATCAAGATAAAATTTCGCAGGATCTGATAAGAAGGCTGTTTGCACATGACATCGGAACTGCGAGACGAAGAGGAATGGACGGACAGTTGGTTGCAAAGAAAAAGAAAACGACGAAGAAGACGAAGAAGCAAAAAGTCATTCCTAGCTCCGTTGTTCCGATTCTCGCATCCTTTGCAAGTATCCGGCTCTGTTTTTGGCCCATTACCTCTTCCTCGCAGGGTAAGGATCATAGCTCGAGAATAGTGCACTACTCCCAAGCATGTATGCCACGACCCTCTTCTTGGGGCCACGGTGGATCTAACCAGTGGAAATTAGACTGCCGAACGTCTGCTCTAGACGCCACTGGACGCTCCTCGCTTGCCGGGATGTGGCAGCAGTACCCCGTTTGAACGGCGACTCAGCTCAAGCTGCCTCCGCTTTCTTTCCGCAACGCCCATCTTTGCCTCGTCTTCGCCTGTGACTATCCAGCTGAGTTTTGAGTTTTTTTGAATTTGGTTTCCGCAATAACCTCACATAGCGTCGCAGCAGATCCAGCTAGTCGGAAAAACGTGCGGTGCGCGGACCAAGAAGCTCAAACACTTTTCACTGCTTGATTCGTCCCTTGGTCTTCCCAGCCAACACGACAGCTGCTGCTATAAACCCCAAGCGACCGCCCGCTCCGGACCAAGGAACTCTTGCCCGCCATGCCGCGTGCCTCTCCTCACTCGCAGCCTCCCCAGCCGGGAACGACTGCCGCGACCAGCGACGCCCACACGCATCTGCTCTCACACGCGACACGAAGCAGGCACACTGAGACGGGCGCTTCCAGCAACATGTCAGCCAGCGCTTCCGCCGAGACCGGCTACGGCACCGTCAAGTATGGAGACTCCGAGCGCGGGAAGCCTTCCTCCGATGAGGAGATTCAAGAGATTCCCGACGAGAGCCCCTCGTCCGAGACGAGCTCTGTCCATGTACAGGATGGTGTTAGGCGCGTCGAGGCTATTACAACAGTCTGGTCCGAGAATACCATGATTGTCATGTTTATTCTGTAAGAGCCGTCCCTCCCCCCCTCCCCCTTCCGCTTGCTTGGCTGGTGTTTCAACGCATCGCGGGGTACAAGAAGCTCAGAACAAAACTAACTTTCCGCCCAGCCTATACCTCGTCAGCTTCGTCGACACTCTGCTTCAAAGCGTGCAGGGTGCTCTAACCCCCTACGTCACCTCCAACTTCAAGGCGCACAGCCTTCTCGGCGTCACCGACATCCTGGCCTTTATCCTCGGCGGCGTCTGCAACCTCGCCATCGCAAAGGTCATTGACATCTGGGGCCGCGCCGAGGGCTTCACCGTCATGATCGTCTTCATCATTGTCGGCATGGTCATGAAGGCCGCCTGCATCAACGTCGAAATGTTCGCCGCCGCCAACAGCATCTACTGGGTCGGCCACATCGGCACGCAGTACGTCATCCAGATCATCTACGCCGACATGACGACCATGCGCAACCGCATGGTGCTCTTTGGCCTGCTGCAGCTGCCCACCATTGCGGCCACCTTTGGCGGGCCCAAGATTGCGGAGCTCTTCTACACCCACTCCAACTTTCGCTGGGCTTTTGGCGCCTTCACCATCATCATGCCCGTTTTCGCCGCTCCGGTGTTGGTCGTCTTCTGGCTCAGTAAGCGCAAGGCGCAGCGCGAGGGCAAGTTCCCGGAGCGCGTCAAGACGCGCTCTTTCCTGGAGTCTGCCAAGCACTATGCGATTGAGTTTGATGGTACGTTTTATCGCTGCTTTCAATTCATCTCCCATCATGTTCACTAACCCGGATCTGCGTAGTCGTTGGAATGCTTCTTACCATCTTTGGCTGGACTCTACTCCTTCTCCCTTTCAACCTGACTCAATACGCCCCTCATGGCTGGAAGACTGGCTACATCATTGCCATGATTGTCGTTGGTGTTGTACTACTTGTCGCATTTGTCATCTGGGAAAGATACTTTGCAATAGTCCAGTATTTCCCTTTCAAGCATCTCAAGAACAGGAGCATTCTCGGCGCCTGTCTGCTCTATGGCCTCATGTTTCTTTCTATATTCACCTGGGACACGTACTACTATTCCTACCTTCAAGTCGTCCACAACCTCAGCATTTCCAACGCGAGCTACGTTCTCAACGCCTTCTCACTCATGTCTGCAATCATTGGCCCCTCGACCGGACTGTGAGTTTACTCATCAACCTTGATAGCATGTTGAGCATCTCTGACCAGACTCTAGCTTCATCCGATACTACGGGTACTACAAGTGGCCGTCCGTCGGCATGACACCCTTTGCTGTGCTCGGCACTGCGCTTCTCGTCTATTTCCGTACTCCCGCATCGCATGTCGGCTTCCTCGTCATGTGCCAGCTCTTTAATGGCATCTACAGTGGTGTGTGGGCCACCACATCGCAGCTCGGTGTGATGGCAAACGTCGCCCACCAAGAGACTGCCGTTGCGGTAGCCCTCTACAGCCTGTTTGGTTCCATTGGCGCGGCAATTGGTCAAGCAGTTGCCGGCGGCATCTGGACCAATGTCCTCCCCCGGCAGCTCTACAACAACTTGCCCGACGAGCTCAAGGGCAACGCCACCGATATTTACTCTGATCTTACAGTGCAGCTCGGGTTCCCTATGGGGAGCCCTGCACGCGATGCGATTATTGTCTCTTATGGCCACGTTCAGAGACTCATGGTGATTGTGGGATGCTGCTTTCTTCCCCTATGCATTGCGTGCTTGTTCTTGTGGAAGAACCTCAATGTTAAAGACATGGAAGCAAAGGAGCGCCGCAAGAAGGGTACTATCTTTTAATTTGGGAGAGAAGCATTTTTCCATAGCGATAGCTTGGCGTCGCGTCTGCCATACACAGTGAAAATATTACTCACAAGATGTCCTCAGATTGTTACTTTTTTGTTTCATCTCCCTTGCTTGAATGAGCCACCCTTTTGCGCTGTCTATGCACACTTTCTTGATAGCTGCTGTGCTCGCCTTCAGACAACTGACGTACATGCATGCAGGGCGCGCCACATCGCCCCGTTCGAGGTTACATCGACAATGCGCCACCTATGATATCGAGGACTCGTTTGGTAACGATGCGGCCGGCTTCCCCGCACCGGCAATTCAGGCCGATACGAGGAGACATGGTACCGGCAAATTGAGACGGATGCCAGGGAGCGTCGAGATAAAAGACGGTCAAAGCTTGTCGCCCAGGACGATAAGGCCTGCGTGTTTCATATACCGCATCAGACTCGACAGCGTATCGCAGCAGCCCTCATCTGTTCATGAACATATACCTGTACGGACGGCTCGTTGCTTTGCCTGCCTCAACAAACTACTTATATACAGCGAAACTGTCAGGGAAAACTTAAAAGTAAAAGCTCACATTTTCGACATCATCCTCATCATTTTCCTCGAAAAGACGCCCGCTGTCATCCTCCTTTTTTCTCTCTCCCTCCGCGATGCCGACTTTGCCAAAGCCCGTCGTCCGCGACCCGTCAGTCACGTTTGAAGAGTACGTGTACTGGGCGAAGCTAACCCGCCGCGAGGAAGCCGAGGCGAACCGGGCCCGTCTCGACGCGCGCGGCAGCAAAAAGGTCGGTCGGGGCGCCTTCGTCGCGCCGGGCCGGCGTGCGGGCGGCGGCGAAAAGCACGCCTCGGTGTCCGTGCAGCCGCCGGCGCCGCCCGACCAGCAAGCCACGGCCGCTGATCCCGACCCCCTGGGTGGCGGCGGCGGTGGCGGCGGCGGCGCGGCGGGCGGCGCGGACATGATGAGCCGCGCCACGCCGCAGGACTGGGCGCAGGCGGAACGCGGCCTGCGGACCACGAGCTGGGGCGCCATCTTCTTCCTCATCACGACGGACATTTTGGGGCCCATGACCACGCCGTGGGCCTTTGCGCAGACAGGGTACGGTCCCGGCGTGGCGCTGTATACCGTCTTTGGCGCGCTGGCTGCGTAGTACGTTATTCCCGGGCTGCCTATTTGTTTATTTATTCTCAATGGGTCTGGTCCCTGCTAACACGCGCGTATCCCTAGTTCCGGATACATTGTCTGGAAGACGTACATTGGCCTGGACTCGGACCGGTACCCGCTCGTCACGTTTGGCGACCTCTTCTACCGGTTGTTCGGCGCGCTGCCGCGGCACTGCATGAACTTTATGCTGAGCTTCCAGATGATGCTGTTCGTGTCCACCGTCATCCTGCAGAGCGGGCAGGGCATCTCGCAGATCTCGCAGGGCCGCGACGCGGCGCGCGGCGGCGGCGGCGGCGGCCTGTGCTTTGTCGTGTGCATGCTCATCTTCATGTTCGCGGGGCTCCTCGTGAGCCAGGTGAGGACGCTTCAGCGCGTGGCGTGGCTGGCCAATCTGGCCGTGTGGGTGAATGTGACGATTCTCTTGATATGGTACGTGCAGCCAGTTTTTCCGTGATGTTTTTCTACATACACCAAGAAAAAGAAATTCCGTCTTCTAAACAGGAAATGGGTCTGCAGCATCGGTGTCGTCGTCCACTACCCGCCCAACTTCAAAGCCACGCAGGCCTCGTACGGCGAGGCGTTTGGCCCGGCGCCGGTTCGCACGTTCGCCGGGCAGCCACCGGCGGGCATGGCCAGCGGCGGCGCGGGCTTCGTCGCGTCGCTCAACGGGCTGAACCAGGCCGTGTACTCGTACGGCGGCTGCATGGCCTTTGTGGCCTTCATGGCCGAGATGCGGCACCCGGTCGACTTTTGGAAGGCCCTCCTGTGCGGCCAGGCCTTCATCTACGCCGTCTACATCTTCTTCGGCATGTTTGTGTACTCGTTCCAGGGCCAGTTCGCCTTCAACCCCGTCATGCAGGGCCTGTCGCCGTACGCGTTCCAGACGGCGGCCAACGTCCTCTTCCTGGTGGGCGGCCTCATCGCCTGCACGCTGTACAGCAACGTCGGCTTCAAGGTCATCTACATGGACGTCTTCCAGGAGCTGCTCGGCTTCCCGCCGCTGACCGCCAGGAAGGGCCGGGTCGCCTGGGCCGTCTGCATCCCCGCGTTCTGGGTCGTGGCGTTCCTGGTGGCCGCCGCCGTGCCGCAGCTCTCCTTCGTCTCGGGCCTCATCGGCGCCCTGTTCATCCTCACGCTCACCTACACGGCGCCCGCGCTGCTCGCCCTCGGGTACCAGCTCAGGAGCGACGCCATGGTGGACGGCGAGGAGCGCTTCGACCCCGCCACGCGGACGTACACCTACGTCGATACGGGGCTGCCGCGATACTGGCGAGCGTACAAGAAGAACCCGGTGATCAACACGTGCAACGTCTTGTACACGCTGGGAAGTCTGGTCACCACGGCCCTCGGCGTTTACTCTTCTGTGGACGGCTTGATTGGCGCGTTTGGGGGCAAGAGCGTCGCTACCAGCTTTGGCTGCAAGCCACCAGTATAGTTTTTCACAATATTCAGTGCAACATGAATTGGTGATGCTTAGCCTTTCAAATTAATCTTGATTAGATTACTACTGAGCTTTTGAATCTACTATATTGAACGAGGGAAAAAAAGGCTACCCCGTATATCCGTATCGTACAGCCCCTCTCTTGATCTCGAGTCTTGGTGCTGTACATCCCACATTATTGTATCAAAAAAAATTTGCTTAGAGCATGGCGACGGCGGCGGCGAGGCCAGCAACGGGAGCCAAGTACTTGGCGGCGTTGGTGGGCGCGGCGTTGGGGGAGCTGGTGGCGGAAGCGCCGCTGCCGCCCGACGTCTTGGCGCTGGACGAGCTGGAGCTGCTGGCGCTGCGGCTGCTCTGGCTGGCGGCGCTGCTGGAGCTGCTGCTGCCGCCGGCGGCGCCGCTGGAGGAGGAGGACGACGAGGTCGGGCTGGCAGAGGACTCCTCACTGCTGGAGGCGGACGCGCTGCTGCTGCTGCTGCTGCTGCCGCCGGGGAGCAGGCTGGAAGCCGCGTCGGTGGCCGAGGAGATGATGCCGCCGGCGCCGCCGGTGTTCGAGGGCAGGAGGCTGCTGGCGCCCGAGACGATGCTGGAGAGAGGGTTGTCCTGGGCGAGGACGGTGGCGGCGAGACCGAGAAGGATGGTAGAGTACTTCATGATGAGCGAAAGGATGCAGGGGGTTTCCTTGTGTAGATGCTGGTTTATAAGCAACGAAATGAGAACGACTGTGTATGGTTGGAGTATATAGTGTGTAGAACTGAAAGAGAGAGCTTCGCTGCGCAAGAGCCGGGGACAGGAATGGGCTTTATAAGCCTTTTTGCAAACCTACGGAGACCTTGCGTAAAGCTCTCTCTCTCTCTCCTTCTCTCTCCCCCTCTGACGGTTCTCCTTGCTGTCTCTCCTGGTTGCGTGCGTGGGTATGCAATGTGTCGCGTCGCCCCGGAAAACGATGATGATCTGTTACTAGTCCTAGTCTAAGATGCTGCCCCCCCCTCCCTCACCCCCTCCCTCGAGGCGAAGGGGGAGGGGTGGTGGGAGGGAGATCGGCAAATGCGTACCGGATATGTCGACCGGAGCAAAGACATCAGAAACAACACGGCCGGTACGGGTTGGCGCACATTCTACCGAGGAGGCTGGCCGGTCCGAACATGCATTTGCTCCCAGAGAGTAACTAGTCACACCCAGCTAGCATTTAAGCTGTCCTGGCTGCCTGGCTTTCGCCTCTACTTCACACCATCTCGATGGTGCGAGTCTGGGTTTCCTATCGAGCTTTTTGCGTGCTTTTGCCCCCGGGGGGGTGAATGGATGACGTGCCGCCGGTGCATTGTTTCCGGCTTGAACCCAACCCCCCTCCCTCCTTCCTCCCCCATTCTTTCCCTTCACACAGGACGGACGCGACGAGCCAATGAGGCAGAAGCTAGCAAGAGCTTCAAGTGGTGGGGGGGAGGAGGGAGACTTTGGGTTGTGTTTGGTCGGCGGGTTGTCTTGCGCTCTTTGGGTGGCCACGCAAGTCTCATCAACAAAATGCAGGTTTTGGTGAGCCGTTGAATGAAAAAAAAATAAAAAATAAATAAAAAATAAAAAAGGGACAAAAAAGATCTTGGCAATCGGATCGTGGCTGATGGGCTCGCGTGAGCAACAGGCATTTTGGGTACAGATTAGAGAGCGAATGGATATACGCAGGGGTATCTTACCCGTGTCTCAGCAAGGGGGGGCCAGGGAGAGGTGATTGCGACAGACTTGCAAAGAACCTACCTACTCAGTAGAGGTGCTGTGGAAATCCCTCTCAAGTCCAGGATCCTTACTGCAGCAGACGGACTGACGGACAAAAAAAAAAGAAGTTTATCCAGCAGGCAAGCGGAGCAATACACCAGTACATACATGACGTTGCATCCACTCCCCCGCGTAGCTGCTCTCCTTTTGGATCCATCCCTCTTCCCCTCGAGTTTTAAATCTTTCTTTCTTCCGAGGCAACAAAGAAATAAGACGACAGAAATCGCCGATGAAAGGCCCGTCTCCGTCTATTATTTCTATTATTATTCCCCCCCCCCGCCTCTTCTTGCATAAAAGCCATGGCGCCATTTCGTGGTGGGTATAGTAGAACTAGCCCCGGCTGACAGGCCAAGGCAGCTTTTTGAAGAGCTTGAACTTGGTTAATAAAATCAAAGCGTGCCAAACATTTTGAGTTTGGGACTTTTTTTTTTTTTTACATCTTCGCTTCCAACTGGCGCGGCCGACGGAAAACAAGTCCCGTGTCGTCATGATTACAAGGAGATATCGGGGATTAATGGCGCGTGGAAACAGGGAATTCTCTTTTTTTCTCTTCTTCGCGCGTCAAGGTTTTCTTGTCGAGTAAAAGCACGCCCTGGCGATTTCCACTGGCATAAAGAAGAATGGAACAAACAAAAAACAAGGAGCTGTCGCAGCTCAAGAGGGAGAAAAATGCCGATCTGCAGGGGTCTAGCATTGTATATACCTGGTAAAGGGGAAGAAAAAGAAAGAGTCAACAAAAACCTGTGCAAGCAATTTTATTTATTTTCTATATTCATTCTTTTTTTTTCCATCTCCTCCTTCTCCTTTGCTCCTTTGCTTTCCCCTCACTCCTCCCCCCCTTCCTCCTCCGTCTCCTCTCCGTAGCATTGGCATTGCCCAATGCCCCCGGCGCCACTGGCCAGTCAACAACCCCTGAGGCGGTTTCTTTGACTTTTTGGCTTTTTGGCGTGTTTTTGTGGAGATTTCGTGTCTGGCATATCCTTTCCATCTCCGGATCAATGTCTCTGATTCTTGCACGCCCGTCTGATCTTGAATACTACGTTTTGGTCTCGACCTTTTTTTTTCCCCCCAAGGCGATCGCCCTCCACTTTTTATGGCAGGATTGTATTGGAGGGAGGAGGGTAGCAGTCTCAGCCTGTCAGTGTATCAGTATTCGGGCAAGGGTGCCGGGAGCTGGCATGTTTGCAGAAGAGGGACGCGCAACGTGAGGCAAATCATGCAAGTGCTGATCCCAGTAATACCAGTAGTAAGCATGTAAGTATAGGAGACGAGCGAAATGGGAAACGCGAACCGTCCCAAGAATACGAGGGGATGAGCAAGTTACAAAGTGGTCAGCTTCTTGCATTTTCAAACATGGAAACATAATAAAATACGAGCAATGGCCAGTGCAATCTGTGTTGCTGGTAGTGCGCCGCGTAACAATCTTCTCAATGCAAGCTGGTTGGTGGGTATACTTGCTCATCTTAACGCCGCGTCTTGCGCAACAAGTTACAGGAAGCCGTTGGCGTCGTTAAGGTAAAATTTGCCTCTATTCATTTTTCGTTTTGAAACCCGTTTCATCCTGTCTCTTCATCCCATGCCAAAATGTTCAGCCTCTCTGCGGCGGCGGCTGCGGTGACTCCCCAGGCAACTCGAAGCAGCCGTTACCCGGGAGCTCAGCTGGCCCAACAGTCTTCATCGCTGGCTCTGCCGTGCAGTATTCCGGCGACACCGGGCTGCCGTGGAGGGTAGGACTCTGATAGTAGTTGGACGCGGCGGGGGAATTTGCCGGCTGGGCAGAGGGCACGCCGTGATACAGCCATGGGGCTGCTGCTGTCGATGAGGCTGTGGCACGTTTCGTGTCCGGGCTGAATTCGCGGGAGACGTCCGTCGCACCCTGTTGGACCGTCGCACGCCTCCGTCTCACCCACCAGAATACCAGCAGTGCCACGGCCAAGGCGCCTATGGCCGCACCAATGGCAATCGCGGCAACAACGCCGGGCTGAACACCGTGTTGGCCGCCGCCGCCGCTCTGTTCTGGCGCCGACTCCGACGCCGACGCCGACGCTGAGGGAGTCGATGTCGCGGTCGACGTCCCCGGCAGTGTCGTTGTCGCCGATGCCGTCGTCGCCGCCGAGGAAGACGTTGTACCCAGGATGGACGGCACGCCCTCCAAAAACGAGTAGGCATACTTTTGATTGTCGCTCAGCCGCGCGCCTCCCTTGCGATCCGCCAGCGGGCAGACTCCGCCGTTATGGCACGGGTTGCGGTTGCAGCAGCCCAGATACGGCGGCGAGGTGACGCTGCACGAGTACCACAGCATGAACCTGATCTGGCACTCCTGCCGCTCGATCTTGTCGTACGCGCCGGCGTCAAACGTCATGGAAAGGATCTTGTCGTCGGGGCAGAGACCGTTGTCCGTCGTGCTCGGGTCGACGGCGCAGCAGCCCAGAAACGCCGAGGCGTTGTAGGTGGCGTAAAAGTCACCGTTGCCGACGCATTTGATGCCGAACGAATTGGTCGCCAGCATTGTTGTTTTTTTCTCCTCTTTCTTTTCCTGTCGTCTCGGATTGCCGTGTTGCCAGTCGGTCGCTGGTTTGGTTCGCCTGCGTAGGGGCGAGGCTCAGCAGTTTTTGTCTGCATGGCACCCGTCGAGCATCCGACTCTTGATGAAATCTCTTCTTGCCGTAGGGGTCGGGGAGTTTTGACGCACGGGCTCTTGTACTACAGTAATAACGAGAAGACGGTAAACCCGGGGAGGGGGGCCGTCCTGCGGAAGGTGCTTGTGGCTGGAAATAGCACGCGTTCTTTGTCTGGTGGGCACCGGACCATACTGCGGGCGTATTGTTTGCTCATGATGAAATGAAAGTGGGCTGAACGACAAGGAATGTAAAGATCGATGATGGCGAGCCTTGCAGAAACTCAGATACATGCAACGCGCTTGGAGAAGAGTACACTGCTGTCAGAAATATTTGTACATGTAACAAGGCCCCTGCACAGAGCAGATACCGTGAACGACGAAATCCAGCCTCCCATCTTTATGGATACAAATAGCAGTATGGGCTGCATCTACCAAGTGGCTGTAGTTGCCAAGTTGTCACCCGCTCTACATGGACCAAAAGAAATGATGAGGCACGTCTCAGAATGCCATACATGGCTGGCTGTATATACTCCGTCTATTCATTTACGTGACAAAGTCTAATCTTTCAAAAATTTCAAAAAGCTTCGAGCAATGGCGAAACCATCGTGGTCATTGGCCACGCGCGACATTCCATCGTTGTACAGCTCGTCCGTAAAGACGCCGACCGTGTGGCGGTTGAAGAGAATCTCGGTAACAATATCCTTGGTGAACTCGGGGTGTCCCTGGACGGCAATATACCTGCCAGGAGAATAGATGGCTTGCACGGAGCAAACGTCGTTGCTGCCGAGAGCGACGGCATCGGGCGGAAGGTCGGCGACAATGTCGGTATGCATCTGGTGAATTCGCTGGTGGCTCAAAGTCAGCTCGTCGTGCATCATCGCGCAGTCGGCCTGGTTTACATACCATCTTTTCCAAGCCAAAAACCCGTTGTCCCTCGGGCGTCAAGTCGACATCCGTGACGGCCACCTCCCAGCCCTTGGGGTTGCGGCCGACCTTGCACCCCAGCGCGCGGCTCAGGATCTGGTGGCCAAAGCAGATGCCGATGATGCGCACGCGCTTCGTCGCGAGCGCCGCCTGCGTGTACTCGACCAGCTTGAGGATCCACGGGTCATTGTCGAACGAGTTGTGGCGCGAACCGGATATGAGGATCGCATCGACCTCGTCGAGGGACGGGTAGGCGTGCAGGTCGTCGACGATACCGTGGCCCGAAATGGTCAGCTCCTCCGCCAGCGTCTTGGGCGGGGTGGCGGTGTCGCAGGCGCCCTGGAAGAGCTGCGTGAAAACGGCCGTGTAGTTGCCGATGCGCTCGCGGGTCTGGGGCTGCGGTGTGTCGGCCTCGAGCACGGCAAGCCGGAGCGGTCCGGAGCGTGACATGGCGGCGACGGCGGCGGGAGCGGGATGCGGCGGATGCGAGAGTGAAGGAGAGGGCGAAAAGTTTGTGTATACGAATCGTACCGCGAAAAAGGAGAGGACGACTAGGGCGAGGCGGAGGAAGAAGAAGAAGCGACGTGGCATGGAAGGGGAGTGTAGCAGGTTGATTATCAGGGTCGAAACGCAGGCGGGCCGAACTCGGATGGCGGGGCGGCCGCGGTGCGGCGTTGCAGCGCGGCTAAAGTGGGCGGGTGCGCCGAGGAGGTTGTAAGTTGCTCGGTCGGCATAGTACGGCGGCGGACGGACAAATTGACCATTGTCTTTTTTGGTCTTGGGGGGAAAATCGTCCTATTCGCTTGGGGATGAAGCGATACAGTGATTCAGGAATAGGAAGGCAAACTTTGTATGCAAACGAGCCCCTGCACTGTCAGCTGGCAGCGACTGGCAAACGAGCCAACTGGCAGCTGGCAGGCAAACAGCTAACATCAGTCAGCGCGGACCGACATTTCCAGTCAGCCACCGTACCGCGATGCTACCTCCTTCAACACCTACACAAATCGAAGAAAAAAAAATATCACGACTACCAGGATTCTCCCCATCTCGACCATGTTTGTGGTCAAATTATTTCGGTCGACCGCGAGTCCCGGTCTCCAAGACTATCCGCTTCTGCGCTGCTTGATCGCCGCCTAGTGCATCCATGTCCGCCTACCCCAATTGTCATGTGCATCCTGCGTGTCGGGGGCTGCAGCTACCCGAGAGCAAACACCGCGAAAGGGGGCTGTCAATTTCACTCAAGACTTGTCTCGGCTTTTTCGTTGCTATCTCCCCGTTCTGCTCGAGACACAACTGGAAGAAATAATTTTCACCTCTGACTGAGACTCTCGAAAGACAAAGCCCCAATTGGCCTATTCAAACGGCTGGACAACGATTACACACCATGAAGGCAAACCCCACAATCAACCGACGCCGCGCGCTCTCTCTAGCTTCAACCACAAGCGGCGCACTTTTCTGCTTGCTGCGAGTGTGTCTCCTGCTGTCGGCACACCAGCTTAGTCTACCCACACTTCGCCCGTGCTACGTGTGGAAGTGAGCCAGGCAGCTAGCCGGCGTCGTGCAACAATCAAGTGGCTGACTCCTTGCCAAGATTGGCCAACCTTACTCGTCACTCTCTATTGAGGCAGATGCAAGCAAGGCACGCCTTTTTATATGCGAGACATCCCCCGCTGGGAAGTCTTGTCCGCCATCGTCCTCGGCTGCAGAGAAAGTGTACAGTGCGCGTTCGAGCCAGTATGTCGACGGAGACCATTTCCCTCAAGGCGTTTCTGGGGGCGGCGAAACAGGCTCTGACGGCGTTGCCTGCTCGGCGTTCTTTGCCGCTCACCTTCATCGTGGGCAACGAATCAGCGGGTAATAAAATGCCAGAGTCGCATGTACTCTATATGAATCTTATGCTAACCAGTTTTGACAGATCTTGACTCACTGTGCTCAGCCGTTGTTTTGGCCTATCTTCGATCTCACATTGAACCCAGGCGTCTGCATATTCCCCTGTCCAACTTGCCTCGCGAGGACCTTGACCTGAGAATTGAACTTGGCCCAGTACTTGCCAAGGCTGATCTGGAAACCTCTGACCTCATCACTCTGTCAGATCTCCCACAAATTATGGAACCGAAAGATACAGAATGGGTTTTGGTTGATCACAACGCTCTTACTGGAGATCTAAGAAAATATGAAAGCCGTGTTGTTGGCTGCATTGATCACCACGTCGACGAAGGCACTGTCAATACGCAAGCCGCGCCTCGTGTCATTGAGACATGTGGTAGCTGCATGAGCCTCGTGGTTGACACTTATGCGGATGCTTGGCGCGGCTTGGCTAGCGGCGAACAGTCAACCATCACTACTCAGCACATCAGCCAGAACTTGACCCAGCTTGCACAGGTCGCCCTCGCTCCGATTCTCATAGACACGATTAATCTGACGGCCACTGCCAAGGTCCGCCCCAAGGACTCGCGTGCTGCCAAATTACTCGAGACCGAGCTCATGAACGACCCCAACTTTGACCAGCAAGCATACTACGACGCAGTCACCGCCGCCAAGGAGGACTTGTCCAAGCTCACGCTGCGTGACATTCTCCGTAAGGACTACAAAGAGTGGGAGAATAGCGGAATCAAGCTCGGCATTAGTTGCGCCGTGCAGAATTTCGACTTTTTCCTCGAGAAGGCGGCCTCCACGAGCAGTGGAAGCGGCCCAGACGTGCTGCTGCGCGAAGTACACGCGTGGGCTCAGGAGCAAGCGCTCGACGTCGTATCGATCATGACCACCTCCAATCCGGCTGGCGAGTTTCAGCGACATCTCTTGGTATGGGGCGTCACAGGCGCCGGCCGCAAGGCGGTCCAGAGGTTCAATGAAGACACTACGGACAAGCTGACGCTGGCGCAGTGGAACAACGGCATCTTGGACGAGCAGGGCGTCAGGTATGCGTGGAGGCAACTCGCACTGGACTCTAGCAGGAAGCAAGTGGCCCCTCTGCTGCGCGATGCCATGAAGTGGGCTGGCTCCAACTTGTAATTGGACCCCGCGGTATGATGCAAATACTTTGACCGGAGTATTTATATGCCATTTGGGGTTTATAACTTATTAGAATTCTCTCATACTGGGATATTAGAAGGGCTTATACAAGGAAGTGAAATTTGTTGCCACAAGTAAAAGTGGACGTGCATTCGTTCAATGCTCTTGATATGCTGCTCGGTTTATATGCTTGTTGTTACATGGTCATGGTTGTACATGGTTTGTGATCTATCATACAAAAGCCCCTTCTGGTTCTGTCTTACATGTGTCGCGGCGCTGCGGTGCCTCTACGCCTCGAACCGGCTCCGAATCTCCGTCTCCATCGCCTGGTGCCTCTCCAGCCTCGCCTCCTCAGTGCGCAGCTCCCCGCGGATGCGCTCAATGTCGCGCAGCATGACGACGAACTCGCGGTGCTTGAGGCTGCGCTTCTCGAGCGTCGTCATGCCGGCCTCGGGCGGGGGGCTGCGCAGAAGCTCCTCGGCGGCGGGGTCCGCAATGAGGATGCAGGCGCGCAGCGCGTCGTACAGCGCGCCCGTCGGCAGCACCGGCGGGTCCTCCCGGCCCATCTCCGGATACAGCCAGCGGAGAGCGTCGGTACACAGGGCGGCGTCGCGGGTGGCCGTCACGGCCGCGTAGGCGAGCTCGTACAGCGCCGCGTCGCGCGCCTGCCGGAAGCGGGCCGGCGCGCGGAAGGCGTCCCAGAAGCGCTCCCAGTCCTGGCGCTGCGCGTACGCGGCCATGAGCCGCCGCGACTGCTCGCCACTCGGCGCGATGCGGCGCTCGGAGAGGAGAAACTCCATGTTGGCTTGGGCGCGCTGCAGGGCCGGCCCGTAGGCGGGCGACGTCGCCATGGATTCGATGAGGGTGATGAGAATGTCGCCGGACAGGAGGGAGATGCCGCGCTCTTCGCCGGCGAGGAGCAGCTGGTCGACGAGCCGAATGCGCTCGGCAGCGGTGTCTGGCCCTTGGGGGCCGGCCTGGAAGACGTGGCGGATCAGACGGACGAGGTCTTCGGCGTCCATCGGCGCGCCGGACGCTTGAAAATCCCGGACATGTGTTGCGACAGAATCTAGGTTCAGGTGCGTGGTAGTCTGTGCATTTTTGGGAGAGCTCTCTGCTGCGAGCCGTCGTGCGCTCGTCGAAAAGTATCGTTTCTGCGATGCATCCTCCATGGCCTGCCACTGCTTCGCGGCCTTGTTGTAGCCCTCTGGTAGCTGCAGCCGGGAAGCAACCTGATCCTTCAGCTCGTCCGCCGAGAGAGGCTCCTTGCCATCGATCTGTCTGCTGTCCCTGATACTCCTCTTGAGCATGCCCTCCCATAGCGTCTCGAGGTCGAGCTCCTGGCGTCTGGCCTCCGTCATGCACTGCACCACAATCGTCGTGCTGGCCGCGCCGGCATCGAACCCAGCCATACGTCCGGTGGCGTCAAAGTTGGCATCGACTGTCGAGACGCCGTCGTCGGTGTTGAAGCTGACGCAGATCCAGCCGGTCGAGATGCCGTTGTCGCCGCGGGGGATGATGTTGGCGTTGGTGCCCATGAGCTTGGCCTTTTTGCGCAGGCGACGCAACTTGGTGCGCAGCTCGCCGGCACCGATGAGACCATCTGCCTTGGCCTCAAACTGGTGGTGCTTACGTATCCAGCGTACGAAGCGACCGGCTGAGACGTGGAGATGCTTCTCGCTTCGCGCGGTGCCAAATACCATAATAAGATTCGGGCCCAGAGCAGCATGAGGGTCAAGTTCTCGCAGGTCAAAAAGCGCAAGGTCATCCAGACCCATGTCCTCAAATATGTATTTCATCATGGGGTCAATGACTGCCGGTGCACCTTCCGGGGCGACGGGCAGTGTCTGCTGGTGATGGCTGGGTGCCAACCGAGGCAGCTCCTCTTCTAGAAACCATGGTGTGTCTTCCTCGGGCGACTCCGCCTGCGTCAATTCGTCACCCGACGCTTTGTGTGTATTCTCTTCGACCCGGAGTCGTCTGATAGTTGTTGTCGACAGGTTCCGCTGCTGGACATGTAGTGAGGAACTCAGCCTAGGTTGTAGATACAGCATAGAAACTGCGGCTGCAGGACGGCCAGCGGCCAAAACAGCTCGAAAAAGGCTGCTTTGGCAGCTGCGACAGCTTAAGCTCGCCATCGCAGGCCGCGCAATCATATTGTCGGGTATAAAGAATGATTGCTGAGTACAATAGGGAAAATTGAACGACAACTCTCAATTCCTGGGACTAAAAATTACTGCACCCCCGAGCTCCGTAGCGGCCTTGTCCGCCTCGCCACAGCTTGGACCGAGTGGAGTTGCTCCCGGCGCAGAAAAACTGGCGGCACGTGACTCACCTCAGGGGATGGATGGGTCTCCTAAGATGGCGTCGAAATCTCTGGAGCTCAGTAGTGACCCTCTACGGAAAAATTTCTTGCATGTTTTGCTGGGGAGGCAAACTGTATTCTACTTGTTCGTACTGAGCCCTTTCTGTGCTATCTCTGTTTTTGTTTTTATCTGTCATCAATGATTTGATATCACCCTCCCTACACATCTTGCAATACTACGCCGACCGCCTTGGGCC
The DNA here is from genome assembly GCF_051103115.1 of Cordyceps javanica. Lineage (NCBI taxonomy): Eukaryota > Fungi > Ascomycota > Sordariomycetes > Hypocreales > Cordycipitaceae > Cordyceps > Cordyceps javanica. Next base: position 2,539,144 of record NC_139300.1, on the reverse strand, counting down.
TGGTCTCGTGCAGAGCGCATCTTCGTCACGATGCTGTCTAGGCAGACTCGCTGTGGCGTGTCTGCCACCCGGGCATTGGCATTGGGCCATGTACGACCACAGTCCATATCAACGCCCGCTCGTTCGATTTCTCGACGACATCTCATCACAAGACCACTCGGACACTGGCGCGTAGAGAGACTAGAGAATGGTGTTCGACAATCTCAATCACGCGCCCTTGCGACGGCCGTCGATGACTTCAAGCTCGACAATTCCATCTACAGCAATTTCCCATCAGCGCCAATGGCGTCATTTCAATCATCTCTACGACCGTACGACTTGACGCCGTTCGACCCAACATCACCACTCACGATACCCGAGGCGCCCGCGACAACCCCTGTTCAGACGAAGATCAGCCCGCACGGTATTCCCGGAGAAGCAGACGACATGCTTCTAGTATTCGATGCCTGCATCAGAGTTGGGAAACTCGATCGCGCTGCTCTGGTCTTGAAGCGCATGAATATCTACCAGAGTCTTTCCCCAGAAGAGCGCATTCTTCTCCACAACCAGTACCTGAGAGCTTCGCTGGTACAACTTCGCGCAAGCCCAGACCGACGACGAGCCGAGCAACTTCACAAGTTTTACGAAATGAACATTCGTAATAAGGGCCTACCCCAGACCGCCGAGACTGTCGCTTGTATGCTCAAGGCATCTATCCTGTCCGAACGTGGTGCACGACTGACCCGCCTCATCACGCGCTATATGGGAATGGCCCCGGGCGAATCTGGCCTTCGCGTTCTCAGTATGGCCGAGATCTTGAGCGATCAAGACCTTGCCGTCATTACTGCGCAATGCCCAACATACAACTATTCTGCTGAACCAGATTTCGAGGAAGATATCATGGAGGAATGCGCCAGCAATGATGCGTATAACACTGCGACGGATATGGCTGAGCCACTGCCCTCATCATGTGCCAAGGCTACGCCCGAGCTAGTACCAACACCACAACGCGGTGACTCGTTGACTGCCTTGAAAGAAGGGCTGAAGCTTGTCTCGAATCTTGAGGGCTTCGACACAGCGAACCTTTCCAAAGAAGATCTGCACAGCCTTCAGCTCCAGCTCGAACGTGATTCTATTAGCGCCGCTGTCACAAAGTGGCGAAACCAGAACAAGCAACTGCAAAAGGTAGGAATTACCACTGGTTTGAGCGGATCGAACAAAGAGGGCTCCATGTCTAGTTATACATCATCATGGCTTAGCGCTATGGAGTCGCGCATCAAGGATGAAATTGCAGAAGTGGAAATCTCAGAAAGCAAGGATGTCAAATCAGAGAGAGACATTGAGAGATGCCTTTTTGGCCCTTTCATTCGGCAAGCGGACCCTGCAAGATTAGCCGCGGTTACCATCCTCAGCACGCTCAATGCCGGTGCCCTCCTTGGAGTCGACAAGGGCATCGCTATCCAGAAAATTATCAACACTGTCGCCAAGCAAGCACACGAAGATATCGAACTTCAGAAAAAAGAGAAAAAGACAGTTCGGCGCCGCAAAGTCACATATGATGCTTCCAAAGCGAAGCCCAACGAATTCGAAGCTGTATCCCAGATCACAGAAAGCGTGGAAGCAGCCAAGCGGATCGAGGAATCGGCCACCCAGCCATGGTCAATCCAAATCAAGGCCCAAGTTGGAGCCTTCCTCGTCAAAGCACTTATTGACTCTGCAAAGGTAAAAGTCGTCGCGCAGCATCCTACGTCCGGGGAACTGGTCAGCCAGTATCAGCCCGCCTTTACACACGTCCAGCAGCCACGAAAAGGGAAAAAGATTGGGATGCTCGTCTTGCATAATACACTGGTGGAACAGCTCAAGCGTGAGCCTTTGGGAGATTTTCTTGCCAAGCACCTGCCGATGATCGTTGAACCGAAGCCATGGAAGGGTATGAACGAAGGCGGTTTTCTCGAGAGCAAGACTAGCGTGATCCGAGTTCAGCCAGGCAACGTTGAACAGCGACTTTATGCCAAGGCTGCTGTGGAATGCGGCGACATGAAGCAAGTTTTCAAGGGTCTTGATGTTCTCGGTCAGACAGCATGGCGAATTAACCGTGATGTATTGGCCGTCATGATGGAGGCTTGGAATACGGGCGAAGAAATCGCCAACATGCCAGCCTTGGAACCGAAATTCGAAATGCCTGCCGAGCCCGACTCGACAGTCAACCCAGCTCTGCATAAGAAATGGCTCCGTGACATCAAGACCATCGAAAACGAGCGTTCTGGCTTGCACTCACAACGATGCTACATGAATCTGCAACTCGAAATTGCTCGAGCGTTCCGCAATCAGACCATCTATTTCCCTCACAACGTCGATTACCGTGGTCGCGCATACCCCATGCCTACGTACCTAAATCATATGGGCGCCGACCACGCGCGAGCAGTTCTTTCATTTGCAAAGGGCAAGCCTCTTGGTGAAACTGGCCTTCGATGGCTCAAGATTCATTTGGCGAATGTTTATGGTCTTGATAAGGCTAGCTTTGCGGAGCGCGAAGCGTTCGCAACCGAAAACGCGAGCAACATCATTGAATCTGCGATTAACCCACTCAATGGAAGCCGGTGGTGGCTGAAGGCCGAGGATCCGTGGCAATGTCTTGCTGCTTGCTTTGAGCTCAAGGGAGCACTCGAACTGGAAGACCCAACCACTTACGTCTCTCACCTCCCAATCCAGCAGGATGGTACCTGCAATGGCCTTCAGCATTATGCTGCTCTGGGTGGTGATACTTGGGGTGCGAAGCAAGTCAATTTGGAGCCAGGTGACCGCCCTGCCGATGTTTATTCAGCTGTTGCGGACCTGGTTAAGAAGGCTATCGCCAAGGATGCTGCTGCCAAGAACAAGTTTGGCGTTGCACTTGACGGCAAGATCACGCGTAAGGTTGTTAAGCAGACTGTCATGACCAACGTCTATGGCGTCACATTTGCTGGTGCAAAAAAGCAGGTCTGCAAACAAATTGATGCTCTGTATCCCGATCTGGGCAAGCAGTGCGGGATTCCAAACTTGGTGCTGTCGACATATATTGCTCGACACGTATTCACCGCACTGGCAAGTATGTTCCGTGGTGCTCATGATATCCAGTACTGGCTTGGCGAAATTGGTGGACGGGTTTGCCGAGCCCTGACGCCCGCTCAGCTGCAGCACATCGCTGATGAGTACTCAAGCGTGGCGGCCGACGCCAAGAAAGGGAAGGTGGCGAAAGCTTCCAAGAAAGGGAAATCGGGCTTTGACGAGTTAACGAAGCAATTCCGCTCTACAGTGGTCTGGACGACTCCGCTGCGCATGCCCGTCGCCCAACCGTACCGCAAGACAACTGCAAGAGAAATTCGGACCTGTCTTCAGTCTCTTGCATACCATTCAAGCGACTCAACCGACCCTGTCAACAGGAGAAAGCAGCTTCAAGGCTTCCCGCCAAACTTCATTCACTCGCTCGACGCAAGCCACATGCTACTTTCCGCACTCGAATGTCACGAGCGTGGCCTTGATTTTGCCGCTGTCCACGATTCCTTCTGGACTCATGCTGCCGACGTCAACGTCATGAATGAGGTTATTCGGGATTCGTTTATCAAGATTCATGAGGAAGACGTTATTGGCCGGCTCGCTGCCGAGTTCAAAACGCGGCACAACGGATCTCTGTTTCTATCCCATATCGATGCCACGTCGCCGGTTGCCAAGAAGATCAAGGCTCTGAGGAAGAAGAGCAATCTCACCCCAAGAGAGGAGCTTCTACTTGAGCATAAACGCAACTCCCTGCGCCTTTCCGGCAACCCTTGGGATCTGGAAGCCGCCAAACAAATTATCACGCCTGCTGCTGTGTACGAGGAAATGGCTGGCGCAGAGCCCGACCTGAGTATTGCCGAGGACGTTCGTGACATTGGTCTCGGCGAAATTTCCGCCGACGATGCCACAGCTGATGTCGATGAGATGAAGAGAGTACTTGCGGAGGAGAGTGCGAATCCGACTCTTGACTCTGAATCAACGGCGCTCCTCAGCGAGATGGAGGGCTCTGCGTTCGAGCAGGCGGCCCTGCGTGACCGACCAGCAACAAATGTCAAGCCAGGCACCAAGAGGCGACTGCCAGTCCCCGTCTGGCTCCCACTCACAATACCTGCCATTCCCGAGAAGGGCGACTTTGACGTCGGTCGTCTGCGGGGAAGTCAATACTTCTTTTCTTGAATAACCATTTTTGCACAACTATACAATATTTAAACGACGACATCTGTAAGATTATAGGAGGTGGACAAGAAAACTTGGAGAAACCTTTTTGCAGCAGTGGTTTTCAGTCGATTTCGGCGCATTTCGTTTTGCACACCAAAAACATGGGGGAGGAAAAGAGTTTCGGCATAAAATGTCTCAGCGCGACATGCATTTTTCTGGAGTTTCCATTCTTTGTTTATTATTATCAGGCTGTTTTCTGGCATAGCTATGCAGTGGAGGAATTTTAATGTATATATATAGGCGCCACAAGGGGCGGCAACATCATTTGCTCAATGCATGAGCAGGCAGCATTGCCCAGCATCAGTCCTGCAAGGCTTGAGCTGTGTACAATTCAACAAACTTGAAAATTTAGTAAATCAGTCACACGGGCCTCCCAAGGCTCTGAACGTGGACGTATGGGTGACTGCACTGCAACAAAGAGCACTAAGAGAGCATCGATGCTTGATTTGCTTTTTTGCTGATTTTTTGTTTCTATGTATCATTTCTGTGATTTGTTTCATCTAAGATTTTACCTGACCGTTGCATTCTTGAGGGTCTGGACGGTGCAAACACCACCGTTCTCGGTAACCAGCTTGCCCAGGTCCGTCTTGCCGAGGGCCTCGACGGCGGAGGCGTCAAAGGCGACGTCGAGAGTCTCGGTGGTGGTGAAGCCCGGCTGGAAGGTTTCCCAAATCTTCTTCTTGGGGTTGAGGACGCCCTCGGGCTCGCCCCTCCAGCCCTCGAAGAAGACGCGGTCGCCGGCCTTGCTGTCGGCGGGCGGGGCGACGAGCTCGACGGGGCCCTTGTGGTCGTCGGCCTCGCCCTCCTTGACGCGCGGCGAGGCGGCGAGGACCATGGCGCACGACTTGACGCCGCGCATCTTGACGGGCTTGAGGTTGCAGACGACGACGACCTTGCGGCCCTGCATCTCGGCGAGCGGGATCAGTCCGTTGAGGCCGGAGCACACGGTGCGGCACACCTGGCCCTCGTACTCGGTCGTATCGTCGCCGGGCTTGTCGCCCATGGCGATGGTGGAGACATAGAGGGAATCGGCGTCCGGGTGGTTGACGGCCTTGAGGATGTGGCCGACGCGGAGATCAATCAGACTGGGGCTCAGCGGCGCGGCGGCCGGCTGGGGCTTGGGCTGCTTGGGGGCCTTTTCCTTCTTCTCCTTCTTCTGCTGCTTCTTGTCGCCACCGGCCACAGCCTCCTTGGCGTCGCTGGCGAGCTCCTTGACCTTTTCCTTTGTGCGGTCGACGAGGTCGGTGGCGGTGGCAGCGGCGGTGGCGCCCGCAGCACCGGCACCACCACCAGCGGCGGCGGCGGCAGCGGCAGCCTTCTCCTTCCTGAGGCGCTCCTTTTCGGCCTTGGCGTCGACGACGGGCTTGACGTAGCGCACGTCGTCCTGGTCGACGGCGACCTTGTCCTGGACGCTGAGCTCAAAGACGGGCGAGTTCTGGACAAAGTCGAGGTGGCGGACAATGTTGGGGCGGCCCTTTTCGCCGGAGCGCTCGTCGGGGGACCAGGCGGCGACGACGGGGGCGAGCGTCTGGTAGAGGGAGACGTCGGCCTTGGAGGGCTTGCTGCCGAGGACGGTGGCGCGGGTGGCGAGGTGCGCCTCGAGGGCGTCGAGGTGGGCCGCGTTGCTGCCGTCGGCGCCGGACCGGATGCTCTCCGAGGCGGCGACCCATTTCTGGACCTCCGCCTCCTCGGCCGGGGAAAAGGTCTGCGCGCTGAGGGCGGCCATGGCGGCGGACTGCAGCAGCTGGTGGTGGTGTTGGTGTTGGTGTTGGCGGCGGAGGCTCGTGGTGCTGGGGCGGCTCCGGCGGAGGAGGGGGGCGGAGATGGATCGTAGGGCGAACAGCGTGGCGGTGGCTATTCGAGGAGGAATTTACTGAAAATGGAAATGGAAATGGAGCGCGAGGCGATTGCGGAGAAGATGGACAGTCAATCGAGGTAGGGGTTTGGAAAATGAAGCTTGTCACGAATTTCGTGACTCAAAAGCCGGAGGTGGGGGGAAGCATTTTGGTGGGATGTCGTTTTTCTGCCAGAGGGGTGCCTGGGGCGGTGTGCAGGAGCTTGAGAGCTGGGTGCTGGTACGAGTGTCGGGTTTTCACGATGCAGTTTACACATGGTCCATTGTAGCGCTCTAGGACAATCGGCCGCCTGCATTTGAAGTTTTCCTCGATGATATTTTTGGTAAACGTCATGCTGTAATGGTGGCTCGCATACTCATCGCAACTCACGACCATGTGCAGGAGCCATAGCACCGCCACCCAATCGCACTCTGCATCAGTCTCGATAGGACCGGCAGACGACGTCTCGATACACATGGCCAACCTCAAAAGAATCTTGTGTCTCCTGTCGTTAACTCCGTATTGCGTTGTATACCTGCTTGAATTCTGCCGTAGTCCGTTTGGCACAGATCTCGTCGAGTGGTTGGGGCTATTATGTGTGTCGAGGATGAAGATTCAGCAGATGCACGAAGAGTGACTAGAGAGATCTCAAAATACCCGGCCAATTCCCAGAATTCACAAGAAATGGGACAATTTTCTTATACTCTTCCAACATCCGACTACACATCTTCTTGCAGTCCTCTACATGACTGATTGTTTACACCTTGCCCTATCACAGGCTTGCGTCTTGTTCTACGGCACGTACTTCTTTCTGCGCTGTAAAAATTTTCCTTGCCAGAAGTTGTGCCATTTAATTAGATTTTCATTACGCCTGGTACATGATTTTAATTGTGCCACGCGTGTCTCTGTCTCAAGCGCAGAGTAAGCAAACCGCGTGCTTTGCCGTGTGATGCCCAACACTACGTCCAGCGATATACATTCTACCCACGTCAGTGCGAATCCAAATCGAACAAATGAGAAAGAAAATCACCCGCCAATATTTCTGGCCGCCTTTGTCGTGTCTACAGCGTTCGAATTTCGCGCTGGCAAGTTTATCTCAGCTCATCCACCCCCCGGTGGCCACGGACTGATCCGATCGCATAACCGTAACCGCTCCGGCGGCACAATCCAGTGAGGAACAATGGACCAGTAATTCGTTCTCCAAACGGTTCCGTGTGGCTCTGTCGAGGACGGAGAGCAGCTGTCATATCAGAGCTGGTTACTCGTTATTCGTTTCGACCCGTGTGGCGTCGAGAGAAATACAGAAAAGCAATAAAGGGCCTATTTAGTCTTTCTGGTAGCAGCAGATCCTGTAAAGTTTGGGCGCGAACGTGTAGCAGCTACTCCGCATTGGGCGCATTCCATCCTGAGCGAGTGGGCAGTTTCTTCATACCCAGCGCAATGTTTGACAGCTTTGATGTACCACGACTGCTAGCTATTCTTTGGGATATTTGTATTTTACTACATAAGAGATGGTTACGTTCAAGAAGGCGACCGAGTCATGTCATTTCCGCTGACAATCATTTTGACCACGGGAATTCGACGGCCCCAATACTACCCATCTACTACACCTTGGAGCCCATCACTCAGCCTGCTATTTAGCCTAGAAGCACGCCCAGACATGCGCCATGTACAGCACCGTGTCAGGATAACATTGGGCCAGTGCTGCAGCACATCTCCGTTTTCATGCAGCTGGATATGTGAATTTAGGCCGAGTAGTACTGAGTGACTGAATGTTTGGGCGGCAGACTTGGTAACTGACTGGCTAAAAGCAAGTGTATAATCAGGAGGATGCTTTTTCCATCGCCAATGAATACCAGCTCAGTCCGGCCATTTGCGATCTTGAGAACCATCACCACCCGAAACATTCAACGTTGCTTATTTTCCTAGTGAAATCAAAACAATAGATCGATAGCGCCCTTGGCTGGTGGTGGTTCGCGAGCTAAAACTGACGGGCCGGGCCGGTGATCGATTCAGCAACCGCACATAACTCCACCTGGGGCCCTGAAAGAGTGACTGAAGGCAAACTATCAGCTTAAGTAACTGTTATCCGCTGCATATAGAACTATATAATGGCATAGGCCTGTGACCTGGAGTGACTGTCTTCTCCCTGGAATCAGATACATTGGCCACACTACATTTCTCGCATAATGGACTTCTCCTGTTCCATCTGCGACCGATCGTTCAGTAGCCAGGATGCTCTACAGCAGCACACGCGTGACTCTCCAGCTCATCTGCCAGCTTTCCCCTGCGATGCCTGTGATCGGTCCTTTGGTAGCCAGGAGTCTTTCGACCAGCACATGCGAGATTCCCCGGCCCATAACCCCCGTTTTGGCTGCGATGCCTGCGATCGCTCCTTTCGCAGCCAAGACTCCTTGGACCAGCACATGCGCGATTCTCCCGCACACGCCCGGCGGTTCGAATGCGAGACCTGTGACCGTTTCTTTGACAGCGAAAGCGCCTTGGAGCAGCATATGCGCGACGCCCCGGCTCACGCCCCAGCAGCGTTTGACTGTGAATCCTGCGATCGATCCTTTGCCAGGCAGGAGTCCCTGGATCAGCACATGCGCGACTCCCCGCGCCATCGGCAGAATGTAGCCACCCCCTTGGACATGTTTTTCCGTTCGTTTCCGTTGTTCAACTACGACCCTTCACTCCCGCCGGCCACGTCCTATGCCAGCCTGGGCCGGCACATGGGCTGGCGCCGAGGCCAGAGCGAGTCGAGGGAGGCCTGGCAAGACTACCAGGACGCGCTGCGACGGGAACTGCGCATGTGGTACGGCCAAGAGGATGACTTGACTGCTTGGCACGCTCTCTGTCGCGCCGTCGGCATTACACCACTCCCTGACACGTGTGCGCGATGCGAGTCGGTGAGTATACCCCCCTCCCCCCCCCCGTGTTGCCATGAGCGGTGCAACAATATGCTGCTAACGTACGAGACAGGCCGCGCGAAGAACTCATGTCAACATTGTTGACCTCATCGAATGGGGCCGAAGTAATCGAGAGGAACCCGTCCATCGCTTCAACACTGTGCAGGAGCTACGAGATTATACTGCACGGACACGAAAGATATTTCGTAACAACATGGACGGAGAGGATGGCAACGTTGTCCTCAGGCACCTACTGAGAAAGATTTTTAGAGGCAACTTATAAACAGAGAAGAGCGGCAGAGAAAAGAGATTTGGGCGCCTGCTACTGGAAATCTGCCCTCAATGTATTGTGTTTTTTTTTTTCGCAGGAAGTGACCCTCGTGTGGTCCGTGGAAATTGCCACATATATAGTAATATTCATTGAAATCGCATTTGCGTAGTGCTACTTATATTCAGCTGTCTTTGAGCTAATAATCCAAGCATCCATGCTTGTGGAGGAGTTGCACTCTCCGTTTCGTCGGTTAGATATGATTGTGGCCTTTTTCTACTTTTCAAATCCCCCGCGGAAAAGGGCTTGGATAATAGAAAGTTGCTCTCTGTCGGCTTGGAAGCCTGTCATCTTTTTATTTTCATTTTTTTTTCACCGACCGATGAAAGCCCCAAGACGGAGAATTTACACCATCGGGAGTGCGCGACTCGCCTGTCTGGGCGATCTTCATGTCAACCGTACAGGGAAGATGAAGGAGTTGAACGCAACGAACTATAAACACTACAGAAAGATAGTTTTGTGCTCATTTCTCACCAAAGATTCATCATTTCATCCGCTGTTTAACAATACTGGCCCTGCAGGTTTACGCAGCCAATTTGTTACATTGTCGATGGGATGAATCGGGTAAGATGGGGGGACCCAGGTAGTCTACTAAGTACTGGGTATGCTCGTATCATCTTGAGAAAAAAAGTGACAGAAATCGTACAAGAAAAAAGAGTAACCATTCAGGTGGGAACAGCAGAGACTCGGATTACGCTCGGCATTTCCTATTGGGGCGTGATGCGCCGCTGCATTAGTAGAGTTCTATCTCGCAGCCTCGCTAAGCGCCCATGCCAGCTGCACCATTCTGATTGGCGGCCGAGCCACCCTTCCACGAGGAGGCCTCAACAAGGGACTTTTCCTTGTGTGTTTCTGCCGGCGTCGCATCTCTTTCTTGCATGACAGTTTTGTTTTGGAAAGGTGCTCGAAATTCTTTCCTGTCGGCATCTTGGGCTCGTACATTGGCTTTACTGACAAGCGCTGCAAGCCCAAACGCCGAGGATTGCTGCCGGTGCAATGTCTGACATTCTTGGGCCGTTGACGACAGTCTTCACACCAAAACCGTCCTGCGCCTCCCATGCTGGCTACACTGAGTTCTTCAATGAAGATGGGGGCTCGTACATTGTCAAAGGTCCTGTCATGACCGATGGATGCTACCCACCGGGCTTCCGACCAGAAACCAACTATTATTATACGCCAGGCCAATGTCCTGCTGGGTACGAGGGCGTCGCTGGCCGTCGGACTGATTATACCGAAACAGAGCTTTGCTGCCCTATGTATGGACTCACTCCAAGTATTCTATTCTATCATCTTATCTAATCCGGAGCTTGCATTCTAGCCTCGAGACAGGAGGATTCGGTCCTGCCACGCGAGGTCAATCAGACAATGCCTTGCCCACCAGCTTCCCGTGTGTGCAGCAAATCACCAATACCACAACTGTGATACCCATTACACAGGTCTCGGGTGGATTGACACTTTCCACTGTCACATCAACAATAACCTCGGCAGCTATCGCCGCATACGGAATTCAGATTGCCTACACAGACGGTGACAACTTGGAGCAGCCCCCTGACCCTGAGCGATTCAACAAGGTGAGGCTTGCCTATGCTACCCAACAGCTGGCTCATGACCATGGCCTTGCTCCAGAAGCGAGAGTGGGCGTCGGCGTCGGAGCATGCTTGGCTCTTGGGCTCATCGCACTCGGTGTGATTCTCTTCGTGAAGCGAAAGCGTGGGCCGCGTCAGACAGAACCCGCAAACAACCGCACAATGTTATCCACGCGCGGCACGATGATGAGGATTCGTCGCAAGCCAGTCCCGTCCGTTCATTCTTCCGAGTTGTCCGTTGGGAAACCAGCGGGCGACGGAGGATATAGTGCACTGAGCATAAACGAAGTCCAGAACGATGCCTGCGCAGGCGTTGCTCGAGATGAGGGACGGCGCTCAAAATTCATTGATGCTGTCTTACTATGGGCGTGGGAAATCCTGGCATTACTCACAAGCGCTTTGAGTTTGGCCTCCATCATCATAGTCCTTGACACTTATGAGAACCGTCAGTTGGACGAGTGGACGCCAAAGGTTTCTATCAACGCCGTTATCTCCATCTTATCAGCGATATTCAAAGGCTCACTCGCAATGCCCTTGAGTGAAGGTAAGATCCACCACCTGATTTCCGTTTGGCAGAAATTTTAACGGGTACACACAGGAATTAGCCAGTTGAAATGGCTCAAATTCACACGACAGCCACGGCCTCTGTCCGACTTGGACTTGTACGACAAAGCCAGCAGAGGTGCTTGGGGCTCAGCAATGATGATTTTCGGACAGTTTAAATCAAAATCCAGAGCGTGAGTGCATAATAGCCTGAGAAAAAAACGTCGCAGTCATATTAATTAGCATTAGGTATCTTGCCAGCTTTGGAGCCGCGCTTGTCCTGATTGTTTTGGTTACAGATCCTTTTGCGCAAGCCACTCTCTCGCTATATAGTTGCATCAAACCCGGGCCAGAAATCGCAAGCATTCCTCGGGCCAATAACTATTCTGCGGCGTTCGATTCATTCTCGCCCATGGTGCCCGTGTCATTCAATATGTCGATGCAGTTGGCCGCGTACCGAGGTGTCTTGGAACCACCTGCGAACAGCTCTGCCAGTGTCTCAGTGACATGTTCTACTGGCAATTGCACATTTCCGGAAGATGGTGGCGCAACTTTTTCTACCCTGACAATGTGCTCACAGGCTTGGGAAATTTCTGACAGAATTCAGGCCAAAACTGGCGGCCTCAATGGATACATCTACTCGGTGTCTCCTCAAAACTCACTTGACGGGTACACGCTTCTGAACATGAGTTCCGTCCAGGTGCAAGACACATCATTTCAGGCGTCAGCAGGAGACTTCTGGAATCGTACTAGCCTCATAGATGTGTATATCATGAGCATGCTGCAGGATAACTCAACCGACTGCAAAGAACCCGACTGCATAAGACTCAAGAAATTTGAAGCTCAATTCAGGCCGACGGCGTTCGTATTCTCCCTGTTTCCCTGCGTTCAAACGCTCCATGCGGAAATGATAGAAGGCCAGTATAGTGAACGAGTCATCTCCGAAGAATACCTGCACTACACATCGAGGATTGGTGGTAGCCCTTTTCAGCTTGCTTTGAACCGGACCCTGATAAACGGTACCTGGGAGCACTGTGCTGCAGAGAACAAGCCAACTGACACTAATACGATTCTTGTATATTTGGACCCTGATACAGGAAACGACCCAAAATTAAGGACTACGTGGTACTCACCGGAATGCGTGTTTGAGTTTAATGCTGGACAGTTGTTGAGCAGCCATCTCGGAGAAACATTCTTCGGCCGCCAAACCAGTTCACATATGAAGCCGTGGTCATATAGGATTTGGCGAAATGGGACAACCGACATCGACCTGATCACTAGTTTTGCAAAGGGACTGGCAATTTCAATTGGCACACAGATAAGGCAAGGCGCAACAGGCCCGAGCATGCTCCGGGAGGCTCGCGGCACAACTCTGGTGCAAAAGACATGTATCCGCATCCATTGGGGTTACATTACTTTTTTTGCTGTATTGTTCATCTTCGAACTCTTGTTTCTAGGTACGATCATTGTAATGAGTCATTACAGCAAACTGCGGGCGGACTGGAAGTCGTCCACCCTGGCAGTCGCATTTCTGAGTGCCGGCGCTTCGGGACGCGGCGGGTGGCCTGCGGATCGACCCGAATCGGAAGACGGCCTACGGGAAGCATCACAGTCGATTCAAGCGTCACTAAACGACGACTCAGGGCATTGGAAGCTGCAAACTGAAGGCCCAAAGTTTTGAGGGGGCAGGAAAACGTCTCGTATAGTGATGAACGCTATCTGGATATATACGCTAGGTTACCGACTTTAGAAACTCTTCTCGAATAAAACGCCACGATTGAGCATACTCCTGTACGAGCTTATAACCCAGTATATTCTCAACTAAATTCAGTACGAGGACTGGAGAAAGCAGCGTCGGCTCGCGGCTGTCGTATGGCGCAATAGTCACTGCGTCGTACACGACTCCCAGTCCAAACGCGCTCTTGTTGAGTCGGACATTTATGAGGGGAGGCTGGACTTGTTAGATCATGGCAACTGCAAAAGGGTCACGAGTAGCTCCCGGGCTGACTTACACGGTCGGAGCGGCCGGGGATGGCTCGGCACCACTTCTCCAGGTAGCCAGCCAGCAGCTCCAGCGTCGGCGAGTGACTGCATTGCACCTCGATGTAGCTGCCTCGGTCGTGGACAATCAGGCGATAGGGTGGCTGCAGCTGCAGGACGTCTGGTCGCGGCACGTCATTGAGCGTCGGCAAGAACGCTGGGCTCCTTGCAGCAACCGGCACGACGACGACGGAGGAGGACTCTCCGGCCCTGGCGGGGGATGCGACCTTGGGGTCTCCGAGGTCCGCCCAATCTTCCGGCGCGGGCGGCGTCTCCTCGGCTTCGAACGCCCCAAAGATGCCGGCGCGAAGCTCTGCCGCGTGGTCGGGTGCAAAGGTGACGCGGGTGCTCGGCAGCGCTAGAGTAAAGGTAGACGACGACGAGTTCCATGTCGTGCCCGCGACCCCAGGCTTGCCAATCTGCCCCCAATGCCGTGCGTTAGCCGCTGGAGCAGCGGAGGGTCCAAGAGGGGGGGGGGAGCATCCTTACATTGACTAGAAGCGTGATGGTTTTACCGCCAGACTCGCCAATCACTTCAAGAAACTTTTCCGCCCACTCTTCGTTGGCAGCATCACTTAGAAGATTGTCCAGCTCCTGGCACCAGATGCGTACGAGGGCGGCAACGACGGTCACGAACTGGCCCGCGTCTTCGTACGCAGCCTGCAGACCTTCCCAAAGAACGGAAAAATCAGGATTGCACCGTACTGACCATCCGACCGTCTCTTGGATGCTGCGGAGAGCCTTCTGCGCGTCCGAACCATCAGACTCCCACAGGTCGCGCACAGCAACACGGGCTTTCAATGGCCTGTCAGACTTCCGTTAGCTATCAATGGCGCACTTCTTTTGCCAGTGACACAACCTACAACGGCATTTTCAACGACCTTGTAGTAGTAGAGGTAGGCTGCAGAGCAGGAGCGGACACTTGAGATATACTGTCCTCTCCCCCGAATTGCCCGCCCTTCTTATTCGCGGCTCGTCTGATCACCCCTTCTTACCTCGTCCAGGATGAAGCTCATCTCTGCCTGGCCGCGTTTCTTCCCGTTCTGGCAACATGTTCTTGGCAAAACGCCTAACGGGGCTGAATGGAGCTTCTCAGCTTTCGCGTGGCGGCGCCTCCACGGTGGCGTCCACCCAACCCCCCTCTCCCAAATAAAAGTCCGGGTAGCAAACAGTTCGGAAAACCGCAGGGCTAATTTTGAAGCTCAAAAGAGGGGCTGTGGAAATAAGCTCTGGCCCAAGGCTGGAAGGCTGAACGCGGCACGAAGCTTCACGGTCTCGTTGGCTGGGCGCGGCGCGGAGTCGGGTAGTACGCCTGGCGTCGTGAGTTGGCAAGGCAGGTCCAAAACCAACCCCAAACCAAACTCCATCGGTAATTTTCGCGAAAGAACCTTGGTGGATGGATCATGGACCCAATCTGGGCATATTTTGTGGCTGTGGGAGACCACCGAGGATGATCTCAGGGATCTGCTGTCGATGCATATAAAGGTTCAGAGCTGCTACAGTCGAGGTTTACATGAACAATTCAATTACACCTTTCTCGGTCCGAAAGACATCTAAAACAGTTCTCATCAACTATATCAGTTCAATTATATTATATATCTAATCAGCACACATCCTCGAAATGGGCCGCCTTCCTCCTGCCGAAAAGCTCCCTCTTGCCATCCGCAAGGACAGTATGTACGCCTCTGCCACCTCAGCTACTATGGTGATTGACCAGCACAGTCCGAGACAACTGGGAGTCCAAGAAGGAGGAAAATGAAAAGGAAATTAGCGACATTCTCGGGGAGAAGTGGACCATTGACATTGACCCCAAGAACATCTATCCCTACGGCACCGATGGCTCCTATGCGAAAGAATCCACTGGTGCTATGATTGCAGAGTAAGACTTTGCGATTGATCATAATCGGAGCGGGAGGCTGATCTTTACTCCTCAAATAGATATGTTCGATGTGCCGTCAGCGGTCTCCGCCGATATATTGACAATCACGGCGACGACGGGAAGCAAGAAATCAACAAGCTCGCGTCCGCCCACTCCCTGATCATGGACCTCGACACGGACAAGAAGATCAGCTACTGCGGCTGCGGCATCACCTCCTCCGGCCAGCTTGCCATCCTGTGGGAGGACGGCAATCTCGCCAGCAACATTGACGAGGTCTTTAGCGAGAGAAAGATCAACACGGCCCTCAACGAGGTGCCCTCCGAGGGCATCAGCTACGAGACGCGCATCGACATCAAGAAGTACTACGAGGCAAAGATTGCCGAGGTCAGCGCCCGGATCAACGCTGTCCTGAAGAGGGACTACGCCCTGGAGCCCGGCTTCGAGGCCGCCTATGCCAAGCTCAGCGGCACCAAGGCCAACTTCAAGGACAACCTCGGCTCCTTTGTCTACCTCTACTACGAGGCCCTTGCCAAGGCGCTCATCCGTTTCAAGTTTGACTCGGACGACATGCTCCAGGAGGGCTTCAACGAGGCTGTCGAGTCGGGAAAGATTGCTTTCCGCATCGTGGACGCTTCGCAGATGAAGGAGACGTACGGCGAGGTCGTCGTGGAAGATGGAGTGCTCTACATCCAGGTACGTAAAATTTTGCGGCCACTGTCTCGACGCCCGTTCCGACGCTAACCTGGTGTTTTGAATTAGACTTCACCGGATTATTATGGCTCCAACATTGACGATGTCGCTAGTAAGCTGGTTGATCAGTTGTAAAATCCACACTGGAGCATTGGACATGCAAGGCCGGGTCATTTACCAGTCCTGATGAGATGTATTGAGCGTTATATAAAACAAGTCCACCACATTATTCCATGCGATCATAAACAAAAGGGTATGAAATTGGCCGGGTAGTACGGCATTTAATTATGTGATGGCAATCCCCTTTGCCACACTTTTTACCAGAGAGCCATTTCACTGCCATCGAATCTGCTTCATGCGCTCCTCTGGATAGTCGATAAACTTTTCTCCGTCCACGAATTGGTAGGTGGCGGCGTCCATGCCCATCATCACCTGCACAAAGCAGTCTTTCGTTGATACCTTGCCCTCGCCGTACCACTTCTCCAAGACGGCCAGCAAGGTGTCCTCGGCCCGCTTCATCTCTGGCGTATCAACCCACAGCTTTTCCCTATCCACCATGGCGCTGTAACCTGGAACAGGGCAAGGAATGGCGACCAGTACGGCGACAATGCTACTCTGTCCTTGGCTCAAGTCCCTTGCTACCAGCATTTTCGTGTTTCCAAACTTTAAAATGCCATCTTGATCTGGCTGTGGCAGCTCTCCTTCATCTGAAATGGTCCTGTCGCCAAAGTTGTTTTCCATAAATTTCGCAGCTGATTGATGGCCGGCAATGATGCCAATCTGCTCATACCGACCCGGATCTGCCTTGGCCCTTTCTTGCATCGCGTGGCGCATCTTTTGAAAGTGGCTCTCGGATTCCCAGAGACGGTGCTCCTCCTTCCTCGTCAGCTTGACACCAAAAGTCTCTTCCAAGTCGCTGGCGTCCTCAAGGTTGGCGGAAGGCTTCAGCGGATCAACCGGGCCGCCAAATAGCAGGTCCGAAAACTGTTGCACATGCTGGGCTGTTTCCCCTTTTGTGTGGGGGGTGATGAGTGTGTAATGCCTGGTATCCTGGCCGACCCAGACTCGCAGAGCGCATCTGTCAAAACCCTTCAAGAATGACATGATCATGCCATGCTTTGTGGACTGCTCAAGAGCCGACGCCATGATGGGAAGGTTCTTTTCCATGTCTCGTTTCGGCCATTGATCCTCAGGGTCGACATTGACGACGATTGCAAGACAGACAATACCGCCGGGGTCTTCCGATGGATCGCGCGCTCGAACGAGCGTGGCGACGGTATTGTTACCATGCGTATCAGGCCCTTCAACTTTGAAGTCAAAAGTTTTCACGTCCTTGTTTCTTTGATCAAACTCACGGCAGACGAGAAACCGTGCACTGTGCGGGTACGGCTCGTCCTCAACGCGGAAAGGCATTTCGCCGGCATCCCAGATTGTGCAACCGGGATATTCAGTCTCCAGGGTTTTGAGCACCGACATGAACATGTGCGAACGGAACATTCGCTGGGGGCCAAGGGGTGGTGTTGCACCATGGTCGTCATCTGAGCTCGTCTTTGGCCCTGGAAGCTCTGTGTCGGCATTTTGGCTAATGAGAGCGAGGCTGGGAATGAGGTTGTGAGGCTTCCATCGGGCCGACAACATGACGGAGCCAATGATTAGATTTATGACGCAGTGCCGAACATTTGACCCTCCTTTGTCCATTGAATCCAGGATGGAAGTGAGCGACCGTTGCGCAAGCTTTGTCTGCGGCGCATCCACGATACGCTTGGGAAGCGCGCCGCCCGCGCCGTCAGATACACTCTTCCATGCCATCGGACTGTCAATCACCAGAGTGTAGGCATACGCGCTGCCGTTGAAACCCTCATCTAGCGTGACAAACGCCTTGGTCGCGACGCAGGGGCTTGAGTTGCTCCCAAATGGACCTGTACCGTCGCGCAAGTCTTCAGTCGTGCCAGCCTTGGCGCATTCCGGGTACTCCATCTCCAAAAAGTCTTTGGCAGTGCTGTTCAGGACCTCGCCAAAGTTCTGGCGAAGTTTTCCGATGCTCCCATTCTCCTTGGCTTGGCCGTAAATGTATTCGATGTACTGGCCCCATACAGGACGGCAGTACCACTCAAGTTCTGATAGTGGTCCTTGTTCATCCAGACGCTTGGCGAGAGCGGTTGCCGGATTCGCAGGCTTTGATGCTCCGCAACCCATGGCGGCGACTATGGCGCGGAGAGCAGCCGAACCAAGCGATACAGGGATTGATGAGGGCGTGTTGGGAAGGCGGCGTCCGATTCCATGTTCAAGGGGGAATTTGGCCGCTTTTATTCGAGATTTACGTTTTCAATTTCGAGTCAATATTCGGAAATACGGCATTTTCCGTCTCTATTGAGTCACACTGCCCGCTCGGTAACTGCCTTATTGGGACAGGGCAAGGCTTCCTGGCGCCAAAATTCCCATCATGGCAACGGCGCCAGTGACTTGAAGAAGAATGGCCGGCGGATACTCTGCCATAAGGCGCTAATGAGGTTCATTTACGGCAACAGCCTCGTTGTCTTCTATTTTCAGCCTCTGCCCGTAGCATACAGCCGCGGTTGCCTAGTTGAAGTCGGCCGTGTTACGCTTTAGAAGTGGAAATCGAAACACCCATAGGACCAACTTGCACATGCCTTTCGGACATTGGTATGACTCAAAGAATGTTCAAAGTTCGTTGACTCGGCTTCTCTTCGTGACGGCATGCCGGAAATGCAAATGCGTTTGGGGGCCTTTTTTGCAATAATATAGCCCTTAAAACACATTAATTAATATTCTGCTGCTTTTGATAGACCCTATGATACTGGAAAATATTTAGAGGCTGGCAAGCTATCAACTCTGCCACCAGCGTGCGAGCAATTCCATGATTAAACGCCTATCCTTGCTTTGCAGCTATTCTGCACAAGATAAAGGGCACCTAGGCGGCATTTCGGGCGGATAATCGGAAAACAAGTGCACATCAAGTTAGCTTCAGTGAGACCGGAGAGACCTCCGAGGGAGCGGAAAGGCTACTTCTGGATTGATTGACGAAGCTTCTAGGGACGATTCATGCATACCAGAAGGCATCTAGAAGCGCGTCTTGTATCGAGTCCTACTTTTTTTTTCCCAAGAATAAAAAATCCCAAAACTAAAAAACCCCAAGAATAAGAGAGGAGATTAATAGTCTCTATCTACCCAAACATCACCCACTGGTTCATTCAACCTATGTGACCGCGAGCCCGACGGTTATCGCTGTATGCTCAGCAACTGGCACAGCTCCTTTCGGCGAACCCATGTCGTCTTCCAACTACGCCGTCAAGGGGCAAGATTTTGCCAAAAAGATCCTTTATCTAGCAATCAACGGCCAAGGTCGTCACGTCATCATGCACTCTCCCCGGACCCTGGCACGTCTTGGATCGGCATATACCCTTTCACTTTTGACAAACTTCTGGGGCCTGGCCTCTTCAACCGATCCGTATATGATGTGCAATCCAAATAGTGTGAAACCTACAAGTACCCGAGCGGCATGTAATTTCGCAGCGGGGGTAAACAAGTCGGTGTGAGTGCGCTCAAGATGTGGCTAGCCGCCAACTTTTTCGCCGCAAGTGCAAGGGCTTCTTCCTCGACAGCCCTCACGATGCCCGTGACCAATGGGCTCAACCCGTTTGCTGAGCCTTTGATCCAGATTGCTTTCAAGATCAATAGTCGAAAGGCACTTGTGACCAAGCCCAAAGTTCAACGCCAATTCTTACCCTATGGTCGCGGCAGTCGCTTTGTAGCGCCAACCCAAGGATGAACAGGGCCACACATTTGTACTGCAATGTGCACCTGCAAATCAGCCGCACGGCCGGGCTGGGACAACAATGCATCAATTCCAGTCGATCAAGTCGGCCCGGGTTTTTCTCGGTGTTTTTCCCTCGTTCCCTTGCTCTATCAGTGCGTTTCGCCCGCCTACGGTTTTCCCTCTGCCGGCATGTTGCCAAAAACTTGGCAATTATCTGCCGACCTGTAGCTTTTCTCGGCACGTCGTATGACCTACGCAATTTTGATAAAGTTACCGCCACATCTCCAGGTATCGTTGGAAGGGCTTCAGACTTTAGTTCTGTCCTCGTATGAGGTCTGTCGTGTTTGAGTCATGTTGACTGAAAGCCACCGTATGATTACATTCGTCTGTAAAGTGATACTTTTCCGAGTGTGTTAGTCGAGACGTGCCATGACATGTATACCTGCGGCAGGTGGCTGAATACTATATGCAGGTGACACCTCATAATCAGCTCTGGCGTATAGGTTCGATAGTCTCCGGTGTGCACAGCTGCAGGCAATTGATGCCACGAAATGCGATCGTATTCCTGCACGAGGCGGACGTATTTACACGAGAACGCTGAAACGCGCAGGGCGCAACTACCGGATGCGTAAAAGCCTCCCGACTCCCGCCTCGCAGACTCATAAAATGCCACAGGGAACGTTTCAACCGAAAGATCATTCGACGCACATTCCTCGTTCACTTTAAGTTCTTTTTAGCTCACTTAGCTCATGCTTTTCCCCGGACAACAGGCTGCAGCGGTCACTAACTCTGTACCCCGACATCACGGTCATGCTTCATTGGCAGCGGCGGCGGCGGCGGCGGCCGCGCCTGCACTGTGGTACTGAAACGGCTTGTGGGAAACACCAGACGTTCTCGTATCTAGCGGATGCTCGTCGAAAGGTATTGGCCGTATGACGTGAAATCTCAAGCTACAATTGGCGCACGTGCTGCAAGGATATCATTGGTTCATAGGCATGCCACGTCGCGAGCATGATATTCAAGGTTAATGTTGAGTTACTAGGAGCTCGCACGGCCGTCTGGGAATTCTGTCAGTTATTCTTTGGTGATAGATTTGGGGGCTTTTCGTGTATCGGGATTGTTGCTACCGATCTCGTACCCTAGCTAGCGCCATTCTATTGAGTCAGGTTCGCCCAAAAGCCCTGCAAGATTGTCCAATAAACTCAGGAGCAGCGGTTGTTGGTGTTGCCAAAGTGTGAGGTCATAGCGCCGGGGTATTTGCAATGCTACTGCCAAGTGCTTGGCAATTGGTGGCCATGATGTTATCACCGCAAGTAAGACATTCGAAGCCCCTTCCAGCCTCCTGGGACGAGCGGTAAGTCGCATTATCACGGCCGATCTGGCCTTGCCATCTCCGCATGAGCGACGGGTCCCATTAATATACCGGGGTTCAGTACCGGAAGGGTGAGCACACAAAGGCAAGTTCGGCTAGACCTCTCTTGGAGAAGCCGGATACACGGCCGCGCGCGTACATACGTTGCCAGCTCATCACACAGCGCCCTTGATGTTTGCAAACTTGACGGACCTGTCTTGGTAACTTGGTGACGTGTATGCACACCGACGGTCCCCCTTACACTCCAGCATCCCCAGCCCACGGCGCGCCGATGCGGATCTGAGACCCTCTTTTCCCTGGCTTTTGCCTAGGAGCATATGCAACGCAATCGGGTGTTCGGCAAGAAGTAGTTAGCTATCTAGTTAGTGGGCGCAGGATGGAGAAGCTAGAGCTCCGTCCGCCCCCAGTTCGCGGTGAAGGAGCGACAGAGGCGCGAGAGCGCATGGATGAAAAACGACTGCAGCTTGGGCCAGCAGATAACTAGGGGGGCAGTGCAAGCAACGAGCTCCTACTGGTAGCAAGCACTCTTTACTCGCGGGACGCATGTGCCGGCGTAGCATCGCCAATTCACGCTACTGCGGTGACGGCCTGTCGCAGGAGGCTCTAGCCTGCTGGTTTTTGCTTGTGCAAAGTATTTGTTAGCTGCCTTGGCTTTGCACGGATGCCGTGGAGCACCGGACTCCAGAATTAGACTGCCCATGCCCACCAATGGTGGTCGACGTAAATCATGTATCGATGATTTGATCACTCCGGAATTAGCGGCCCAGGAAAGCTAGATTCGCCCAGTCCTGGGAACTCGCATGACGATATTGACTCGTGCGAACCTGGCGGCATATTGATGCCGAGCTCTGGCGTCAAAGCACTAGATGGTTGAGGATATTTAAGAGCCGAGGCCATCCTCGCCGCTGTCGTCGAGCTCTTTGCAAGCCCATTTCAAAGGCATTCTCTAGCTCAATCGCGGCCGAAACATCGGATCTACTGCAGCCACAATGATGTTTAGCTTACAGACATTACTACTTTTGTCGTTGACAGGTAGTGCTTACGCTGCGCCACAGTAAGGAAATAAGAACCCCCCCAACGTTTCCTGCACAACAGCGCTGACAGGGGTACAGAATCAAGTATGCCGGGAACCAAGGCCCGATCGCCGGCGTCACACCTGCAGTGACTAGCGTCCAAGCTCCGGTCGGGAGCCTTCGCGGCGATAGCAGCCTTCTCGGTGGCACTGCCAAGATACCGGACGTGACAAAGGACAGCGCCGAGGTCGAGAATCCGAGCCTGGTCAGCGGTCAGGACGAAGACGCCGACCTGGGACTATATCTCGACTTCAACAGCGTGGACAAGCCGGAGCCCTACCGAGGCAGCGGCGGTGCGAGTGCCGACGGCGCACGCACCTACGAGTACGAGAAGCTGAATCCCGATCTCTTTGCGCCTCCCGGCACGGACGCCGGCAGCGTCCCCAACGCCATGTGGCCCATGGGCCTGTCGCACAACCGCTTCGGCACCGGCAAGACGTCGGGCTGGGCGCGCCAGCAAAACGTGGACGTGCTGCCCAGCGCCAGCGCCATGGCCGGCGTGGACATGAAGCTGGCGCCCAACGCGTACCGCGAGCTGCACTGGCACACGGCGGCCGAGTGGGCGCTGGTCATCAAGGGCTGCGTGCGCGTCGCGGCGATCAACGACGAGTCGCAGACCTTCACCGACGACCTGTGCGCGGGCGACGTGTGGTTCTTCCCCGCCGGCGTGCCGCACTCGATCCAGGCCTTTGACCAAGGGGTCGAGTTCCTGCTCGTCTTTGACCAGGGCGACTTTGACGAGAACGGCACGTTCCTCGTGTCGGAGATGTTTGCGCGCACGCCCACGTCGGTGCTGGCCAAGAACTTTGACGCGCCCGTCGACGCCTTCAAGGACATTCCGCAAAAGGAGCTGTACATCTTCAACGGCACGCCGCAGCCCAAGGACATCCAGGAGCAGACCGTGACCGGCCCGGCCGGCGCCGTCGACCCCGCCCACGCCTACACCTACCACTGGTCGCAGCAGATGCCGTTCGAGACGCCCGGGGGCACGGTCAAGATCCTGGACCCCACCACGTTCCCGATCGCGGCCGGCTTCTCCGCCGCCCTCGTGACGGTGCGTCCGGGCGCGATGCGCGAGATGCACTGGCACACCACCTCTGACGAGTGGGACTACTTCCTCCAGGGCTCCGGCCGCGTCACCATCTACAAGGCCCCGGACGCGGGCCGCACCTTTGACTTCACCGCCGGCGACGTCGGGTACATCCCCAAAGCCGGCGCGCACTATGTCGAGAACACGGGCACCGAGGACCTCGTCTTCCTCGAGGTGCTGCTGGCGCCCAAGTTTACCGACATTTCGGTGGCGCAGTGGCTGGCTCTCACGCCGAAGCAGGTCGTCAAGGATCATCTGAACCTGCCCGACTCGCTCCTAGACAAGATCCCCAAGGACAAGACGATCCTCAAGCAGGGCAACGCAAACATGACTGCCGTGGGTCAATAACTACCTACCTAGCAGGGCATTATTAGTTCGGTGATGCTCATTGCATTGCATATGTGGAGCTTTCTGGAGTTGGCTATTTACTTTTCATGACTTTTTCTTTCTTCTACATTTTTAGGCAGGTTTTCTATCTTGGCGGCATAAGTGGTTGCATTGATTTCTAATGACGATGACGCCTTCGCATCACTCCGTGCGGTAGTGTAACCGCATCCATGCTCTATTCGACTAAAATCTAAATCTCATTTATAACACAGTTTTGCACCTTTTTATTTTTGTGACCCAAACCCCTATTTCACCTTGTTCAGATTCTCATGTACGTCAATATGCACCGACAGATGGTTTTTCGCTGCCATCAAACTACCCAGCCCGTCCACATTCATACGTCAACGACGAAAGTATTGCGACAAGGGACGGGAAATTGGCAAATGCAAACACGCCGGGTTCCGCCTCAGCCATCTCTTCAACTGAGTATCCGACGCCGAAAGACTCGCGCAGTTTCTTCTGGGGCAAGAAGCTCAACCCATAGCCAAGCCCGAGGAGGAGCACGGCACCAACTCTCTCGACTCTGACGAAGCAGGCGCAGGTTGTGTGTAGCACGATCCATTGTCAATGTCTCACAGAATGTGATTTTCGAAAAGACAGTTATTGTTATTCGTATCATTTTCAACGTCTGCATAATTCCTATAGAGGCAAAAGACGCCCGCAAGGGCTCTGGAGCCTCATTTTTAATTGCCCGACGACACAGGCCGACGACGGGGACAACTGTCCGTCCTCGGAAAGACAGAGACTTGTTCGTTCTAGAGCAATCTTCATTTGCCCAACTACAGTACCTGCGTCGAATCTCACAGCTACATGCAATGGAACCCAGATTGTAAGGTGCCGTTGTAGCAATTGTATGATCGGATTCCCGCCGACGGGGTGCAGAGCCCTACAGCTTATAGCGAGGAGAAGAGAAGCAGTGTTGCCGACCATGACCTTGGCTCTATATGATTGAATACAGCTCACTCGGCATTTGAAAAATACCAAGGCAACTTGGCTCTTTCATATTGCTTGTGATCTATGGTTGAATGGCAAAAGAAACCATAATTCATGCATATTTGAGTCCCAAACATGAAAGCTGCTGCTCGCCATCAGTCCACGCTATTTGTCCTAGCCGCTTTTCTCGCAAGTTTTATTTTATGCCGAACTAGTCAACTAGTAGGCGGTTGGGTACCCCAGTTCAGCTAAACTGCAAACATTCTATGCTTTAGGACGGTTTCGAGCTAATCTAGTACAAGACGAGTTGCGAGCCGAGAGTCGCGTGAGCCTTTGAGAGA
This sequence comes from Cordyceps javanica, assembly GCF_051103115.1. Lineage (NCBI taxonomy): Eukaryota > Fungi > Ascomycota > Sordariomycetes > Hypocreales > Cordycipitaceae > Cordyceps > Cordyceps javanica. Next base: position 2,514,127 of record NC_139300.1, on the reverse strand, counting down.
TGAAACAACGAGCAGCAGCCTTGGACTGACAGCGAATCCACCATGGCAATTACATCTTGACTGTGTGGTTGCGTGCATCTCAAGACTCGTTCATGCATGTGGCTCTCACTCAATGACACGCATTTTATCCCGAACCGGCATTGCCTGTGTCGTCAACGAACGCGTTCAAGACAATATGAAGCATGCCACCGCCCCTGACGCCTTCACTTTTACCACAGATTCTTCTCATTGGCCCCAGTTCCCACCAGGCCCGCGATGTCATCATAGAAAACTCGTCGATTCATGGCCGTTTCATCCTACCACTGTCGATTAATTTCATCAGAGAGTTTTTTTTTTTTCAGAAATGGCATTGTTCTATAGTACGTTGTGTATGGCGGATACTTGTCCTAGCTGCGCCGTGGGCTTTGGTGGTGGCCTCAGCCATCTCGTGCTGCTGGGTTCTGCTTCCTATATATTTGCTTTTTCGTTTTGAAATGGTCAACCGGCAATGCGGCACCATCTTGTTCGTATACAAGCCTTACTTTGCTCGTTTTTACTGGCTGCGCGGTGAAAATAGATCTCAGCCCTGTCCTGTCCCGAAATCAGGCTACTTAGCTTCAAACCAGCCCTGTTACAGCCAATTGTGACCCTACGCTATACTGGTTACGATGCAAGATCTTGTTCTAGACCCTTTATTTGATTTTTCTTCCTCGCCGCCTCAGCTCGGAACGACTGGTGTGCCAATAGGACTGCGCGAAAATGGATCGACTTATATAGCTGTAGCGCCAAGCAGTCTTCCCATCGCAGTCGCTTCCTATTGTTCATCTTTGCACCATCTACAGTTACTAAGCTCTTTATCACGATCCACATCATGTTACGTCTTGGTGCCATATTTCTCGGTGCTTTTATAGCAGCTGCTACGTCGTCGAGTCTCGCGATGGTCTGTGGACAACTTGGGTGGTGCTGTCGCTGTCCCGGTCTTCTCTTCTAACGGTACTGCCATGTTTAGGGAGACCGATATAGTGATCACGATTGTCAGACAATACAGATCAAGCCTTTTCGAACTATATCTGAAGGAGACTGTGTTGAATTGGATAATATTGGGTACGAGTTAGTCCATGGTCGCTGGAAACACCGCGTCTCTAACTTGCCACGCTCCGGACAGCTCTTTCAGTATTCAATGGCCGCAATGGGTCTGTTACACGTACAAGTACGCAGCTCATACGCGCACCTCCTTTTATGCTATCAGAATTTAATTGTCTGCTCAACAGTGATCACGGGTGCAAAGGCGACGTCAGCACGTATTCGAACTCTGAACTTGCCTGTCACGACACCAGCACTGCGGCCTGGAATACGTCAAGGTCTCTACAATGTGCGATTCACGACTAATTTAACGAATTATCATACCACGGCGTTGTGAGGCAGGAGCGATTCAATTTATTCTTCTTCTTTTTGACCACTGAGCATGTAATGGCAACTATGGCGTGCATTGTTCCACTGCATATTAACCCCAGAGCACGTTAAGGCGGCGCCATCCCCTCGGACGTGGCGGCAGATCCTCCGGCTCCCTCCGCGCCATCTCCAGAAAGTCCCGAATCGGCATCTCCTCGAGCGGCACCAGCTTCGTCCCGCGCCAGAGCTTGTACCCAAAATACAGAATGAAGATGAGCGGGATGTTAAAGTACGCCGAGACGAAGCCCTGCGGGCTCCATTGACCGTCAATAAACACATAGAAACCGCCCGTGAGTAAAAGGACGATAAAGAACACGAGAGCGAGCCAGGCTCCATAGGGCTGCAGAGGTCCTTTCCACGGCAGCTCGTCACGGCTGATTCCTTGCTTCTGGCAGCCGTAGTAGAAGCGCAGGTAGACGAGCTCGATGTTGATCCAGTGCACAAGGGACGCCGCGGAGACGAGGTCCTGGAACCAGCCGAAAACAACGGCCGCGCCCGAGGACAGCGTCATGAATCCGAGCAGCATAAACGAGCCGACGGCAGACACCGATATCCAGGGCACGCCGAAGCGGTTCGTCTTGACGAAGAACTTCGGCGCGTGGCCTTCCAGTGCCAAACCGTACAACGTACGTGTGCCTACCAGCATGGCTACAGGAAGAAGATATGTTAGAGATGACACTCCCGTTCAGAGACTCCGGGAAAGAGGCTTTGCCCTGAAAGAACGTACCCGAGTTTCCAGCACTCCAGGCACTCGTCACCACCACGGCATTGATGATGGACGGCGCGGCTTTGATGCCCGCGTTGATGGCCGCAATGGCAAAGGGCGACGCGCCGGCGTCACCCGACCGTGCCGTCAGCGCCTTGTCATCGGACCGGACGACGAGGCCGATGCAGAAGATGGTGACCATGTAGAGGATCATGATGCGCCAAAAGACGCGCCTCGCCGCCTTGGGGATGTTGTAGCGCGGATTCTGCGTCTCAGCACCCGCGACCGACAGGTTCTCGACGTTGGAAAAGGCATAGGCCGCGCTGACGAGCACGCGCCAGAAGCCGACGAAGCGGCCCCAGGCGCCGGGGATCTGCAGGTACTGCACGAACGGTCCGGGGTCGCTCCAATACTTGAAGCCGATGACCTCGCCTTGGGGACCCGCACCGGCGGTGATGCATATACTCTGTCCGCGAAAAGATGCGTTAGCAGCGAAAAGGTCCCCGGGGGGGGGGGGGGGGGGGGCCGAAAAATTGCAAGTAATAGAAGGGGGTAGAGAAGGAAAAGAAGAAGAAGGAAGGGACTACCGTACCATGATATTCACGCCCAGTATCAGCGCAATCTTGAGCAGCGCAAACACAAACTCCAGCTCGCCGTACACGCCCACGAGCAAAAAGTTGCTCAGCACCAGCAGGCCGCCGAGGAGCGCGATCCAGACGGCGTGGCTGACGGCGTGCGACCAGTAGTCGACGATGACGGCGCACGCCGCCATCTCGGCGGGCAGCAGGACGGCGTTTGCGTAGACGCTGTTCCAGCCCTGCGCAAACGCCAGCGCCGGGTCCAGGAAGTGCTCGGCGTGGCGGACGACGCCGCCCGACAGCGGGACGAGCGCGCTCATCTCGGCGACGGAGAAGACGACGGCGCAGACGAGCGCGCCGACGACGGCGTAGCCGAGGAGCACGCCGAGCGGCCCGCCGCTGGCCAGCGCCCGGCCCGTCGCGAGGAACAGGCCCGTGCCAATGGTGCCGGCCAGGGCAATCATCTGGATGTGGCGCTGGCGCAGCCCGCGCTTGGTGTGCGCCAGCTCGGCAAAGGCGCCAAGGACCTTGGGGTTGGGGTCGCGCTTCCGGCCACCGTCATCATCGCCGCCGCCGCCATCATCGCGTGAGTGGTTTGTGATCCTCTCGCCGACGGCAGGTGCCGGCATGATGGCGATGCTCGACTCCAAGTCACCTGGCTGCGTGGTGGTAGTAGTCCTGTCCTTCATGATGTTATGGGTGCCCGCACCTCAAGTACTGGGCACGCTGCTACCGCCGAAATTCTTGTGGCTAGGTATAATGGGGCAACATTCAATATCTATAGCAAACCATCATCTTTCAGATAGGAACATTTCCTCCGTTCGATACGTCCGAGGTATTTGAGTCAGGACTACTGCCTGCAAGCGGCCTATATCGGAGATCTCCCCGCATAATGGTTGCGTGGGGGTGACATTGACCTTGGCCAGGTTTGAGACAGGACCAAAGGAAATCGGGAAGATTACGGATATCACTATGATTCATACTATTATTCACATTAATGATTTTGATTATTTATCTATTTATTTATTTATATAGTTATTTTTATTCATTTTTTCCGCTTACAAAAGTGCCTTGAGCTTGGCAAAGTCGGGGACACCAAGACCAGTAGCAGCATCCCAACCCGCAACGGCAGGGAAAGCAGGCTTCGTCTTGCACACGTTGTTTTGTCCCTTGGCAATATCACGGAAGCCAGCCCTGCCCGTCTTGTAGAGCCATGGGTTCAAGAATCCAAGAGGCTTCTTGCCCTTAGACACGAGGTAGTCGTTCAGAAGGGCAATGATGGAAGCAGTGGTGGGAGTAGAGGCACTGGTGCCACCGCTCCAGCTCTGCCTGTTACCCCTGAAGATGGGATAGTTGGTGTAGAGGGCTGCAACATCGGGGAAGGCACGGCCAGATGCGTTGAAGGATGCCCTAGTCTGGTTATCGAGCTTTGCAACATAGCTCTTGACATCGGCAGCCTGGTATGCGGGAGTGGAGAAGTGGTTGGAGAAGCCGCCACCACCGTCCCTGAAAGCTTGCTCGTTAGAGCCATAACTGGTAGTCCCGCCAACGACCGTGATCCAGGGGCAGCTGGCAGGGAACGAGGGTTGGTAGGTGATCTTGTCGCCCTGGCAGGCACTGTTGCCTCCAGCGCCCGAGTCACCGGAGGCAGTAAGAATGCTGACACCGCGAGCGGCGAGCTTCAGGAATTGCTCGCAAACGGTATCGGCGTAGTCCGTCGGGACCGTGGGCTCATCGTCACCATAGGAGATGGAGTATGTTCGAGAAGGATGTTCCAGAGCCAAGGTGTACTGAAGCCAGTCAAGGTAGGGCTCGTTTTGCTCACCGCCAGGTCCAGTGGTTGGCGGACTACCACCGGTAGAATAGAAGACGGTCTCAATAGGATGGACCAAAGCGACAGAAATTTGAACATCCAGATCCGCTTCGCCTACGCCACCCGGTTGGCTAGGCCCGTTATTGATGGTCTCAACCCTGAAACTAGTGTTCGAGGGAATGTCGCTATCATACTTCTTCAGATAGTTGCTAAGGCTGATCGGGTCGGGCACCTCTCCCAAGAAGCCGGTGATGCCGAATGTAGTTTTGCCGCTGGAGGCATTGTACCCGTGAATGTTGTAGTTTTGGCGAAGGCACTTGGTTGATGAGCCTTCCCGGTCACAGACATCGTCTGCGCGAGCCTGGATGGCAGAAGGGGTATAATCGTCTAGGATCATGTTCCTGGTGCTGAGGCCAAGGTCGGAAAAAAGGGTGGTGGGCTGGATCATGTCGATGGCACCATGAACGTATTGGGGCAGACTGTAGCTGGTAGTGCGCACAGTTTCGCGGCCCGTGGCGACTTGAGTGTACACGCCATAGTCGGTGTTGAGCATCTTTTGGGCCTGGTCAACGCTGACGGAGACGGTTACGAAGCCGCTATCGATTTGACCAGCATCAACGCCATGGGATGAGAGCCACTTGTAGACCGAGTCAACGGTTTCTCTGGTAGGGGCAGTGAGAGCATCGATCTCAGCCTTGGTGAGGTGCTTGCCATAGTCGGGGTGGTCAGGGTCACTGATCTCAAGAGTTCGCTTCGCCAGCTGGTCGAGGTTCTCCTCCTTGAGACGGATGTAGAGGTTCAGTTTCTGGTCCGGGGGCGCGGCGGCCTGGAGCGACCAGCCTTCGGGAACAGAGTCAAGCGACTGTTTGGAGACGAACTGAGCCAGTGGAGAGGCGGCAGCCAAGGTGGCCACGAGGACGGGGAGAAGGAGAGCCATTGCAACCGGCTTCAAAGAGGCAGCTGGATTGCGTGACAGCTTCAGAGACAACGATTGATGGGAGATTAGAGGAGCGGACGTCGACGAAGAATGGCGGGGAGAATCTGTGCTTTTGAATATTTGCATCTACCAGTACTGACAGGAGCTGTTGAGTCGAGGCGTCGAGGCATGATGCAATACAAGGGCGGGCCAAGGTCGCATCCGACACCACCGCGAGCGAAGCGTATTAGCCAACTCGCAGAGAAGCACTTGCCTAATACAGAAGGCAGACAAAGCAGTTAAGTGGGTTGACTGCTTTGCGAGTGGAACTAGTAACGCAAGCCGGACAGGAACTTCTGTTTTATAGTTAATCATATGGAGGGCTGCCCCAATTCACGAAATGGGTGGCGATCTCATTGTGGAACTTGATTGTCTCATCGTGCTTCTCGCGCCATTTGGAAAGTGGAGAGCGCAGGAGCCGACCGACCACGTTATCTGCGACGATTGACGTGAGGGAGAATGAGGAGCTTGGGGGCTTTGAACCTTTTTAGCCCATTTTCTGTCGGCGCCGCACCCACACGGTCTGGCCATGATCAAGGGGCCCGTCGGTCAGAGTGCCGGACCAAGGAATGCCCTGTATATCCCGGAGCTGGACTTCCCAGACAGGAAGCTTGTAAAGACCACGGTCCGACTGACCAGTAAAGATGTCAAAGGACCATCCATGTTTCGGGCAGGTGAGACCGGCACTGAGGACGACGCCAAAGTCCTCAATGTCAAAGGGCGTTCCATTGGACAACGGGTACGCGTTGTGCGGGCATTGCTATGGGTCCGGGCAGTAAGACAGGCGACGTTAGCAGCGCGCCGCAGGAATTCGAGTCTGCTTTGGCAGCATAACTCACATGGTCGAGAGCGTGCACCTTGCCGCGGTAGCGAAACACGACGACCTGATCCTTCAGGTCTTGGCCCTCGCTCGGGGACGTCGCCGCGCCGGCCGGAATGGCAATCTCGGTCACCTGGGAAGGATCCGTCTTGGGCACGAGGAAGATGCGGCAGCCGGGCTGGCTCTTCTTGGCGTTGCAAGTCCGGGACTGGATGAGATTGCCATCGTCGACGCCAACGTCGGGGAACTGCGCAAGGGGGCCCACAGGAACCCATTGCGCCTCCGGCCTCATCAGGGGCCTAAAGTAGCTCATTGCTTGGGGTAGCAATAGGTGGTGCCTGCTCTGCTGTTGGAGAACAAAGGAGGGGAGAATGGAGGAAGAGATTGCCGTCAGTTGCCTGTTGTGGCCGGATATTTCTGGTTCCCATTACTCTTGAGAACCACAAACGCCCCCACAGCGGTGTGCGAGTGGCTAACGTTGAAGGCCACCGATTGACCTTCGGGTTGTCGGGAAATTTATAAAAAAATTCTCTGCAGCTGATGAGGGTCATCAATATTACTGACTGTCCAGTGATCTTGGTCACAGTCCTGTGGATAATAAAACGGCGAGTGCCCATACCCAGGTCTCACCCGTCCAAGCCATCCAGCCATCATAGCAGGGGTCTGTAGTAGATACTAGACAGCGACGGAGGATCCTTGACAGCGACGGGTAGGGATTGCTCGTTCAAGCGTTCGGTATTTCTCATTGTTCTCGAAACGGTACTTGCATTACTGGAGCAATAGAGATCTGCTTGAATGACTAGCCGGTATGTGAATTGGCTAGGCAGTAACGTGCGAGGCCAGCTGGCTCCAGGATTTAGAATGCACATCATTAATCAACTAATAGTAGTTAATCGCCAAGGCTCTCAACCTTGACGGTCGTATTCGGGACACACTCGGTAGTAACTGGAGTGAACTCAATTGGTCAAGGATCTAAGTACTTATCAGTTCTCAGCTTCATCACTTGGACAACATACGGCACTACAGATGAGTACTATTTTTGCCAATTGAAAAAAGAAATTATTCTCATGACGCTGAGGTGCGGCATCTACTAGAAAGGAGAAAATTGCACAATCTTGTTATTCAGTCCCACACAGTAACTCAGTACATGGCGACCTTCCTTGATACTGCCTCGGCGCTTTCCGTCACCATCTCCATCCTGACGTTCCGCAGCTACACCATTTATGCGAATTGAAATGTAATCTCGTGAAATATATTTTCACATTATATTTGTGTGTACCTGGAAGAATTTCAGCGCTGATTTCTTGGCATACGGCCACGAAGCCGATGCACGGTTGGGTATAGGGTACGTGTCGATCAGCTAGCCCGCTCCACGATGTACTTGATCATGATTCAAAGTTCCCATCGTCTTCGTGGAATCGGTGCTAGGCAGCAAGCGGCGCCCGAGATAGAATCTAAATAGCCCGAGACGTTACTCGATTCCGTCATACAAATGATCTGTTCTGCGATTTAAATCACCGCTTCCCTGCCCAACCCCTTGCTATCCTCCTCACAGCGCACTCTTCATCACTTTATTTACACGTGACTTCGCGCACACTTTACGTCGCGTCGCGTTCCAGTCACTGTGGGTGGCAAGGTCTGGGCCAGTTTCAACATCATACATTCTTGTGTTCACCGTCAGCTATATCGTCGCAATTTTTGGGGCCTTGTACTATAAATATTGACAATTCGCCTAATTGCACGTGCTACTGCAATTGACTGGTTATTCTTCACTTTGCTCTGAGCTCCGGCCGCAAGGGTGAAGACAATTTGAAGCGTAATTCACGAGCCTGCTAGCCCCAACTCGGTGTTCGGCGTCGACACAAGCTTGGTTCAGTGAATCGACCTTCTACTGACAAAAGGCTCTCAATTGATGCCGGAAGCGCTTTTTGTCGAAGGCCCTTAGCAATACCAGCGAATATTACCAAAAAACCATGGACGAGGGCTCATCTTCCGACGCCGAGTCCATAATGTCCAAAGCGAAAGACGGCTCTAGCCCTGCCAGCTCGCCGCCGCCAGACCGCTCTCCAAAAACCGAAATGATCAACGAGGATGAGCTCGAAAAGGTGGAAGAGCAGGCTCGCGTCGCGAACAACTTGGCCGAAGAAAAGCGCCGCCAGGCCGTCGCCCGCAAGCGTAGAACGAAAAAGGCTGTGACCAAGGCAGAGCGCGAAGCCCAGGCCAGGCAGCTTGACGAGCTTCTTATGAAGAGCGCGGCGTTCAGCGACATCTTGACCAAAAAAACACAAGTATTGGGGCGTGTTGGAAGTGGTCTAGACGGGCAGACACTGGGCGAACATGATTTGCAGATGGCGGAGCAGCCAAAGTGCATGGTTGGCGGCACCATGCGTGATTACCAACTAGAAGGACTTACGTGGATGTTTGAGATTTGCTCGCAGGGCATGAGCGGAATTCTTGCTGACGAAATGGGGCTCGGTAAACTGTGATCTTATACCTTGGAAATCACACGGGCTAACAAGATTCCAGGAAAAACTGTGCAGACCATAGCACTAATAGCCTTATTGCGAGAACAGGAGAATTACCTCGGACCTCACCTTATTGTCGCACCTCTGAGCACACTGTCGAATTGGATGGACGAATTCGAGAAATGGACCCCATCCATCCCCGTGATAATGTACCACGGAAAGCCTGATCAGCGTCAGGAAATCTTTTCCAAGAAGATCATGAAGCACTTGCAAGCTGGCCGTCCCACTGAAAAGTTTCCAGTGGTCTGCACCTCATATGAGATGGTTCTTCAAGACAAATCATTCCTGTCGCGTATCAACTGGGAATTTATCATAATTGTAAGTGTGTAGCATTACAATGCGACGAACTCCCACTAATAGTATGAATAGGATGAAGGACATCGCATGAAAAATTCCGACGCCAAGCTTTTCCAGGAATTGCGCCAATTTACTTCTGCTACTCGTCTGCTCATTACCGGTACACCATTGCAAAACAATCTCAAAGAGCTCTGGTCCCTACTGCACTTTTTGCTTCCCAACATTTTTACCGACTGGGATTCATTTGAATCATGGTTCGATTTTTCTGGGCTTGAGGATGAAGAGGGAACCCAGGAATTCATTCAAGACGAAATGAAGCAAGACTTGGTCAAAAAGATGCATCTCATTCTGCAGCCTCTGCTACTCCGCCGTATCAAGCAGGACGTCGCCGCATATCTCCCTCAGAAGCGTGAGTACGTACTTTTCGCGCCAATGACCAAGGAACAGACGGACTTGTACAATGTCTTCAGCAACAAGAAAGTGGATGCGCGCGAATTTCTCCAGAGCAAGGTGGAAAAGCAAATCATGTCGGCAAAGCCAGCACCCCGAAAGACAAAGACCAACGGCAAGCAAAATAAGATTTCGCTCCCGGTCCGAGAGAGCCCTAGAAGTAAGCGATCAGAGGACACCAAGACAGAGTCGCCAGCAGTACCGAATGCCTTTACTAGAATGATGGGCAAATCGACTCGCCAAATGCCTGCCAAGTCAAAACAAGAGACTCTTGTCACGCCAACGAAGAGCGGCTCGAAGCGCAAAAGCCAAGCTGCTGTGGCAGCAGATCCCGAGCCGAAAAGTGCAAGGTCTAGCCGCGGTTCTACTCCAGCGTCTACGCGCGGTCGCCCTCGAAAGGCGCAGACATACAGGGACGCCGACTCGGAAGACGACGACGACCTCTCCGACGCCGAATTCGAAGCAAAACTCGTTCAAGAGATGGGAAGCACCGAAGATTCCGGCGCAGAGCCCGACTCGAGATCAGCCGAGGAAATCGAGCGCGCCCAGACGCTCGAGCTAGCCAGTACGTACAACACAGCCATGACTTTTCGACCAGCTGCTGACCTTGCTGCCCAGAAAAGCAAATCGCCGCCAAAAGACTGGGGAATACCCTCGCTCAACATCGTCTTGTCTGCAACTCCCCCCATAACTTCTATAACCCCTGGGCCATCGCCACCGAAACTCCGGTGGACGAGTCCATCGTCACGGCGTCTGGCAAGATGCTGCTCCTCGACCGGCTGCTGCGACACCTGCTCACCCGGGATCACAAGGTGCTCATCTTTTCGCAGTTTGCGATGCAGCTCGACATCCTCGAGGACTACTGCCGCGAGCTGCGCGGCTGGAACGTGTGCCGCATCGACGGCGGCGTGTCGCAGCAGTCGCGGCGCGAGCAGATCCACCAGTTCAACACGGACCCGGCGCACCGGCTGTTCCTGCTTTCCACCCGCGCCGGCGGGCAGGGCATCAACCTCGCCAGCGCCGACACCGTCGTCCTGTTCGACTCCGACTTCAACCCGCAGCAGGACCTGCAGGCGCAGGACCGCTGCCACCGCATCGGCCAGCTGCGGCCCGTCATCGTCTACCGCCTCGCCACGCGCGGCACCGTCGAGGAGGAGCTGCTGCTCGCCGCCGACGCCAAGCGCCGCCTCGAGAAGCTCGTCATCCGCAAGGGCGGCTTCAAGACCATGGGCCAGAAGAGGGACGGGGCCGCCGCCGCCGCCGCCGCCGGCCTCGACGAAAAGGCGCTCGAGCAGCTGCTCCTCAAGGACGGCCAGGTCTTCGAGACCACGGGCGGCGAGGACATCCTCAGCGAGGCCGACCTCGGCGTGCTGTGTGACCGCAGCGATGCCGCCTACGAGAAGGCGGCCAGCGGCGAGGCGGCCGCGGCCGAAGGCTACTGCGTCGTCGAGACGGGTACGGACTCGATCAAGATGAACTTTAAGGGTAGCAAGGAATAAAGGTGTTTCGAATAATCTAGCGAAAAAGAAATGAAGGAAACGATTTGGGAGAAAAGGCATACGAAAAGATGTGTATTTGTTGTTCCTTAAATGCGCAATGAGGCTAGCTAGCCACGTTATTATACGTTGTACAACCATTAGATCGATAATGCAGAAACGGCTACCGGCCGTAAATGACTTGACTCCAAGAAGAACCAAACAAAGTAATAATTTCGCCCGTTTCGATTCCGTTCTTTTGTTTTGCGGGCACCCTTTTTTTTCCCTTCTCAGTTCAGTTCTGTCACGTACCCGATCTGCCGTCTCGGATCCGGAGCGCCAACTGCCGGCCCGCCCGCCAACCTACTGGCCAGGCGCTCCTGGCTCTCGACCAACTTGCGCTGAGCATCGATGCGCTTCGCGAGCCTCTGCTCGGCGCCGCGGTCGACGCGCTCCAGCTCCTCGCGCTCGCTGATGCGTATCGCGCTCAGCGCCCGGGCGTTGTCGGTGCGCTCCTTGCTCACGCGCGCCTCCCACTCGACAGCCTTGCGCTGGCGCTTCTCCTCAGCGTCCGTCTCGGCCGCAGCCAGCGCGCGGGTGCGGTTCATTGAGGCCTCGGTGACGGCGTGCTGGTCCGCGAGGCGCCGCTGGAGGGTCGTGGCCGCGATGGTCTCCTCCAGCTGCGCGCGCGCGCGCACCGCCGCCAAGTCCTCGCCGTGCTGCCGTCGGCGCCGCGCGTCCTCCATCTCGGCTTTTTGACTCGCAATCTGCTGCTCGACGCTGGCAATCTCGCGTCGCCGCGCGAGCGCGATGGCGTGCTCCTCCGTGTCGTGTGTGAGCCGCTCAAGACGTGCGCGGCGCGCGCGTTCCGCAGCGGCCATGTCGTCCGGCAGGCCGACAGCGTCGTCGGGCTGCGCGTCGCCGTTGGTGGCGTAGAAAGCGTCGGTGGCGCGGCTGGCGCGGAGCACAGACAGGAGTTCTTCGCGACAGGAGAGCGACGGCATGGCCTTGGTAATATACATAGTTGGCGAATACGTGTACTGGTCGTTGGTGTAGCGATTAAAGGGCTTGTTGATGTGTTTCCACATACCCGCTTTCAATAGCGCTCGCGTCGTGCTGACGGGCTCGAGCGAGGTGAAGCAGAGATGCAGAAGCGGCTTACCGTTGGATTGGATAGCGAGGTCGGACCCAGAATCGATGAGGAAGGCCATAACCTTTTGTGTGAGTCGCTCACGGTCAGGCGAGGTATCGATGTCAGTCGCAGCCCGCAGACACACTTCGCCCAGAGCGCTGCGACCGTCGTGGAGGGGGCTGGGGAAGTCGGGATCATGGCCGGCTTGGACCAAGACCTTCACCGCAGCTAGGTTGAGCTCTCGCGCGGCGTTGTGAAGGGAACCATCGTCACGGCATGGCTCAGCGGCCAAAATGGCCGACATGATTTGTACGGCAACGTCGCCTTCCATCTCTGTCGCCATTGAGAGAGGTGTGCGACCCATGTAATCAACGATGTCAACTTCCGCGCCTTCAATGAGAAGAAGTTTGACAACGTCTGGGCGTCGGTTTAAAACAGCGAGTGTCAGAGGCGTCGAACCAGACAAAGACGATGTCACATTAACTTTGGCTGCAAATATTGTTAACACTGAATCACTGCAATGTGCATGTGTGTCACATACCACCTCGCTCAACAAGAAGCTCAATGACGGAGGTGCTAACCCGCTTCTGGGGCTGCGAAATGGCCCAAGAGAGGAGAGTGACCTCTTCTTCACCAATATCAGGATGGAGGGTGTACGTGGCAAGCTGATCATGATAATATCCTGCATCAAGAAGTGTCGACAAAATCATGGGGGACCGCGGATACTGTTTCATGGCACGCACCAAGACGGGTTCGGACCCTTGAAGAGTTACCATGACGTCGATTTGAGCATCGCCATCTCGGTACTCGGCAAACAACCTAAAAAGACCCAAAACCTCTTCTTGGCTGAGCGCTGTATCAAAGATACACTGGAAAGCCAGAGACAGCGTTTCGGAGGTTGGTTTGCAGCCTAAAAGCTTGCGCGTCCACTCAATGTTGGCCACGGAGGCAGCCTGTTGAAGCGGCTCGCCACGGTGGTAATTAACGTCCGCACCATGGGAGACCAGAACTTCGACAAACTGGTCTGCAAGATCGCCGGAATCTAGAGTAGAGTTTTTCATGACCAATAGTAGACAATTGCTCAGAGCGTCTCCGCTTGCACCTTTATTGAGAAGCAGCTGTGCTGTTTCGAGACCTCTTGGAGTGAACCACTTGTTGAATGTTTCCGTGGTAAAGGCTCCATTGAAAGCTTGGTTGATATCTTTTGGCGAAATGTCGCGCTGTAACATGAGTGAGAGACTTGAAGACGCCATGTTCTGAACAGCATCAACCAAGGACTTGCAACTGTTGGAGGTAGCAGATGCCCCGTTCTCCAAAAGCAGGCGCACCAGGCGCTCTTCTGGATCGTCCTCATTCACTGCATCATTTAGAACCATGTGCAGATCCTCACAAGGTTGCAAGCCAGCTTTTGTCAAATCCTCAACAACGGCATAGCGCGTATCGCGGTTGAGACTCCAAGAGGCTTTCAGCGCTCGAACCAATGTGGGCTGCGAAGGCAGCTTCTGCATGAAAATTAGCAAATTGAAGAGAAGGCGTGAGACTATTTTCATACCTGATTCTTTCCATCGTCCCATAAGCCTAATAGTAGCTGCAGGCTGCGTATAAAAGCGCTGCGTGTAGCAGCAGCTACGGCCTCACCACTGTTGTAGTTTGGATCCGCTCCAGCCGCAAGTAGCACCTTAAGCAAACTTTCTCCCGAATCGCCATACCTCGCCGCGGATTGAAGCTGCGCATCGATGAACTCTCCAGATGCGCCACAGCATAAGAGATACTCGAATACGACGGCGCGTTTATCCAGGTCGCGTACTTCAGTGGCTGCCTGAAAAGCTTCGTTCAATGTTTTCTTTGAAGTTTGCCCGTCGGGCTTCAGTAGAACTTTGAGAACATCAATAGAGCCACCACGACAAGCCTCTATAATTGCTTGTCCGTTATTTGTAGTGATACTCGCACCATGTGCCATGAGTGTGTCGCCAAGGGCTACATCACCGTCCCGCGCAGCAACCAAAAGAGCGATAGACGCCGTGTCAGCTGGAACACCAGAATTCAGAAGTCGCTTGCAAATTTCATGTCGCAAACTTCGTGTTTTGATGTCCATCGCTCGTGTAAGAGCTGTACTACGAGCCTGAGACGAGTACGTCGAATTTTTCAACAGTAGCGAGATGAGCCCTGGTGATTCCTTTTCGACAGCGAGAGACAGTACATCTCCGTCTCCTGTGTCTGCTTTGGAGGTCAGAAGCTCGATCAGCGCAGTATCCTCAGGAAAGACTTTGATAGCATGCTGAAGAGCTCTGTTGATTTCAGCAGGGGGTGCTCCAGCCCCAAGTAGCGCTTCAGAGACAGAATAGCGTGCAGATTGATCCGCAATACGTAATGCATGTGGCAAAGCAATACCCAGAGAGATGGGCTTGATTGCTATACGACTTGCCAGCAGATGTGTGATTGCTGCAATGTCTGCGGCTATAACGGCGTGGCATAGGGCAGCTGCATTGAAGGCATTTGGGTCGGCATTATAGTTTAGGAGCATCCCTAAAACATCCAAGCTGGGTCGCAGGGTCTTGTGCTCAATGACTGACTGGACCTCAAGAATTAACACACGATTTAGATCCATCGTTTTCGTCGATTTAGAGAGAATAGCCTCAAATTTCCACTTTTTCACTTCGTTGGACAGCTTTGGAGCGAGTGCATCCAGACCGCGTGCTATTGACGATGCTGACGGGTTTCCGTAAAACAAGACCAGCTCAAGGACTTTCGGATCTGGATTCTCTATGGCTTTGATTATAATAGCACCCTCACAGCCATTGATATCAGCACTGCCTGTGTCTAGAAGCAATCGGAGAAGCGACATGTCGACAGGCTTCTCTGATAACGTTGCCAGGGTTGCAGAAGCTACCTGTGATACACCAATAGTCGCACCAGCATTGAATAGAATACTGATTATCTCAAATCTTGATCGATGATCTGGAACGTTCATGGCATCTGGAATTCGTGAGGCGGCAGTTTGAGGAGAAATGCTGCCTCCCATCAGGGCAAGAAGGCTCAAATCCATTTGCTTGATAAGAGGCGCCAGACCTTCTCCAGAATTGTAGTTGACATCAGCGCCGCTAGCGAGTAGTTGCTTGATGAGGTTATCATCCCTCTGGGATGGGGGGGTTGCAAGAGCGTCTTGTAGGGCCGCATGGAGACAATCTCCAGTAAGAGAACCTTCCAAGAACAAGCTGACCATCTGATGACGTTCTTGAACAGGCAGTTTTCGCGTGAGTGGAAAGACAGAGGTGATGGTCTGGGGCGAGGGACGTGCTTTGAGGAGCTTCTGGGCCAGAAGCGCGTCGGCTCGAACCACAGCAGTGCGCACTGCTTCGCCATCACGATAGTCAACCGATGCTACGGCATGAGTGTTGAGTGGCGAGGCGGTCCCGTTCGAGACTCCATTACTTTGCTGCGGGAATCGTGGATTCAGGAGCAGGTCAACAGAACTGAGATCTCCCGACTCGGCCGAGTCGATAAGACATTGGCTCAGAGCAGGGCCGTTAGCACCGCGATGCAGAAGATGCATTAATAGAGAATATCGCGCATCAAAGGGTGCTTGCTTCGAAATGAGGCCTATGCACGAGGACGCGTATTGCGGATTCAACGGGGCTGCGCTGTTCAACAACCTCTCCACGAGCTCTATCTCGCCGCTGCTGATGGCATATTTCAGGGCAGAAGCATCGTTGTACTCAATTGAAACGTTGTACGAAGAGAGAAGAACTACCATGTCGTGAAATTGAGACTTGCAAGCTTGCTCGAGTGCTAATGCTGGTGCTTCACCTGTTGCACCGGCGCACAACAACAGCTCAGCCATGTCGAGTTTGGTAGCAGGGCTTATAGAAGGATGTGAGTAGAGTGTGATAAATGCACTATTAAGGGAAGATGGTTGAGGCGGTCTGTTTCCCGTGACAATAGCTAGGGCGATATCACGTCTGCCCATGTTGACGGCAGTGATGAGTGCCTCTCCTTGGTTATAATTGCCGTCTCCGGTAGATCGGCTAAGCTGCACAACATTATCCAGACAGCCGGCTCGAGAAGCATCTCCCATTGCTTGTGAAATCATGACTGCCGAGGGTCGCCCCGGGGAGTGAAGAATCATGCCAATCGTAGCGGCTTGGCCCTGGTCCGCGCAAGCCTGACGAAAAGCGTCTTGCCCGTCGGCCGTCTCGCCCACGTTGGCGCCATACTTTAATAAAAGCTCCACAATTGCCGCATCGCCTTTTCTGATCGCGGCGGGGATGCTGGCATCAATAGCCTGCGCATCAGCGTGAGGGACCAAGACCTGAACCATGTCGATGCTACCGCTCTCGGTGGCGAGACGTAGCAGCCGAGAACGGTTCGGTAGAAGGTCTACGCTTTTGCGACGACTCAAAAGGCTAGACTTTTGCTTCTGGTTCCCCGACAAGTCTACACCTGCGGCAGAGAGCTTCGCGATCAAGGCTTCGGCCACGCCCGGCGAGCCGGAATTGGCAACGTGCGTAGCCAGGGCCTCTACTATCTCGCGAGGCTCCCAGTGCTTGCCTTTCTTCAAGTTCGAAGTAGAAAACGCTCTCGACAGGCTGCCCTTGGGTCGCAGCTGAGCGGCATCCGCTGCTCGCCTTTGCATCAGGGTCTCGGCAGCATCATCGTCTCCAGGGCCTTGAAACGTCGGAGCTTGTAGGGGTTTCGCAAGGGCCCTTGGGGCCGGCGGAATATTGACACCCCATTCCGAGGAGAGCTGGAGAATTCTCCTCTGGCGTTCGTTGGGAGTAAATGGCGACATGTTCTCATGGAAGCGACATGATAGTAAGGTGAGCCGCAAAGGAGCAGAGCTATTGATGAGGAACGGAGCCCACGCCTGAGGTTTTGGTCGAGTAGTGATGGCAAAGGCAGTCGCCCCATGTGAAGACGAATTTCTTTTCGATTACTGTGAATCAACGGACCGACAGACACTCAATTGAAGATTTAAGAGGTAGAAGCTTGATTCATTCGCAAGGGATGAAACAAGACTGCTGAGGAATCCAGCCATGAAATTGGTGACAACCTAGACAGCCAGTCCAGTCTTACTCAGCTGTGGGAGCAGCGCTGTAGGGCCGGCACGGCGGGGGGGCTTGGCATGTCTAAAAATGGGTGCAAACGCGTTCCTGGGGGCTGCACAGTAGGTACCTAGAGTATGGGTACTCCTCGTGTTGATACTTTACTAGGTATGCTGTTGCCTGATTTTTTTTTTAACTTCTGTAGTCTTTTTTTCTTCGTTCTTCGTTTTTCAATTGCAATTTAATTTTTCATGTTTATATGATCAGCCGAAAGCTGTTGTTGACCACGGTGTACATGGTAAGTTCCTAGGCATCTAGGTAGGTCGGTAGGCACCTGGCCCAAGTACCTGTGTCGCACCAGCCGGAATGCATCAAAGCGCCTAAAGAAGCGCTGTAACTCAATTGAGAGAAGGGCAGCTCGTCTCTGTTTGCGTCCCCCTATATCACTACTCCTCTCGACATCATCCTCTCCCGTTCCGAGCTTGTGTTGATGAGTAAAATTCTTCAGCTTCGAATTCGCCACGCAAACTGCTTGGATCTTCTCCCCCACTTCCCATCTGTCCAGTTTTGGAAATGATGCAGCGACGGACCAGCCATCGTCCGCTAGCACTGCCCGGTTCCACGCCCTGCATCAGCTCGAGAGCTGACGCAACAACATGACAACATGGCAGAACCTGGTAGAATGGGAAACCGAGCGAGCCGAATAGTGACGACGGCAATCTTCATCAATTCGTCAGATGGCGAATCTCATGGCCCGTTGCCCGTTGCCAGTCTTGGTTGGGCTCCGCTTATCACATGCTATACTCGCCCTGTCAGGCAGCCTGCAGCCCCGATTGTCCCGCGGTTTAACTTTCCAGTTCTTATTGTTCCCTATATTAAACTGCTCAGTACTTAGGTTAGTACTACTGGCGCCATATCACCCGATCTGCGCAAGGCTGAGTAGGTACCCAGTTCCACAATCCTGGGACGCATCAATGAGGCAGCCTACCTGGTACAAATGACCTGCCGACCACGATGCGACCGACAAAAACAGTTTGCCAGAGTCAATTATAGAAATATAGTCTCTTTCAATCGAATCGGTATCCAGTCAATTCCCTGCAGGCGTTCTCCAGATCGGTACCACATCAAGAGATGGCCAGCTCCACGCCAGCGACAGAGTCCATTGGCGCGGTTGTACGACCTTCCACTACTGGTACGGCTGTCTATTTCGCGGGGTTAGGCCCGTTAAAGACCGTCCAACAGAGGGCAGCGACCGATTCTCGGAATAATGAGCGGCTGAAATGCCCTATATGAAAACAAAAACATTTTCGCAGATTCCGCGATATTGATTTCACTGTTCTCACAACTTTTGTACTTCTACGCTACTTCTCACAATGCCGCTCTATCGCCCAGACAATTCGGACTCACCCGTCCTCTCGCAGTTCTCTCTCAAGGGCAAGGTAGCCGCCGTCACGGGAGGCGCCCGCGGCATCGGCCTCGAAATTGTGCGCGGTCTCGCCGAGGCGGGCGCTGATGTGGCCATCATCTACAGTACCAGCAGCGGCAGCGCTCACGAGGCCGCTAAAGAGATTGCCACGGCCACGGGCGTCAGGATCGCCGCCTACCAGGGCGACGTGCGCTCGCGCGCCGCCATTGCCGGGACGGTGGACGAGATTGTAACCCACTTTGGGCGTCTTGACATCATGGTGGCCAACTCGGGCGTCTGCGCCGACATTCCCAGCCTCGAGTACACTGAGGAGACGTGGCAGCAGAACAACAGCGTCAACTACGACGGCGTCATGTGGACGGCCCAGGCGGCTGGAAAGGTGTTCAAGAAACAGGGCCGTGGGAACCTCATAATCACAGCGTCTGTCAGTGCCACCTTAGTCAACATTCCGCAGCTACAGGCCGCCTACAATGCGTCCAAGGCAGCGGTTGTGCAGCTGGCCAAGGTGCTTGCCGTGGAATGGGTCGACTTTGCGCGAGTCAACTGTGTGTCGCCTGGATTCATTGAAACCGATAGTAAGTTTAGAGCCGTGTTCAGCACAAGGCGGACTAGACAGAAAGCTGACCTATACAGTGCTGTACAACCAGCCAAAGGAACGCATGGAGCAGTGGACCTCACTGATCCCTGGCCGCCGTATGGCAGCGACCTCGGAGCTCAAAGGAGTAAGTTTAGGATGTAACCTATTCTTGATCTTCGGCCTAACCTTCATTAGATCTACGTTTTCCTTGCCAGCGACGCCTGCTGCTACATGACAGGCGCGAACTTGATTGTGGACGGTGGATACACATTACTGTAATGACATGATACATATCATAAAAGCGACCTCACGAGGACGCGACGCTCTCTTCGTAAAAGACGGTTTTTCAAAGCTAACATGGTACTCCATGGAAGATAGAAGACGGTTGAACTCGGACGGAGATCTTGCCGGACAAGAAAATTGAAAGCTGAATGATATCGAAAGAAGATGGGATCAGCGTTAACTTATGCAGGTGAAACTCGGTTTGGACAAATGTCGTGTGCTGCCGGAATTTGTGAAGCAGATTACACAAGAAACCTCGACGCACGTAGTAACAACCATTGACCTCAATTACACTATACCTTTCATCAGAGACCAATGGCGACAGAAACAGGCATGGCAATTGCAACCACGGCAAATTAGTGAAGCACAACTGTTCTCATACTAGAGGACAATAGACGTAATGTTACGATCCGCCGACTTTGGCAATATGGGTAAGCAATCGTACAACAGCACGTGGGCTAAACGTCTATATTGCTCTCCCATTTCGGCGCATTCTCAAGGCTGTCAAAACTCAAAGGAATTTGTGGAAGGATAAGCTCGACAGGGACTTCGAGGCGAAGCCCCGCGAGATCGAAACGGCTGCCGCAGTGGCAGTTGGTACGAACATGCTCGCCGTGACAACCCGGCGGCCGCGGAAACGGAGGCGAGGGCGAAACAGGAGAAGATACGACCACGGCAGCTCGTAAATGCCATTTCTATCGTTACACACGAGGACCAAGACTTATGTGGCAGTGAGGACAAAGACCATCTCCGCGTGACTGAATTAGCTCGAGGTCGTGTCTAGCAGTGGGAGGACTAGGCGATGTGCCCTCACACCACGCTGCATGAATTACGACCAGCTCCGATCGTCCCTCATGTGTGCCGAGTGAGAATTCGATGAGAGACCGGCCGCCGCCTGTTTTTTGCACTCTATGTTTACAGGGCATCGCCGGTATGCCGGTATTCGTTACCCAGAAGGTGCACCGGAAAAAAGGGGTGTTTATTGTAGGAATCATCATAGATCGGGACAGAGCTTTACATGGTGAATTACAAACTTTTATCACAAGCAAGAAACGAGCTCACCGAAAAGTCTTGCCGTCCAAGTCTGTATTGAGCAACACGGTACACTACGCTGGGTGGGGCAGGTCGGCTTTTTTTTTTTGGAGAGGAAAAAAAAAAACTTCAGTCCATTTTCCTGGCACTCGACAGAGGGAGGGCCAGAGCCATGACGATGTATCAATCAAGTACAGCACACAAAAGATGAAAAAACAGAGCAAAAAAGAATCATCTTCAGGTCACGGTGGGGATCGAACCCACAATCTTCTGGTTCGTAGCCAGACGCCTTGCCATTTGGCCACGCGACCGAATTCATTTGATGGAGGCCGAGACGAGATAAAGATTCTTAAGAAGAAGCGGGACAGGTAAGAAGACGGATTTGAAAATTCAGTACCACGAGGCGGAGTCTGCTGTGGAGATGATGGCCCAGGGGGTGTGGTGAGCGGAACCGGTGTTGTGCTTGTGAAAAGGCGAGCCGGTCGCTCCGAAGGTGGCAGGGGTATACTCGTAAGCTTCAATCTTGGGGGGAGGAGGGGGGGCGGACTTTGTTGGGGTGGCAGGTGCTTATTGACACTATCAGGCTGGCATACTTTCTGCTGCGTAGTTATGGCCGGATAGAAGGTGATGCCGGCGTGTCAGTGGCCGACGTGAAGGGCCAGAAGGAAGGCTGCTTGGCAAATACGCTGCATCTTCAAGTCAGCTGGAAGAACTGGCCGGGACTTTGTCGAGAATCGCTAGAAACCCGTCTCTAGAGTTAGTGGAAAACATTGCTGGAACAATAATTCACCAACCACAAGTTCTGCAATGTGGAACCTTATTAAGTATGGCGTTCTTCCGTGTATATGTTGTTATCTGCAAAGCGTGTTGCCTTTGTCTTTAGACTGGGTACTAGTTCTCCCCTCCGGTAGCCATGTCTTCGTCTACGAAACCCGTCGTGTCCAATCCCTGATTGATAGTCTTGGCCGCTGCAACCAACATGTTAGCATGCACAATGGCTCGAGCAGGAGGGTGGTTGGCGGTAACGGCGTGCATACCGATCAGCACAAATGTCACGCGGCAGGTCTCGTCCGTTCTATTCTCCCAGCTGTGGATGGTGCCGCGCTGCACACAAACATCTCCGGCACGGAACGTCTTTTCGACACCGTCGTCAAGTCGACTGTGCTGGTCAGAATAGCGTGCACTGGAAGCCAAGTGTCGTTGGCCATGAGGTACTTACCAGATAATCTCGCCCTTGGTAATGATGCCAAAGTCGAGCGACTCGGTACGGTGGAACAGCTATTCACAACTTAGCACGCCGCCGGTTTTCAAGTCTGCGTTAAGTTGGGTGAATTGATGTTGGGCACGTACAGCTGTGTTGTGCGGCTTGAAGTCGACTACGCGCACCACGACGCCGTCCTTGTTTGCCAGGCTCTTGGTGCGGTTCTTGGTGGGATCTTTCCACTCGCCATTGTCGGCGGGGAACTCGTGCGTCTCGTACAGCACGGCAAAGTTGACCGAGTCGCTGACTGGTACCGCCTTGACCTCGCTGTCCTCGAGGTAGATGGCTTTGCCAGCGCTGTCATGGCCGGTGACGACTCTGCGGGGATGAGGGAGTTCTGCGACCATGACGGAAGGGTGTGTTTCTTTGCAGTACTTGTGCAATTGAAAGGCAGCGTGAGATGGACTGTTCTTGATTGACGTGGTTTAATAAGATGTGCATAGCGCTCTTACCCCTCATGGTACGACTCTATCTATTTTCTGACCTGGACTATCACGTGAAGCCTGTAATGGTGTGCTTATTATTGTCCAGGTTGTAGAATGCTTTTTGGATATCACCGTATGACGATGGCATGGATGGGCTTTCTGAGTTGGCCAATGGTAGCATTGCGCAAGCTGCCAGGCAGGCTGAATGGTGCCAGCTAGCGGCAAGTGTGCTAATAAAGCATCGCCACCATTGTACGCAGCTGTGGGAGAGCTTATACTGCGGGGTTCTGTTCTTGATTGCGATTCAGATGCGTAGCCGTCTTTCTTTTTCTTTTAGAACAGCAAGCGTGGAAATATGCAGCAGCCTGCAAACTGTTGTGAACAGGGGCAGATTGATTTAAGATGAACAGTCGTGTTGGGTAGTAAATGCGACCATTTGCTTTTTGGCAAGAAACCCTGTCAGCTACCCCCCCTCCCCAGCATTACAGGGACAGCGCCAGCTCCATGGCGCAGCGTCGCTCGCGGGGTAAGCCGCCTCTGGCCTCCTCATCGAGAATGCCGAGCAGGGCGGGGGGGATAGCCGCCGGCTCGAGCAGTACAAAGCCGCGAGATTTGTAGAAGGCGTCGTTCCAGGGCACGTCGAGAAACGTCGTGAGCGTCAGGCCCTTGTAGCGGTGCTGGGTGGCGTGGTCGATGGCTGTCTGCATAAGCTGCTTTCCGATACCCTGGCCCTGGCATTTGCGGTCAACCGACATCTCCCAAATGTGTAGAAAGCCATTGAGAAGCTGGCCGTTGAGAAAACCAACGGGGCCGCCGCCGTCTGCTGACGAGGAGCCCCCGCTCGCCGCCACTACCGGCACGGCCACCCAAGACACGCCGCTCTCGATCAGCTCCAGATGCCGCCGGATGGTCTGGGGATCATCCTCCGCGATCCAGGCCAGCTCGGGGACGCTGCGGAAGGCCTGCCCAGCAGAGCGCTCTACGGCGGGGAGCTTCTCAGCATCTGCGGCTGTTGTCTCTCGGATGATGAAGACACTGCTGGTAGACATGCTCTCGCCGGGTTTAGCGTTTTTCTGCAGATCAAGGCGTTGCCCGTTGTTTGTAAATGCGCCGACGATGCGGTAAGGAAGGGAGACGCACGGTTGTCGCTTGGCGGAAAACGGGCCGATGGCTGCAACGTAATAAGTTGAGGCCTTTTTTTCCTGTTCCGTCTCGTGAGCATCTATCTGCACTCGTGGGACTAGCCCATTCTCCGATGACCCATAACTACAGCCGAATCTGCTGAGCCGCATTGTGGTGTGCTGGGGATATCCATCTGGGGTTGGGCTGGCCTGGCGTTGTTGTTTACCAGTAAGTGGAGGAGTGGCTGGGTATTGTGGTGAAGAAGCTGGGGATCGGGCCGGTTCGACTGCTGCTGATCCTCGTTTGCCGCCATCTGCCAACCTACATACACCGCAAGTATCACAATTGCATTGATGAAAATACCAACTGTCAGGTTACAATGCTAGTTGACAACAACAATCATCCCAACATCATCGCACCGACCCCTCGTATCAAATTCGTCATCTCCATGGCTGTCTTGACGATTGCTCGGTCGGCCCAAGCCCACTCAATACCCTTGGCGTTGCAGTGGCGCCAAGTAGCTTGGTACAGATGTTTGCTCCGGAAAAAGCTTCCGTCCATCCCATAGCAAAACCGCTAACAGACTCTTGAGTTAGGCCAAGGCTTAATAAACGGCGCCCTTGACGTCAATGCCGCAGTCGCTACGTACGAGTTGAGCTCGTTGCTTCGCGTTCTAGCCGGCCCAGTCCAGCGCCACAGCCCCCAGTCGTGATGCTCTCCGCAATGAGTCCGGCGCTACTACGGCCCCAACAAGAGGTGAATCGGCGGGGCTGAAAGAAGAACCAGAGAAGTAATGGAGAGCAGCAAGAGCAGCGTTACTTCCCCTTGTTTTCCTTCTGCCCATGGCCTCTGAGCTTTTTTTCATGACTCTGGAGTCTTGTGCTAAGATTATTGCAGCCCTTGATTGTTCGTGGTGTCTCATATAGCCGGGGGTTTCCCGCGTACCTACCCCCCGTTTCGACAACTTTGTCGCCTCAATGTGAACAGAATCTACGGTTCGAGTACCGAACATCGTTCGCTGCCCCAGCTTTTCACTCCACCATCGCCTTGCACTCTCCACACCTGTGGAAGGCTTTCGCGAGTAATGCAATGGAAGCGCATCCACCCATCGACCCCCCAAACGCCCAAGCTCAAATTTGGCCGAGAAAGTATCCCAGCAGAGGCACTAAAACACATTGTGGCTGGGGCACCCGAGCCTGCAGAGGCAGAGAGCCCAGCTTGTCCAGCTTGTGTGGGGAATTGGCTGGCAATATCCCCGGACTTGGGTCTACTTTGCTTGGCTTACCAGTACAGCCAAAGTCCTGGCCTGTTCTACGAGGATCTAGCCTGCGCTGGTCTTTTTTCACTGCCATCCTTGCTTTTGTGCCCTGTAATCCGTACTTTTGTATGAGTGGGGTTACATTAGGATTTTCCCCATGCCGCCTGAGCTTGATCAAGTACTTTGGCAGCTCTAGTCATCTCTCACGTACATATATTAGTTCTGCTGTCCCGCCTTATCTGAACGAGAAGCAGGTTTCTGCTCCTAAAAATTGTTCGTTTCCGAGCTCAATTCGCAACAATGGCGTCGCTCAAGAATCTTGCGACAGCTTTGGCAGTTTCGCTACCTTTCGCGACAGCTCTGTACCACAATGGCTCCGTCATTGCTCCTTGCGATTCTCCAATTTACTGCCACGGAGACATTCTCAAGGAGATTGAGCTAGCTAGGCCATTTACAGACTCCAAGACATTTGTTGACATGTAAGAGACCCCTTCATATGCTGTTGGTAGCTCCGCGAGAGCTTTTGCGAGCGTAATGGTCAACGATTAACCTACGATCCAGGCCCGCGAAAAAGCCATTGTCCGAGATTCAGGCTGCTTTTGACAAGCTCAAGAAGCCCATCTCCAACAACACCGAGCTCAACGATTTCCTAAGCACTTATTTCGAGGATGCCGGCGGCGAGCTCAAGGCTGTCTCCAAGGACAAGCTCAACACTGACGCCAAGTTCGTCGATAAGCTCAATGACACGGTCATCAAGGAATTTGTCAACAAAGTCATTGACATTTGGCCTGACCTGACGCGCGAATATGCTGGCTCGGCCACAAACTGCACCAGTTGCCCCAACAGCTTTATTCCCGTCAACAGAACCTTTGTTGTCGCAGGCGGCCGCTTCCGTGAGCCATATTACTGGGACTCATACTGGATTGTTGAAGGTCTCCTTCGCACCGGCGGCGCCTTCGTCGATATTACAAAGAACACCATTGAGAACTTTTTGGACCTCATTGAGCAATTTGGCTTCATCCCTAACGGCGCGCGCCTCTACTATCTGAACCGTTCGCAGCCCCCACTGCTGTCACAGATGGTCAAGGCCTACATTAGCCACACCAATGATACCAGCATTCTGGAGCGTGCGCTACCCATCCTCGTAAAGGAACACGACTTCTTCATGAGCAACCGCTCCGTTGATGTGACTGTTGACAACAAGACTTACACACTCAACCGGTAAGCAGAACGACGAATATCTATACATGTGACCGCAAAGCTAATGAATGCAGCTATGCCGTCTCCAACACCCAGCCTCGTCCCGAGTCCTTCCGTGAGGACTACATTACTGCGAACAATAACTCGTATTATGCCGAATCAGAAATCATCTATCCTGTTAAGAAGCCGCTCAATGAGACCGAACAGGCAACTCTCTACGCCAACCTCGCCTCCGGCGCCGAGTCTGGTCTTGACTACACCACTGCCAAGTGGTCTAGCAACCCTCGCGATTCAACAGAGGACATTTATTTCCCTTTGCGATCACTCAATATTATGAACATTGTTCCTGTCGATCTCAACTCGATCCTTTACGGAAACGAAAAAGCCATCGCCGGCTTCTACAATATGACAGGCAACTCCAGCGCTGCTGATAGCTGGGCGAAAAAGGCTGCTGATCGCGCCGAGGCCATCCATGCTGTCTTCTGGAATGAGACGCTCTACAGCTACTTTGACTATAACAGAACCTCGTCAAGTCAGCACATCTATATTCCCAGCGATTCGGACACTCAACCATTTGAAAATGCGACTGCTCCCGCTGGTATGCAGGAGCTCTTCACCGTTACTCAATTCTACCCCTTCTGGATGGGTGCTGCCCCAGAGTATATCCGCAACAACCCGTACGCGGTCAAGAATGCGTACTCGCGTATTGCCAAGTATCTTGACCTTAAACCAGGCGGCATCCCGTCGTCTAACCTGCGCACCGGCCAGCAGTGGGACCAACCGAACGTGTGGCCGCCGCTGATGCACGTCCTGATGAAGGGTTTGACCAACACTCCGGCTTCCTTTGGCGAGGACGACCCTGCATGGCAGGACGTCCACAAGCTTGCTCTACGTCTCGGCCAGCGCTACCTCGATTCCACATTCTGCACCTGGTACGCTACTGGTGGCTCGACTTCCGCGACCCCGCAGCTGTCGGGGCTCAGCACTTCCGATGTGGGCATCATGTTTGAAAAGTATGACGATACGAGCGTGAACCACGCCGGCGGTGGCGGCGAGTACGAAGTCGTCGAGGGCTTCGGTTGGACCAACGGTGTGCTGCTGTGGGTGGCCGACACCTTTGGCAACGAACTCAAGCGACCGGACTGCGGTAACATTACCGCTGCCAACGTGCACCCGGGCAAGCGCAGCCTCAGCGCCGTACAACTGAGCAGCCGCGATGCCCAGCGGGTCAAGAAGTTTGGTCGCCGTGCCGAAGGCAGGATGAAGATCCCGGGTGCTCTGTGAGCGGGAGAATGCAGAACTTAATAAAGGCTAGGCGCCGCCTAGCTGTAATAGGCTAAATGTTATGTTTATATGATGTCCATGGACGCACAACTACCAATTGATGATTTCAAGTTATTTATCCAAGTTATACGATTTTCATCTTCAGATTTTGTGAACAAGGGAACAACGTGACATCCCAACCCTAGATGATGTCACTGGTCCGGAGGCGCGGTTACCATTTCCGGGTGTCATTTCCACGCCCACCAAGCTGAACAGAAGACGGCCGATTGTTCGGCTTAGGTGGTCCACCTTTTGTCGCCAACTGGCCAGTCGCATTGCAGTCGCGAAAAATACGATGGATACGGGTAACTCAGCCCCCCCCAACAGTGCAGCGACAAGCCTGTAGCGTCGCAGTCGGGCGAAGGAGCCTGTTAGTTAGTTTACCGGTCAAAGGCCCATGTTCTAGAAGCTGTAAATATGCTGCGGCCAGACGGGACGGAAACCTTCACGGCACCAGGGCCGTCGATCGGGGGCAGTCGGAGCTTGAAGATCGGGCGAGTTGAGGATGAGGGAAAAAGTATAAAGGGGTTCCGTACCTCGCCCTTTCTGCAAAGAATTCCCTACTTATTCCGCAGACAATTGCGAGTATACAGACAAGGTTATAGCATTCATACTTGCAACGCGATTTTACAAGCCTTCTTTATACTGCACCTCAACTATATACATCCACTGCACGCAAGACATTTGAAATTGTAACAATGGTCGGATCAAAGGGCAAGTCCTCAGACGAGCGAAAGGAGCCTGCCAATATTCCTCCTCAGCTGTCTGATTTGCACTGCTTCACCGAGACTGACGGTGTGGTGACGACGAGTAAGTGAAGTACACACGCCCTCTGCGCTCGCCACACGCGGCAATGCTCGCGCAGCTACCGCCCACGTCTTTTCTTTTCTTTTCTTTTTCTTTTTTTCCATCTGAGAGGGCTTTTTCACAAACGAATTGCAGCGAGAATCATTGGCTAACAGAAACCGCCACCCTCCCTCCCTTGCAGCCATGATGGATCTCCCAGGATACAAGATCGAGCAGGTGCTCGGCACTGTGTACGGCATCACGGTGCGCTCGCGCAACCTGGGCGCCACGCTCGGCATGGTGGCCAAGTCGCTGGCGGGCGGCGAGCTTAGCTGGTTCACGAGCATGCTGTACTCGTGCCGCAACGACTCCATCGGTCGCGTCGTCGACGAGTGCAAGGCGCGCGGCGGCAACGCCATCATCTGCCTCCGCTTCGACGCCGCAAGCATGGGCGGCTTCGCGCAGACGGCGGCGTACGGCACCGCGTGCCGCGTCGTCAAGGTGGACGAGGAGGTGGCCGCGCCGCCGCAGCTGCAGGCGTAGAGCGAGCGCACCGGGGAAAGGGGGCTGGGGGGGGACGTAAATGTTGGGCCGAGGTCATTTTCAGTTTTAATACTAGATACCCAATTTGACATTCACATTAAAATTATTCGCGCAGTTTGACTCTACCCACATCCATTCATCTTTGCCATGAATCGTTTTCGCTTTCTATTTATAGCAGCTTTGGAACTTTATACCGTGTCGGAAGCACATTATATCCATGCCTCAGAGTCTCTACAGACTTGCTAGGCAGAAGCTACGCGCGGAATAAACGTTTCTCATTGGTAGTGGGAGGTAGTCGTCAATCAGGAAAACATTTTGATATATGACGGGCTATGTTATTGAATGTTCCATGTTGCGTATCAGAAGAAGAAGTGAATTAACTGTACTATATGCATTTGGTAAATGTCTGTGCAGCCAGGCACGACGAGGTATCAATTGCGTCGAACCCTATTCTAGACGCTTTTTTTATGCTTCCAACACTGGCTGAAGCCCAAGCCTGGACCAGTTGCCACCGCTCAGGACTCAGCGTCTATATACACCCCGCCCGCCCGTGGCGGGAGAGGAGAGAGAGAGAGAGAGAGAAATCAAATGCTAATCTATAGGAGGACCACGGCGAGGAGAGCGGTGAGGAGAAGGGCGCCGGCGCTGGCCGGGCCGTTGACGGCAGCGGCGTTCTTGCCAACGGTCGGGGCGCCCGTGGGTTCGGTGGAGGGGGAGCCTCCGGAGGCCTCGTCGGCGCTCTTGTCGGTCTCGGTCCCCTTGTTGCTGTTGGGGCAGAGGTTGGCAATGTTCTGCAGGGCGGTGTTGCAGTCCTTCTCGACCTTGTTGGCGATGTCGGTGTGGGCGCTGGCCCAGGACTCGGCGGCCGAGACGAAGCTGGTGTACTCGGCGGCGATGGAGCCGGTGGGCGTGTAGTCGCAGGCGTTGGTCAGCGTCTGCGCCGCCTTGAAGGCGTCGGCGAAGAAGGCCGTCGGGACCGCGGGCAGGTCGCTGGCCCGCTGCACCTCCTCCAGGTCCGCCTGGCACTCCTTGGAGATGGCGCCGAGGGGGTCGGCAATCTGCCGCATGGTGAGGAGGTTGTCGGCCGACACGGCGGCCACGAGGGAGGCGAGGATGATCTTGGTCTGCATGGTGCTGGTGTGTGTTTTGCTCTTGGGCTTTGTTGTTTTAAGAGAGAGAGAGAGAGATTGGACAAGGGACAAAGAGTAGGTAATAGAGAATAGCGGGAGAACTGCTCGTGGTTATTATATTGGAATGGATAGTAGAAGAGGGCCGCCTTGGGGAAGACGGGAACTGTCTCATCTTATAACGGCTCTTGAGCAACTCCGGGCCATTGACCAACTGGTCCCAAGTCTGAATTGGAAACCCCGGCCCCATCAAAGTCAACCAGTTCAGGTGGCATGGCGGGCTTGGCCGCCCCTGGCGAGGTTTCCGTTCCCTTTGCAAGCCCGTGCCTGTCGGAGATCCACAGGCACCGGCGATGCGCGCTTCACGTTGCGTCTGTCACCGGCCTAGTCCAAGCCGAATTCTTCTACTCTGGCCCCCGAATCAGTTTGCCTGATATCGACTCGCAGCGGCTCAAAACACCGGCAGGTCAATGGTTTGTCATGCCAGTCGAACCCAAAGTCTCGCCTTTCATCGCGGTGGTGGTGGCTGCCTCCGCCCAACTTCCGCAGACGCGCGCGCGGAGACACAACGGTCGCGGAACAAGCCCTACAGTTCTCTGTTTTTTTTTTCTGTTTTTTTCATTCCGTTCTTGCGTTGCATTGGGCTGATATCCTGCTGTAGCTCGGACAATAGTTGCGAGACCACTGCGACAAACCAGGGAGCGACCAGACGCGCCTGCGACACGGGTCGTTTCGAGTTGCATGTCATGACTTATACCACCTCCGACTTTGACTTCATCGGCCCCCACGCGGAATATGGAATTGCTAAATATACATCACAACTAAAGTACGGGATAACCTTTTTCCCTTTCGATAAACTCATGTTTGATCCGCTCAAGTCTAAAACTCGCCTTCACCCATGCAGTGGCTTCTAGCGCATCTAGACCAGGCCCGGATGCGCAGAGTCAAACTTTTCTCGGCACACATCTTGTTTCATTTAGGACCGTCTCTATTCATTCCAAATTAGATTATTTTCGAAAAATGTCGAAATTGACGCATGATTATTTTAATTTACCGCGCTTTGTAACTTTGTCTACTACGAAGTCGACAATGTCATGGTGCGTGTTCTTTAGCCCCAGGCTTGCCCCGGGTTTGCACGGCTGTAGTTACAACTACACTTGAGGAAAGATTGGAAGAAACCATGCTGCACGGGCCGGCCTGGTGTCGTTTCTAATCGAACCCCAAGAATATCTGACCAAATAGGGCTGGGGCTGTGCGAGAAACTCTGCGGGTGGCTACTGTGTAAATCAACTGGCGCAGAAACTGCTTGGCCTTGTCGCAATGCCTCGCTCGGCTGAGGCTTGCAGCGTAATGCGAACCTTGGAACTCTGAGTCAATGTTTTTTTCCTCCTTCATTTCCAGTCCCATGTATCCGGGTCGAACCTTAAGTTACTTACCCGTTCGTATCTGCGGCCAAATGGGAAAGATAGCTTTGTCCTTGGCGCCTATTCTGTCACGGACAGTGCAAGGCAACCTCCACACCACCTTCTATGAGTTTGCCGAGCACTAATTATAGCTTCACATTTTTGAACTCACTACTCCGATGAAACGTTTCGGCCATTAAACAGTCATTCGTGAAGAGGGGGGGGGGGGGGGGGGGGGGGGGTCAGCACATGCCACATGTGCCAAAAAGGAGTATGCAAGAATCGCATTTGGGAGCTTGAGGTGTTGACGCAGCCATGGATAAAATTTCTGCTTTGGGTGATATCAGTAGAGAAGTATCGTGATCTAGATTCGAGTACCATTGCAATGTATAGTAGAAGTAGCTCGCGCAAAGACATAAAACAGCAACCGAAAGGAAAAGCAACTCCTTCTAGCTACTCTCGGACTACTCTCCTGAACCTACCAAAACAAATCTACGAAAAAAACTTTTATACGCCAACTTGAATCATGACTCGGTTGTCTCGGCTCGGAGGTATCTTGGCCTTGCTTCCAACAGATCAAATCCTTCGATACCTTTGGTTACGGCGTCATCACATGGAGAGAAATATGTAATTTGCTGCTTGGAGTCTCTGTGATCCCTCTTTCGAAAATTTTATTCACTTAGCTCGCAAAGCAAAGAATGACATACCCACCAGGAAAGAGCCGCTAGACATCTCAGGTCCTCGGAAAATGATGTCCCGCGGCCGTCGGGGGAAGCTGTCGTCAAACAAAACGACATCATTCACTAATCAATGCGATCGATGGAGGTGGCCATAAATGACGAGCCACTCGCCACTCGCAACAACATCAAAGCCCATCCGTAGCAGTGGGCGCATCGCTACGCGCGGGACAATCAACTAGCGAGAATTGGCCTCCAGCAAATCACCGCATTCCGATCTCTTCAATTCGTCTGATTTTTTACCAGAGGCTACACTTTGCATTACCATTCACTCTAGCAAATATATGCTTTTGAAAGGGATAGTGGTTGAACTCATAACGTCACCAGCAAGGTAAGCCCAGTCATCATTACGACAACTCCGAAATCAAATATACATTGAGCTTCAATCAGTAACATGTATCTCTTATAGAATTTTGAGGTGTTTGGCGCATACGAGGCAAGTTTGTCCTCATTAGCTGTTATTGCTTCATCTTTCTAGTCTCTCCGGGAGGTCACGGTGTGAGGGACGAAGACTTCATGAGACGTTTCACGAAAGGAAATACGGTACAGACACTGCGATAATACTGCAATAATACTGCCGAAAAAAATCGCAGATGTAATGAATGGAAGCGTGAGTGAGGTTGGATTGAGCCTATGAGATATACGCACCACCAGTACCTGCGTGCATATAGTGCTTTCTCAAGTTGCATCCTTGCTATCTGGTAGGTGCCTAACCTATACTTGGCGCACGCTTTCACGTCAGAACATGTTGCTGCTGAAAGAGGAGTCCTCATTACTGGTCACTCTCATTAATTACTGGGTTAGAAACTAGAGACCAATAAGTCAGACGCAATGTCCGACGCAATCTTTATTTACAAATATTTTCAAGTATCTGCGACGCTCCGAAAGTTGAACCTCCATACCATGAAAGGACTGAGACTGGCAGCGGTCTCCGGCCTACACTGCCCTGTACCAATTCTCCCGCGCATCGCCAAGGCACTCGCCCACAGTGACGGACCGGAAGCCGTTTCGAACCAGCGATTTGAGAGCATACTCGGTCAAGTTGTACACGGACTGGAAGACGGTATCGTGCTCAATCTGTAGCCACTTTGTTGTCTTGGGGTCCCTTTTCTCGACGGCATCGTCCCAAATGTCCTTGCACTCCTGGATCAGGTCCGGCGAGTCGTGCAGGTAACCCTCGGTGTCGAGGTTAAAGTACGTGACGTGGTAGCCCAACTCGCCGAGCCAGCGGTCCGTGGCGTCGTTGCTGGCCGAGTACGGGGGCCGCATGTAGGTTGGAAAGTAGCCGAGGAGATCGGCTAGCGCGACCTCGTTGAAGTACATTTGCTTGCGGAATTGCGCCTCGGTCAGCGTCGTGAGCCGCTGATGAGACCAGGTGTGGCTGGCAACCTGGTGGCCGCTGGCGACCATGCGCTTGATCAAGCCGCCCCAAGAGTGGGCAGGGTCGTTGATGGCACCTTTGCCGAGATTGTTACCTGTGACAAAGAATGTGGCTTTGGCATCGTACCGCTATTTGAAAGAAATATTATGAGAAAAGAGGGCCGCGGTTGGTATTTTGCCACAGAGTGCTCACCTGGAGAAGATTCAAGAGATCCTCAGTATAGATGTAAGGCCCATCATCAAAGGTCAACGCGATATCACCATATCTTTCGCAGTGGTAGATGGCTTCACCATAAGGAACATCGCCAATGTGCGTTCTTGCAACGTCCTCCGTGGCCGGACCCTTGGGTCGTACATTGGCGTCACACCTCGGACCGTAGTCAATCTGACAGGCTGGGGCGGAACAATATAGGTACCCAACTCCGCACCAACTGGTTTCACTGTTAGCAATGGGAGGGGGAGTTCAAGGGACAAACGTGAGAGTATACCCTGCGCTCGAGCAGCATTCGTCGTCTTCGCAGACTGTGCCAAACCCCGTCCCGCATCGTCCGTCTTCGGAGACAATTTGTAAATCTCTCGACTCCAAGGATGTTGTTGGATGTGCCGACACGATTGCGGCGAGTTGCAAAAGGGAGAATAATCGGGAATACATCTTCGCGAGGCGCAGGCGACTAGCTCGACGAATCATGATCCGAAGATGAAAGCAGAGGCAAAATATTCACCGGTACGAGACGAATGATGAAAAGATCTATATAGCTACGATTTTGGGGCGCTCTTCGTAACTGACAAATTGCATTCGTTGGGCTACAATGTACGGCATCTTCGTGTGCTGCACGATGAAATAAGCTCGTGGTACAACAACCTGGCCTGTGCGACGGGAGAGCATTCAGCACAGCAATCAAGTGCCTAATTGCCCGGGTCTCTGCAGTCCATGCTTCTCTTGTGCGCCAATATTTTTGCAGCTGCGTGCAGGTGCTCGTATTATCTGTCACTTCCGTGCTACACAGCGGCCGCGGAAGTGCGCTCAGGGAAGAAAACGAGGTGAACCGCTATTATTAACAGCCCGATGTCGCACACTGCGGGCGGATAGAAATTGGCAGCTGGTAGGCTGCCTTGGTAGCTTGTTCTGGTGCGGGCAAACTTGGTGGCAAGAGCTCCAGATGCAGACCTGGACTATGTGGTCAATACAGCCATTTCGAGTGTTTCGAAAGAAGAGGGTTTATCAATCAGTATATAGACTAGCCTGTGCCGATCCACTGCAGCGTAGTATGAGAGTTTTGTCGCTACTGGTATTGCTGTGGTCACGACGCTAAGTTTTCACTTGCGACAAGCTTTTAGCCGATATCTCAGTGTTGCGGGCGTGAGGGCACAAAGACAAAGCTTCAATCTCGGTCGAGGGCCTCTGCTCCGGCGCTGGCTTTGGCGGGGCGACGCTCATTTTATCAGATTGAAACATTGGCTTTGTCGGATGTCCGACTTGGTAGGCGGAAACCGTCCGTAGAAACGGAACTAGTGGCTGTCTGGTATAGGTCTGGGCCTTTTGGTGAAAACTTTTGCTCGAAATTTCCATCGCATGATGAAATGAAAAAAACCCAAAATTATGCTTTGGCGCTATGACTGCCCTTCAAGGTGCGATTCGTACGCGCCTGGGAAAGCTACCACAGCCCGGCGGTCATTGTCTCGACGTGGTCCAGCTATAGGATTCCGACGGGCTGACAGCACGAGTCGGGCGAGATGAGGCGACGAATGAGTTCGATGAACCAAGAACCAGATGGAGCATGAGTTCGCGTTGGCCGTTGTAACTTGTGGCCAAGACCAAAATTTCCCGGCTTCCACGAGGGCCCAGGGTTCTCGAAGAGCTGAAACGGGGTATCTTCATCCAAAACCCACAGTTTGGTGGGTATAATCGTATATGGTTATTTCATACTCCGTATTTTGCCAACTCTTTTGCTTTTTCGACCCAACAGGCTGAGACTGAGACAGGGCTGCCGACTGGCGGGGAAGCGACGGAACGAAGCTGCTGGCGGCGCGCGTTGCTCAGTGATGACATTCCAGTGCGGGCAGCCGAGGCCGGAACCAGGAAGCTATGTATACTGGGCACCCCCCGGCACCCACGGCACCCTAGAAAGCGCCAAATATCCGAGAGGGGGAGAGGGGGGAAAAGGCAATGGTTTACCAGTAGTTGAAGAATTTTTCGCCGTAGTCGTCGTCAAGCAATTGCTTGGCCAAGCCACACGGGGGCGACAAAAAAAATCTTGCTGCTGCTTGACTCGGCCGCCTCTTGACCAGAAGCTCCACCATGGGCCGGCCGGAAATCCCATTGTCGGTTGATCGCCGCCTGGTCGGCAAAGGGCCAAGCCCGGCCATACATACATTGGTGAATCCGAGGCTGGATGTGTGTGGTGGCGGTAGTCGTGCGAGGGTAGACCCTTGCTATGCATCAGGACAGCTGACGCTGCAACCGGGTTCCATTCCCTGCACATCGTCAGCAAATGCCTGCATAATGGGCGCACCAAGACACGCCATGGCACGCTCTGCAATATGGTTCTAATGCGATCAGATAAGTAACTCGTCGAAAACAAAACAGGACGCGCCGCCGGTGGCGCACCGGCTTGGCCTAGCTCGGTCCTAAAGTAGGTAGGGACCTCACTAACTACCGAGTGGTTTGAGTCTGGGTGGAGCTGAATAGCGTCAACAAGGGTGGCACCCTCATCCTGTGACTGTGGCGGACGACGAAAAGTCGTGGTCCAGGTGCTTTACCTCTGATGTTATAAGTTTTTTCGAGTGGGTAATCTAATCAATCGCATGGGTTGGCGCCGTATCCTTAATGGTGTGCTTGTAGGTGGAGAGTTTTCTTGATGCCGGCGTTTGCTGGGCAGGCAGCCAACAACTACCGTACTTAAGGAACCTCGCCGCCCCTCCGCCGGTCTAAGTTGTCTCACTTTTTTTCTCGACTATCGCTGTTTTCATCTACATCAGTTCCACGCACCACCCTTTGTGTGCTAGCGAGGACAAAGCTCGGCTATTGTTCTGGGACGGGCTTCTAACTGAGACCGGCATTCTACCCCAGAGTCCCTCAACAGGCAGGATCTACACTCCCGTTTGCCCTCCGCGCCTCGTCGCTTCTTCTGCTTCTGCAGCATCACCATCATCACCAGCCAGACAAGCCCGACTTGACAAACTCTCGCAGAAAATGGCCAGCTACGGCGCTCAGAAGCGCCTCAACCTGCGCGGCCCCGATGGGCAGGTCGAGGAGACGGTCGCCAAGGCCGATGTTACCCTCGCTGATATTGCCCGTGGTGTCAAGTCTCCTGGTGTCGCGCGCATAGAGGCCATCGCCGCCAACATGACCATGGCGGATCGCATCATCATCTTCACCGGTGCCTTTATCCTTGCCTACGCCTACGGCCTCGACGGCGGCCTGCGCTTCAACTACCAGGCCTACGCGACAGACTCCTTTGGCAAGCACTCGCTGCTCTCCACCATCAACGTCGTCCGCGCCGTCATCGCCGCCGCCGCTCAGCCCACCGGCGCCAAGCTCGCCGATATCTTTGGTCGCGTCGAACTGCTCATCTTCTCCGTCTTCTGCTACACCATCGGCACCATTATCGAGGCGGCGTCTCAGAATATCGGCACCTTTTGCGCCGGCAGCGTCATCTACCAGATCGGCTACACCATTGTCATCCTCCTCGTCGAGGTCATTGTGGCCGACATCACCACCGCCCGCGCTCGTCTCTTCTTCAGCTATATCCCGGCCCTTCCCTTCATCATCAACGCTTGGATCACCGGTGATATCCAAGCCTCGGCGCACAAGCACATCACCTGGAACTGGGGCATCGGCATGTGGGCCATCATCTACCCCATCTGCGCTCTCCCTCTCATCATCAGCCTCACCTGGGTTGGCATCCGCGACAAGGTCAGAGAGCGTGGTCTGTTCGGCTACCTCTCGCAGTCCTTCCGGTCTGCCAACCCCGTTGCGCAGACTGCTGGCAGCAACGTCGTTGTGCGCTTCTTCAAGTTCTCCAACGAGCTGTTCTGGGCGCTCGACGGCTTCGGCATCATCCTTATGATTGCTGTCCTCGGCCTCATCCTTGCTCCTCTCACCCTTGCCGGTGGCACTGCAGGTGGCACGCCTCCCAAATGGGGCTCCGCCGGCATCATCGCACCTCTCGTCATCGGCGTCTGCTGCATTCCCGTCTTCGTCTTCTGGGAGCTGCATGCCCCGGTTCCTCTTGTTCCCTTCCGTCTCATGAAGAATCGCTCCGTCTGGGCCCCCTTTGGTATTGCCATCTTCCTCAACTTTGCCTGGACCATGCAAGCAGATTTCCTCTTCACTGTTCTCCAAGTTGGATTCGATTTTAGCGTAAAGGCCACCTCCCGCATCACCCTGCTCTACTCGTTCGTCAGCGTTATTGTCGGTGTCTGTCTCGGCGTCGTTGTCTTCAAGGTCCGACGTCTCAAGCCCTTCATCATCGCCGGCACCTGTCTATTCATGGTTGCTTTCGGTCTGTTGATTCACTTCCGAGGATCCGTCACCGCTGATAATGCCGCCAGAGCTGGTGTCATTGGTGCGCAGGTTGTGCTCGGCTTTGCCGGAGGTCTCTTCCCTTACACCACGCAGGCGTCTCTGCAGGTTCAAGTGCCTCACGAAAAGATGGCCGTTCTCACGGGTATCTTCCTCGCCATGTATAACATCGGCTCGGCCCTGGGATACTCGGTCGCTGGCGCCATGTGGACGCAGTTGCTGCCGCCAGAGCTCGAGAGCCGCTTTGCTCCTATTAACGCCACCATGGCCCAGGAGGCCTACAGCTCTCCCCTTACCTTTATCCTCAGTTATCCCATCGGCACGCCCGAGCGAACGGCCATGATCGGCGGATACCAGCACATCCAGAGGCTGTTGACTATAACTGGTATCTCTCTCTGTGTCCCGCTCATTATATTCGCCCTTCTCAACCGCAACGTCTACCTCACCGACGAACAGAGCCTTGTCAAAGACTCGGATGTCTCGTCGGACGAGGAGGTCGGCGCGGAGCACGTTACCGAAAAGAAGTAAATGGGAGTTTATAATTGTGTATAACGTAGCGTGCAGGCACCCCGTTGTGTTTCCTTTGCCTTGACGCAGCATACTTTTGGGTAGCAATTTTCAGTAGTCTTTATCTTAATATACCCCTGTTCGATTGTGACATGAGGTCAGCTGCCAGTGATTTTTCATGACCGATACTGGATCTTGTGGAAAAGGACACGGCCACATCATTTTCGTCCACGGTTTGCATGGTGTCCATGGTTTATATACCGGCTAGAACAAAACCAAGGCATGCCATGTCGCCAACAGCTTAATACTTGTGTTGCAGGCAAGTGTTGTTCGTTTTCCCTCTTTTTCCTCTTTTTCCTCTTTTTCCTCTTTTTCCTCTTTTTCCTCTTTTTCCTCTTTTGCACATGAATATTTCTTTGATCGGACAAAGAAAACGTACTGTGAGCCATGCAACCCCCGCATGAAGTCTAATTGAGGAATTCACAAGGTATAGATTCAGTCTCGAGGTTGCTGCACTCTAGCTGTGTGGATGACTACAAAAAAAAGCCGAGCATTTTGATGATTTAGGTAAGCATTCTATAAACGGATAATCGCGGACGCGTAAGTGACCACAAATGCCACTATAAAAGTGATTCAAATGCTCCTTTTGATTCCGTCTGTGCTAGGGAGGGGGGCGTCCGGCGGCTGTAGACATATCACCAAGGTTCACATGTGGTTTAAGAAACAAGATGCGCCGAGCCAATTGTAGTCTTTTCGAAGAAGTCTACGAGGAGCTAAAAGGAAGAACGAACCAACCTGTTGTATGGCAATACTGTACATGTCAGAGGGACAAAAAGAGATGGTGGAAAAAAAATGTCATGATAGTTCCAATCGCTTGCAAACAGACCACTAAATCAGGTGCAGCAACAACGCCAGCCTTCCCGCTCCTTTTTATATGAATCCTAGCAGCACAATGATGCCGCGAAAAAAAAAATGAAAATGAAAAAAAAATGAAACACTCAACGGTTCTACCAAAACGGATTCGCATTGTAAATTTGCGAAAACAGAAAGCGCTCCTTGTCGTCGACGGGCCACGTCACGGGCTCCATCAGCTCGTTACTCAGGTTGAACGTAAAGCCCTCGAGATCAGCGAGGTTGCCCAGAAGGCTGCTGCCGCCGCCCGAGTTCTCCCTCGACATGGCGGCGCCGTACGAGGCCTGCAGTGGCGTCTCGCTCTTGATGGCGATGTGCTTGGCTTCCGCCTCCTCGAGGTGCCGGCGGTCGCCCGCCGCCCCGTCGACGCCGCGCCGGATGAAGAGCTGCAGGATCCAGTTGCGAAACTCCCACGTGCTCTGCAGCTCGGCGAGGCCTAGGAGACATATTTTGGAGCGGTGCTCGGCGCTGGTCCGGGCCGTCCCTTTGGCGAAGCGCAGCTCCATGACGTTGAGGACGAGCGAGTTGGAGAGGTTCGTGATGACGTGGATCTGCGCGTGTCGCAAGATGCCGCGGGGAAGCATGTCCTCTATGATGCGCACGTTGCGAGCGCCGGCTTGCAAGGCGTACTGGCCTTCCTTGTCAAAAGCAGAGTCGGTGAAGCAATTTCGAAAAAGAAGGACAATAATGTTGTTGTAAGCAAGATGTATCATGCTGGTGAACAGGCTAGGCTGGGAGCCACTATCCTCATCAATGCGCAACGAAGGGGGTAGCGTTTGCTTCCACTGTATTAGCTCGTCTCGGATCGCGGTTCGCTCCGATTCGCTCGAGGTTCTGTTGGGCGAATAGCCGACGTCGAGGACTTTGCCCAGGAATGTGCTGAGCTGCGTTATACGCATGGTATAGTCAATGGCGTCGTTTTTCTCATCCTGCGGCCTACTTGAGGAGAAGGCGTGATCGAAATCACTCGGCTCTAGAGCCTCGACATCGCAGTCCTCGTCTCGCACCCTTTGCGGGAGGCCCAAAGTAGCTGCGGCCTGTTTCTCATGCATGTAAACAGACCACCACAGCCTTCTAGCAAGCTTCTTTTGACGATCCGGCACGGAAGCGTCTGGTGCGACCCTCTTTTGCTTGCGTGAGCGATGCAAACCCCTGCGCTGTGCGATGCTGATAGCGATGCCGAGCCAGTGCCTGGTGTCTTTTTCCTCGGATGCGAGACCACGCCAGAAGCTCAGAAGAATGACGCTCTGGATAATCACGAGGCTCTGAGTCTCGATATTGGCGTCGTACAATTCTGCGGCACGGGTATAAAAGGCAAGCTTCACTTGACTTCTGTTGCCAAAGCCAACGTCGGTGACGACGGAGTCATCACAGTGTGATGTGGCAACGAGCAGAAGGGACTGTAGTAATAGTGTGGAGAGTGACCCGGTTTCGAATTGATACCACACATCCTGCTCGTCGACAATGGGACAAAATGGATGGAACCATTGAAAGTATGCCGCAAGCAGCGCTGTAGTGACATGACGAGGAGGAAGAGTAAACGGGCCACCTGGCCTATTCATGAAGCCTTCCAGGGCAGGGTTGGGACGAACTGGGCGATCTTTGCCACCGGTCTCGTAGGGGACGGAATCGAGCTTGGCGACGGACGACGCAAAGTTGTCGGTACCAACGTATCGAATCGACGAGGACTCGCCCCAGAAGACGGAGGCGCCGTATTCTTGCTTGTCGTCGGGTTTGATGTCGGGCTTGACGTCGCGCTGGACGCCGCGGGATAGCGAGGCGAGGGCCATGGAGGCCTGGGACATTTCATCGTCGTTTGGTGATGTGTACTCGCTCTTGGAGACGAGGCTGGGGAGGTCGTCGGGCGGCGAGGCGCTGGTGGCGACGGCGGCGGTGGCGGAGGCGAGGCCGATGCCGCCGGGCGGGACGGCGGGGAGTTTCTTCTGAGCAAGCTGGTTCGGGTGGGCGGGCGCGGCCGGTGACGGCTGGAACTGGGCCGATGGTTGGGCCTCTGGCTGGGGCGGCGATTCGGGGTGTGGCTGCGATTGCGACGCCGCCGACGACTGCTTGGGCTCCTGGCCAGGACGGTAGCGAGGGTGCTTGCCGCGGCGAGACACCCTCAGCTGGCACTGGGTGCCGGCAGCGACGCAGTTGTCGCAGGGAACCTTTTCGGTGACGTTGCACTTGACGCGGCGGGCGTTGCAATGCGTGCACGCCTGTCTCGCACGGCGTCTCTGGTGGGCGTCGGGAGGCATCCTGGCTGTATGTTTCTTTCTCTCTCTCTGTCGCTCTCTGTCGCTCGCTCTCTCTCTCTCCGCAGCAGCAGCAGTCTGGCGGCAGGCCCTCTCCGGCTGTCAACGGGGTGGGTTACGGCGGCGACAGCGGCGGTGGACGGTATAGGCGACCAAGAGCTGGGATAATGGCGTTGATATTACATGCAAGCCGGATCTAGTGGGAGATGGGAGGCGTGAGGAGGGGCAATATCTGCGTGAAAGATGGGCGGGCGCGATGGCATGGGGGTCGGAAGACGGAGAGACAGTGGCGTTGTCGGCGAGGTTGCAGCGGGAGCAATCGCCCGGTCTCGGTCGCAGAGGGGAGACGGCACAAGATGGATAAGCGGAAGCGGATTGCGGTGGGAAATGCAGTAATAAGAGAGAGGGAGAAAAATAAAATAAAGATAAATTATCTCCCGGAAAAATTGTTGGTGTCGAGTCGATGAAGATGGTGTGTTTTCCCCAACCCTGTTCGTTTGCTTTCCCCAGGCACACTCTCTCTCATACACACACTTGACACACACATACCTAGTCCTAAGAAAGACTCGCTGCTGCTCCAGTGCTCTTATTACTCCGGACAGAGAGAGGGCCCGCCACCGCCTGTCAGGAGCACGCTGGCCGCTGTGGGCTCGTTGGCTCGGTCCTTTCCCCTGCAAGGATCACCCCAGTGGGCCAGGTGGTGAACTGATCTGTCTCTCTCTCCCACGCACCTTACCCACGTACTAGTATTGATTTGGCCCAGACATCATACATCAGTCAATCAGCTCTCGCCAAACACATTGGGTTGCAACACTTGCGCGGTTTTCTTTGGGACACTTGTTGCATTGGGAAAAGCAGCCCCGCAGGCACAAAAGGTTATGCTCCATAGGTAACTATCCGTACTCAGTAAGGTACTATCAGTAATAGTGCAGCGACTCAGCGAGCAAGTTGCCGAGAATGTGGGGTATAGCCGACAAACCAGGTGAGAGCGCAGCAGGTGAATGCATGCGTCCATCTACTCAGTACTTGCTGTTTGGTTTCTCAACTTCTATCCAGACGGGTAGTCAACAATCCGATCTGCGCGCGCTCGCTCTCTGCTCTTTAGCTTGTGAAAATCGGCCTCGCTTGCAGGCCGAGGCCCTGTATGCCTGTCAACGTCCTTGTCCTCCCCGGCCCCCCGTGGCGGCGCCCCATACCTTGTTGCAACCCCATGATCGTCTGCAACGCCGGCGGTATATCAGTACTAGTAAGAAACGCTTGTACTTCTGATTCGCCCATGGCTGGCGGCGGTCCCCAACAATTGATGGGCGGCGCCCCGGTCCAAACTGTGCCTCCGACCTCCACGCCTGCACTAATGGCGTACAATGCAACTTCAGCGTGTCAACACCTCGCGGAAGTACGGTTTCACGACAGCTCATTGTTGAGAGGCCGCGATGTTTTACAAAGTTGGCAATTCGAATCGTGAGGCTGCTCGTCTCATAGCAAAGCAGTGGCGGTGGCATCATATGTTATAGCACCAGCCGACAGCTTGCCCTTTGGCACAGTGCACCTCCCGACCACTACGATACGTTGGCCTGTGCCGAGTGCCGCCCGTTTCATAGAGTACATACACCACGCTACGGCTCGTCTTCCAGCTACATCCAGCACCCTTATCAAGGTACCAGTTGTGGTTTCACGTGGGCTTGCTGGCTACGACTCAGTATATAGATACGTAGCGAAACGTAGGCTAATGCCGATTGAATCGCCAATCTGGATCGCCAAGGGGGTTGTTGTCATGTCGTCGCAGGCACCTAGTGACGTTTCATGTTAGCATTTGTTCGCCAAGTGAATTCGCCAAAACAAGGTGCAGGAGGTGCATCAGATTATGCGTTAGAATCACGGTGGTTACTCATTCCCGTCTTGAAACATATTTTGGGTTGACAAAATATCATCATGTACATGCAGAGCAAATGAGGCGAAAGAAAATTGTTAATTCTTACCTTGGCAAAGATGGCTAGTTTTGTAATGCATCAGCACATCCCGGAGTGGCCAACGCCAGGCGGCAACAGCTGTGAAGGCGTCCCCCGGTTTCACAATCAATCAAGGGATTGCCATACAAGGCGTTCGATTCGCACGCAGCCGCGGTGCAACAAAAATGATTTACGAGATGGAGAGTCAAGAATGCCGCGTGCTGGTAGAAATACGAGAAGCTTGTGTGGGTTCTTCAATCACGTGGAAAGTTACGTAGAATCTGAGTGACTGTGGGGCGAGCAACACCAGTTGGCGGACCTCCTGTGACAGTTCGACTTGCTCACAGCCGATGCCGATGCTTGATTTCCACGAGATGGTCCAACGACGAAAAACAATGTGCCATTGAGGCATTTTCCCGCTCTTGACATTTCTGACCATGAGCAATCAGCCCTCCGAATTCTTTGAGCCAATTCCTCCTCAATGCGTGCGCGCCAGATAGTCCGTCGCTTCATACAAACAACAGAAAAAAGAGAAAAAAAGGCAGTGACGAATTTCTACCAACGCTATGTACTAACTCAGCATGGCTGGCTGTGCATATATTTAACGGGTCAAAAGATTTGTACTGTTAATGGACACAGTATCTCTTTTCATACATCGCCTTTACGTCAAGTGGCAGTCAA
Source organism: Cordyceps javanica (assembly GCF_051103115.1). NCBI lineage: Eukaryota > Fungi > Ascomycota > Sordariomycetes > Hypocreales > Cordycipitaceae > Cordyceps > Cordyceps javanica. The sequence goes on along the minus strand of NC_139300.1, from coordinate 2,470,174 downwards.
CATGTCTACGTCAAAGCGGGACTATGGAAATCGTACTACTCAGTACTTACTTTGTCCAACCTACGGATATCCGTACTCAGTAGACAATTCATTGTCATTCTGTAGCTCACCTGAACATGGCCAGGTATGACGTACACTTGTAGGTCTTCTGACGGGATATCACTACGTGGCTGGAACCGGCTCAGTATCCGGTCTCGGATGGCAGCAGTTGAGCAATGAACCCCTGCCGAGCGGCTCGGATTTGCTCCGAGCTGCCTTGGACTATGAGACACTAAATACGACGTCCATAGATAATGAGATCCGAAAATGGTACTGACTGCGCTGCAGCCTTGGACACTGATCGATCGAACCGGATGGCAACCAGCTAGAACTGCACATATGCCTGTGGAGAATACTCCGTATGGGTTGAGTATACAAACGCCATTGTATAAATCATCGAATTTGCATAAGGATGGCTAAAAAGTGATACGTTTTTGGCCCTAGGCTTTGATTTTAGTCCCCAGCCGTCAATTGACTATTGCAATGACCAAGAGCAATAAACATTCGTGTTCTAGGGCTGCTCCGAAGGGGTACAACATTTGAGGGGTTGGCTGCCGCTTTGCTACATGGCTGCTTGATGTCGTAATAATGATGAGATGAGCACTCTGACTGGCCCTTCTGTCCCAATACCTGACCCCTTGCTACTGCTACGGGGTCGTAAAGAATGGGCCATCTTGGCTTTTCGCGGCTGAGCGACTTGCCAACTATCATGGTGCCGAAGGCGATTCTCACGGCATGAGCCGCCGAGGTGTGGCTCGAGGTCATGCGGCAGACCGCCACCATCGTGGCTGTCTTGGGGGGTCGTGAGCACTTGGTTTGCCCCCATCGACCTCCTTCTTGCCCTGGGTCCGCGCCTCGTCAAACCGCGTTTATTGGTTTCTGTAACAGAGCAAGCCCGCCGCGAGCCACTTCCTGATGGCAATTACGAGAGGGACGGCTGGCACGCCACGCCATCGTACCATACACAGCATCGTAGATGACCTTGAAACTATATTTGACGCAGCTATTGCCTGGTTGAAATGACCACCAGACTCCGAATTTTCCGAGTCCTTTTTAATGATTACTTTTCTGAGTCAATATGTGTCAGTCGTGCATGGCAATTATCGATTGTGGCTGATCACACGTCGCCAGTTCAGCTTGTCTCGATCAATTTGTCTTGTTTTACTCGTCTTTACTTCATTTAATAAGTGGTGGGTACCATCACAGCTCGTGTGTTCTTTAAATTCGACTAGATGCAGTCGGTGCATAAAGAGAAGGGGCTCAGCCCATCAGAGCGACAGTATAGCCTCCTCCCCTTTGTCAGAGCCTTGCCAGCATCGCTCATGATGGTAGCCCTTTTCCTTGTCGCCCTCATTTTTCTAGCAATTCTTCGCGTCGCACTCCGATCGGATCAGCTTCCGCGAAACATTCCGAGAATTCCAAAATGGCTGTCCATTTACGCCAATTACTCTGGAATGGCACGAATTACCTTCTTCAACACCTATGTGCGTGAGTTGGCAGAACAGCGCGGAGCGGTTCTACTTTGGCACATTGAAACATGGAGCGTCAATATCACGGAGCCCGAATATCTGCGCCAAGTGTTCCGCAGTGAGAAGATCTTCGCCAAGGCTGGCTCCTATCAGAAATTTCCATGGGGTGTTGCCGGCGCAGTGTTTGGGGAAAACATCATCGATTCTACCGGCCAGACGTGGAAACAACAAAGAGATGTTCTGCAGCCCGCAATCAAGAGGCCTTTCAACATCGATTACATGAAGCAAAAATCGCTGGAGCTGCGGGCCAGATTGTGGCAGCAACACAAGGCACAGAACATAGACTCTGTTAGAGGCGTCAAAATTGATGAGTTGGTGAAGCAATGGGCACTTTCTATCTGCTGTCATTATTTCATGGGTATTGATATCGAGGTCTTGCCCGAAATCAATCATCGGCTGCTTCGTCTCTTGATGGATCACCACATCGCCGAACCGCCGGGGATTATTCACCCATTCCCGGTACTGCAGCGAGTGCCTTGGCTGACTCCACCGACACGCAAAGCTTTCCGGCTTGCTGATGAATTTGAAAAGGTTGTGCTGGAACTTGCCAGATTAGCTGATCACAGAGACACTGACCGCAATTCCATAATGGGACGCCTAAAGTCGGCTCTGGGAGAGGGTACCATTTCCGAGTTCCAATACCGGTCCAACTTGAAGCAAATGCTGCTTGCAGGACATGAGGAAGTGGAATCGGTCCTCCTGTCTGCCCTAGTTGCGATGGCGAAGAATCCACAGCTTCAGTCTGCGCTGCAAGCTGAAATGTCTTCCTTGTCACCAAACACGTACACACCGCCAGACTTGGACAAGCTGCCCATGCTTCTCGCGGTCATACTAGAGACGCTTCGCCTCTACCCGCCCTTTCCCTGGCTCGTCAACCGCCGCACAACGCAGCGCGTGTGCTTGGGGGGAAGCATCGTTCTCCCAGCCGGCACAGTGGTCGGATGGAACTCGTACGCTGTCCATACCGATGCCCGGGCCTGGGGTCCGGATGCCCTCGAATTCCGGCCTGGCAGGTGGGGGACGCAGGTTGCAGAAATCAATGCCTTGTTCCGGCTCAAACAGGCAAAGGCAACCTTTATACCGTTCTCCACGCATTCTAGAATGTGTTTGGGAATGCAGTTTGCATTGATGCAACTCAAGATTGGCCTGTACGAGCTGCTCAGAGAGCTGCGGTGGAGCGTGAGTGATGAGACGACAAAGCTCAGAAAGGTACGGATACGGATTGCATCTAACAAAACGGCAGAAAACATGGCTGCGGCCTAGTCTGACGACTTCCTAGGGCCCGTTGCTGATCCCAGAGCACACCAGGTTCCATCTGGCGGTACGAAAGCTCTGAACTGGCATATACTAAGTACGAGCCGGCACCTGGTGCATTTTCTGGTCAGTCAAGGAACGTTATGCTTTGCGCCCGGTGTCTTGTCAGAAGCAAAACTCAATTACACCAAGTTTGTCATACTGATATCACTTGGTCATTATCATTTGGCTTCTGGTTGATGCTCATCAAGATATTAGGTTTGGGCTTTATTGACGGCCTCCAGCTTGGCGCTCTTGGCGCGAACAAGTGTGATTGACTTCCTGTCGTGTGCCTGGAGGAAGTTGTACGATTAAGCTGCTCAATACAGGTGGAAGATTACTCCGTGCAGGTGGAAGATTGCCGCCCCCAGGTCCTGTTGCTGCGGCCCCGCCTCTCTTTCTCTCTCTCTCTCTCTCTCTCCTTATCGGTACCATCGCTGCGCTCGTAATTTTAGTTTCGCGACATTTCGTAGTGTTTCAGTATGGCAGAAGGCTGGCTGATTCATGACTGGTGAACCGCCGTCCAGGAAATGGCGGACGCGCGTCCAATACCAGGTGGGCTCATAGGGAAAAAAAGAGTTTTGAGTCGGGCAAGCCACGGGAGCTTGATGCTTGGCAAATGTGTGAAGTGGAAGCTTGGCTGTCAAGGCTGCTCGCGGCCTGGCTGCTGTCCTGAGTACTTACTGGGTATAATGGCATCGCACAGGCGCGTCCGACAGGGGTGGAGAGTAACAGCTCACTGTTGGGGATGGGACATGGGGGGTGCGCCATCTTGATGGATGCCGTCATCTTTGTGTGTGTACTCCGTACTATTAGGGCGTTGTCTTGTCCTACTTGGCAACGATCATCTTGCATGGAGAGGGAGGCATCCGAGCCAAGTGCAGCGAGTTCAGCCCCGAAACAGTACGATGCAAGTCAATTGCTTCCTTGATGAGTAGTCTCTGTTGGATACCTACTACATAGTAGTTACCTGCTCAATAAAGGGCGTGTGCGGACGGGGCTGCGGGATTGGGCAGGCGAGCGAATTTCGTTGGCGACAGCCGCTAACAGAACTGCAGGCCATACAGGGTCTCGTTCTTGTACTCGTAAGCGTCAATAAGCCCTGACAGCTTAGGCTATCAGCAGCCGAGACAAGCATCTTACAAGTTACCAGTGCTTGTTTGTGGGAAATGGTTAAAACAAGGGCGGCGGCCTCCCCCCAACGCCACAACGCAAGCAGCCCGCCAGCAGCCCTGCCTCCCGGTCGGGCGGGGAAAGAAAAAAAAGAGGGAGCAGGAAAACGAAGGCCCAGATGGACCGTCCGTCCTACTTTATTATTAGTTAGACCAACTAACTAATGCACGTGGGGCCGCTGCGCATCGTCTGGACCCTCGTCGACCAGAGCCGGCTGCCGCTGCTCGTGGTTATTGACTCGCGGGGAGGAGATATCAACCCTCTTCATTCCCTCGCAGCTCCCCCCGACTCCTACCTCTTCCAAACCTTGACTTTTTTTCCCCTTCCCTGACCTACTTGGAATTACTGCACCTAGCGCTCCTCCCTACAACAACCTCGTCTAGTACAGCAAAGCACAAAGCGACAACGACGACGACCACCGACACTACCACCACCACCATCGCCGCCATGGCGCCATCGCTCGCCCTCCTCGCCACTGCCATCGCCGGTCTCGCTGCCGCTTCCGCCTCTGCGTCCTCGCGCGAGACCATTGACGACACGCCCCTCCCCGTCGTCATCTGGCACGGCCTCGGTGACAGCTTCGCCGGCGAGGGCATCCAGGCCGTCGCCGCCCTCGCCGACGCCGCGCACCCGGGCACCTTTGTGCACGCCATCTCGGTCGCCGGCGACGACGCCTCGGCCGACCGCTCGGCCACGTTTTTCGGCAACGTCTCGGCGCAGGTCGACGCCGTGTGTGCGTCGCTCGCCGCGCACCCGATCCTGTCCACGGCGCCGGCCATTGACGCCGTCGGCTTCTCGCAGGGCGGCCAGTTCCTGCGCGCCTACGTCGAGCGCTGCGGCGGCGGCGGCCCCGGCGGCGCGCCCCGGGTGCGCAGCCTCGTCACCTTTGGCAGCCAGCATAACGGCATCGCCGAGTTCCGCGCCTGCGCCCCCGCCGACTACCTCTGCAAGGGCGCCATGGCCCTGCTGCGCTTCAACACCTGGAGCAGCTTCGTCCAGAGCCGGCTCGTGCCGGCCCAGTACTTTCGCGACCCGGCCGACCTGCCCGCCTACCTCGAGGGCTCGCGCTTCCTCGCCGACGTCAACAACGAGCGCCCCGACAAGAACCCGGCCTACCGCGATAACCTGGCCCGCCTCGCCAACTTTGTCATGTTCCTCTTCGAGGACGACACCATGGTCCACCCCCGCGAGTCCTCGTGGTTCGGCGAGGTCACCGCCGACGGCGAGAGCGTGCCCCTGCGCGAGCGCCGGATGTACAAGGAGGACTGGCTCGGGCTCCGCGAGCTCGACGAGAGGGGCGGTCTCGTCTTCCGCTCCATCACGGCCGACCACATGCAGATTCCGGAAAAGGTCCTCAACGAGACCTTTCGCGACTTTTTCGGGCCGTGGGGCCGCACCTTTCCCTCGCACCGCCACGAGCAGCCCAAGATCTACGGCAAGGACCACTCGGGTAACCTGGAGCTATAACGACGGCAAATACAGCATCAGCTTGATCTTGTTTTCCTTTTCTTTTTCTTTTCTTTCTGTTTGGTAAAGCATTGGCATTTACTATCTGGGATGGTCGATCTGGTACATCAAGCCAGAGTTGCAAAAACTGTCCCAACATTAATCTGTATGATTCAAGGAAATAGCGTATAGGCGTTGGGAGTAGGCATATTTATTTCATTATTGTTTTTTTTTGTAAAATCTCTCTTTGCCAGCATCACCGTAACAACCGACAACTCTTCCATCCTCAAGCGGCGAGCGAATGATAATGTGCTTTTTATTTCCTGCAGATACCATCTAATGCAAAACGCCCCAAAACGCCTGATGCCACAGATTCGACGACAAGACAAAACAAATAAACGTCGTGACATGTACACATGACCCCCTGCTGCATCCCTCTTCTTGCCTCCTTTTATATTCATGCAGACATCAGCTTTCTTCAGATACGCTACCCTTACCGCTTGATTCGTCTCAATCCATCGCCTTGCTGGCCTTGGCTTTGGCGCTGCGCAGCTTCGATTTGCGCTCCGCAATCTGCTTGTCAAGCTTGGCGTCGTCGCTCGCGGGCTTGTGCTTGGCGGCGGCGGCGGCGGCGGCGACGTCTGCCTTCCGGGTCTTCTTGGTGGCGGGCGAGCCGGCCTGGGGCTCCTCGCCAGCGAGCGCCTTGCGCTTCTTGCTCATGTTGGCCTTGGTCTCCTCCGTGTCGGCCACAACGTCCTTGTTGTCGACCCACAGCTCGTCCGTCAGCCAGATGGGTAGAGCGGCCGTCTCGGGGCCCTTGATATGGATGCTCTTGACGTTGCGCCATTTTTGCGGCACCCACTTCTCCACGAGCGCAGTGGCCACGGCGTCGACGTTGTCGGCGATCTGGTCCGCGGTCCAACTGGCGTAACCGATGCGCACAGCCGTGTTGGTCGAGGGGCCCAGGCTGACGAGGGCAGCGCTGACCGCCTTCTCCACCTCCTTTGCAATCTGGGCCGGCGTGCCGGCGTTGACCTGGTCATCGCCCGTCTTCTTGGGGCGCTTGGCGCGCTTGCCGTTCACCTTGGGCACCTTGGCCTGCAGGTCGACAGGTACGGGCCGTTTGGTGGTGGTCTTGTAGAATGTCTTGCCGAGAATCTTGGGGAGGCGGTTGATGATGCGGTCATCTCCCAGGAAGATGTCGTGCTCCGAAAACAGCTTGCGCTGGGCTTCATACTGTGAGTATTTGGCCTTGAGCTTGGTCACGTCAATCACACGGCCGATGCGCTTGCGCAAGTCGGCGGGAAACTCATCGCTGGCCACAATGTTCTTGTACGCGCGTTGCGGGTCAGCTGTTATGAGGCACACTGACAGGTCCTCGTCGCCGGCATGCAAGCTGTGAGGCAGCACAATCTTGCCCGGGTGCAGCTTGGACTTGTCGGCAATGTGGCGCTTGGTCGTCAGCGTCAGCCAGACGGGCGTCTCGGCCGTGTCGTCTTCGTCGTCGTCGGCAAGCAGGTTCTTCTTGGCCGCGGGTTCCTCAGCAGACTCCTTGGCGGCCTTTTTGATGTGTGCCAGGAGAGCCTTGGATGCCTTGAGAGTCTACATAGCATTTTGTTAGCATTTGTTCCGCTACTGCATGGAAGCGCCGAGAAGTATTGCCAATTACCTGATCATGGCTGATGGTATCAACCTGGTTGGAGCCGGCAACGGCTAATTCTTTAGAAGGGGCCATGGCGAGCTGTACTGTATGGCAATTGTCTTTGGTGTAATCGGGTGCCAGATGGTGATGGGACTTTTCTTTCCCAGACTCAATAATTTTTTGGCGGTGAAGGGTCCGGCGGCGGGAAACCGGCAGAAAATTGGCGGGCATGACCAATCTGGAAAGAGCTAATTTTTTTTGGGCGGCAAAATACTGGGTCGGAATCGTATGTGTAAGCTGAGTGGTCGCCGAGGTACTCAGTAAGTAGGGACTGGAGCACCAACAATCAGAGGAATGATTTCTTTGACTGTTATTCGTTGCATCCTGAAATACGCGAAATATATATATGTATATATATATATATATATGTGTGCATGTATGTCTGTGTCATTTCTTTTTTCCATTACAGTGCAAATTTGAATCTTACATGAAATTTTATTGAACAACTAGTCATGTATACCTATGATGAATATATATATCTTTCTATACTTGTAATTTTATTCGTAGTTCAACTCCAAGTAGAGTCTCTAGACAGTGTACTATAAGAGTTCTTGTTATAAGCAGTCGAATGCGTTGAGGCTATCGCAGGGAACAAATCTGCCAGTGCCAGAGCGAATGTACAGCGGCTTTTTTTGAGTTGCAGAGAGTGGTAGAGAGTGGTGGAGAGTGACAGAGGGTGAATACATGACACTAGCGAAAATTATCATTACTTTTCATGCAAATTCGGTCTGGTCATGGTCACTTATTAGCAATTGGTCTCGGTAAATTCACAGTAGCCCGCTTGCGTCCTAGCTTCTTAGCCACAGAATCGCCGAAGCGGCTTCGACGTCATGCCACACAACTGTGGCTCAGCAACCCGTTTTGTAGCCGAGCAATACAACGCGTATTGCTTGCACGAGGCAATTGCAATCACTGTAGAAAATTGAACATTGAACCCAGAAGCAAAATAATTAATTCACAGCCGAGAAACATGAATCAATTGCTTCCCTCGCATCTGATACGTGAGCGCCCTGTCGTATGTACGAGTCTAAGTGGGACAGACGCGGTCTCGCGACGTGAGGACCGGGGGAGACGTCGGGGGAGCCTTGCACTGGTGTTTTACCACAATGAAGTATGACCAGGGGAGACTGTGCATTCCTGAAGCAGGAGATACTGATACACAAGACCGGGAAGCAAGGCTATATATTTAGATGCAGCAATCTTCTCTCTGGCCAGTCGCGTGACACAAAGGGCGGCTGGTAAAGAGCATGCAGTGACAGCCATGGGACAGGCCTCTTTTTTTCTTTCTAATAGCTTGCACAATTGGAAAGTGGAGAAGCCCAGGAAGTTTTCGGTATGCGTATCCGCACTTGAGCCCTTTCCGGACAATGAAAGTATTGGTAGTATATGAGAGCAAAAGGTAATTGGAAGCCGGGGCTAGTGTAATGGCAATGGACGCGGTCATATCTCGCCATGATTCTTCTTCTTCCTCATTTTAGGACAGGTTTGCTTCGCAACTATCGGGCAACTATCAATGTTCCAGAAGCCATTTTACAAAATAAAAAAAAATGCACAAGTCATAGACGGGCCTCTGGACTGGTGCAAAAGTCCTGGTGCAGACGCGATCCCTGGTCAGTGGAGACGTGTTTTTTGCACCAGGCTGAGCGAGGGTGGCTGGCGGGATGCATACGGGGCAGCACAGCATGTGAAGAAAATTAGTTATGTGTAATTGAGCGATGCGGTGAGAAAGAGAGAGGGGATATTTTGTGTAAGAGGCCATTAGACAGAGGGGAGAAAAATCACATTGTGATTATATGTGTTTGTGCAATCGGGAGCCAGAAGTGTATATATAACACGCTTGAGTGCTTGCCGAGGCAGATAGGTACCTAGACAAACACTTGTTTTACCTAATACAGAGCGGTGGAATCGCTGGAATTGCTGGCATAGCGCGCCGTACCTGTAGTGGACGTTGCACAAATTCCAGGGCAGCACAGCGCATCACAGCGCATCAGGGGATGCACTGTAGCGCCCAAATACCTCTGTAACGCCTGCTGTGATGCGCTGGAGCTGTGCGCAGGGCTCTAAGCGCCGGGCCTTCTGCAGTGACCCCTCGGACGCTGTAACCACCAGAAATGGGCCTGGCCAGCCAGCCAGCACACGGCTCCGCACTCCGCACCAGCACGCACCAGCGTCCAGCGCTGCACAATCAATCTTGCACAAAAAAAATGACCCGACACGCCAAAACGCGCGATGCGCCTACCATCGCGTTCGTGTCGTATGGCCCCCCCTCCTCCCTCTTAATAAAACCAGCCCAGCCGGCCCTCTTTCTGCACACACAACCACACCACCACTTTACTCTCCAAGCCGCCAGACTACCTACCTGCGACCGCCTTGGCCGGCCCGTTGGCAACCTTTTTTTGTTTCTATTTACAGACTCGGGCCTCGACACACTCGACCTCTTCTCTGGCATATCGCTCTATATCATCTCGTCTGGTGTAAGACTCGACATCGACGTTCATCCTGGCATACGCCTCGTTCGGACGCTTCATCACGACACTCGGACGCGAATTAACGCGGTCAAAATCGACTTCGATTCTCGAGATCAACCTGGCATGGTAGTTCATTCGTCAATTGACCCCCTCGTCACGCATCATGCCGCTTGATTCTCCCAGACGTGCGGGCTCGTCCGCAAACGAGCCTCAGCTGCCCATGCCTTCCTCTTCGTCCACCTCGCTGGCTGGTACCAAGCGGCCAGCTCCCTCTCTGCTGCCGCCTTTCGAGCCCTTGTCTTCATCTCCAGGTCTCCCTCGTCCCGTGAAACGCCAGAGCAGAAACATGGACGCCAACCTGCGGTATCCCACGCCTATCCCCACGTCAAGCACAGGTATCCTATCCAGCTCGCCGTTGCGGCGTAACTCGGCCGCCATTGGTGCCGCCCGTGCTGCCATGACGGAGAAACGCGCGCCTCTTGGTGCTCTGCCCACGGTAGAGCTCGCCGAAAATGGAGAGACGCTGCTCATGGGCCGTTCGTCCAACTCCTCCCACTACCAGCTGTCTGCGAGCCGCCTGATATCACGCGTTCATGTGAAGGTCCGCTATATTGCCGCCGCCCGCCCTCAAGACGCAAACAAGGTTGAGATTGTTTGTGAAGGCTGGAATGGACTTAAGTTGCACTGCCAAGGCCGCACCTGGGATCTGTCCAAGGGTGATACCTTTACAAGCGAGACGGAAGCCGAGATTATGATTGATGTGCAGGAGGCACGCGTATTGGTTCAATGGCCACGCCTGTCTTCGGCCGACCATGGTGGCAATTTGTCCGACTCTAGCTGGGATGATTCTCCTCCACGATCCCATACTCGTCCTGGTGGTCTCCTCGATTCATCTCCGCTTCGCCGCCATGCGGCGTCTATCCGCTCTCCCGAGAGCCCCACGCCTGTCCACTTGGCGAGCTCACAGCGTCTTCTTGGCCTGCTCCCCAGTCCGCAGGACCGTGATGGCGCCATTGAGATTTATGAGGATGAGCCTGAGCTTCCCGGCCATGAAACACCATCTCTCGACCCAAATGCTAGCATCTTGACGGAAGCCACTGCTAGCTTCCACAGCCACTTGGGTGGCGATGATGACGATGAAGAAGAGGAGCACAACCCCGACGAAGAAAATGACCCCATTGTCCATTCTTTTGGTCCTTTTGGCGCCGACATTTCCAATCGACTAGCGTCAATCATGGGCAAATCCCCTCGCGTGCGGAAGCCCCTGGGACGCGACATTCCTGAAGTTGCCGAGAACCCAGAGGCATCTGAGACGCATACCGAGAGTAGCTTGCCGTCAGATCCTCCTTCTCCAGAGATCAAGGAGGAGAAGACACCCTCGCCAGAGGATCGGCTTCTTAGCGAGGAAGAAGAAAGTGAGCCGACACCACAAAAGCCCAAGGCAACTGTGCATCCCAGTGTCGGTAACCATGTCGTCAACCAATTGGCCTACTCTCGACTCTCATCCACACCCTTATCAAGCATCATGCTGCAACTGCCTGCCGATCTCAAGGTCGACCTGACCCGCGATGCTCTTCGCGAGGTCATCGAGACCACGACGTGTATTGGCATAATCACACGACAGGGCAAGGATGCTGCTGGCAAGGCGTTGGAGAGCGAGTACTACTACGTGCCCGAACAGGACAATGACGACCAGCGCAGAGCAGCGGTTGTGGACGGGCTACGCAAGCCTAGTTTGAGGAACTGTCGCAAGCAGCACAAGCAGTACTACTGGAAACGTCCTCGCACACCTTAGATGTCGACAACCGATTACCATATGCATGGCCTCTTCTCAGGGTAGCTCGAAAGTGATAGTTAGCGGGTGAGTATATCGGGTTGCGTTTTATGCATAGCACGGCGTCTTTGTCCTTTTTGTTTCTTTCCATTGCTTTTTGAAGCACATGTGAATTTTTCTTCCCACTCTTTCGCGTGGCACTTGTCCCCAGCTTCGATCTGTTGCGACACCATTTTTACTGTACTTTTATAATCCTTTTGCAAGTGGGCATACTTGTTGGACCTTGACTTTTTTTCTTCGGACGAACGATGATGGATAGTTCAATGGGATTGAAGATGTACTGCTGAAGCGTCTGTGGAAGAAAAAGGAGAGAGAATGTTGCAGTGTACTGCCTCTCTTGTTGGAATCTATAAAGCTGTCGATACCCGGAGCTTGACAGTGGATATTATCTTTGCATTGTTGATATTAAAGAGGCGCATGGGAGGGTGGGATCTGGCGTGCTTTTGGCTGTTGCCTTTTCGTCTCATAGGTCCGGACGTAGTTTATACAAGGTCATCACACTTGACAGCTCGCATTGTGAAGTCCATGCTTACGGAAACATGTCAACGGTGGTGACGAGGTGGAGGAAGAGTTCTGCGTGATAGTGGACGGCACGAGGGCAGTCCCGTATAATGATGTTCTCTTGACATCAGACCAAGAAGAGAAGGAAGCCAAAAGAGAAAGAAGACTGAAACCAAGACTTGCCTATTCAAGCATCTCTACGGAGTATTTGTGTGATGACTAGAAGTTTTGGGGGCTACGGCACCCCCGGTCCGGCATTGGGGGGGGGGCGGGAGCGGGTGAGTGCGGGATCGGGATTGGACGACAACGCGCGTCCTGTAATCGATTTTACCACCTAAGTGGGGAGAATGAAGTGCTGGTCCCCTTGTATCTGAGATGAAGGAAATTATTTCCGGAAGTAGAATCAAGGGGCGGGAAACAAGATCAACGGGATGAGGCTTCGCTCAAGTTTTGGGTGAATGCGGTCATAGCGGGTAGTTTCGGCGCTTCTCTTCGTGGTGGACGGGATGGCACGATGTTGACAACGGGAGAGCCACACTCGCAATGTTGTCTGGTCTAGCTACATATAGAAAGTAAATTCGAGTATCAAAGAAGACACAGAGCGCGGATTTGCCTTTACAGTCGTTTTACCTTGGCTTGGACCTACTACGAGGTAAATCGGCCACTCATTCGCGTCATGGCTCATGCGTGGTTTGCCCTGAGAGACCGCGACATTTGGTGTGTTTAATCTTGAATCTTGCCGTCCCGTCACGCAACAGATACGAGGCCAAGGCCAGAATGAAAGAAAAGCAAAAGGCGGTGAGGTTGATGAAAGGCGGCACCGCCGGCATGATGGGTGTCTTGGGAGGCCAGTTCGTTGCCACGGGGGAGGCGGGATTGTAAGAGATGGCCAGCACAACAGAGATTCAAAGGCAAAGATTTAGTATACACACTCTTACACATATCAGCCGGTGCCTCGCCCAGTAAAAGGCAACAACGGCGCTCTAATGGGGCCGTGGTGTGACGGCGTGCTTGCCAATGCATGGCACATCCCCGCCGCCAGTGTCAGAAGGACTAGGTGGTGATTTGCATGAACACGTCGTCTTTGCTTTTCTTTGCATGGAAAATTCCATGAAGCTTAATCTTACGGGTTGTAACGTCGGTAACGATCAATTCTAAATTTTGAGTTCCCGGGATCGGCGCCGTGTGTCGTCTTTCTCGAGAGCCCGTCCCGAATACTTCCCCTACTGATACTCACCACACTCTCTCCAAGCTTGACCGTTGACTGTGATCAGACGAAATAGAAAAAGGGTAGAGTCGCTTGAGAGAATCATGTAAGAAGAATGCTGTTTCTCTTCCGAAAGCGGAATGGATCGGCCGGGGGGGGAGTTGACAATTGCCAGCAGCTCAGAGGAAATTCCAATTCCAAGCCGCGTCATGGTGCTCGGAACTCGCAGGACCGCAGGTGAGATTTCGAGAATCGACCTAGACTTTACCAGACATTCTGAGAACTACGAGGTTCCAAAGTAGTATGCCGCGAAAGGGGTCATTTCCCCCGGCAGACGTACCTCCGGCAAGTTGTGCGCAGAACTCGGGAGCACATCGCCCGCCCGCCGGCAGGCAGGCCGGCAGGCAGCGCGAAACTAAACCTAGAAGGACGCCTTTCTGTGAAACAAAGCGACTGTGACTTCTCCTCGTTGGGAGAACCTGAGTAGGTACAGATGTGCCCCGGTACATGTGATTTCTGGCAAAACCCCCCAATGCCGTTTCAACCGGCGCAGTCCGGCATTAGTGCGCCGGGTGGTTTGGCGGGCACCGCATACGAGAAATGCGAGCCACGCTCACGGCATAAAATTTTTGTTTTTTGTTTTTTTTTTTTTTTTTCGTGACAAAGAATCGTCGATAACCAACATTGAGCTGGGAAAATTTCAGCTCCTGGCAGACACTTGTCGAAAAGTGCCCGCCGTCGTGGGTTTGAGAAGTGGTCGCCGCTCCCTCAGCCGAATTCCCCGGGGCCCTCATTATAAGCAGAACGCACTGGCGAACAGCACAGACACCGGACAAGACCAAAAAGACCAAAAAAATTCGCTGTCAGGACATTTCAGGAAAGGAAACGATACGACCGTTGTCTCTATCGGGTAGGTAATGCGACGCTGGGATGATGTTTCTCTGGGCCTTGTATCTTCAGCTATCCGTTCCAAGCCCAGCCATTGTCTCCGTGCCAAAAAAAAAAAAAAAAAAAAAAAAAGAGTTTATCTGGGAGCGTCCTTTCCAGGCATTTCTCTGACAGCGTAACGTAAGATGATGAGTGATGCACGCAGTAGTCAGAGAAATAAGAAGAGGGCGGTTTAAGCATTCACGTAGAGTCGGGGACGAAGATCTTCCACGCACACACACAAAAAAAAAGTTGTCTGGCGATGGATAGCATCTCACCGTTCCGTCGTTCCATATTATGTAAACCATAATCATTCCAACTGGGCAGATAGGAAACATTATGATAGTGCGGCGCCATCAGCAAGGTAAAAAGGGGACAACGCGCGGCTTGGCATAAGCCATACCGAATTAACCGATCGACAAAGGGGGAAAAAGTATATATAAAAATAATACAAGAATAAGAGGAGGATAAAATGGCGTCGGGATTAATGGCGCTTGGCTTGACCACCAGCCCACCTTCCTTGGGGAGGCTGAACCGGGCTTGCTGACGGTTGGTGGGATTGGACTTGGACAGTTGCGCCGGCGCTGCTGGCTGACTTGATCGGCCAAGACCTTGACTGTAGGGCTCACGAGTTTGGGTGTGTGGATGCTGCTGAACCACTGGGCTCGATATATTGATGCCAGATATCAGTCCAGGGCTGAGATGGTGAACAGAAATACACGCAAGCTTTGTTGTTGCAGTTGATCATGTGCCGAGTTGACAGTGGTCAGTTGTAGAGTACACATGCGCAATGGAGACAAAAACTCTGGGGACGTTGAGGTTGGTTGCATCGGGTCATCTTCTAGAAGCCAGATGCAACATGCATGCCTGTTTTAGTCTACTTGTTTTGCACTGTTATTTGTACAAAGGGTGTCGTTCCCATATGCTTCCAACGTGACCAGGTAAAGGGTAGCAAGTATACCAGCGACGATATCCAAAAGGCATTTTGCGACCTCCGCGACCCCGTCAGCTACAAAGTTACAATACATACCAACAAGGCCTCAGCGCGACAACTAGATTACTTTGGGAAGTAAAGGCGAGAAGCATCAACAATAGAATATGATTCTTCAAGGGTCCTCCCCTCCCCTTCCTCTCGCAGCGTTTCCCTCCTCTTCGCTTACACCCACCCTCATCGGCCACCGGCACGCACACCTATGGAGGGGCGTAAGCGGCTACGACGGATCGATTGGGCGGTTGCGGACTTTTGTACTGAGTCCAAGTTTGTCATTGGTGGGGGGCCTTTTCTGTTTTTGTTCTTCATTGGCAAAACGTTTTTTTTTATAACTGGATTGTGCCTGTGAACCTCTCATAACGATGAAGAGAGTGAGTGAGTGAGAGCGAGAGAGAGAACAAGGTTACGGAGTACTTGCGTGCCGGGTTGTCGGGCGGCGCGAGGCACTTGAACCCTGATAATTCTACACCACTCATGCTTGTCGAGCAACGTCGTGATGATAAAATGACTTTCCGGTTGGTTCGGCGTAGTTGTTGCAGAGACACCCCGTCTCTTTTGTCTCTTTGGCCCATGGACCAATTCCTGCCCACCCCCCTCTCCCCTCATCTCAAGGGTCCCACCAATGAAGGAAAAACAAAGCTTGCTAGGGATTATTCTCCGGAGGCTTGTTTTCGCCCCGTGTCGCATCGTGGCGGAGCCCGTCCCAACTCCCAGGCTGGAGAGGAACGAACCACAAGGCTATTGTGGCGCCACACACACACACACACACACAGCCTTGGGAGGGAGGACCGGGATTCAGATGCTTTTGCTCTGCACGGGTACCTTTCAACGCTTGTCAGAATCAGTTCAATCCCGTCTCGATGGGCCGGTGTTTTGCGACATTACTGACGGCATTGAGCCCTGGTCGCATACGTAGTTGACGCGTGTACTGGGACCACAGCCATCTCTCACTCTACGCTAACGTCTTATTCATTTTTTCCTTTCTGTGTGTGTGTGTGCCCTGCCCCCTTTGCCTCTCCCCGTTTTTGGGAGGTATCGCAGTCATCGATATCCGGGAGCCACTAGTCAACGGATCGACGCCTGCACCTTACCAGCAAAGCGCGACGGCGCCACTACGTCGTCCCTGATTATTAGCATCTGTTAACTGACCGCTGCCACCGCCGCCGTAATTTATCCCTGTCTTGTTCCAAGGGAGGGGCGCCGGCGCTCGCTCGGCGCTGGTTCGTGTACTTCGCGCCTTCGCGGCCGCGAGGGCCAGTCACACATACACACACACACACATACGTGGTACGCAACCAGGCTCCAAGATGCGCCCTAGTTATGATAGCAGTGGCTGCGAGCCAACCAAGACTCGGGCGATTCTCATCTCTGTGCCTTGGGGGCTGGGTTGGACTGATGTCGTGGCCCATCTTTTCCCGCATTCCCTGCCACGCCCCCCATCCATGCAATCATAGGTTGGGCGGTTAGTTGATACAATAACCATGAGCACGACGATGCCACACATGTTGTATTTATATCCAGGCTCCTCCCACCCCATCTCTAATTCGCCTTTACCATAGAAGGGTATCGAGTTCTTTTTTTGTGCCCTTTTCTTCTCATCATCACATACGCGAATCGCATCTCACAATGGAACTACAAGTATTGACAGGTGTAAACCTTTACATTGCCCTGGGGGCTGTAGCCACCTTTTGGGTGCTCGCCGTTAGTTCTTCTGGTGAATCGTAAAGGAAAGCAGATTGCTGACAATCCCATACATACAGAAACTCATCACAGTCTTCCGCAACCCGATATCAAAGGTGCCCGGGCCCTGGTACACGCATTTCACAGCCCTGCCCAACCAAATGTCCATGTTCAAGGGTTTCACTCCCGGCCACGCCCACAAGCTGCACCAGAAATATGGTAAGGGCAAATCGAAAAAACACGCTTCAACGTCATGGTGAAATCCTAACACATCACAGGCCGCATCGTTCGCACCGCCCCCAACGAGATCAGCATCGCCGAGATTGACGACATCAAAAAGGTCTACGGCCACAAGGAGACCTTCCTCAAGCATCCTGCCTACCGCGCGCTCGCTCCCAGCAAGGTTGACTCCATGTTCAACACTAGCGACGTCGATCTGCACCGCCGCTACCGCCGTCTCTTGGCCTCGCCCATGTCCGAGTCCTCGCTCAAGACCGCCATCCCCGACGTCTACTCTCGCGCCACAGCCGCCGTGTACAAGATGGGCGAGGAGTTGCAATCCCGTGGCGCCATTGATGTCTACAAGTGGTGGTTCTTCTTTACGACCGACACACTCGGCGAACTGACCTTTGGCTCCTCGTTCAATATGATTGAGAGCGGCAAGGTAAGCTTACACACTTGACACCGGCTCAGGCCACCACCGTCGCTGACTCCCAATTTTTTTTTCTTTTGCTCTCTCGCTTCGCCCAATAGAAGAACCAGTACTTTGAAGACATCCTTGCCGTCAACAAATTCGGCGGCATCCGCCTGCTCGTGCCCGGTCTCACCAAGCTCGCGCAGTACATCACCATCCCCGTCGTCGACAACGCCATCGAGGGGGGCAAGCGCATGCGCGAGTACGCGCTGCAGTCGATTGCGCGGCAAAAGGAGGCCGTGCTCTCGGGCGACGACAAGGCCAAGGACACGCTCTTCTCCAAG
The DNA here is from genome assembly GCF_051103115.1 of Cordyceps javanica. Classification (NCBI taxonomy): domain Eukaryota; kingdom Fungi; phylum Ascomycota; class Sordariomycetes; order Hypocreales; family Cordycipitaceae; genus Cordyceps; species Cordyceps javanica. The sequence continues at coordinate 2,452,406 of NC_139300.1, read as the reverse complement.
GTCTTCAAGGCCAAGGACGACGACACGCTGACCGAGGAGGAGGTGACGGTCAACGCGCAGACGTACATTGTCGCCGGCTCCGACACGACGAGCAACACGCTGACGTACCTGACGTGGGCCGTGGCGCGCCGACCCGACGTCCGCGCCCGCCTCGCCGCCGAGGTCGCCGCCCTGCCCGACGACTTCTCCGAGGCCGACACGCGCGGCCTGCGCTACCTCGAGCAGGTCGTCGCCGAGACGATGCGCCTGCACGCCGCCGCCCCCTGCTCGCTCGCCCGCGTCGTGCCCCCCGAGGGCGTCAGCCTCAGCGGCTTCTACATCGAGGGCGGCACCACCGTCGGCTGCCAGGGCTACACCCTGCACCGCGACGCCGACATCTTTCCCGAGCCCGACGAGTTTAAGCCGGAGCGCTGGGCGAACCCCACAAAGGCCATGAAGGAGGCGTACATGCCCTTTGGCCGCGGCGCAAGAAGTAAGTTTCCAGAGATCTTTTCCTCTACGATTTGGGCCGTGTGTGTCTGGTGCCGTGTACACGCCGCTAACCAGATATCTTCTCCTCCTCTTTTAGCTTGTGTCGGCTTGCATCTCGCCATGATTGAGATTCGTCTTGGCGTCTGCCTCTTCTTCCGCCAGTTCCCCAACGCCACAGTTTCCACAAAGGAGGGCATGTCAGATGCTGACATGGAGTCCAAGATCTACTTCCTCAACAGCCCTGCTGGCAAGCGCTGCCTCATCGAGGGTTAATTGAGGGAGATGTATTCCGGGGAGATTTCTCCTTGGCTTTGTTTATTGTTGTTAATTCTCTGTTCTTTACGATTAGAATGTCAGGACACGATGGAAGGCTACGTGTTTACTGCTTCCTAGCACAGGGCTGTTTATTTTTTCTCATAGCTTACGATTTGGTTGCCAAGGAAGGCCGGCGCTTGTATATGGACTCGAAAAATATAAGAAGCACATATAATACTTTGCAATGGTTTACTACCGGTGGCTGGCCACAGCGAGAGACGGGCTGATTAGCACAGCACACAACCCCTTCCGCAGTGAACAAACTTGAAATTCGGCATTTGAGCAAGCGCCCCCTTGAGACAAGGCATTTAGAAAAATGACGCCAGAGCTTCCCCAGCAGCAGCGCCCATTTTTGCTGTGGCTTGCCTGCGGCTTTCCTGTCCCGAATAGGCAACCGTTACGTCCACGCTAATAAAGGGCACGCCGGGCTTGTCGTCTCAAACTGCGCTCTATTGTGCCTGTTTCGCCCTAGCCTGCATTTTTCCCGCGATCCATCATAGCCTTGCCGTGCGTTCCGAGTTCCCGACCTTTGTGGTTGGTATGGCATTGTTTGGTCCATCTGGAAACCAAGGGGGGGGGGGGGAAGCCTTGTCTTGGAGCAGAGACAAGCCAGCTTAACCAGGCATAGGGAAGCACAGAGCCCTGTGCGCGCGCCCAACAGCTGCATCTAACGGGGTTCTTCTCAGGCGGGGCTTATAGATTAAGAGTCGACAATTAAATCATGTAGAACGGGCCTCGACGGGCCTCGGGTTTGACCTGCCTTTTAAGCGCCATGATTACGTCTGTGGCTAGAAGATCTCTCCTACTAATAGCATTTTTTAGAACTGGTGTCTAATTTGCGATTGTTCACTTGAGCCCATTTCAAGAAATTTTACCCATAAGACATTCACTTCTATCGGTTAATGAATGAAGAACTCATCATAAAGTTACCGAATATTTATGTCTGGGCGCCGGCTCTTTGCAGGCTACCTCTGGCTGCCCACTACTTTTCATGCCGCCTTGCGATGCTGCCCTGGCAACTCTACGTGTGCAAAGCTCAGCGAAAACAAAATAGCCAGAATACCAAGGCAACTGCGAGAGAAACGGAGAACAACATGGGGGAAGCATGCAGAAAGCAAAGGGCCAGCCTGCGAAAGACGTACAACGGGAAGCGCAGGGCGATAGATTCAAGCGCGAATTTGCAACAAACAACTCTACTAATACATTTCGATTCTTTTACGACAATTTACCACACTTTCAACTTATAAATTACATATTATTACTTGGACTATAATATAACGCTCTCTTTTACACTCGTCATGGTCAAGTCGGAGCCTGATGGTAAGGGGCGCAGCACGGTGCACGTGTCTAGATAGTTTCCATCTCGCTTCCCCGCTCTAGACTCGCCATCATGTGCAGTAAACAGTACGCCATCCCAGGCAGGCTTACCTTTGGGAGTGCAGGTGTCTCTCCAGATACGGCTTTCATCGCTGCGTTGTTGGCCGACGCTTAATGTAAAGCGACCTAGGTATTCCAAAATGTTGTTTTGTGGTGGCTAACGGTCTGATGCGACCGATAGTGCCCCAACTGGCGGGCCACGTCCATCCAGCATGGACCCCTTTACCGCCGTGTCGCTGGCAGGCAACATCTTACAGTTCCTCGCCTCGGCCCGGTCCGTGTACAAGCAAGTCGCAGAGATTCGCTCCTCAGTGACAGGCCTCTCCCAGAAAAACGATGCGATGCTGTCGTCCGCCACGGAGCTCCAAGACATGGCTGAATCCATCACGGCTGGCTTGCAGTCCTTCCAGGGGACCATGACTGGGACGGAAAAGAGCATCCGCGATATTGGCCAGCGCTGTCAGCAATTGAGTCTCGAGCTGCAGGAAGACATTAAAAACAAGGCAGCCAAGGATCGGTCCAGTGTCTTACGGGCGACAACCAGTGTCATAGCGAGTTCTTGGAAGATACCAGCGGCCGAGAAGAAGCTCAAGGAGCTCAACGAACTGCAAAAATCGCTATTTAAGCAGCTACTCATTCATATCAGGTACATTTCGCAAAGAATTGGTCATGTTTTGTACCACTGACACAATGATAGCCGCAAACAGACCAGTCTGGGCATGGCTATGACGACTCTGATGGACCAGAACCGAAAATTGGAAATGAGCCGCGCGGAGGAGCTCGCGAAGCTTAAGAGCGAGATCATCGCTGCTTCTGATTCCCTACAGCCGCTTCTAGCAAAGTCCTCCTCGGAACGCGATACCAGAGAAATTGGCGAGAAGTTACTGTACTGGGTCGAGCAGGCGGCGGATATCAAGCGCGAGCAGGCCATTATTCAAAGCCTACGTTTCGATGGGATGTTGCACCGGCGTGAGGAAATTCCAACTGCGCACACCAACACGTTTCAGTGGGCGTTTTCGCCGCACTTGCACTTTCGAGAATGGCTTGAGAGAGATGACGGCGTGTACTGGGTCTCAGGAGATCCCGGGTCCGGAAAATCGACACTCATGAAGCATCTCAGCAGCCACAGAACCACGCAAGAGGCGCTCCGGAAATGGGCCGGGGACAAGGAGCTGGTCATAGCCAGGTTTTTCTTTTGGTTCTCAGGCACGGCATTGCAAAAGTCGCAAGAGGGCCTGCTGCGGTCGCTGCTTTTTGAGATTCTTCGCCAGTGTCCGTCTTCCATCGCTGCGGCTTGTCCGTTGCGATGGGAGTCAAACACGTCTTATCCGTGGGAGAGGGACGAGCTGATGAGCATGTTTCAGCGCCTGCGCCTGCAACTGCCGTCGACGCGTTTTTGCTTCTTCATTGACGGCCTTGACGAGTATCGAGGGGGCACCGAGGCTGATCACGGTAACCACGTTCCGGGACACGTTGCAGAGATTATTGGCATCATGGATGTGCTGTCAAGCCTGCCTGATGTGAAGCTCTGCATTTCAAGCCGGCCCTGGCGCGCATTCGAAAACGCCTTTGGCGGACTCGCGAATCGCAAGTTGTACGTGAATGAGGAAAACAGCGACGACATTCGACTATACATTCGGGATAAATTCGAAAGAAGCTTTGTATTCACTGAATCGAACTCCAAACGCTCCGAGCTTCAGGCTCTGGTTGAGGAAATGGTTGAGGACTCACGCGGCGTCTTTATCTGGGTGTTTCTTGTTGTCGAGAGCTTGCTGCGAGGTCTTTCCAACGAAGACCGACTCGTTGAGCTGCGTCGCCGGTTGAATGAGACGCCCAAGACCCTCAACGACTTGTTTGAGCGAATGCTGAACTCAGTCGAGGTCATGTATCAGGAACAGGCAGCGCAAATCCTGGCTGTTGCGTTGCAAGCCGCCGAGCCATTGTTTGTCATTGTCTACTCGTTCATCGGCGACGACGCACACGATGCCCTGACGTCTGAGGTACGGCCGTGGACCGTGGAAGAGTGCATCTCGGCTTCCAAAACCGCAGAGTTACGTATCAGCGTGCGCTGCCCGGACCTCATCAAGATTAGGAAATGGAAAGGGTATCCGACCACGACGCAGAGCATGGTGCGTCACCAGCTTGATTTCCTTCATAGAACAGTCCGCGACTTTCTTACCCTTGAAGATACGCAAAGACGCTTACATGGCCGGTTGCAGAAGCCGTTTGACCCGGTCGAGTTCACCTGTCATGGACTTCTCAGCCAGATCAAGGGCGCAGCGGCCTCGGATGATGGTTTTTGGTCCAACGACGGTCCCCGCAAGGAGCACTGGGAAGTGCTGGAAACCATGTGTCATTATGTGGGCGTGCTGGAACAGCGCACCGGAAAGCCGCAACTCGAGTTACTTGATGAACTGGAGCGTGTAATTGCCCAGCAGGTCGGCACACGTGATTTCGTTATTGGCGGTGAGTCGTTTCTCGGCGTCATGGTCCGTAAAAACTTGTATCTCTACGTGGAAGCGAAGCTCCCGCAGGGCCTGCCCAGGCACGGCGTGCCGCTGCTCGAGTGCGCGCTGTGGCCGGAAGGACATTCCCAGGACGGGCAGCCATTGCCCAGGATGGTTTCGCTGCTACTCGACCACGCCGGGGCCAGGCCGGCAGATACGGGCGGCGATGGTGCGAAATCCATCTGGTACGGCTACTTGTACGGGCTGTACAAGTTGCGTCAGCAAAGCGGGAGTCCTCTGTCGCAGGCCGCGCGCGAGGCACACGCTGCCGTCATGGCGAGCCTGTTGCGCCACGGAGCGGATACAAGGGTGCGCTGCGCCGTGGGCCGCACAGAGCCGAAGGCGGCGGTCGGCAGAGCCAAGGGCATCAGGTACGTTGTACACAAGGACGTCTTGGAGATTTTGCAGGAAGTATTTCAGCCTGAAGATAGGGCGTATCTTGAGGCCATTGTGCAGGAACGGCGGCTGACGTTTTGGTCGGACTGGACTGCGCCAGACTGGCTGCGTTGGAAGTTTTTGTCGACGACGTAGACGCTATTTTAGACATGAATGCCGGGCAAACACCCGGGAGCCCACACACTTGATCAATGTCCTGCTATGAAGTGTACACAGAGTCCATGCCTGCAGTCTACTCGTTATTCTCTCCCCGGCGGAAAACTTTACGGCACAGCGCCGGGCCGGCCGGTGGCCGAAGTCAAGCAGGCCGCAGTGGAGTGGCGGGGCCGCGGGGCCGCGCGGGGCAGCAGTGACAAAGCTTAAAGGCACAGAGTGGGCGCAGCAGCAGCATCCGTAACCTCAGGGCGCTGAGCTGAGCTGGCCGGCTGGGGCATAGGTGTGTCGGCGGCCGCCGTCGGCGTCGGCGTGGATTGGCTGTCGGTGCTCTCGTGAGAAGCGTACTGCCCATTGTCGGTTACGGCGGCCGGCGTGGTGATTGGTGGTGCCGCAGCGGCGGGAGTGTTGGAGGCAGCAAAGATTCCCTCGGAAAATATTGTAATTAATAAAGTTGTGGAGTGGTCCTTGGGAGAGATCCAAGGGCGTAGTAAGCATACCACTGATCTTTCTCAAAATACCTCACGGATTCGCCCATATTCCACAATCACGTTGAACAAGGCAGCGAATATCTTGACTCGGGATGGTGGCACAGCAGCGATTGTGAAATCGATCCTCGCCAGGGCACAGGTACTTGCGGCTCTTGGTGCTTTGCATAAATGACTTTCTTTTTCTTGGCCAGTCGGTGGCCTTGAGTCAGGAACTCGGTCTGCGAGTTCTGCTTTGGGGCCCATTGTCATGTGTGCCTGTTCAAGTCTGAAACACTGGCTTTGCTATTTGCGGCTCAGGCCCTACTTATGTATGCTATATGTACGTAGGCTTTTGCATATTCAATATGAACGCGATTCTTACACTAGCACTACTTGGACACGAGTCAATCTTTACTTACTCGCCATGATCATACGACCTGGCAGTGACACCCCCCCCGGGCCTTGTCTTCGGCTGATCGCCAGTTCCACTGTCAGACTAAACAAGTCAATGGCAAGTTCAGTGTGCTTTTACGGCGTGCTATTCTCTACTCGTTAGCTATTATCAAAAAATGTCCGTCGAGAGCAAAAGAGAGACTACGCAGCTGAGCCGATGTGTGTATTTGACGAAAGAATTCTATGAAAAACGGTTCAAGAAGATAAATCTCATTTTCATTATGGTGTATCGACTCGGAGAGATGAGATGCAGAAGAAAAAGGTAAAAGACGAACAACGATTCGTACCGAAACACGGCAGCGCTCTGGACAAGATTAAAGGGTAGTGGATAATGTCAGCACGCAAGGTGATCGGAGCTGCATCAAGGCGCGGGCGTTTAGTTTCAGGGGTTCGTTTTCTTTATGCACTGCGCCGCGGTCGTTTCTGACAGTTCTGTCATTCAAATAACCTAGGTCCACGTTGCATAATGGACCGCCCGGTTGAGAGTTGGCGCGCACGTCTATTGTGCGAGTCGTTGTGATGCGTTCATGGGGAGGGCTGCCGTGCCTAATGGGTCAATGTCAGGATTTTCTGACAGCTCAACACATTCAGTACTGAGTAACGATTCGAGAGGCAGGAAATGTTATGCCGAGATAGCTAGCATCAGCGCAACATGCCACGGACCCAGGCAAGGTGATGCTTCCTTGTAACTATCAAACATGCCAAGCGGCCACAATATGCGTGTCTTGCCCCTGGGGTTAGTCCGTCTTCATTGCTGGTAGATGATATATAAGACGACGCCGGTTTCTCATCTTGTCGATCGTATGCCAGAATAAGCAGGTCCTGGAGACGAGTTCCTTTCCATCAACCTTTCTCTTGCTGACCTTGCATATGAAGCTTTCCTCGCTTGAGCTGCCGCCATTACTTTCCAGGTTTTCATACATATCTTGCCACCGTCGTTATGATTGATCTACTCTTTTTCGTTTTTGGTCTCATGTCTGCGGCTTCCTTGGCTTTCCCATTCGATCTCAGGGACCATAGTGCGCATAGTTGTGGTACCGAGACTCTCAGCACAGGGGAGAGCGGCGAGCTGTTTGCGCGGCAGAACTCTCAGCCCGACGATGGAGAGACGCTCGACTTGGGGTGTATTGTGCACTTGTGCTGTGGTCAGGGCGGCAATTGCCCCTCGGTAAGTTCCGCCTTTCTAGAACACCTCGTGAGACCAGCAAAGACCCAGAACTAAACTGCCGCCTAAAGGAAGATACCATTCAGAAGGGCGTTGAAGAAATGAACTCTTACCTCGACGGAGCCAATATCAAATTTCATCTGGAAAATGTTTCTCAGGTCGAAAGTGCCCGCTGCACAGCCGGCTTGAATAATGATAACGCCATGGCAGCGTTGAAGGCTGAATTCCGAAAAGGCAATTCGAGCACCCTCAACCTTGTTTACGTGCAGACAAATCAGGGTGGAGGAACAAAGGGTCAATGCACTGTCCCTCCCGCCGGCACCGCCCCGACCTCAAAGGATGACGGATGCGTTATCGCTGCGGACACTCTGCCCAGCGGTCGAAGAACAGGTTCGATTACGACCACGCATGAGGTGGGCCACTGGCTCAGCCTTGTACATTCGGACCAACCAACCCAGACGGGGCCTAGCGGTCTAGTTGGGAGGTTGTATGGCGGTCTTTTCGGACGGCAAACCCCGACCAAAGATGCAAACGTTATGCAGAGCACATCGCAGTAAGTTTTTCCTGCCTTTGAAATGGTCAATTTGGAAGGCTAAAACTTGTCTCATAGTCCGGGCGAGCGGTATAGCTTCAACCAAGCCCAATTTAAACAAATGCGCGTAGAAGCGCGGGCGCGCCTAAGTGGTAAGAACGCTCCTGGGGCTGGCCAGAGTGCAGGGTCTCAACCTCCGGGTGGCCCAGGAGGCAACCCGTCTCCAGGCGGCGGAATTGGTGGTAATCCTGGCCCTGTTACAGGACAGAACGGCCCTGGAGGTGGCCAAAATCCAGGGTTTCAACCTCCTCATCGCCCAGGAGGCAACCCGTCTCCAGGCGGTGGAATTGGTGCTAATCCTGGCACTATCACCGGACAGAACGGCCCTGGAGGTGGCCAAAATACAGGATTTCAACCTCCCCATCACCCAGGAGGCAGCCCGTCTCCAGGCGGCGGAATTGGTGCTAATCCTGGCTCTGTCACCGGACAGAACGGCCCTGGAGGTGGCCAAAATGCAGGGTTTCAACCTACGCATGGCTCAGGAGGCAACTATCCGTCTTCAGGCAGCGGAATGGGTGATATTGCCGGCGACGTTACCGGAAAGCCCTCAAGCAATATACATGACCAAAGTCCCGGGTCTCACTTCATCTCTGGTGATGGGCAGAATGACTCTCCTGAACCTATTCCAGCATCATATCCAAATAATCGGCCTGAAAATGGTGTCTGGTCCGTTTCTGGAACACGTCTAGATCATCAGTCTAACGATCAATCTACTGGCTTTGACGGTCTATCTACTGGCGGCAACGGCCAATTTAATGGCATCAACAGTCAGTTGTCTGGCGGTAACGACCGATCTACTGGAGGTAACAGTCAGTTTCCTGGTGGTCAGGTTGTGTCCAACGGCAAAAGGGTGATTTCTGATTGAGGGCCTGGCGGTCTTGCTATGTCCACTTCCTAGCCGAAGTATATATCCTTATTACGTTTCTAGAGTCTTCTTAAGCCGTTATGACGATAGATAAGATATGCTACTTATTAAGAGCAAAATCGCGTTTTGCTATGATCGGAGAATAGTTCTAGGTGGAACTTTATCCATGCCTCCGTCGCCGCCTGAGCCCTGTCAGGTGTGTCAAAGCAACCATTGAAGCAAAAGACCCCACGAAAACTCGGAGCATGGGAGCTCTTAAGCCATATTTAGAATAATGGTATATCTACCTTAATGACCAGAAGTTAAAACTCTTCGGAACATATTGTTTCTTCAGTAGGATACGACGCCATCGTTTGAAAATACACTAGGTATGATAGCTGTCCACTAAGCCGTAGGCAAGAAGGGTGTATTTGGCGATAATACAGCGGAAATTATACAAGAAGAATATATAGTATAGAGAAGATGATGGATATTAAATTCAAAGTTGATAGATTTATTGGCTTTGAACCAATGATCGATGTTTTCTCGGAATTGTAACAAAGTTTCGTGGCGAAATGGAGGCGCAGACGTTGCCGGATGCTACAACTTCCAAGTGCCACAAAAAATGATTGAGTATTTTTATACAATTCATGCAATAGTGCACACTCCGTAGGATCTAAAGTTTAATATTTACAAGTCAGTCGCTCGTCTCTATGAGATTGCCCACTTCTACACTTGTTAGCCCCCTTATCTCCAAGTTGCCTGTCCACTAGGCCACCAATGAGATGCTAATCAAAGGGAACATGGTGTACAACTGGCTCATGAAAAAGATATAATATAGAATATTATTTGAACTAGAAACGCGTAAAAATGCGACTGTGTATCTTCTGCCTCTTTTCAACTTGCTACCTTCGACTAGGGTCCATAATAGCGCCAACTTATGTAGTAGCCGGTGCACATTTGAATCAGCGACTCACTCACAAAAGACTCGGAAATCTGAGCACAAGTGACGAGGCCAGGGTTCGAGGTCCATTAAAGTTCCGATCCAGCATCGCCGCCTGCGACTAGTACTGGGACCCCCTTGGCGCAGACCCGTTGGAATCTTGTCGCCTTTCTCAGAGCGACCGTCATACCATCACTTGCACGCCGGCCGCATCACAGACCAAACCTTTGTGACCGTTGCGGTCAGCTACCTCGCTGTCGTCTCCCGTTTGGACTGAGGTCATACGCCTGGACAGCTCGCCTGACCCGGTGGCGCGCTATTAATCAATTCCAACGTTCCGCTTTACCCTAGTGCGAATAACACCCTCACGTAAGATCAGAAAGCAGGCCAGCCCACACTAAGCAGACAAGTAGTTGGCTAGTTGCTCCGCGTTCGCCTGCAAATTAATGCGACGGCAAGGTTCCATCTATTGTAACATAAGACGGGCCTGCACATAAGGCATATAAAGGGGACATGGAACCCCCCCGCCACTGAAGCCTGGCGTTTCGCTCAAGCTCATTGTCATTCTTTCCTGTTTCTTAGCTTCACAGTAGACGGCAAGAGATGGCGTCCATTACCAACACGGCAGTCTTGCTTTTGGCCGCGGCCCAGTTGCGCTCCGTCGCCGCGGCACCCGACCATCAGCCTCGCGGCGCGCTATGCAAGGCCTACCCCGGCGTACAAGGCTGGCCCGCGGCGGACGCCTGGAGCGGCCTCAACAAGACGGTAAACGGCCAGCTGCTGCGGCCGACGGAACTGCCCGGTGGTGCCTGTCACAAGGGCCAGCCCAATTACGACGAGTCGCAGTGCGCCACCATCGCCAAGGAGTGGGAGACGTCCGAGTTCCATCTCGCGGACCCCGTCTCCGTCATGTCCAACGAGTTCACCAACTACACATGTCTGCCGGATCCCAAGATGCCCTGCAGTGCCGCTGGCTACCCTGCGTACGTGATCAAGGTCACTTCGTCCGCAGACGTCAAGGCGGGTGTCGACTTTGGTAAGTTGTGGGTTGTCAAGACGTGCTCATGCCGCCGCTGATGGACAAAAGCTCGCAACAACAATGTCCGCCTCAATGTCAAATCTAGCGGCCACGATTTCCTCGGTCGCTCAAATGCGCCCGGAACTCTGTCCCTCTGGACACATCACTTGAGTAACATTGAGTACCACCCAACCCAGTTTAAATTGGCGTCCGGTCGCACACTTCAGGGCAACTCTGTCACTTTCGGCAGCGGAGCCATCATGTGGGACATCTACCAGGCACTCGACAAGTACGGCCAGACAGTGGTAGGCGGAGGCTCCAAAACGGTGAGTGCCGGTGGCTACATCACCGGTGGCGGTCACTCTATCCTTTCGCCTCGCTACGGGCTTGCTGCCGACCAGGTCATCGAGATGGAAGTGGTGACTGCCGATGGTAGAATCCAAAAGGTCAACCAGGACCAGAATCCCGACCTTTTCTGGGCCCTCCGCGGAGTAAGTCTCTGGCCCCGATCGGTCGTCGCTTTGGACAGCAAAAAGACAACGGCGAAGCTAACCATGATGCAGGGTGGTGGCTCTACCTTTGGTGTAGTGACGAGCTTCACCGTCAAGACTGTCCCCAGCCCCAAGATGACTGTCGCCCAATTCGTTGCCTTTACGGTCCCCGAAGCTCCTTTCCTCGGCGATCTCCTCGGTGTTGTTGGCGCAGAGACCCCGACTCTGATGGATGGTGGTCTCTCTGGCTACAACATTGTCAGCCGCAACTTCTCCAACCCTGCTCCCGGCTCCGGTCTTCCCGACAACTTGGCCGGTTTTCAGGGTCGCTTGGCTGTTCTCGATGATCCCAACGCCAACGAGACCATCGCCAAGCTCTTCAAGCCCATCAATGACACCATCAACCAGCGCTGGCCCGGCAAAGCCGGCTTTTTCAGCAGCAACACGGAGTACAAGTCCTTCCTCGACTTTTTTGCCGTCAACGCCGACACCGAGACGGTCGGCGACAACAAGTACCTCATCTCGCGTCTACTGCACCGGGAATCCCTCAACGACTCCAAGGCTCTCGGCGCGGCCCTACTATCAGGCACCGGGCCGCTTGGATTCTCCACCTTCTTCCTCGTTGGCGGCAAGGGCGTCCAAGAGGCCAAGCCTGCTGGTGGCAGCAACGCGGTCAACTCGCATTGGCGCGGCGCCTACGTTCACACCAGTATGTCTGATGTGCCCAAGCGTCCCCTATCCGTGAAGAATACTAATTCCATTTGCAGTCACCGCTACCCAGGGCGTTCCCTTTGACAAGGAAACCACCGACAAGAATCTGAAGGAGCTCGAGAAAGCTTGGGCGCCTGTCCGCCTGATCTCGCCATCTTCTGGCGCTTACATCAACGAGGTTAGCAGAGAGTGTTTTTTTGTAGTCACGATTTCGACCAGCGACTGACGAGAACTGCAGGCTTCCATCTTCGAGCCCGACTTCCACGACAGCTTCTGGGGCACCAACTACCCTCGGCTAGCCCAGATCAAGAGCAGGGTTGATCCCCACGACGTCTTCTGGTGCACACCCTGTGTCGGCAATGAGCACTGGCACCAACTGGATAGTGGCCAGCTGTGCAGAGTCTAATCAGTATCTAGAAACAGTGTTTCCGAGGGCAATCATACACGCATGACGTCACACAGAGAGCAGCTGACTTGGAATATATATTGTTAAAAATGCATTCTTTGATCATAGACTTCGTAATAGATAGCATAGCAAGTTCGTTTCATCGGCACCTCTTTTTTGCAAGTTTTGAAAATATATACCAGAAAGAAAATCGGAATAGACACAGAAAGCAAATTCTTATCAGTCATGTATCGTCTAATGCGTCGAGTTTGCACAGTTTTCGTCTATACAGGCGAAGGCGAGTCCCAGCTCGAGCTTCGTGAGTCCTTGCTCAACATTTTTTCGTCGTTGCCTTCGTTCCACGGTCGCACAGGATTGCCTCGCCACCTGGTGCTTCCAGGGAGATGCTCGCCGCGCATAACCAGCGAGACGGGGTACACGGTCGAGCCGGGGCCGATGACGGTGCCGGGCAGCGACGCCGTGAGGGGGCCCAGGGTCGCACCGTTTTGGAGCTGCACCTTGTCCAGGCGCATCAGCCGGTCGTGGAACAGGTGTGTCTGGAGGAGGCTCCCTCTGTTGATGGTAGCACCGTCGCCGACGACGCAGAGATCCGCCTCGGGAAGCAGGTGGCTCTCGATCCAGGTGCCGTGGCCAATCTTGGCGCCGAGCGCGCGGAAGAACATGGCCAGCACCGGTGTGCCGTAAAAGAAGCGCACCATGAAGGGAACGGCCATGACCTGCAGGAAGGAATCTGCAAGTTCGTTGCGCCAGACGAATGAGCTCCACAGCGGATGCGTGCTGCCTGCCTTGACGTTGGGCGTCAGCAACCACTTGGCGGCGATGGTGATGCCAGCTGCGGTCAGAGCGCTGCCGACAAGGAAGCCTCCCGCGGCGAGGAAGCCGAAACCAGTTCCAAAGTGGTACATGATCGAAAGCGTCCCGAGGCTGGCCATGGAGAGTATGAAGCCGCCAAGGAGCAGCGGGATTGCGCGGCAGGATTCAATCAGTGCACGTGCAATGACGAGCCGCTTCGGGGGCGCAAAGGTGAGTGCGTTGTCGATGTTGGCGTCAACCTTGCGAGGCAGCGAGATGGGCGGGCGGCCGAGCCAGGACGAGCCCGCCTGCATCTGCTTCTCGCCCAGGCCGCCGGGCGCAGAGCCCAGCACGCCGATGAGCGAGTTGTCGGGGACGCTAATGTCTGGGTCGACAATGGCCGAGTTACCCAGGAAGGATTTGTTGCCCACTGTGACGGGACCGAGGTGAATGCGTCCGCCGCTGAGCTCAAACGGCGCAATGAGAACGTCGTCTGCCAGGAACGCGTTGTCTTTGACGGTGAGAAGGGACGGCATGGGCACTACGGTGGACGACTCCACGTTGCGACCAATCTTGGCGCCCAAGGCGCGCAGCCAAAACGGGGTGATGAGGCTGGCGAAGATGGGGAACATGACCATGCGGATGTCCATCATCAGGTAGTGAATGAGCCAGGCGCAAAAGGCGGCCATGCTGTTCCACGAGTGCGAGCCAGGGCGAATGCCATGATTGGCAAGGCGCACAATGACGATGACGGCGGTAGTGTAGAGAATGATGCCGACTGCGCTGCCTGGTGCTGTCATGATGATGATGCCCATGCTAAGTTGTCCAAAGTTGGTGTAGTCCTTGACAATGATTGGCATGAGACCCCAGATGGGAACCACCGCGAGGAGGGGCAGAAGGTCTAGGAACAAGAGCGCAAAGGTGTACAGGACGCTCATGCGGAAATTTCCCTTGGTCGGTCGAAACGAGCCGTCATGGCTGGAGCCCTGGTCAGAGGATGTGGCCGACGGTGGGAGAGGCGACCTGACCACTCCCTGAACAGAGATGCCCGGCTCGACCGTGGCATACGGCTCAACGACGGAGTCGGGCATGAGCATGGTGCGTGCCCCGACGCGGGCACCCTCGCCGACAGTAATGGTTCCGACGTGCACGGTGTCGCCGTCGATCCAGTAGCCGGCGCAGTCCACCTCGGGCTCGATGGCGGCGCCGTCGCCGAAGCTGGCAAGTCCGGTCGAGGGCGGGAAGGCGTGCAGCTGCACGTCGCGGCCGACGCGGCAGCCCATCAGGCGGGCGTAGTAGCGCGCCCAGTTGGTGCCGGGGATGGCGTTGAGCCTGGCCGTGCCGGCGAACCGGTCCGCGGCCCAGAGGCGGAGGTGCGTGAGGCCGGCGCGGCGGTACTGGCCGGGTTGGATGCCCCAGACGATGAGGCGGACGAAGCCGGCCGTGGTCACCATGCGTCCCGGGACGGTCATGAGGACGACCCAGAAGACGGCGATGACGGACCACGGCAGCTCGTGCCGCGTCGCCCAGGAGTCGCCGGCCGGGTAGATCTCCTGGAAGATGCGCCTGGACGTGAACAGCGGCACCATGAGCCGGAGACCCTCGAGGAGGAAGAGGCCGGCGATGACGATGCTCTGGATGAAGATGACCCAGCGCGGGCTGAGGCGGACCTCGCGCTCGACAATGGTGGTGCCCAGCAGCAGCTCGTCGATGCGGTCCGACATGGCCGCCAGCGTCGGGTGCTCGTAGACGTCGGCCACGGAGAGCGTGTGGCAGCGCTGGCGCAGCTGCGAGACCAGCTGCGCCGCGGCCAGGCTGGTGCCGCCGAGCTCGAAGAAGTTGGACTCGGGCGACGCCGCGGACGCGCCGAGAACGGCGCGCCACTGGCTCGACACCCAGCCCATGGTGCTTCCCTCGGCGGCTGTTGTTGTGGACGACTCGGGTGGTGGCCACGGCAGTGCTTTGCGGTCAACCTTGCCCGAGGTGCGGACCGGGATGCTGTCCACTGCGACGAGCATGGGGATCAAAGTAGGCGGCAGGATGCGTTTCAGAAAGCTCCTGTCCGAGGCAGAGGCGGCATTGTCGTCTCTGACGACGTACCCGACAAGGACCTGGTTGCCCGTGTCGGTGCGTCGGATGGCACTCGCAGCACCCTTGACGCCAGGCAGCGTCATCATGGCCGCATCGATCTCGCCCAGCTCGATGCGGCGACCGCCCAGCTTAATCTGCTCGTCGTTTCGGCCCACGAACAAGAGACCCTTCTTTTCGGCGCGGACCAAGTCGCCGCTGCAGTAGGCTCGCTCGCCCCCAAAGGCAGGGGAGGGCGTGAACTTGACCTTGTCCTTTTCGAGGTCCAGGTAGCGGGCCATGCCCACGCCGCCAATGACGAGCTCTCCCTCCTCGCCCCAGCGCACAGGGTGGCCGTCGGGCCCGACCACGGCCAGCCGCCATCCGGCGAGCGGCAGGCCGATGCGGACCACCGGATCGCCGACCGTGAGTGGGGCGCCACAGGAGACGACCGTTGCCTCAGTGGGGCCGTATGTGTTCCAGACGGCCTCCACGGCGCCGGCGAGCCGGTTGGCCAACTCGGGCGAGCAGGCCTCGCCGCCGAGAATTAACAGGCGGAGACCGCGGAGCGCTTCCGTCGGCCACAGCGCGGCGAGGGTCGGCACGGTAGACACGACGGAAATGCTTTGGGCCGACAGGAACGTGCCCAGCTCGGCGCCAGCCTTGACCAGGGCGCGCGAGGCTGGCACCAGACAGGCGCCATGGCGCCAAGCAAGCCACATTTCCTCGCACGAGGCGTCAAAAGCCACCGACAGTCCTGCAAGGACGCGATCTCCAGGGGCCAGGGGCTTTTCTGGGAGGAACAGATGGGACTCGGCATCGACAAACGCGGCGGCGCTGCGATGGGTGACGGCGACACCTTTTGGCTTGCCAGTAGAGCCCGATGTGAAAATGATCCAGGCATCATGGTCGGGGGAAGGACTCCTCTGTGATGATGATGTGCTGCCAATTGGCTTGGTATCTTGCAGCGTCATGGTATTGTTATCGGTAATGACGGCACAGACGCCCGCCTCGGAGAAGACGAGGTCCGCACGCTCGTCAGGGTCATCAACGTCGACGGGAACGTAGGCAGCACCAGCTTTCAGAATGGCCAGGATGCCAATGTACAGCTCCGTTGTGCCGGAGGTGACACGGATGCCAACTCTGTCACCCGGGCCGAGGCCGGCATCATGCAATCGGTTAACAAGCGTGTCGACGGCCGCGGTCAATTCAGTATATGTCAGACGGCTAGTGCCATTGTCAAGTGCCAGTGCAGTCGGGTATGCATTGGCGGATGCAGTAAAGATGTCGACGAGTGTTCTTTCTACTGCAGCCTCCTCGTAGGGGTACAGGGCAAGCTCTGACGAGGACAGGGTGGTGGACGAGGGGGCGGAGGACAGGGACAGTGTGGAAGAAGTGGACAGAGCAGTCACCGAGCACTGCGGCTCTTTCTTGTCTTCCGCCATGGGGTGCGAGACAAGAGAGTGTGTGTGAGGGAGATCAATTGCTGTAGACGAACTGAACAACGTGCTAGCTTGAACAATCAAGGTCCAGGCACACAGCCAAGAGTGAAAGGGGGCATGTAATATATACCAAATGGTTGGATACAGCGGTTCGTGCTTCTTCTTGTCGCCGATCAACAGGTTTATATATCCGCCAGAACTCGCAAATTGTCTTGAAAAGGTCCTCAGCCGTACCGGCGCCGATGGGAAAATTTTGGTTCCAGCCCGCCGTTTTCATCCTGTCTTACATTATGCTGAGCTGATCCTGCGTCTGTTTCTAAATTGAATAAATGATTTAATTAATATCTCCTGTCGGTATAGTTTGGAGCGAGCCTTTTTAGCGGGCACCATGTAAACAAGAAGAGAGGTAGCACTAGGTTAGGCAGTGGCGTGAGAAAGAGGAAGATGCCAAGCTCCGTGAGGCAGGTGCTGTGCGTGAGAGTACTATTATGGCTTGCTCGGAGCTCTCCCATTGGCGGATTCGAGAGCACGTATTGATGACTAGAACTGTTGAATACGCTTGGAGGGGGGGGGTTAAACAAGAGCTGGTACCTGGTCATCGGCGTCCATCAGACGTCGCCACGTAGAGATTGTCAAGCGGGATTGGAGACCTGTGGCCCGGGTCGAGCAGGTTCGAGCGAGCGAATACTATTTTGCGTCTGACCACATGGTGTTTGGGGCGGCGGCGAGTCGCTTCAGCCTCCAAGCACCTGGGTCAGTCGGCAGCGAAGACGGTCCCCCCTCCCCCCGGGGCGCCGATATCCGTGCAGCGAGAAACATCATGTTTCTCCCAGTCGACAGACGTTTCCTACCTGGGATAGTCCTTGTTTCCTGTCCTGGGTGGGGAAAACCGGAAGATAGTCCAATGGGGCGGCGGTTATATCGGCACCAAGGCAATTACCCTTGGCAAGACATCAAGTAGTTGGTTTTTCTCCTATTTTGCTTTTCGCATTGGATCGACAAGTCACGTCATCTTATTGAGTAACAATCGATACAATCGGATCAACAGCATGGCAAGTCTCAAAACTCTATTTGCAAAAGCAAAAAAAAAAAAAACAGGCTCGGATGTTTTCTTCTTTCCTTTGCACATTTTTGGTTTTCGATCGAGCATGAAAAAGCTCAGTTGTCACAGTTGAGCTTATCTGGTGTGAGAAACGCCAGTTTGTAATTGTGGCGGAATGTGGCGGCACCTAGAAGGGATCTTAGATGCTTCAAGATGGAGTTCCAAGGACATCGACCCAATCACTGCTGGCCCGGGACGGAGCTGACCTTGGCATCATTATTAGGGATTGTTAACACCTCTTTGTTACAAACGGCTGATTAGGTTTTTTGTCTTTTCAGCCCTGGGCTGAGTGGGCGAGACGCCATTTCACGGCAATCGACAGTAAGCAGCCTCCCCCGAAGCCACTTGTTGGTGTCACGATCCTTTTACAAATCGCTTCTTGTCATGGGGTGCGTCGAAATAGAGGCAGAGCACGTTTAATAATGATGGGTGTGCCAAAGCTGGCAGTTGTTGCTAAAATTAGCTGTGGGACCCCAGTCCCTGAAAGTACAATATATATTAACACTGCACGCCACGGGGGACAAAAGTTCATATGCTTGCCACATGAAAGAGCTGACCGGACTCGTTGCAAAAGGAAACAAGAGTCAAAGGCGTGAAATCTCACCACCGATCCGTCATTGCTCGTGTTGCTTGGAGAACATGCCCCTTGTCGCAGAGCTGACGCATGTCAACCCCCCGTGCTCCCGTTGTGAAAGCGGAGGCCCCTGCCCTCTGGGTCCAAGCATAGCGGTGGAAAAGGATCTACAGTGCCGTGGGCCTCTGGAGAGAGCGGGAAGGCATGGAGTTAGCAACTCGCTCCGCAGGGGGACCCTGGCATCTAGTGTCAAATCGCGTCAAAGGTGACAGCGATGTTCTCCTCTATTGTAGGATTTCGCGGTGGGGCCCAAGCATCAAGACAGGGTAGAAACACCCAAGAGTAGCCACTCGAATCGCGGACGCAATGCAGTCCCATGGCGCTAAATGCCGAGCCCAGGACAACAAGGAAGTGATCGGCGAGGGGTAAGAAGAACGGCAAAGCGGCAGGCACTCCAGCGAGGCCCCAACTCCCCCAGTTAAGACCATGGTAAGTAGCCACTTCCACTAGTCCAGAGATCGTTTCCCCTACTCCCTTGGCCAGTGGTGCTCGTACACATGTTTCCCACGCACGCAATCTAAGGCCGGTGTTAGCTTAATTTGGTGCCAAGTTTTTTTGGGGGCAAGGGTAGGTAGTGTCAGTGCCCGCTGACGGATTCCGTGATGCATCACGACAGTTTGCTGATGATTCATGCTGGCCGAGGCGACACGGTATTCATCGAGTCAGCCCGCCATCGGAAGACGCGGAACATGTATATAGGGTTTTCTGCTCGAGGGCCAGAGGTGATGTGTTTTCCCACCCATCATGTTTGTTTATGCTGCGAGCGAGTCGCATGCATGGCGGTGGCACACATAATAGTATGATACTGGGAAAAGGGACCCCCCCCCCCCCCTCCCCCCGGAATATCCGCCCGTTTTCCCTTGATTCTCGTCGGCGTGAGAAGGAAACCAAGCTCTACTGCGCCTGCGCCTGCGCCTTTTCCGGGGGAGCCTTCACTCCGTTTCCTGGTCGCCTTGGATGCCGACGGCTTCGTGCTGCCGAGACCACTTTTATTCGTCGGCGTCGTCGCATCCACCCCGTGACGCCTTGCACGACCAAGCCAAAACCGGCCCCTTTGCCCGGTTATGACGGCTTGTCGAGCGAGCGAGCGCCGGTAGAGGAGGAGGAGAGAGAGAAAAAAGCCAATGGGCTTCGGTGGCGTTTCTTGGGCTTGGTGCTCAGGGCACGGGGTGCAGGACTCGGGCAGAAACTAAGTAGGTCGCGGGGGCCGGACGGGAGGGGGGAAAGGGGGGAATTGGATGTTTTAGTGACGGGCGCAGGGTTCGAGGAGGCGTTTGTTTGGTTGGACGGGCGAGAGTCGTAGCATTTGTCATGTCTGTGGATGAAGATGAAAGATGAAGCAAAGACGAAGCTTTGTCTGTCGCAGCGAGTTTTGGTTTAATACAGTCTTGTGTGATCAAGGCGGGTGTACGCGGCCCGCGTCACAGCATTGCCTTGGCCGAACACGTTGTCTCTACTGCGCCACGACAATAATAATAAAGTCGTCGTCACCCTTGGGCGGTGTCAGGCTGGAAGCGCAGAGCAAACAAACAAGCGCTTCTGGAATTCGATCCAATATCAACTTGTCACCGCCCGCTCTCCCCGCCCGCCGTATTTTGGACCTTTTTTTTTCTTTTCGCTTCCTCATCGCCAACCCTATTTTCCATCTCGAACGCCTTCGCTCCTCGGACATTGTCGTGATTGTTGCAGTGAGCTGAGCGCTACTCACCTCATAGCTGAAAGCTTATATTAATTATCTGCACTGTCTGCAGCTGTGTGTCAGCCGTGCCTGGCAGTCCGTATTGTTTGGTCACTGGTTGGTAACCTGGGTCGTCTGCTCCGGCTTACCCATCGTACTACGCCTGCAGCAATAAATCGTCAATCCTTGCGGCGGCGTCGTGCATCGCGCGCGAGCTACCAGCTCGAGAACAGGCTCATTTTGCCGCTCACGGCTCACGGGGGCGTGTGTGTGTGAGAGAGTGCGGTGTGTGTGGCGTGTGAGTGAGTGAGTTACTGAGTGAGTGAGTGAGTGAGTGAGCGAGTGTGTGTGTATGCTTCTGGCTAGCATACAACACATACTTGTTAGAGCAAAACCGCAAAGTAACGTTAATTCTCCGTGGCCACCATGGTGAGAGCTCCATGTCCCCCGATGCAAGCCACTAAAAAGAAAAATGCAATAAGACATGCATGGGCTAGCAAAAATTTGCAACAGTAGCTCACATCCGTCTTCAAACTAGGTGTCTGCTTCCGCTTCCTCGACATCCTTTCCCTGGGTCACGTCCTTCTCTCTGGCTCTGCTCGTCATGGCCCAGCTCATTGCCTCCGCCGCGGCGGCAACCCGTCCGGGAGCTTTCGTCTACCGTGGTCCCAAGGATGATCCCGACCTGTCTCTGGCGGTTGGTCAGCTCCTGGAGTCATCCTCGTATAACTTTACCGTCAAGTATGTTGGGCCCAAAAATATTACGGCTGCGAGCCTCAAGACGGTCAAAGTTTTTGCCTTTCCCGGCGGTCCTGGTACGTTGTTTCTTTCGCAATCTCACATGGTGTCTTCTTCTCGTTTGGAACCTTTGGAACCTTGATGGCACTGTGTTGTCACTGTCTGTTTTGTGAAGCTCATATGCCACGTCCCTCTCATGCGGCACTTTGTTGTCGAGAAGCAATTCTCGATGCATATTGCTTCTCACTTCCCTGCATCGTCTCCCCACAATGCATGAAAAAAAAGTACCTTCATCTATCAGCTGTGGTCATGCAAACTGTCAAGAAAAAAAACCTTGCGTTGCGCCATGTCCAAAAGGAAAAACAGCGTCGCCAAGATGTGGCGTCGTGCGGATCATCTCCGCACCTGAAAACTTGTTTCCACGTATTGCCGTGATGACGTCGCGCCATTCGCTGCTTTTGGTGCTAATCGGCCCCGTATTCTTGCAGATGTGGACGATTCCTGGGCAGAACTCGAGCCTGTCGCAGATGATATCCGGGACTTTGTTGCCAACGGCGGCCGCTATCTGGGTTTCTGTCTCGGTGCCTACATTGCTGGCCACTCGCCAGGTCTAGGCCTGCTGCCAAACGGTACTGAAGTCGTGCCGGAGAGTGACGAGGCCGACGCACAAGTCAAGGATGACAGAGATACGGTCATCCAAGTAGACTGGGCATTCAGCTCGGGCCCTAATGCGGGCAGCACGGTCACGAACCGTTGGGTCTACTACCAGGAAGGAAACACTATGAAGGGATTCCCTGAGACCTCCAATAGCCGCGTTCTTGCCCGTTACTCGACCACGAATCATGTCGCCGCAACACTCAACAAGCATGGCGAAGGCTGGGTTGGCACGACTGGGCCTCACCCGGAGGCAAACCAACTGTGGTGTAAGTGATTTTGGCAATGCACCCATCTGTTGTAATTCACGGCAACGCTGACAGCAATGTAGTTGACGTGGTCAAGCTCAAGGCGCCAGACGGCTTGCAGTTTGAGATTGGCCATGACCTCATCGAAGCCGCAATGAGCGGCGGCGAGAATGTCAAGAACCTGGCTGCCTCTGACTCTGCGCCAAGCAATACGGCCACTGACCCGCCATCAAGCTCCAAGACCTCAGCTCCGTCCGTGCCCACGTCCTCTCCCGCTAAGAGCGGCGGAAGCATTCGAGTCAAGAACCCATTTCGCTTTCTTTTTCGAAGATAGACGGCGCCGGGGTGCCGTCCCTGGGCCCTGGCTGCCTCCTTGGCGGTCCACTTGGCGAGATGCTTTGCGATTTCTTTTTACATGTCACCAATGTATTGTGCTATTCAAGTCGTTGAAAGATTTTGTAGCGTTAGATTACAGCTGAAAAATCCAAGCATGCTGGTTCATTGCCGAGGCAAAAGGAGCACGTTTATGCGTCGAACAAGTCGACCAGTGATCCATGTGTTGTTCATTGACATTTGAGGAGCCGCTGCTAGTACATGACGTGACGTAGATTCGGAGCCGAGGAAGCCCACAGTCTAGGATGTTAACAGGTTTCTTATTGCCGTCGTCCGGGCAAAATGGCACAGATGCTTGGCGTCAAAGCACCCCATCGCGGCAGCGCTACCCTGCAATCGAGGCCAGCGTCATTTTACCTCGGGACGACTGCATTTCGCCAGTCCTTTGATCAAGATGGGCGGATTAAAATCAGACCACTTGAAAATTGGCTGTTGTGATGAAGTTTTTGTGTAAGTGTGGACACGGTCAGAGACTCGAGGTTCTACCTGCAAAGGCAAGATGTGGCCTGCACACACAGCTGAGGTCTCGTGACGACAGAAATATCGCCACCTCCTCCTGCTCCCCTCATTTCGCGGCAGGAGCATGTCTACTACTTGCCGTTGAGATTCAGCATCATACATGGTCCCGAGAGGCTCCGTTAAGCCAGTAGGACTCAGCCAATCCTTGTATACCCAAATCATTCTACAACATTTCTCACAATGTCTGACAGACAGCAAACGACTCTCCCGCTGCACACCACCAGCGGTACGCACACCCGCAGCAACAGTACTAGTGGTAGCAGCAGAAGCAGCAGCAGCAGCAGCTAACTCTTTTACGCAATGTGCAAAAAGGCCAGCAAGCATCCCGCTCCGGTGGACCGAGCAGCACCGCGCAGGGTAAGGATCTTGACGCGGCGACAACGGCGGCGGCGGCGACGACGTCTTGGACACCCAACCTGGAGCGCCGACAGAGCTGGAGCGCGCAGGACCGTAAGCACGAGCTGCAAATGGCGGCGGTCAACCACGAGCCGACCGGACCGGGCTTTAGCGAGCGATCGGAATAAAAAAAAAGCAAGTTGCCAACGGGACGAGACGTGCGGCTGAATGACGGCGGGATGTCGCAGCACCAAGATTGCCGACAACGAAAAGCAAAATGCAAACGAGAAGACGAATTTGATTTAATAAAATAAACAAAATAAAAACAAAACAAATAAGGATTCTGACAATATTCTTATTAATTGAACAGGTACAACTAGGGAGTAAGCCTAGTAATGCATGAACATTCTCACACTACACGATAGGCTTACAATGCTCTGTTTACTTTTTTTTTTCGTGCTGAATGCACGCCAAGACGTCGACGGGCTGGCCCAGGCTTTCGGCTGCATAATCAGTTCTAGATCATACGTATTTATTACTCAACAATTCCTTCAATTTGTGGCTTGTCGCACGTCACTCAGCGGCGCGGCACTACCCTCGGAGCTGAGAAAGCCTTCTTCTTCTCGACGCCTTCCCAGTCGGCCGTGTCTCAGGCGAGCCCATGCAACAAAGCAAGAGAGACACAGGGTCCGGTGATGTGTGCGCTGTCCGTCCCTCCCGGACCCCTGCTGAACGGAACACTGCCGAAAAAAAAACACGAGGTTCTGTTGTTGCACCTCCAAAGAAATGCCACGACAAAAAACGGCGAGGCGTTTATTGTGGCGAGAGAGCTATCTGTACATGGGGCAAGAGTCAGTAGGGCAGCCCGTCTCAGCCCTATTCTATCTGATACAAAAAAATGGAACACCCTACTGAATACCTAACCCGCCATTTGTAAGTGAGGTGCCTAACAATAAACAGTCC
Source organism: Cordyceps javanica (assembly GCF_051103115.1). Lineage (NCBI taxonomy): Eukaryota > Fungi > Ascomycota > Sordariomycetes > Hypocreales > Cordycipitaceae > Cordyceps > Cordyceps javanica. The sequence continues at coordinate 2,428,528 of NC_139300.1, read as the reverse complement.
CGGAAAGTTGACCCTGCCGCTGCGTGTCTCACACCAGCATGAAGACACCTTTTGGCGTCTGGCTGCAGCCGAGACGAGCACAAGGCACACCGGGTCCCCCGAATTGGTCAGCGAAATCGGCCCCCAAGGTTCCTTGGCCACTTCGTAAAGACGAGATTGCTCTCAATCACAAATGGGTGCGCATGATGCGTTTGATGGCTCTTCGTATGATGAGGGAGTTTGTACACCCTTGACATGGGAACTGTAATCATGATGAGGCCTGCAGGGTCTTAGTATGAGCCTCTTGATGCCTTTGGTAGCCAGCCCTAGGGCTGGGAGGAAAATTTGTAGCTTTTCAAGGCCTGCATCGTCTTGCACATTTGTTCCAGATGGAAGACTATGTTGAAGGACGACGGGCAGGTCGAATTATAGGAGGCCCGGACTTGCACCGCAAAGACACCGCTCCGTGCCTTGAAATCCAAAGGTGGTGTGAGTTTCCAGCTACGAGGAGAGGCGGCGATGACCGTTTTTGCGCACCGGGCTCGCTTGCTTGCTCGGAACCGGTGGCCAGGTAAGAGGACTGAGTACTGGCTCCGGTTCGTTGAAGGGAGAGGAGCGCTGTGTAACGTGAAGCGACGAGGACTTTAGAAAAGAGACCTCATCTCCGGGGGGGAAAAGAATGATATTTTGGGTTTCATCATTGTCCAAATAGCATTACCGCGTCGCGCAAATCAACGGCTGCTTCACATCCTCCCTGCCAAGGTTCAAATTTATAGCCCAGACACCACTACTACGTTAGCACTCGAGAGCCATAGATATTGATGGCGTACGTGGTCAAGGGCTTTCATTCATTTTCTCAGATACGGATCACACAATGCCCCCCCCTCCCCCAGAACTTTGTTTGAAACCAGTTGCGGCGCAGCTTCCGCTGACAGTCTTGAGATGATTGTCCGGGCCGGCCCCGGTGAGCCTGGCCTACTCTCCGACCTTTGCCTTCTAATGTCAAACGTTTTCCAGACAGATCTTGCCGAAACCGTGCTTTTTTTTTGACACGCGTCGCAAGAGAAAGAGACAAACGCTGAGACAAGACTTTTCGACAACAAGCGCTTGGGCGCAGTTGAAAGCAGAGGCCGATTCAAGGCAATTCACACACGCCACCTCAAATCATGTAACGTTGACGTATCCCCGTGTCGCTTTTCCGTTTGCTTACCATCTATCGCACAGCTCGGCAATAGGCACCTCCAAACACGTGTCAACACTCAAAAGACTGCTACTTCGCGAAAAGAAGGCGATATCCTCGGAAAAGTTTGAAACCGGCAACCCAAAGGGAAGGGGACTGCCATATACTTTCATCTGGCCAGCCCCATCCTTTTGTATATGTTGGATGCTGGATGGCTTGCATACAACAGTCGGGGCTTGCCTTTTAGTCTTGAAGCAAAAGAATAGAGAGTCAGAAGAAGAAGAGTCGTCAGAAGAGTCGTCAGAAGAGTCGTTAGGAGAGTCGTCAGAAGAAGAGTCGTCAGAAGAAGAAGGAGAAGAAGAAGAAGGACAAGGCCGAGGACGAGGACGACGAGGACGAGGACGACGAGGACGAGGACGACGAGGATGCGAAGGAAGAGGAGGAAGAGGCGGAGAAGAGCGAGTGCCATTGACAGAAGAATGGCCAACAAACGCCGGCACACTATACACATGTCCAAGGCAGTTCTGAAAGATCTTGGTACAGGGTTGGTTGGGATGCTAGGCGGACGATAGTGGTTAGGTTTGCAGAAAGGGACCGTTTCTGAACGTCGGAAAAAAAAAAACAAAAACAAACAGGCAAGAAAAGAGGCAGGCTGGAAAGCGGGTGAGAGGAATTGACAGTGAAACAAGCCAGAAAGCTGGGCTTCGTCATTTTATGTGCGTGTGCGTGTGCGTTTGCGTCTCGTCCGGGATCCTTGAGAACGTATGCAAGACAACGGCATCCGACCAAATCTTTCCCAAAGGCTGCGCGCTGAGGCCGCCCGACATCATCCTACGCACCGCTCTGCACCCTCTCAATACATGTTTTTACATTTCGAGGAGAAAATCCATTCACGCGTTTCTCAATCATCATTCACTTGCCGAGCGCGCCTGGTGATGCTGCAGAGGTCAGCCCGCGCAGTTTCGAGGTCGAATTTAAGAACACGGCATCGTTGCAATCCACTTTTTCGCACATGGACTAATTCAGTCATCAATGTCTTTCAAAGGATGAGTAGATCTATATATGACCTCAATCAACTGACTCGGTACTTTGATACCGGCTGACATCCTCTTGTAGTAAGAAAGAAGAGAATTGTAGCAACAAGGAAGAGAGAGAGAGAGAGGAAAAAAAAAAAGACAACGCCGGAAACCCATGTCCGTAATGGTGTATATATCCAATCCATGCATGCGCCATGTTGAAAAGAGAAACAAAAGAGAAACAAAGACAAGGACAAAAAGAAAATCAATGGCGAAATCCGGTCATCTCAGACCGTTTGTCGACAGATGCTCCGCCAACAACCCGACACCGTACGCAGCCCCGGCAGCCCCGGCCGCGCCTAGGGCCAGCCTCCTGCTTAGCGATCGCTTTCTGCGACCTACCACGCTGGGGTTATACGGGGGCGCCCCTGGAACGCCCAGCCCGACTTTGCGAAAGATGAGCACATCGCCGCGACCAGAGACAATCTCGTAGCCGTGCGCCTGCAGGGGCTGGAAGTGCGGGAAGAACTTGGCCGGGTGCGATAGCCGCATGATGGCCTCGGCGGGCGTCTGTTGCCATGATGAGGACGGCGAGGAGGACGACGATTCCGTGAAGGAGCTCGTCTCCGCAACGTTGACCGTCTGCGTCTCCGGGTCAAAGGCTAGCACCACGTACTCGGCGCCGGCCACGGCAGTACGACCTACACGTCCTCCACTTACTGCCTGCGACGGCGCGTCTTGTTCTGCGTCCGCGTTAGCTTTGGATCGATAATGCCTCACTCGTGTCGGCCAAGTCGCTTTACCGCCGGTTTCTTGTGAGTAGCTTACTTCCAGTCCTTGGGGGATTTTTGAGTAGAGGTCCTGCTGAGCCTGCGCGCGCTGGGCCGCGCTCGCGGCGCTCTTGCGCTGCTGGGCGGCAGACCAAGAGTTGAGAGTCGCCTCGTGGACGGCGGACGGGCTCGTTGGGAAGCTCTCGTCCATGGAGCTGACGCCCTCGTCGCGCTCCTGCTCAAAGCGGCGCTCGTGCTCTGCCTTGGCCGCCTCGAGCTGGGAGAGTCTCTGCTCCGCGACCGCCTCGAGTTGCTCAGCTACTGGCGGCTGGGCGCGTGCCTCGGCACCCCACTCCGCAGCGTACTCGGCCTTGCCATCTTCGAGCGTCTCGGCGCGACGTGCAGCCTCGAGCTCGACATTGACGATGGGCTGTGCCGCTGAAACCGGACCCTTGGGAGCATCAGCCTCGAAGGAGGTCTGGTAACGCTTCTTAGCGTGCTCGAGGTTGACAAAGCGGCGCTTCGCGGCAGCCTTGATCGTGCCGTTGGGCACATTGGGAGCAGTCTCCAGTTGGTCCGCGCTAGACTGGTGCGCAGCAGTCTTGAGGCAAATCTCGTGATCATGCTCGTTTAGCTCGAGAGGGAATGGCTGAGCAGATATCTCGTCCAGGACGGGCTTGTCGTAGGCATTGAGATCCTTGTAGTTCTTGGTGGCGCCTTCGGGGTGAGTCGGGTATTTGCTATCAGCCGAGTCAAAAGTGCGGGGCTTGTAGCTGGAAAGATCAGCATAGTTCTTGGTAAGCTCCTCGGGGTGGACGTGTTCCTTGACGCCATGCTCTTCGAAACCCGCTCTGGGGTAGGCCGATAGATCACGGTAGCGCTTGGATGCTTCCTCTGGGTGAATGCGAGCCGACTTGGGCCCAGCGTTGTCGTACTGAGCGTAGCGGTCCAGGTCGTCGTATTGTTTGGTCAGTTCCTCGGGAGTGGGAGGCTGGAGGCCGTCGGGTTCGTTCCAGCGAACGGGCCCGTACTTGTCCAGATCCTTGTATTCTTGGGCGTAGTCGGCGGGCTTGACGTCCACCTTGGCCGGTCGAGTGGTGCCGCGAGGGGTGTCGTCCATCTCACGGACCTGTTGAGCCTTGAGAAGGGAATCCTGGCACTTGAATCCCTGGGAATACTTGTCCAAATCGTCATATTTTTTGGAGAATTCTTCCGAGGTCAAGGGGCGGAGGCCATCTGGCTCGCTGTAGGTCACGGCGCCATACTGGTTGAGATCCTTGTAGTGCTTAGTCTTCTCCTCGGAAGTCGTTCCAGGCAGACCATCAGGTTCGTTCCACGTAACGGGACCGTACTTGTGCAAGTCATCGTATTTCTTGGTCTGCTCCTCGTAAGAACAAGCGGGAAGACCATCAGGCTCGTTCCACTTGGATGGCTTATACTCGTCGAGGTCCTTGTACTGCTCGGCGCTTTGAGCGGGCAGGCCTTCTGGTTCGTTCCACTCAATGGGACGATATTTCTTGAGGTCGTCGTAGTGCTTGGACTTTTCCTCGGCAGTGAGCTCCCAAGGCGTGTTGGGATCGTCAAAGCTGGCTGATTTGTAGGCCTTGAGATCCTTGTAGTTTGGGAATTGTGAGGTGGCCTCGATGACCTTGTCTGCATCTACGGTTTGAGTGGTATCCTTGGGAGCAAAGTCTTGGACATAGTCGCGGACGCTCTTGAAGGGCAGGCGGAGGTTCTCAAAGGTCTGCGGCGTGTCTCGTTGAGGACGCAGCAGCTGGTCGACAGCGTCACGGGCAAGAGTGCGGACCGTGTTGCCGGCGGTGAGACTGGAGAGATCATCGGACCAGGACCTGACGTTGGCCGTATCGGCGTGCGTGGCACTGGTGCTGAACATGGGCTGTGCATAGGCCGGGGTGGTGTGGTTGGTGGTCTGCGCTGTGGTCTTGGCGGCAGCGCGGGCGCTCTTGTTGTCCCAAGAGAGTCGGCGGCTGAGCGTCTCCATGTATCTATAGCGAACGGAGCGATGGCGACCGCGGACGTCGTGTTCAGTCTCGACCTGCCAGGGTCCGTAGCGGTATTGGCGAGTCTGGCGGGCGGCGGATGTGGTGGAAGCGCGGGCCAGAGCCAGCCTGGCGCGCGGGGTGGACTGAGCAGCAGCAGAGATCATGGTTGCGAGTTGGTGGTGGGGGGTGGGGGTTGCAGAAAACAGCAAATTGGTCCCGCGACTGCTATCTGATCTGGAAAGAGAACAAGTTAGCATAAATGGGAGTCAGAATGTGACGGGCAGAGGTGCGTTGCAAGGCGCCGCACCGTCTTGGTTGGCTACGTACCAGCAGTAAAGGGTTTGGCGGGATGGCGTATGAGAGATGGGATGTAGATGATGACATCTAGCGACACGGGAGTGTTGGAGGGAGCAGCCGGGTAAGATGAGGAAAAACTATGCGAGAGGGAGGAAAAAGAAGAATGGCGAGGCGCAAGTTGTATAAAGGGATGAGAAGAAGAAGAGGTTTAAAGTTGAAGCGGCAAAATGAGGGGAAGAGGTTTAAGACGGCGAACGGAAGACGGCCAGAGATGCGAGCGTGGGTGCGGAGGATAGCGTGCCATGCATTTGCCCGCTGCATGGAGCATGGAGGCAGACGATACGTAGAGGTACATGAAGGGGTACAAGGGGGGTACCTAGTCGACTGCTCTCTTTCACCAGACAGCTTTACCTGTGTGAGCAACAGCATAGGTAGGTATGGATACTCTATCGGTAGCTTTAGGCTCTCAGTAGCGGCTTCTCCACTGTGCATCGCAACTGGCCTTGGGCAAGGTCCTGGCGGAGTTGACGGGCAGGTGCAGGCGCTGATCGATTGCTGCTACTGCTCAGCAGTGCACTGAAGCCGTCCGAAGCTGTCCCCTGAGACGCTGTAACAGAGGCGCACTTGGTGCTCCCATTCGTACTCAAGACTGTTGAATATTAACTTTTGACCATTGGCTGTTGACTGATGCCAGTGTTCCTACAATGAGCGCGTTGCTGGTTCAATTGCAGGGTGCGCCTTGTTGCAAGTTGTAACCCACTACCCACTATCAAGCTACTGATAGGTCCCTCGAGTTAGTTTCCAGGCTACAAGCTCGCGATACGACAGATGACGCTGTTCCCAGACCGCTAACATTGTTGCGCTGTTTCTTCCAAAATGGCCAAACTGGCAGAACTCGCATACTTGCACGTTACAGCGAGCCCGTCACCCCGTCACCTCTGACGTACCAGCTCCACCACCAAAGGGCCCCTGCGATCCACTTTCCCCTCTATCGCTGCTCTCGCATTGGCCCAGATAAGGCGCGGCAGTGGAGAGTCGGCACCCAGCCATCACAAGAAAGCCCAGACAGGTCACCACAAGTGCGTCTCGAGGTACCCCTCAAGTATCTTTTTTCCTGTCTTCTCCTTCTTCCTTTCTCAGTAAACGGAACCATGCGGGGGGGTTCAATCGTTGTACGGAGTACACGTGATCGAACAGGCAATCAATCAAGGCCACGCAAAAGGATCAAAAGAAAATGAATAGGATGAAGCAAAAGATGGCCAGAGTCGTGTTATTGATATTGATCAACACGGAGAAAGAGATACTTGGAATGGAAAAAGAAAAGACGGCAAACCAGCCGCCTATTGGCCTGTTTCTCGAGCGTCGGTGGCTTGTGTGTGTGCCTGGACGCCATGTACCACAGGCGGCGTCGTGTGGTACATCTGGCTTTGGACACTCAAATGGCGCTCCCATCGAGCATATCCACTGGCTGAGAAGTTTTTGGAACCCGAGATTGGAAATCTATATTAAAACGATTTCATCGAACCCATCTTGCTTCGCACTCTTTGGTTCCGGACAAGACGGGGCAAGTCCACCAGCCAAACCGAGCCCACCTTTTTTGCCGATTCTGTCCAGCGCAGAACCCAGATTTACCCATGACGTCAGAGAGCCAGCCCAACGGCTGCACCATCGATCAAGCTGACCATTTTATCCACTGCCAGTGCGATATTTTGTCCTGTCACGGTTTCACACTTTCGCGTTCATTTTCTTGAAATTTTCCTTTTGGCCTTGTATCATCATGATGGAGCCTGAGCTTGCATCCTGGTCGTGATGGCTGTAATCGAGCATCTTCAGGCGTCAGACCAGCCCATCCAGGAAGAGGGGGCTATATTGAAACCAGATGATCCATAATTTTGCGTGGGCTGTCTGCATAAAACGGATGGATATAACGACTTCTCGCATTCTTCTCGCAGCCTCGCCCCAAACCATCAGTTTCTACATTTGGTATCCCGGTTCACGAACCAAAAGACAAAACGTCGTCATGACTAAAAAGAATCAATGATAAAAGAAAAAAAAGGAAAAAAATAAATTGACAAAGGCCATTCTTGCCGGCCGTGCCGGCTGACCAAAGAGTGAACTCGCCTGTATTATCCCTGTCTGTGGATTTCTCTTTGCTTACTGAGTAACTAAGTAGTCGTACTGATAGTATGTAGCCTACTAACGTCCCATCGTGAACTCGACCTACCCTTGTTGCGGCTGAAAAAGAGGTAGGCTTTGCCCGGCGCACAAATAAGTAGGCAGTACTCCGTACAGTAGGCCACTGACTCGGACCATCAGTCCGTCAGTCAGTCCTATCAATGTTTTTGTCGGCGACGACAAAGATAGACAAAGCACCAACTAGCCATTGACAGGCCCCGCCCGCCGTCATCTACTCTTTGTTTAGTTTCTTTTTCTTGTTCTTTTTTTTCTCGGACTTCGGGCCCTTTGCAGACCCCTTGAATGTCAGCTAAGCCAAGCTTGCGAGAGTTTGCCAGGCTGCAGTCCCCCCCTCTTCTCAATACGCCACCACCGTACATCACTGAGGGGAAACGGACGCCATGCCTCGGCCGCCGCAGCCCAGATGGCGCAACAATCTCATGTTTAATCTGGGTAGGCAGGTGTATCGGGCACTACCTCGTGCCATTCTGGTGAATCCATCCCTCGGCACCCGCTCATCTTTTCCCCGCCATCCATACGACGGAACCCCGGACTCCCGGGGGTGACGAGGGCCCGCCTGTCAAAAGTTGTCTCTTCTGGTACTGAGTACAGTGCGCCATCGTTATAGCCGACGACAGTGTGAACACTGTATGTAGCTTTTCGCAACAGAGGTATGCAAGCATGCTGCATAAAACAACAATGGCATTGAATTGATTTCAATTTTTGATGAAATGACACGTTGTTACTGATACTCGTACAGTCGACTTTTTTTCTTTTTTTTTGCAACTCGTCTATCTTTTCTGCTGAGAAAAAAAAAACGAGAGGTCAACCTCCCTCCCCATCTACCCTCCCAGCGACCGCACACAGAACCGTACTGACACTCAGTAATACCTTGGTACTAACTCAGCCTCCTCCCTTCTCCACTGTGTGTCCGCTATTAGCATCAGCGGTACGGAGTACTCAGTAGTAGCCTTGCCCCGGACTTGTCCTGCCCCGGACCCGATCTGCAAATGGACATGCACCCGTGGGCCAAATGCAAACTTGGTACGGATTCGCACAAGTAAATCATCGTTTGTCGCCCAAACGAGAAGCACCGCGAGCGGGGTAAACGTCTCTATTAGGCTATAAGACCAGTTTAGTTTTAGTTTTTTTTCTTCTTCTTTTTCTTTTTTTCCCTTCTTTTATTAGCCCCGGCCGGATACATATATACTTTTGCCCAACGACTAAAAAAGCAACAGTCCAAGAGCAAAAAAAAAAAAAAAAAAAAAAAAAGAGGGTATTTAACACAAACACAAATACGCGGAACGCTTAGCGTTACAATTTGATCGTCTCTCTTGTGTTGATCTTGGGGCCGCCCTCTCCACCCCCAGAAAGAAACAAGCAACAAGCACCCACCGGGATCTTTCATCACCCCGAGACGGGACAATGGGCTATGCTACGTCAATGAACTCGTGGCGTACTTGTATTGTCTGGTTCCCGACTTGTTGAGCGACAAGACTGAATGAAACATTGCAGAGAGCCGCAGCACCCCAAAAACAAGGGAAATAAGAGGCGGACAGAAGGAGAGAAACACCACCCCATTGGGAACCGCAACCGTTTTCATATGTACATGGGTGTATTAGGTGTTGCTCGAGGATGCGCCGCGGCTACTATTACTACTACTCCGACTACTACGACTACTACCAAGACAAACCCACCAAAAAAAAGCGAAACTCTTCTCTGCTCCAATCTCACATCCCGACAACACAACACGCACACGCACACACAGACAAGGGAGCACAAGCACAGATTGGGGGCGACAGTGATTAGCAGACAAGGCACGAGCATCGCCTCGCCATGAGCGACGAGGTCAAGAGCATGGGTTCCGCATCGGCGGACACGGCGCTTGACAGCTCCCGCGACGACGACGGCGGCGGCGGCGCCAACTGCAACGGCAACGGCAACGGCAACGGCCACGGCCACGGCCACGGCAACGGCAACGGCAGTGGTGGCAACGGCGGCGGCCGCTCGCCCTCTCTCGACAATACCAGCACCGTGGTGGACGGCAACGACGGCATCGTCCTGCGCCGCAAGAAGCCCATTGCCGCCTGGCGTCTTGCCGTCATATTCGCCTGGTATGTTTGCGTCTCCTCATCAACCTTGACACACACACATCTCATAAAAACGCCTTCTTTTCATTTCCTATGCTGACCCCTTTCCTCATGTAGTATCGGTATGGGCCTCTTTCTCTCGCTCCTCGACGCCACCGTCGTCGCCACCATGCTCGTCGACATTTCCGCCGAGTTTCAAGACTTTAGGACCTCATCCTGGGTCGTGTTAGCCTATACCCTTACCGAAGTTGGTCAGTCATCATCCCTCCCTCCTCCTCTCCTTGCACCAATTCTTTGTATAGACATCAAAAAGTAGAAAAGAAAAACACCATTTTGACATTGAAACCTCCCGACAGGCTTCGCCGTCGCCATGGCCCGCCTCTCCGACGCCCTCGGCCGCAAGACGGTCGTGTGCACCTCGTTCGCCATCTTCCTCGCCGCCTCCATGGGCTGCGCGGCCGCCGCCAACCTCGACCAGCTCATCGGCTTCCGCGCCGCCCAGGGCGTCGGCGGCGCGGGGCTCTACGCCATGGCCATGATCACCTACCCGGAGCTGAGCCCGCCCTCGCGCGTCGTCCTCGTCACCTCGGCCCTCGGCGCCGTCGTCGCCCTCGCCGGCGTCTGCGGGCCCGTTATCGGCGGCCTGCTCACCTCTTACGTCGGCTGGCGCTACGTCTTTTGGATAAAGTAAGGCACACACACACACACATACAACTCTCTCCTCTTACCTCTCCTTTTCCAAGGGAACTCGAACTACCCAGATGGTTTTCAACAAGACTAAACTTTGAATGTCTGCAGTGCCCCATGCGCCTTCGTACCCGGCGTGCTGCTGCTGTTCCTCTGGCCCAAGGACTACCAGCTCTTCGTCAAGATCGACATGCGCCGCCTCGACTATCTCGGCGCCCTTCTCATCCTCGCCGCCACGGTCCTGCCCGTCTTCATCATCAACCAGGCCGCCATCCGCGACTACGCCTGGCGCAGCGCCACCACCATCAGCGTCCTCGTCATCGGCGGCCTCTGCTGGGTCGCCCTCGTCCTCTGGCAGCGGCAGCTCGCGAGGGACACCCGCTTCCGCCACATCCGGCCCCAGCTGCCCTTTCACATCCTCACGAGTCGCGTCATGCTCGCCGCCATCTTGTAAGCCGCAGCCCTTCTTTTCTCTTCTCTTCTCATTTCCTCCGACAAGCACATGTGCGGGAAAAACAAATGGCTAACCAAGGGGGGTAGCGACACGTTTCTGTCTGGCTTTGTCCTCCTTCTCGCCATCATCAACATTCCCCTTCGCTCGCAGATTGTCAACCTCTACGGGCCTGTCAAGGCCGGCGCGCTCCTCCTTCCCATGATGGGCGGCGGCGCGGCCGGCTGCGCTATCGGCGGCGCCCTCTCCCTGCGCCGCAACAACACCTTTCCCGTGCTCGTCGTCGCCAGCGCCATCCTGGCCATCTCCTCGGGCGTCCTCTCCATCCTTCCCGACGCCACCAAGCCGCCCGCGTGGCAGTGGGGCCTCGAGACCGTCCTCGGCGTCGGCGTCGGCTTGAAGATTTCTAGCACCACGTTCCTCGCAGTCTTGCAGTCTGACTTTGAAGATCACGGTACGTCGTCCTTTCCCCCCCCTCCCCCGCTTCCGCCCCGTTTCTTCCTTGCATCACTAGCCGTCGCCGATCGCCCATGGCTAACCGAACCGAAATCGTAGCCATCTCGCAAGGCATAATTGCGCAGATGCGCGTCTTTGGCGGAAGCCTCGGCGTCGCTATCAGCATCGTCGTCCTCATCACCAAGATACAGAACGGGCTGCAGGACAGCCTCACGCCCGACCAGCTGGCCAGCATCTACCGCTCGCCGCTCGCGCTCTTCCAGTTTAGCGCACAGCAGCAGCTGGTCGCGCGCCAGGCTTTTGTCGACGCCTTCCGCGTCGACATGTACCTTTGCGTCGGCGTGTCCATCGCGTCACTGCTCGTCGCCCTCTTCACCTACCAGCGTCATCCCCCCTCGGTCCAGTCCAAACTCGACGACCTGGAAAAGGAGCTGGCCAGGAGCGCAGCGCTGACAGAGGCGCCGGAAACAGCAGAGCCATGAGTTCGTGATTCAACAACCAAAACATAGTCCCCTGATACCCCAGAACAGTAAAGCATATGATTTATGATGCACGTGTACAGAGAAGAGAAAAATATGCAACCCCGGACACATATTTACACAAGTTCGGTCAATGGCGGTGGAGTAAAAGAGAAGAATAAATTCAATTCGCTAGTTTCCTGATCCAATGTTATATGTTGCTCATTTGCGTTGAGCACATTGTTATGCGCTACCCCAGCCTCCCCTTGGCTTTCTCATCGACGCCGTCGATTAGTGTTGGTGTGTGTTTGTGTACTGCTCTGCTGGGCGGTATTCTCGAGCGTGTGCTGATCGTGCAACGCCAGCCCGTCGGTATCTTCATGTAGGTCGTTCCGGCCGCCTGCGGTATGTGCATGTTGATGGTCTTGCCGGTGGCTATGTCGCGAGCTGTCCGAGCTCGGGCGCTCTTTGTACGGAGGCACTGCCAGGCCGGCGACAGTCGCCTTATCTTGCTCGCGCGATTTGACGTAGACGGGTAACGGTTCGTCATCGGTGGGTGAACGCGATCTATGGTACTCGCCGATGCGCTGTAGCCGCTGCTCTTGAAGTTGATGCTCCTCTCGTTCAAAGGCTGCTCGCTCTCGCCGCCGAGACCGCATACACATGAATATCGTGATGGCAGAGATAATGGCGAATAGAGCAACCACGCATCCGACCACAATGCCGATGATTTGACCCATGCCTTTATCTAAGGCGTTGGGGTCGGTTCGCTTTCGTGCCAAGCTTGGATCGATTTCGGTGCCCGGTTCCCAGGTCTTGACTGGAAACTGCACTGATACGGTCGGCGGTGATGGTGATAGCTCGGACGCATCTCTCTTCTCCCAAGCGATATACCAAGGTGGATAGAACATGGTCACCACTGAGGGTTGGCGCGTCATTGTTGCGGAAGCGGTAGCATTTCTTGCTGCAGGAGCGGCCGATCCGGTGGCACTGTTCGATACAGTTGTGGTGGTTGATGATGTGGTTGTGGTGGTCGTGGAGGTCGCGGCGGTCGTGGTCTGCGTCGTGGACGCTAGAGTCGTCGTCTTCAAGCAATAAGCTCCAGATATGCTTATTATATCGGTGTTGTAGAACATGGAGAAGGAGAAACCGCTGCGGGCAAGCACATTAGCATGCGAGGACAAAATTCAGATAAGACTGCCAGTCTCCTCACCTTGGACAGCAGTATGCTGTCGTGAGAATAGTCTCAGTGTTGGGTTGGTTATTGAATAAATCAGACAGTTGGTTGTAATTGTAGCCGCTTGGGCAGGCCGCTTTACTGAAACTGAGCCGGTATGTGCTATTGATATTGTCCCATCCGGATGGCTGGCAGGCAGAGAACTGTGCATCGGTGACGGGAAGCAGGAGTTGTGAGTATGTCGTATTTCCCTGGCTGTCCCCAAGGGTTATCGGGACCGTGGGCGGCGTCCAATTCGGCACTGGGGTGCATTGCGACGAGGGGACGAACTGAGTCGTGAGCTGGGGGAGGAAAAGAATTGTCGCATTACTGGTAGCCGTGGCGTTGGCGCCTGCTGATAGACTGGTACCATTTACAACGGGCCTTGTCGACGACGACGCGGCCGTCGTCGGAAGCGAAACGAGCGTTGTGCTGATGGAGGTCGACATTGCCGCGGCGGGTCGGTCAGTCGCGAAGAGGGTGCGCGAATGTCATGAAAGGTGGTTGCAGCGATGGTGAGAATGAACAAGGCTAATGAGAAAGAAAAAAAAATATGGCGACGAATTGAGCGGCAGCGAGGCTCGCTCGTATCTGGTGATTTCTGAAAAGGGCCGGCAACCCGGCAGATACGGGGCCTCCACAACTCTGGAACAAGAGGGTGGTGGGCGGACTTTAGCGCAGCACAGGGTCGGTACCGGGGCGTTCCTGGCCGGGGCGGTTGAGCGAGACAAGGGGTGAAGACGGGCAGCTAGAGACAGTGTTTAGCTCGATAACCTTTGATTAGTTAGGGAGGTTAAGGTTGATGAGGAAGCGGTTGCGATTGCGTCGTCAGTCATTTCTGCACTCTGCTGGTGCTTGTGCAGACAAGCCTCTGCGGCTGGACAGCCTGGAGGAGCGCGCCCATGTTGGCGTCGTTGGGCGATCTAAATTTGGCAGCTGCACAGCCCGAATATCGTGCCGCAGCAAGCTTTTGGGAGCGACATATTGATCCATCAGTAGTGGCACAAGGCGCCGCGTGTTCTGCGTGGATCTCTATCCCTTGATTCTTCCATTCGAGTATGGATCTGGGCCCGCACACGCAGCGGAATACGCCAGTAGAATAGGATGCTGCGCGAGTGTAGGGATATGTTTGCAATGATCCCTGCACTGATAACTATCAGTACCAGTAGATTGTCTGGCATCAATGTGCCCTTGATTAATTACCAAGTCCGTCGGCGTCTTGATGCTTGGGATCTCTGAGGACCCCACGGTGTGACAGGCATTGCAGGCCGGGTTCCGTTTGACTACAATAAATCGGAAACAAAGGCATCATCAGCCTAGTTTGCTGATTCGAGAGAGTGGCATGAGAGCAGGATTCTGATGTTTTGCATGCTTTGTGAGCTTTGTAGTTTGTAGCGCTTCGTAAGCCTTTGTTTGGAGTTCAGATGAAGGACGGACGGCAATGCAGCGTCGCAGCCCCAGAGGGCCAGAGGGGGTAACGTGTTTGGTGCCTGCCACTGCACTCACTAGCTAGCCCTCATTATTGACAACCACTCAGAAAAGACGCCCGTCCATGCAACCGGCCCTCTGTTGGGCAAATTGCTGCGTACAAAAAAATGCGCTAGTCAAGGTTTTACTGCGATGCATGTATTTTGAAGGTATAAATGGTGTGGGATTGTGACCACCGCACAAGGTTCCAACACGTAACAAACTGTCAGTAAGCTCTCAGGGCGCAAAAAGAAGAATTTAATGAATAAAGAAAAACTCAAAGCAGCTCAAAGAATAGGTATAATATACAGCATTCAGTTCGTGTATTCAATATGCACGTCTCGTTTTCTTCTAAAGCTCCTTCTCTTACTAGAATATTCCGCCCATGTTGAACTTTGAACCGTCTTTGTGTCGCCGACGATTTGAGCTACCCAGTAGCAAGAATCTCAGCATAAACTTGACAATATCATGGCTTCAAAAACAATTCAGTGCAAATAGCTGTCCGCATCTTTCAACACCGCACGAATTGATCCTTCAAGTTGCCCATCTCGACAAACAGCTCGATCAACTCCAGTCAGCCCGGCCACCGGTATGACTCCATCTGGAGACTGGGCCCACTCTTAACAATTCTCCAAGCTGGCAGTCTTGGCTACGCCGACGTCACTGAGCCGCATCTCAAAATCCTTTAAAGACTCGCCAGCTTCAACTGCTGCCCGCATCGACCGCGCCGCTCTGCCTCTCGCGACGCATCACCAAACACCACGCGCGAGGCTAGCTCCTACCATGAAGCGCGGCCAGGGACGATCTGCTGGCGGAACCCGTCCAGCCTTTGGCACCGGGTTTGCAGGGTTTGGAGGGCAGGGGTCCGGCAGCTCTCTCTCATATCTTGCTGAACCGCCCTCCTTTGCTGCTGTCACAGATCCCAACATCGTTGTCTCTCTCAAAAATGTCCTGAAAAAGGACAGCACAACCAAGACAAAGGCGCTCGACGAACTGTTGGCCCATGTCCAGGCTAACCCCCACGATAAGGATGGCGGGGTAGAAGACGCCCTTCTGGATATCTGGGTAAGATATCCTCACCATACTTTCAACACCTAATCATCGCCTGGTTTTTCGCGACCCAAAAAAAAAAGCTGACCGTAGGCTAGACACAACTGTATCCGCGTGCATCCATCGATAATGCCCGCCGTGTCAGAGAGCAGTCCCACCACTTACAGCTTGAACTCATGAAGTCTGCGCGTAAGCGCATGGAACGCCACATTCCCAAGATTGTAGGTGCTTGGCTAGCTGGTCTCTACGATCGCGATCGTGCTGTTGCTCGCGCCGCCAGCGACGGTCTCGGCTCCTTTCTCACTAGCCCTGAAAAGGCTGATGCCTTCTGGAAGAAGTGCCAGCCTCAGATCCTGGCCTTTGCCCTGGAAGCTATTCAGGAGACTCAGGATAGCTTGAGTGACGAGCGCTCCACCACCAAGGAAGACGCCGAGGCCAAGTATTTTCGGGTCATCAATGCAAGTCTATCACTGATCTTGAGGCTTCTGCAGCGGATGGACGATTCCGACATGGCCCGCTGCCGAGACAGCTACGACGAGTACTTTGCTAGCGACTCTGTTTGGAAGAGTATCACAGTCGCCGACCCGTCAGTTCGAAGAAGCACTTGCCAACTTCTTGTCATGTGTCTCGATCGCAAACTACCCTATGCAGACTCTGTAGAGTGCAGACAAGCCATGGTAACTGGTGGTCTCAAGACTTCGCAGGCTGGGTCTGCTAATGAGTACATTCTTGCCCTTAACAGGCTCACTACGGAACACCCGGATATTTGGGAAACTCCCGCCAAGAGTAAGAAGTCTCCCACAATTCGACTCTATGCGTTCATTGCGAAAGGCTCCCAGGGTAGTCGGGCCACCTTTTGGGAATCCCTAGATACCCTTTTATCTCTTCTGCCACGAAGCGCAACCACACTGGAATCCGAATCAGAACTGCTAAACTCGCTCCGTTTGGGTATCGAGAATCGCGAAGAACCCCGTGCCAACGCACAGCTCGGTTGGAAATGCTATTCGAATGCGGCCCAGCGAGCGCTCAAGTCATTGGATGAGAACGATGCCCGCGAATTGGCCAAAACACATGCTTTTCCCCTTTTCGAGAATTACTTCTTCCCCCCTACTGGCCGCAGCTCATCCATTGACCTTGCAACTTTGGGTATCATTTATGGTGCGGTAGCCAGCTCGTCCCATGCCGTTGCCTCCGTCCTGGAGAAGGAACTCAGTCGGCTGAGTGCTACGTTCTGCAACCATCTCTCCAATTCTCTTCCTGGTGTCTCGAAAGAGTACCAGAACTCACAGGAAAAGGTCGGCGAGGAGGGCCGCCGCTGGTTCCAGCTCGTCAAGGAACTGCACAAGCAATCCAAGACGAACAGTTTGCCAGAGTTGGCGGATCAGTCTTCTCTAGCGATTATCTCTCAGTGTATCTCACTGCTTGAGAGCCGCAACATGAAGCCATTCGGTGCTGCGCGGACGTTGGAACAAGCTCTCCGCTCCATGCCTCATCTGTTCGCGGGTGATGCTGGCGTCCGCGTTTCCAACTTTCTCCTCGATGCGGCAGAAGAATACTTGGACAAGCTGGTGGAGTCATCCTCTGTCTCAATACTTCTGACTTGCCTAGATTTATCGTCTTCCATCGAAAAGCTTAGCACGCAGTACAAGTCCACATGGGGGGCGTGGGTAAAAGAAACACTTGCACTCCCACCAAGCGAGAAGCGCAATGAGATCCTAGGCAGCCTCATCTCTCAGAAAGCTGCGTCAGAGTTTGCACGGTCAAACCAAGCCGTGCAAAGTCAAATTCTGGAGCAATCAATGGCAGCGGCAGATGGTACCGGTGCCGGTAAAAGTCTTTTGATGGCGGCCGTGAACTCTGGCACCTTCTCTCACGACCATCTCTTGACCCTTTCCAGGCATGCCGTCGACGTGCTGCAGCAGAATCCTACAGAGGAATCTCTCGACACCCTGGCTATCGTGGCCAGCGGAAATCCAAAGCTTCTGTCCGAGGATGAAGCTATGCACACCTCATTAGTTGCTGTGTTGCTTAGCTTGTCTGAAATCGACAGAAATGCGCCCATTGCTGGCAAAGCTGCCAAAGTTCGCGCTCTGATGGATCAACACACAGATGGCAAACTTCCCACAGTTGGAATTATTCTATCCAATCTCGAACGTGCAACTCCCCAGTCTCTTGAGTAAGTAGTTGTCGAGGATTGCCATCATATAGACTCAATCTAACCGTCACAGCATCGAAACTCTGGTGAAGCAGGCCAAGGAAGCTAGCGCCTCTGTGCCTCTGGAAGACTTACTTCCGAGCACCAATGTCTGGATGGAGCAGCTCAAACCCTTCTTTGAAGCATACATCGAACCCATTCTCACCATAAGCAGTCCTATTGGCGGGGCTACTGTCTTATCCAACTCATCCTCGACTCAGTCCAAGGAGAACTTGCGTGTGCCGCGTGACAGACGGGGGCGCTCTATACCTGCAAGAATGGCCATCTACCTGTCATTGTTGACGGACGAAGGCATTGAGTTGTCTAAGCTGCCCTCACAGTTCTCAGTCGAGCTTCTTTACCTCCAGTGTATCACAGTACAACTTGTTTCTGATCAGATCACGCTCAGGGGCACGAACGGCCTCTTCCTCACCCTGGCAAGCGAAGAGGGCATGCGCGAAGCAGACACCGTCATCACTTCCCTGCGTTCCTTTATTAACAAGTATACAGCAGAGAAGGAATGGTGGGTGGCCGGGAACGGAAGCTCGCAAACGGCAATGATTCGCGAACTAGCCAGTCTTTTGGTACAGCAGTCAAAATCGCTTTCGTCTTCCGCTGCTTACAGCGCCCGGGCTCTCAGTGAACTTCTCCAGGCAACGGTTGACGCACAGGGCTTGTCTTCTTCACTCGAGGAACACTTTGTTAAAGCGGAATACCTCAAATCTACCCCCGATACAGCTCTTGTCAGTGCTGCCATAGTTGCAGGGCTTGGCGAGCCCCTGCAAGCGTCGAGGCAGATCAGCAACTTTTGTAACCGGCTTGTTAGTGACGTGGCTGGTGCATCTGTCCAAGGCGAACGAACCAGATCGATCTTGTCACTTCTCACGCTCTGTTCCCAGCTGTACGACGTTGGAGGGCTACCTGTCGCAAATAACCGCATCGTATTTGCTGTGCGTCAGATTACCAGCTGGCTTGAGGAGCCGGAACTCATGGACGCAGACACTTGCACCGAAATCTGCCGTGCCCTTGCCGGATTACTTCCTTGCATGAAAGACGTGTACGGCTCGTACTGGGAGAAGACGGTCACACTTTGTCTGGATGCGTGGCGCAACGAATTCGGATACGGCATTGTTCATATTTTGCCGCTGGTACACGCCTCACTCAAGCTTGGACGGGTCCTGGAGACCATCTCAGAGCCAAATGACGACCTGGAAGATGCACTAAAGGAGTTTGCCAGCGACAAGCCATCCGCCTTGGTGGAACTTTTAAAGTTCCTCCGTGATGTGGATGGCCCCGCAGCGCAAATAGTGACTGCTGTTTTGTCAAGAGAAGTGGAAAAGATATCAGTGCGCCAGACTCCTGCCTTGGATGATATATACCCTTTGGTAGCTTCGGAATCGCGAGACATTCAGACGGCCGCTTTTGGCTTGCTTCACCGGGCTATTCCAGTGCAGCAAGAACAGGCATCCGTCGATATTCTCTTGGATAAGACAGACGCCCGACTGCCCGACGAGCTGCTGTCGCTGCTGCTAGATGCACCAACGCTGGAAAGCTACTCCGACGAGAGCCTTGCCCAGTTTCCACTGGCCATTCGCTGCTACCTGCTATCGTGGAAGCTTGTTTTCGACGCGTTCTCGGGGGCATCTTTCAAAGTACGAAACGACTTTACAGAGAATCTAAAGACTGACAATTATGTCGGCCCGTTGTTAGACTTTGCTTTTGATGTGCTCGGCCACTCAGCTGCGCACGCCTTGAACCTAGATAAGGAAGGTTTCTCGTCGGAGCACATCTACAACTACGACGTCAAGCTGGCCGATACGGACACGGAAGAAAAGAGTCTGCAGTGGCTTCTTGTCCATCTGTACTACCTAGTCCTCAAGTACACCCCCGGCCTGTTCCGCACGTGGTATATCGACTGCCGCTCCAAGCAGACGCGCATCGCCGTCGAGGCGTGGACGACCAAGTACTACTCGCCGCTGATCATCGGCGACAACCTGGACGACGTGCAAAAGTGGGCGGATACGCAGGAGGCACCAGCCATGGACGAGCAGGAGCTGCAGGTCAGGGTCTCCAAGGCCGCGCGCGAGGTAACGGCCGGCTACGAGGTGGACGAGGCGCAAGCGTCAATCGTCATCAAGGTGCCCGCGAGCTACCCGATCGAAGGCGTGACGGTCGCCAGCCTGAACCGCGTGGCCGTGACGGACCGCAAGTGGCAGAGCTGGATCATGACGACGCAGGGCGTCATTACCTTTTCAAACGGCAACATCATCGACGGCCTTCAGGTGTTTAAGCGCAACATCATCGGCGCGCTCAAGGGCCAGTCGGAGTGTGCCATCTGCTACAGCATCATCTCGACGGACAAGCGTATGCCGGACAAGCGCTGCACAACATGCAAGAACCTGTTCCACAGGACGTGCCTGTACAAGTGGTTCCAGAGCAGCAACCAAAACACGTGCCCGCTCTGCAGAAATCCAATTGACTACTTGGGCGCGGACACTCAAAAAAGAAGGCAGTAGAGGGCTGGGGAGTTTTTTCTTTTTGGTGATGGATAAAAGCATGTCGACAACAGACTATGCGGCAGTTTAGATTATAGAATGCATTTGTATCGTAAAAGCTGCAGTCTGTTAGCGTAGTGTTTGCAATGAGTGAGAAGGTGTAGAGTCTTGCGCACCTCTTGGGCGGTGGCACGCTTGCTGAAGCGCACGGCCGCGGCAATGACGTCCCGCCAGTCCGGATCGATCGCGGGCAGAATCTCTCGCCAGGACCTCTGCGGGAAGACGGTCCACATGTCAAACGGCGACACGTGGAAGCCGCTCGCCTCGGGCCACGTCTCGGGCGTGGGCGTACCCATGGTCTTGAAGATGCTGAGGATCAGGCCGAGCTGGCTCCCGTCCTCGTGGGCCGGGCGCGACTCAAACGGCGGCCTGGGCGGCGCAGACAGGCACTCGGCGAGCATGACGCCCAGGGCCCAGATGTCGACCTCGGCGCCGTAGGCCCTGTTGACGAAGAGCACCTCGGGCGCGCGGTAGGGCCCCGTGCCGATGTCGAGGACCTTGGCGCCGGCCGGCTCCGCGGCCGCCGACAGCGCCGGGTGCCAGGCGGTGCCAAAGTCGGACAGGTACGCGGGCCCCTCTGGCGCGTCGAGCAGGACGGCCGAGGGCTTGACGTCGCGGTGCACGATGCCCTGGTCGTGGACGTGCGCCAGCGCGCGGAGCACGTCGGCGAAGATGGCCCCGACCCGCGACGGCGACAGCGGCGTCGCATCCTTCCCGGTCCCGCCGGGGGCGGAGCGGAGCAGCGCCTCGAGGGTGAGCGGCTTGTAGGGAAAGGCAAGGACCTGCTGCTGGGACTGGTCGCGGAAGGCGTCGAGCAGCGGGATGCACGGCGGGCGGAGCAGTCGCAGGACGCGGATCTCGCGCTGGGGGTCGTGGGGCGGCAGGGGGTGGTGCGCGGTGATGACCTTGAGGGCCGTCACGCCGTCCGAGGAGCGATAGACGGTGGAGGTGACGCCTTCGGCGATGGGCGCGCAGTTGGTGTACGGGCCTATGCGCGTGTCCCCGGCTGTGTCTGCGGCGTCTGCTGACGCGGTTGTGGATGATGATGAGGCGGCTTGGGCGGCTATAACTGCGTTGCACGCCGCCGCGTAGTCCTCCTATATATGAGAAGAACTATTAGCATTTTGGGGTTTACTGAAGGGGAGAAAAAAAAGGGATGAGTCATATGTACCAAGGATGTGGAATCTGTGTATGCTGCCTGCTCAATGGCCATGGCTGCGCTCATCGAGCCGTCGAGTAATGCCCCTTGGCTGGGAGACGGGGTGTTGGTCAGGCTCGAGATGCGCATGACTCGGGGTTCCGGTGGGCGGAACGACTCACATGGATCGCACAGTGCCATAGCGATCAGTGGCAGAGACGGCCGAATGCCAGTCGCGTTGGGTGGTGGCGGCCATGGCGGTTGCGGTGAAGGTTGTTGCGATGGTGGTGATGGCTTACTATTACATCGGGGGGGGACACATGTAAAAGCGGCAGTGGGGTGGGATCAAGTAAGGACGGACGGGCCAAAGACGTCGCAAAGGCGACATGGAAGCATGGAGAGAGATGACTTGACAAGATTGGATTCGAGCAAAATCAACGTTGGAGCATTGCATTTGACCAAATTTGACAATTTTATTAAATGTTATGCATTGACTATCTCAAACTTGTTGTTGCTTTTTTTTGGGGCTGGCTTTAGGTAACTACACTCAGAGAGGCGAAGCCAGGTGGGCGTGTTGGTGCTGTAGAAACGCTACGGGTGCTGTAGTGGATAGTGCTGTAGAAGACTGACGCTGAGGCTAATTAGCGGTGCTTGCAGCGTGAAAAGGGCAAGGCAGGTAGTAAGGTAGGTACCTACAGTGGGGAGACAAAAGCATGTACCAGGTAAGGTTAGTACCTAGTGCCCAGCTCATTCAGCAAAATAGCACCAAAGAACATTCCTGGCCCGCTGAAGTCCACTACAAGTCAGCCCACCCCAAGCCGTCAGGCAGCCCACTGTAGCCCACTGCGGCCCGCTGTGGCTGTAAAGAAAGAAAAGCAGCAGCGCAATAGGCTCATTGCACCAGCAGCCCAGACTTGCCAATGAAAATAAAAAAAGGCCGGCGTCTCCACAATTACTGCCTCTACTCAGTGCTAGCCTCATCCCAAGAGCTCTCTCTCCCTCTCGCCCTCCCCAGACTTCGTCATGATCAAGACAACTCCGACTTAGCGACCCCCGTCCTCTTGTGTTTTTCTTTCTCGCGGGCATCGCCACCCCTCCCACCGCACCTCTGCTTTTTCTCGTCTTGCTCCTCGACCTCTCACTCTTTTTTTTTTCTTACTTTCCCTCCGACTCTAGAGCTACCGAGTATCCGTTATTTTTCCCGCCGCCCGCCGAGCGCTGCAGCCAGCCCAAACCCTCTCGCCTCCCCCCCCCCCCCGCAATGGACGACCTCGCCAGGGCCGAGTACCCGGCCATGCTGGTGCGTCTGTTCTCGTCCCGGCCTGCTGTGCCGTGCAGAAATCACTCGAGGCACGGTTGCCGTGTTGCCCGGTTCGTGTCGCTAACTTTGTTGCTTTAGCCGCATCTCCAGCCGAACCAGGCTGCGCAGCTCCTCAACGACCGAGTGAAGCGCATCGGCAAGGTAAACAATGAGATCGCCGACTGGCTTCAGGTATGACAACACCAATGGCAGCTCGCATACGACTATACGTCTCTCCCTTTGAGACGACGAGGTTGATTGCTTCCTTCCGGCTGCGATGCTGACTGCAGGTGCCTTGGTATAGGAGCGCCGTCGCATCGAAGAACAATATGTCGCGGGTTTGCGCAAACTTGCCCAGTTTAGAGTTCCCAATGCGCAGTCGGAGCTTGGGTATGTTACCATGACAGCTTTGCAACCAAGTCCTTCATTCATTCTGCTCGTATGCTAATTCATACCGACGCAGTGTCTTCCAAACGCCATGGGCTCGCATCCTCGGCGCCGTCGAGCGCATCGCTGAGTCCCATCACCAATTTGCCGACGGTATTGAACGAGACGTCGAACTCCCCCTCCGTGGCTTTCAGCAGCGCAATGATGTACAGAATATAAACACAATTTCCGCCAACCTAACCAATGTCGGCAAGGACCTCGAAGACGCCCGCGACAAGGCCGACAAGCTGAGCAGAAAAGGTGGCAAGGCCAGTGCCCAGAAAATTGACGCCGCCTCTACGAGACTCGAGGCGGTCCAGCAGGAATGGGACTCGCAGGCACCTTTTGTCTTTGAGACGCTTCAGGCTCTCGACGAGTCGCGCGTCAACCAGCTCCGAGACGTTCTCACGCAGTACCAGACTCACGAGTCTGACCAGGCGCAACGGACACAAGTCATCGCCGGCGAGACACTTGCCGTCACCATTGAGATTGAAACGGAATCTGAAATTCGAGGCTTCGTTCAGGGCACCATCGGCGACCGACCGCTGGCTCCCACTAGAACTTCGACACGGCGCTCGTCCGTTGGAGTGGCCGCGAATGCTGCCTCCCAGCCCCCAGCCACGCCATCCTCCGTCAGCCGCGAAAATACCATGCACAATAACAACATCACACCTACGCCCTCAGTACCGCAATCGGTGCCTGAGGATGACTCCTTCGATCAAGCACCAGCA
Organism: Cordyceps javanica; assembly: GCF_051103115.1. Classification (NCBI taxonomy): domain Eukaryota; kingdom Fungi; phylum Ascomycota; class Sordariomycetes; order Hypocreales; family Cordycipitaceae; genus Cordyceps; species Cordyceps javanica. Next base: position 2,404,889 of record NC_139300.1, on the reverse strand, counting down.
CCACAAAAAGGTACCTGACACCGGTCTTCTAATATCGTTCATGCTATGTGCAAGGGAGCCCCACTGCTAACGTCACATAGGATCTAAGCTTCGACGACTCGGCACGATCCTCGGAGGGCGACGTAGACAGAGCGTCCACGCTGGCTTCGGACAGCTTGGGATGCAAAAGAGCGGCGCCCCTGCTTTTGGACGCCTTGGTAGCAGCGGTCGTGGCATCTCGCCCCGCGCTTCGGCGAGCAACCTCAACGAATCATCCAGACTGTCCTCACTCGCTGAAGATGGGCCTGCCTCGCCCATCCGCCCCAAGACGGGTGGCGACAGGCCCAATGGCCTCGCCAATACCGACACCGACGCTCCGGTTCTTCCCATCTTGACTGGTACCAACGGCTCTCTAGACGGCCACATTGAGCCCTCACAACCCTCCACCGCTGCCACGCCATCATCGCCGCAAAAGGACGCCGACGGCTTCACCGTCAGAGCGCCCATGCACGATCCAATCAGCGAGGCGCAGAAAGAAGCAGCTAGTGATGATTCCGAACAACCGTTCAAGCTAAGCATACAGAATCAGCCCATCTCCGAGGAAGACCCCGACGAGAAGCAGGCCGCTTTCTCAAGCGTGGCCAACACCCTTAAACTCAACTCGACTGCGCAGCGCTCTCGTACTGTCCGCGGCCGCCGGGACGTTAGAAACACCATCTACAATCCAGCGGGCGGCCTACCCGACGCGCTTTCCGACACCTCCCTAGCCTCGCTCCCAGTCTCCAAGCCCACTGTGGCTTCGACGCTGACCTCGGAGCCCAGCACCACCGGCGTCTCTGATTCGCAGTCCGTCCGATCAGGCACCTCGCTCGGCAACTTTGCGCACGTCAAGCACCCCGACATGAGCAGCCCCGGTCTCGGTTCATCCATTATCGAAACCGTGTCCGCTCAATTCGAAGACGGCGAGATCAAGAACGTTACCATTGCTGGAGAGATTGCCTTTGCCTACAACAGCGACGAAAGCAACGACAAGAGTACGCATTGCCAATCCCAACAACAAATACATAATTACATCATTGAGACTAACCCCTTGCAGCCCACGAAACGATTCGCATCAACGACTTTGCCCGTCTAGAAAAGATTGGCCCCAACCGCATCTTTGTCCAAAACGCGTCGGCGGAGCACCCTGACCAGTTCACGCTCGATCTGTCGCACATCTCCCGGACCTCGGCAGCCTTTTCTTACCGTGTGTTTTCCGACGACAGCAGCCCGCTCGCGCTCGGCAGTTTCGTGCCGCTCCTTCTCAAGCCCGCGTGGAAGCCACAGGGCGACAAGCTCGGCCTGCTCCTGCAGTACCAGCGTAACCCCTCGTGCACGCTCCCTGGCCCGCTCACGCTGCACAACGTCGTCGTCGTCGCCACCTACGACGGTCGCGCCGCCGGCGCCCAGACCAAGCCCAGCGGCACCCACCTCAAGGACAAGCATCTCGTCTACTGGCGCCTCGGTGACGTGACCCTCCCCGACGCCGCTGGCTTCGCCGACGCAGCCGCTAACAGGATCGTCTGCCGCATCCTCGGCGTCGACGGAGCCGAGCCCACCCCGGGCCACATCGAAGCCCGATGGGAGTACATCACGCCCGGGCCTGTCGCCACCGCCTCGGGTATCTCGGTCGCCCGCCTGGCCGAGGGCAAGGGCAAGGAGGTGGCCTCGAGCGACCCCTTTGCCGACGCCGACGCCGCGTCAGACACTGCGCGGCAGAGCTGGGTCGACGTGCCTCTGACGCGAAAGCTTGTCAGCGGTAAATACGAGAGCAAGTAATCAAAAGAAAAAAGTTCCGCCCATGGTTGGCTGTGTACTGTGTTATTTTCTCTATTTGTCTTCTTTCTTGGTTAGTGGGCCGCTGTGCTTTCGGGACATTCCCTTTTTTATTTCTCTCTCTTGAATTTTCTGTTATCCGTATATAGGACCGGTCATGTCGCTCTCTCGCTCGAGTTTCTTTTTTTTATCACTGTTATTGTCTACAGTTTGGCAGTATCAGTCATCCTGTCTTCCAGCAAGACCGCAAAACGCCCCCTTTTTTTAATTCATGTAATCCTCTGAGCGTCATTTTATCTATACATACATTACCCCGACACCGAGGACTAGATTAGTTAGTTCCCTGTCCCCCCGATTTCCACCTCTTTTTTTTTTCCAAATCTGTATCACGTAGCCATGCTCTATTTGTATCGAATAGTTTTTCGAGAATCAATACACATTTCCTTAGATCAACGGCGATTTTTGGTGTTACTTTTTCCATGGAGAGGCTTTTTTAGTAATGATAGTTTTGTCCTCTGTAAATAAAAGTATGATACTCCTAGCGGTTAGTTTTATTCGTCACTAGTTCAACGCCCCAAGATATGCAAATATTTCCCCTTCCCAGTATACAAACACGACAACAGAGAGCTATAGAATACAGATAGATATCCAATCAATATATACAACCCCTACCCCCGGCTACTGCTCTTGCTGTTCTTTGTTGTTGTTATGTTCCTCATAAAACTCCAGCGTCAGCGCAGCCAGGAACCCAGGGATGCAGCCCTTCTCGCGGACCCAAAAGCCAATTTGGTCGGCGATGCGTTGGGCAAACTGGCTCTTCGGTCCGCCGCCGACCTTCATGGTGCCGCGCTCGCCATCAAAGACAATCGAGTTTTCGTGCTCGTCCGTCTTGGACGGGTAAAAGAGGCTTTCAACGCGCATCTTGCCGTTGGGGATAAATGTCACCGTCCAGCCGAGCGTTGAGAAGATGGCCTCCTTGAACTCGTGCGACTTGCTGCCCCAGACTTCCTTCAGACGACGCGCAGACTTCTGCGCCGAGGCCGTCTCGGCCTTTGCAGCGGCGATTTCGCGCTCCATGGCGCCGAGAACCGAGGTAGGTATGTAGGCCACGGTCGTGGCCTTGCCATGCTTGGACTTGAGCGTGGCTAGGAGGTCCTTGTTTTCCTTTTGCAGCGCCTCGAGCGTCGCGCGCTTGATGGCTTCGTGGTCAGCGGTCGGGTTGGAACGCAGCGAGAGCACACGCATCTGACCATGCGATTTGGCGACCGTGAGCTGCTCCCGGCTGACACTGAGCTCTTTTTCTTGCATTGCCAGCTTAGTCTGCAGGCCTGCAAGCTCTTCTTGCAAGCTGCGGTTCTTGCGCGTCAGTTGTCCGAGCTGCTCGCTGCTGTCGTCGCTGGGGCGGGAGCGCTTGGATCCTACGAGAGGTTGCGGCGTAGTGGGCACAACGGGAGCCGGTTCAGCTGAAGATAGCTGAGCATGAACAGTTTCCAGCTCAGTCTTGTAGTTGTCTACAAGTGCTTCCAGCTCTTGAACGCGGTTAACGCGGACCTCATCAAACTGCTCCGGCTGCATGGTCTGGTCCTCTGTATCGAAGGCTTTGAGCTGCGCGCGAAGATACTCGACTTCCTTGAGAGCGAGAGCTTTTTGGCGCTCGAGGCGCATGCGAGTCTTGTCTGCAGATGTGGCGTTGGCCGAGGCTTTTGCGTTTTCCAAGTCCTCTAGCAGCTGTTTCTTTTCCTGTTCAAATGACTGGATTGTGTTTTGGAGGGCAGAAATCTCCCCGCGCAAAGATCCAACCTGGTCAACATAGTTTGCCGTGGTGTAACGCTCTTCTGTCAATGCGCGCGCCATAGCTTCCGGAGATTCAAACTCGGGGGCACTAGTGCCATTTGAGTTGTCCAGATATGATGCCCATGAGCGTCTCTCGTCTTCGAGGCGCTGCCTCTGTAATCTGGCTTCGGCCAACTCTGCCTCTAGCAGCTCGGCGGCTTCCACCCTGCGCTGCAGCGACCGCTTTTCTTCTTCCACAACCTCGACTGCCTTGTTGACAGAGCGCAGATGCTTAAGCTCGGAGAGCTGGTCGCGATTTGTGCTCTCCAGGGCACGAATATGCTGTACTTGTTCAGACAACTCCCGCTTGATGGCCTGCATCGTATCTACATCACCGGCCTGTGCTTTCAGGCGAAGTACATCCGCTTCGAGATTCGCTATCTGTGCGTCGCGTTCAGCCACCTGAGCTTGTGTCCGTTGGATAATTTCCTCGCGTGTTTGGCTATCATGACCGTGGTCCTCGGTTGCCCGTTGCAGTGCGGCCAGCTGCGTTTCCATGTCAGTGAGCTTCTTTTTGCCAATTCGCTCCGCGTCATCTTTGGCAATCGTCATGTCCTGTAGCTGCTCTTGGGCAAGATTGGCTTCATCCTGGGCGGCACGGTACTTGCGCTCCATGTCCCTGGTAGCCTGTTCGCTACCATCCTTCAGGCCTTCGAGTTCTGAACGCAGTTCGTCGAGCTGCGCTTGTAACCGACTTTGCGCGGCTTCTGCAGCCTGACGCTTTTGGGACTCATCCTGCTCCCGCCGTCTCGCCTGCTCAACCTTGTTGTTCTGTTGCGACAGAGCGATTTCCTTTTCCGAGTCGGCTGTTTGCATGCGGTATTGTAACGTGCCAATCTCTGCCTTGAGGGATTCGATCTCGCGCCTGTATTTTTCATATTCGTCTGCATCTGGCGGGGCGAGGTTCTCCTTGATGCTATCTCGAGAACTCGGTCGTGTCGACTCGGCTTGGCTAGGACTTCGCTGGGAAAATGCCCGTTGGTTGTGTTCTGCACCGGCCAACGCGTGATTGGTCGGTTGCGTGCTGGCGCGGAACGATGCAATCTATAGGCGGATTAGATGATTCTCCGCAGCATGGACAGCACACATTGCAGAACATGAAGCTTACCCTTGTAAATTGCGGCGCGCGAGGCAATGACGATGTGCTGGCGCGCAGTCGAGAAGAGGTTGTCGCGGCCGTTGCCTGGCGACTGGAGGGACGCTCCCCGGACTGAGGCGTAGTGCGTCTCATTTTGAGGATGATGCGAACATGTGAAGGATGA